>NW_022985363.1:295686-994574 GCF_010093625.1 Macroventuria anomochaeta
GTGCTGAACAGACAGGGCAAGTACGAAGAGGCGGAAACGATGCACAGGCAGACGCTGGCGACAAAAGAGAAGGTGCTGGGGCATAAGCATCCCGCCACGCTGACGAGCGTATACTGCCTTGCTCACTTCCTTGCAAAGCAATGTCGCTACGATGAATCTATTGCTCTGTATGATAGAGCATGCGCCGCGTACGGTATTCTCTTTGGAGAGGATCATCCAACTACGCGCGCATGTCGCCATCACCGTTCCAAAGCGGTTGCGTTGCAAGAGCAGTCTTGGGTTGTACTTTCTCCAGCAACGCCAGACAACGGCGTAAGCACGTCGTCCACTGGCAAGATCCCGGTGTTATCACGCAGGCTGGCAAAGCTTGGGATCAGGGAGTAGGGCGCTCGGTTGTCAACCCTCGCTTGGTAGGGCTCCAGATTACCACTGCAGCACAACAAGCTCAGGTGTCTGAGTGCCTCGCCCGGCATATGATCTTCTGATGTTCGTCTATTGTTTGACGAGTTTTTGGACGGCTTGTGCGAGCTTTCAGGTAGGTCTGAGGCTGGCCGGAGTGACGCTGCTGGATATGCCAGTGATGAAAAGTGGTATTGCAGGCGCAGCAGGAGGTGTCTGTAGAAGAAACGAAGAGTGATCAAGGCTTAGTGTCGAAGGTCTCTCTTCCAAGATTATCTGCGTCTAGGCGTGGTTATTGGCTTTGTCATGATGGAAAACAGGAATGACTTTTTGCTACGCAGGGTTTCTCGCCACACAGGGAGGGACGTTAGTGTCCGAAAACAGCTGTGATATGTCTTTCCTCACTTTGCACCTGCATGTTTGAGAAAGCAACTCTGACGGTACAGTGTTTGGGTCCAGAGTGCTAGGAGACAACGTCAGATGCTGGTCTATTCGTCTTGGAATTGAGTCTATAACAAGTCTAGTGCCGATTTTGATACGGCTGTAGACGGCGACATCTGAGCACCCTACTGCAGGCTGCCTGCGGGCCAAGATGCATTAGCGCATCCCGATACGTTGGGTCGCTTTGCACGATCTTCACTCTTAACCGTTGAAACTGCCGGACTGCATGTTTTACTGGTCAAATCTGCCTTCAGTGCATAGAGATGCAGTCTTTCTCGACTGTGCTTTCTATTAGACCCTCTGATCCTTCAGGGGACCCTCGGATCGCGAACGGACAGGGGTATTGATGAAGGGTCGATTGACAGCGTCGACGAAGCGATCGACAATATGGCCATCATAACGGCAATCCTTGTTGGAGGCTGATGAGCTGGAGGGTAGTTGGATGAAGAACGTTACATGTCAATCACAGGCCTGTAAATGTGCGAACCTATCCCGTTACACCGGGTGTCCCGGCACGTAGGGATGGACATTATCTGTGTTTGCCAGGCTGCAAGTGCAGCGTATGCTCTAGAAGCAGAACCAGGTGCCGATGCGCTTTCCCGTTCCTTTCCAGCCCTTCTGCTCCGGCTCCATATCCTCCTTTGTGTATACATCGGTCTCGAGATCCATTTCATGCGCTCTCCTGAACTTTGTCCTCTTGATCAACTTCCACAGTATGATCATGGCTACAAAGACCGGCAGCTCAAGGTAGAAGCTGACGAAATCTACCGCGCCAAAGCTCGGGCTGAAGGCCGTCCAGCCCTGTACCAGAATGATGAAGGTATTGAACACAATGCAGAGGATTGGTCCAACTGGATATGTCCAATTCCTGAACGGCAACAGATGCTCCTTGCCTTGAGCCTTGAGCCCAGCGCGGAAACGCAGCGAGGCGATGCCGATGCAGACCCAGCTCAATTGGTTGGATACGCCAACAATGTTTTGCAGCCATGTCCAGACCTGGCCAGATCCTGCGAAGGACAGTGAGAAAAGTACGATGGAAACCAAGCTGGTAGTGAGCACTGCGACCCAGGGGATCTGGTAGCGCGTCAGCCGCGTGAAGACCTTCGGTGCGTGGCCGTTGACTCCCAGCGTGTACAGTAGTCGCGACCCGGCATAGAGAGCGTGGTTTCCAGCAGAGATCACACTGGTAAGGACGACTGCATTGACAAAAGATCCCGCCGCTTTCGAACCCGCCATCTGGAAGGCGATAGTGAACGGCGATGTGCGACTCGACTTCGTGCTCAGGCTAGGGTAGTCGTAAGGGATGTTTAACCCAATCATCAGTGCTGACAGAATGTAGAACAGGAGAATTCTCCAGAAAACATTCCTGACCACCTTCGGAAGTGTCCTTGCTGGGTCTTTCGTTTCGCCGGCTGTAATAGCGATAGACTCTGTGCCTCCATACGCGAACGATGCTGTCACGAAGACAGATGCGAATCCTCCAATGCCTTTAACGAACGGCGCGTCGCCCTGCATCCAGAATTTGCCGCCGATGTACCCATACCCGGTGTTTCCGCCAGCATTGACTGCAATACTCAGGATGATGAAGATGATGATCGTCACCACCTTCAGCAGACTGAGCCAGTACTCCAGCTCACCATACGCTCGCACGTTGATCACGTTCGCGAGGACGATCAAAACCCAAACAATAATTCCCAGCGCATACCATGGAAATACGTCCGTCCAGTACTGCATGAGCAACTGCAGCGCAACTAGATCCGCTGCAGTACTCACGGCATCATTGAACCAGTAATTCCAAGTCAATGCAAACCCAAACGCATCGTCCACATAGCGACCAGCGAAGGTGCAAAACGATCCTGCAACTGGCACAAAAGCTGCCATCTCGCCGAGAGCAAGCATTGTGCTGTACACGATGGCGCCGACAATACTATAGCAGATGAGGAGAGATGCCGGACCGCCTGTCGCGAGGGCCTTGCCAGTGCCGAGAAAGAGACCAGTACCGATTGTGCCGCCGATGGCAATCATTTGCACCTGTCGTGCCGAGAGGGAGCGACGCAAACGGTCTTCATTAACGAGGACATCGTGGGAGTGAGTCTGCTCGAGGGACGCTGGTGAGCCGTCGTGATTGTAGGGTCCTTTTTCGGCGTCGCTGGTCGCCATTTCGTCGATTTCGGCTCTTTCAAATATGCTCGATGCGATCGTTCAGTTTCTTTTCACGAATGTGTGGCCTTGTGGGATCATATACAATCGCCTAGTGATGTGCTGACTGTGGAGCACAGCGCAAAATTCAAGCACCACGAAAAGCTCATGGCGAAAGCCTGGCGAAGCTTGTCAGATCGAGTCTACTGGGCGATAGCGATAAGCCTGCAACCTAGCACGCAATATTGTTGCCAGGAGATTGGTTACAAGCGGACGGTTCTTCACGGCTAGACTGCAGGGTGGTATTTGTTTGGTAAGGTGCTAGCTGGTGCGGGCTAGGGGCGAGTGAAAATCCCCACCATGCTCAACGGCCCGTCTAGCGTCACATTCTCTGCTAAGTGCACCATTTACTCGGGTGACAAAACAAGCCACACTCACGAAAAGTCTGCTTCTGCCAACTGAGATAATCGCACAACACCTCACAATATATAAGATCTAAAAATACAGGATTGTAGAGAATATCTTATTCTACAATTATGTGTTTTTCTAAGGATTAATCTCAAGTCGTTGTTGCGTGGTGTCGTGACAAAGAGGGCAACCTTGTTGGTGTTCCTCGACTTTTGGCTGGTTTAGAGTGCAGCTTTTTCTGGCACCCGAGGTGCCATTGCTTCAGCACAGACTCGAATTGCGATCGAGAAGAGTGGGTTAAAGCGTGTTGCCGTTACTATACATTGTTTTCCAGCCCTACGCCAAAAATAAGCACTTCGAAACGCTTTCCCCTTCCTAACATCGAACCGAGAGACCACACTTTGATGCGACAGGACATCAGTCAACTGCCCAGATGCACGGTCCCACTCTCGAGACCATGACCTCAGTATCCCCTCTTCATCCTCAAGAACCCCAACACAGCTGGCACAGCCACCACAATCGCCGTGAAGAACATGAACACCGAATCTGCCTGAGCCATCCTACACCGACTAACCAGCGCGTTGCCCTTGTCATACCACCAGCAGATATAGACCCCCTTCTCTTTGCCAGCGCCTCCACAGATGATATCGCTTATGAACATCTTGTGCGCGTTGATGGCCTTGTGCCAGTCGTCGTCCCAGTTCTCGGACTTGCACTGCACGCCGTTAAGTTTGATTGCCATCAACTGATGTCGTTAGCAAAGAGCAGCGTTGCTTTAGACTCGCACCTACGATGCCGCCAGCGATATTGATACCAGCGATCACCCCGTCCATCAGTACCCCGGCTGGACCCTGCAGCGCCTGCATCCAGTGCGTCGCTATCCCAAGAAGGGCAGCCACGAAGGACAGGCCCCCCACGAAAGCTACAAAGCCGAGTGTGACTGGCAGACTCCCATAGTGATGACCTCGGATCAAGGTAGTGGAGAGGCCAAAGACGACGATGGCGAATAAGGCTTGGGTGCCGCGGATGGCGAAGGCGAGGACAGGACTGGTTGAAGACATCGTGAATGGAGGTTTAAACAAGTGTGGCGGTTGTGCGAAAGACAAGAGAAGGTCAAAATCGATGATATGTGTAAAAGATGAGATGAATAGAAGCCCGAGACGATGCTCATACTTAAGCGTCCAGTCAAGATACAACATAGTTCCCCATTCAGACGCCCAGCCTGTCTGGCTACACCGGAAGAGAAGCACAGGCTCTTAGTGATTCTTCTATATGCCTGTACTTGCAGATCTAGATCTTGAAGGATGATGAGCTTCTTAAGGCGTTGGTCAAGAGTGAGTGATAGTGGTGCTGTGAGATGAGTGTGCAAGGCTGGGGTGGTTCAACATACCACTTTCGGGTTGACGAGCAGGGCAAGTGCAACATGTCAACGGGTGATGACAGGCGAGGCAGATACAGAATACTTAGCCGAGCCCAGAAATCAATCGCCAAGAGGACGTTTGTAACGAGTTAAAATTCGGTAGTTGCACGGCGAGACGCACTCTCATCCCAGTAGTACATTGTATCCAAGTCTGCCCTTCCTAAACTCCGCTCCCCTCCACTCCTACTCCAAGTAACACGGAATCCCATACACGACCGCCGCAGCACCATTGAGGTACTTAAGGTAACACGCTTGCCTCGCATCCCTCACAGCCTCATCGAGTCCCACGCCTCTCCTGCACTCCCCCTTCCTCTCACCCTCAACTTGCTTCGCCTTCGCCTTCCCCTTCGTACCCTTCCTTGGAGTCTTACTTGGCTTCGCATCAATCTCTTCTTGCACCTCAGGCCAAAGCCCCCAAAGCTCACCCGCCCGCACAGCAAAACGGTCACAGTCTTTGTCCGTGACATCCCACAGCATACCCACAACTGCCGGCGCGCCGGCCGTGAGGTAGGATTGCAGCATGCCGCTTGGTTCGTAGATGCCGTTCTCCGTCAGATGCACGGAAGAGCAACCGAATAAGAATGCGGTCGCGCAGCCGGACTTCATGCTGCCTTCTTCTTGCTTGCCAGGGTACAACTTGCGAACGGACTTTTGGCGCACGAATTGTGCACCGCTACCGTGTCCGAAGTATAGGAGTAGGTCGCGCGTGCCGAGAGCAGTGGAGAACTCTGTCTCTGTTGGCGGGCGCGAGTGTATGTGCGTCCAGTCGCCTTGCAGAGAGTTGAGGATGGGTTGGAGCGTCTTTGACGTGTTTGCTAGATCCCCGCCAGGGTTTAAGATGGTTGTGCCGCCGGCAGAAGCGGCGATGTAGTGCCCTGGGGCAGCTTCATCTATGCCGGAGGGCTGGAGGGTGAGGAGTCGCTCGCGCAGTGCGGCGAGCGAGGGGAGGCGGGAGACGGACAGCTTTTGGAGACAGGGAAGGGACTCCCAGGGGAAGCCATGGAGGTTGTTGTCGAGCATGAGAATGGTGTGTGGTGTAGACGATGAAGAACTGCGAGCGCCACTGTGGTAAGCTTTGAGTGCATCTTGTGTCTCAATGACCATTGCGTCGAAGTCGATTTCATCGTAGGCGTTGGCTTCTCCATTGAATTGGAGTATGTCGACAATGAAGTAGATCAAGTCTGTCAGTGCTTCGTCGAGATCAAGCTCTTCGTTCGCAATGTCTCCAAGCCCAATGAAGAGCTCTAAGACTCGTGCATCCAAAATAGGCCGCTTCGATTGCGTCTTTTTGCTGCGGGATGGTAGGTGACGGTTCAATACATCTTCAAATGCCTTTCGAAACTTGGCGAGGAGCGTAGGCTGTCGCATATGCTGAGAGAAGATACCTTTGAACCCACCGAGCCAGATGTTTTCCATGTTGACCAGCAGCTCATGGAGACGTGTATCAAGAGCTTCACGTTCGTCCCACCATTGCTGTCGTGCTTCTCTTGAGGTCATATCTTTTGCACTGCGTGTGCTGAAGTCGCTAAGCTCAATGATTTCATCGAAGTCTCGCTTGCCATCCTCGAATGTGAACTCATCCTCGTCCAAATCGCGAGAAGCATGGCGCGCAAGTGGTAAGCGTAGGACGAAAGGAGTCACACCGGCTTCAAAGCGGGTGACATATAGTTCATCGTGAGCCTCATTCAGCCCAAGTGATACGGCGGTCCAAGACTCTGGTATGGTATCGATGTACTCATGTTGAAAATCAGACGCCGACGTGAGGCTGAAGTTGGAGGCTTCGAGTAGCGGCCAACGCAGGCATTCGTCGCGCGACATTTGCTCCTTCTCAGACTCCACAAATTCTTGTGCTAGTCTCATGGCGTTGCATTTAGGGATTTCTGCTCATTGTTAGTTGAAATTTCAGATCTGCTGGTGGTTGCAAACTTACCACTTGTGTACGCAGCATACAGTGGGTGCACAGAGCCACGAGCCTCACATACAGCTGAGAGCAGAACCGTAATATGACCGAGTGCGTTGGACACCTGCTGAAACAAGTGATTTGAGCCGTGCGTAGCGGATAAAGCATGTACTTCGAGCAGATGTTCTCGTGCTTGGCGCAGCGTGTCCGTGAAGTTGATCTTTACAGCCGTTGTCGCCTTTTTGACGCGACCGCCCTTGGCTTTGGCGGTAGCCGTAGGCGTAGCCTTCTTCACAAGCACTCCTTCGGACATCCGCCTGTCCTTCGTACCAATAGCAGGAAATGCTATTGTGGACTCAGGAAGTGTGTTAAATGCAAAGTCCGCAGCAATCTGCTGGGCGCTCTCTGCAAGCATCAACTTGAACTTTGCCCAGGTGTGCTGAACGTCTCGGTCGGCGCCAACGTGAAGCTCTTGCACTCTTTCAATCAAGGCTGTTGCCGCTTTCAGATTGTCCTGCAAGAGGTTTGCATGCACACCTCGATGAAGCACTTCAGCTTGAAGAGCACGCAAGGTCGTACACTGATCTGTAGTGCTCACGGTCTCAGAGCTCGGAGCTGCAATCATGCTTTTTGGTCGACCTTTAGGAGCAGGTTTTGTAATGCTTGTTACACTTGCAGCACTTGCGGTGCCGCCTCGAGAACGAGTGCCTGTAGCAGACCTTGCACCCGCACGCGATGTTGGTCTTGAGACGGGCTTTGTTACGGGCTTTGCTACGGGCTTCTGGGCTTTGGTGGTTGCTGGTGCTCTAGCGGTTCTGGCTTTCGTGGCGTCGAGGCTCATACCAGCTATTTGCGAGGCGAGTGAATCAAGGTCCGGATGTATAGCGCCCAGAGATCTGATATAGGCTGGCCTCGTGAGATCGTCCAGAAGCTGTTCCAACACACCGTACGACGCAATTTCTTCGTCGAAATCTCCAGTGCAGTGGTGTACCCTGGCAACAGCTGAGTGGTACGCTGCAACAGACAGACACTTGCGATCTGAAGGTTGATCAAGAGCATTGAGTAGTGGTCCAGCCTTGTCAGGCCTGCCACTTTGTGCCCAGCATGCCGCCTGCCAGCTTGCGTTGTCGGTCATCAGAGAAGGCGAGCGCGTCGCCAAAGCAACTCTCTCTGCCTGTTCTGCAACGTAGATTGCCTCATGCAACAGCCCTTGGTTCGCGAAGACTTGTGAGTGTTGCATGAGTCCACGATACAGTGAAGGCACCATGAACCAGAAGTCTGCGCCTCCTAGCACATCATGTGTGTTCGAAGATACTATCGGTGCACCCTTGTCGTCGCGCATGGATGGTAGTGGGTCGAAGCTCAGCTTGCTTGAGCCCTCTATTGTTGATGCTTCATGTTCAGCGAGTGCCGCCTTCTGTGCGTTGACTTTGGACTCGAGTGCGGCCCACATACGGCGATTGAGCGTGACGCATTGCTTGGCGTATCTTGCAGCCTCTTTGTGAGATCCTTTGGAACTAGCGAGCAGGGAGTAGACATAGCAGGCATTTGCCAAGATGCTGTTGTACCGCAAGCGTTGAGATATAGTGGCAGAAGACTTCGACAAGTCCACGAAGAGAGCGTCATCGCGTGCAATGGACTCGGCAGCAGACAAGATAGATGCACTAGCAACGTAAGTAAAGCCTCATGATATGTAGTTGTTAGGGATCATACCATTTGTCAATGTTACCAATGCGAAAAAGGTATTCTGCATACGCCGTATGCCATTTCAACTTGGATTCTGTCGACACCGTTTGGCGATCGATGAGGATCTCGGCCTTCGCCAGTGACAGTCCAGCTTTGCCAGTGTAACCAAGCCGTAGAAACTGTAAAGAGAGCGCTGAAAGATTGCAAACAAGGTTCGAAGCATCTGTGTTGTTCTGCAACTCGAATATCGTAACCAAGAGGTGCAAGACAGGCAGTGCAAGGTACTCTTCGCCTTTAGCGTTGAGGCAATCGACACACGCTCGAATGTCATGAATCCAGCTATCGACACCGCCAACACGTTCGGTCAAAGCAGTCCAACTGGAAGCAGATTTTGCGAGAAACTCCCAGGTTGCAAAACATTGTCGCAAGGTCTCGGTAGGCGGGAAGGCTTGCTGCATCGCTAACTTGAAGCTGCAGAGAGCGCTCAGGTGCTCCTTGAACCTGGACAGGCTTTCATCCTCAGAAAGATCTACCGTAGCGATATTGTCTGGCGAGGTATCCAAGGGTAACAAATCGTGCGACACAATGTGTGGGTGGTCCTGGGAAAGCTGCAGCAGCAGGATGATAACCCTCAGGCGCCGTACAGGGTAGCGCCCGGGGTTATAGCTCTCAAGAAGCTGATGCGTTAGTGTCTTGATGGAGTGATTGAGATTCGAATCCCATTGTCGATTTTTGGAAAGCGTCTGAGAGAACAGTATCAGTTGCCACTCCAGGATTGCTCCCCGCACGTCGGGCTGCAGATAGGTGTCATCGTGGTATGCGAGTTCGCTGGCGCGCTTAACGCCATGAACAAGGTACGAACGATGGAGAGCTTTGAGCAATCTGCCGAGGGTACTGAACGTTCCTTCCCCTTCGAACAATGTCTGAAGCGAGTGCTGTGCCAAGCTCTCTGTGAGGGCTTGGTCATTGGAGTAGATGTGATATCCAATGCATTGTCCAAAAGCCTTGCGCGACTCGCCGGCTTTTTGGAGGTTATCCAAGGCTTCGCCTAGTCGTTCAAGCTTCATAGCCAGATGACCTGCTTCTTGCTGAGTTTCTGAGCCTTCTGACACAAGATCAATGGAACGTCGCATTGCCACCAGGAGGAGCTCTGGGTCGATAGCGGCAGCCTTTCGTAATTGCAGGTATGTGTTCCAGTAGGCGTTGGATAGTTTAACGAGGCACGACGAGACCACATCTCCAGCTTGCGGATCGGTCACTACTTCGCTCTCAAACTCCTCGCCAAGTCTTCGAAGTATGTAACAGCAATCCTGGAGAATAATGTCTAGCTCAGACCAGAGGTCAGGGCTGTTTGTCGACCGCTTGCAACATGTAATGACAGATTCAACGATGCTCTTCGTACATTTCCAGGCCATGTTGATCCGATCTTCGTGCTGTTGCTGGGGATCCAAATCTGAATCAGCCATACTCCTGCGCCCAATGAATCTTGCCGAGAAGTGTACGCTTGCAGCAATCATCGAGATGGCACGAGCTTGGGCTGAGAGGTCTTCTGAACTGAGTGCTCGGGCAGACAAGCCTGCAGCGAGCGATCGTGTTGCGGCTCGTCTCAGCGCATTAGCCTCCATGAACAACGAGTCAAGGTCAGTAGAAGATCCGCCCAGGCTTCCTTGCAAAGCCTTCAAGGCAGTACTAATGGTCTCCTCGATTCCAGGCTTGTCTTCTCCTTTGTTTGCAGCCTCCAATGAGACGGTTGCTATGCGAACGAGCCGGCATGCTTGTTTCGCCGCAGAGCCTGTAGACAAGGCACTTGCTTCAGGAGCACTCAGCCAGCGCAAGGCCTCATCAGATAACCCTGCAGCTTGCGCCAGGTTACAGAGCGTCTTGGTGATCAGCGCTGAAGAGCCAGAAGCGCCAGGTGTCAACAGCTGCTGGCCCAGTAGCTCTGTGCTCAGTGACTTCGACAAGTCGTATTTCTCCGTGAGCGACAGCTTCGACCGGCGAGCATAGGCAACCAGACACTTCGCAAATGGCTGAACAAGTTCGTGTTCCTCATTGCTCTTGTGCTTCACCAAGTCCCACCATCTTTTCCGTACCGTGAAAGCGAGGTGTTGTAGGCGAAGGACAGTCTCGGGCGAAGGCTGTAGTGGCGCTCCATCGTCTAAGACCGAGATGCTCGGGCATAGCGAGAGGACAGTCTGGGCGAAAGACTCGAGTTGTCGCGCCGCTTTCGGTGCGCCGGTCGACGTGCACGCCAGTTGCTGGAGGAGGTTTGCAGGCGAGGAGTCGTTCGATAGCTGCAGATGCTCCCAAGAGGCTTCAATAGTGGGCGCCTTCTTCAACCTCGCTATGATCCGCAATGTGTAGGTTTGAACGTTCGCGATGATCGGTAACGCAGGGCTCGTTGATTCGATGGGTCCGAAGTGTAGGAGCGACGCAAGGCTCTCCTTGTCTGCTGTCATGTCCTGCTGCGCTCCCGACTTCTTGACAGCTACACCGGCGTCCCTGGCCTCTGCATGACCAAGGAAGACCTCTAGCCTCCTTTTCAGAAGTCTGATCTCCTTGACCGCCAAGTTATCCAACCCAAGCGCCACAAGCTTTCCTATGAGTGCCAAGACTCCGTTCTCCAGCTGCAACTGTGGTCCATTTTTGCCCACAACTTTCTTAGCCTCCGCTGTTCCTAAGTATGCAAAAGCCGCTCTGGCGCACTCTGCTGTTGCTACCAGGCCGGCGTCAGGCCCACAAGTAGAGGAGGCAGAGGACGGGGGTCGTGACGACGCTGCAGTTCGCTTCGTTGTGTTCGTTGCCTGCGACACAGAGCGTTCCTTTAGGGCTTTCTGGGCGGCAGTGGGCAGTCGGGCAGCTTTGCGCGTTGTGCTGTCGCTGGTGGTGGATTTGGTGGATCGCGGGGGCGGCGTAGACGTCTGGCTCTTCAGCGCATCGGCGAGCGTCTTCAGAGAGAGATTGGCGACCTCTGTGGCCAGTATGTACTTCTCCCTCGGTGCAAGTACGGTTGGTTCCGGCTTGGGCGCATCCTTGCTTGCTGCAGCCTTCACAGCGTCTGCCTTCCTTCTCAGTGCCCCTGGGACCTTCACACCTACATTCTCCTTCTGTACCGGCTCATCGTTCCTGCGACTCAGGAGATCTCGTAGTGTGGTGACTGTTGTGTCTGTACATGACGTCGTTGCTCGTAAGTCGGTCTTGATGTTTTCGATGCGTGTGCGCGTTGATTCCGGTTTGGTGGCCATTAGTCGTCGAGCTCAGGGGCTCTATTAGGTTAAGCAGCGCTGCCTGCGCGCTTTAAAGTCTATACAAAAGCACAAAAAGATATGAGCGCAAGAAGGCGTAAAGTCGCACAGGCCGGACTCACATTGGACACGAGCCGGGACAAACGCGCCAAACAAATCGATAAGCGTGCACACACATTGCCGCATTGGGCTTAGTATGTTTCTCGAGTGGGCAGGGTCCACGGGGTCCGAGGTCGCGTTCCATCTGCATCACTACCCCACACCTCAGCACGCAATCCGCTCAGCAATTAGGCAGATCGCGCGCCTGGCCATTCACGATGGCCGTATTGTTAGCTGTGAATTTATGTCCTCCTTGAGGGTTGCCAGCCTTGTACAATGGCAGAAAACAACGCCGACTACGACCTGTCGCAGCCGATCACATCAACTTCGGGCTTGAGACAAGGACTGGCAGGCTATGGAGACCCTCACTTCTCTTTGTTCCTGCGAAAGGTCTTCATCAAAGCCCTCGGATATGGCGAAGATGCTCTATCGAGGCCGATCATAGGCATAATCAACACCTATAGTGGTTTCAACCCTTGTACGTTGATTGACACGACGACACAGGAAAGAGCATAAGCTGAACCTCGACCTAGGTCATGGCAACACTCCACAGCTCATCGAGGCCGCTAAAAGAGGCGTGCAGTTGGCAGGAGGACTGGCAATCGACTTCCCGACTATCAGCATTGCAGAAAGCTTCTCCGCCCCTACCAGCATGTTTCTACGCAACTTGATGAGCATGGACACGGAAGAGATGATTCGTGCACAGCCTGTCGATGCATGCATCATGATAGGGGGTGAGATCCTAGTATTAACAAAGTAGGCATGACTGTGACGCTGACAGTGTTTGTAGGCTGCGACAAGACCGTTCCTGCGCAGATCATGGGTGGCATATCCGCAAACAAACCAATCTTGCCCTTAATCACCGGGCCAATGTCAACCGGCAGCTATCAGGGTAAACGTATAGGTGCTTGCACAGATTGTCGCAATAATTGGGCATCATTTCGAGCTGGCCAGATCGAGATTGAAGAAATCGCCGACATCAACGAAGAGCTGGCGCCCACCGTAAGTCTTTGTCCGTAACACCTCAATTGACAGCAACTGACATACTACAGGTTGGCACTTGCGGTGTCATGGGGACTGCTAGTACCATGGCATGTCTGACTGCAGCGCTCGGTCTGATGCCGCTGAAAGGAGCAAGTGCACCAGCAGTATCAGCAGCCCGTCTACGTATAGCTGAGGAGACGGGTAGAAATGCGGTCGCGGTAGCAGCGGCCAAACGGACACCTCAAGTCATTCTGTCCCGTGGGTCCTTCCTGAACGCACTCATTGTGCTTCAAGCAATCGGTGGCAGCACAAACGGCATAGTTCATCTGCTTGCTATAGTGAACAGGCACCCTGAGCTCGAAGGAACGTTGACCCTCAAGGACATCGATGAGGTGGGTAGAACCACGCCACTCATTGTAGACCTCAAGCCCAGTGGAGACAACTACATGACGGATTTCCACAATGCGGGCGGTATGCTGGCTCTGCTACACACCCTCCGGCCACTCCTTCATCTCTCCGCCTTGACCATAAGCGGCCAGACACTTGGCGAAGTGCTCGACGCAACACCCTTCAAATCCTTCTCCTACTCGACCTCCATCATCCGGCCCCTCTCGAACCCACTCTCGTCTTCGTCCAGCCTCGTTGTCCTTTACGGCAACCTCGCACCACAAGGCAGTGTCATGAAGGCCTCGGCGTCCAAAGATCGTTCACTCTTATCGCACTCCGGCCCCGCAGTGGTCTTCCGCGACGCAGCAGACCTCGCTCAGCGCATCGACTCGCCAGACCTCGACGTAAAGGCCTCCTCGGTCTTGGTGCTGCAAAATATCGGTCCGCTTGGATACCCAGGTATGCCTGAGGCTGGACTCATCCCAATCCCACGGAAACTTAGCCACGAAGGCGTGGTCGACATGTTACGAATCAGCGACGGAAGGATGAGCGGCACGGCAGGTGGAACAATAGTACTGCATGTTTCCCCCGAGTCCGCGTTGCCGGAGGGTGTGTTGGGGATTGTGCAGGATGGGGATCAAATCACATGTGATGTAGAGAAACGGATCTTGAGGCTTGATGTCAACGACGCTGAAATTGAGAGGAGACTGCAGAAGAGAAGGGATCAGCTGTTTGGAAGTCAAGGTACACCGCCGCAACCTTCAGTGCTGACCAAGCGCGCAACTGAGAGGGGTTATCGTGGGCTCTATGAGAGGACGGTCAACCAGGCGCATGAGGGTGCCGACTTCGATTTCCTAACTGCAAGTGGACCTAAGCCTCCAACGTGAGGCCTCTTGTACGGACGTACATCGGTCTTGGTAAAATTTGTTGGGCTGGGTGGGGCCTTCTCTTATCAGAAACAGCAGTGACGTCTCCGCCGCGACCCAGTCAGTGTAAGCTTACATTGCGTCAACTTTCTTCTCTCCAACATAAACATCGCATACAACACACCATAGGTGATCCATTGCTTATGTTCAAAATGCCTAATTTGAAACCGGTCGTCGTGCGTAGCTGTCGAGCACAGTGTGACAACCATACTGACCTCACTACAGATTCAAGTGCTTCTCGTAGCCTTGGTAGTCCCGTGGCTGTACGATCGCTATGTCGCTTTCTCCCCCATGGCAGTAAACCGCCCCGGAAGCTTCGGGAACGTGCGGACTTTCGCGACACACAGGATCAAGTACCAAGACCGTGTGCGAAACTGTGAAGACGTCATCATGGAAGAAAGCCTAGGCGTCGCGTTTCTGAGCTGTGATCCAGGACGCGATCGATGGAATACTGTGATGGTGCGTTTGTTCTCTGGCACTGCAACATCCGATGAGGTACACATGTATGCTGATATCATCAGGGCACGTTCAAGCCCGAGAATTCCGAGCTCGACAATGCCAGCATTTTTCTCTACGACTACTCGACTCCTGGACTCGACGACTCAGCCCGTCTTAAGCAACTTGTCGTCGACGAACCAGATCTGCATCCCCTCGGCCTCGCCTTCGACGCCTCAACATCAACACTCTACGTCGTCAACCACGCGCGGCATCGCGGCTCACATATTCTTATCCTGCACATCGACATGCCCAGCCTCACCACGACACTGGTAACGCGCTTCAAACACCCACTCCTGCACGCGCCGAACTCAGTCCAAGTCCTTGGAAAGCATGAACTCTACGTGACAAACGATCACTACGTGAGAGCAGCCACGTCACCGCTGCTGAGCAAGATTGAAACGTTTTCTGGGGTGCCGGGAGGAAGCGTGGTGTACGTCGACACGCGCTTCCCGAAGAGCGCGAAGGTGGTTGCGCGGGTCCCGTTCGCGAATGGTATCACGCTGTTAAACTCCTCGTCACTTGCTGTAGCCTCGAGTTCAAAATCCGGCGTCTATCTTTTTGACATCAAGGAGGAGCATGACTTGGAGTTGAAAAAGGTGGTGAGGACGCCTGCAGCTGTGGACAATCTATCTGTCGACGGTGAGGGGAAGGTGTTGATGGCCGGCCATCCGTTCGCGCCCGCGTTGATGAAAGTGAGCAAGGGACGGGCGAAGTGTGATGTTCAGGGCAGTGAGGAGGAGAGGGAGGCGTGTGCGTGTACGGCGCCGAGTTGGGTTGCTGAGTGGAGCGAGGCAGAGGGGTTGAGGGAGGTGTATAAAGATGACGGGCGAGAGTTTTGCAGCAGCAGTACCGTGGTGCGAGATACGGCGAAAGGGGTGGGGATCGTGAGTGGACTGTACGAAAAAGGCATCCTGGTATTCAGAACTTGAATGCAGAGCTTGGGAGAGATGAGCAGAGCAGAGCTACAACCTAGGACAAGGTCCACTCTCCCTCACATTCCACTTCCTAAACAGTGCCTCCGTGATATCCATCTGTTTCTGTATCAACTTAGTCGCCTCCTCCGCCCTCCTATTCTCCCTCCTTCCCAACTGCTCCAAATGCGCCTCGTCGGGCCCATCCGCAATCCTCACGGTCCGCACATGCGCCCACATAGCCGCCAGCGGCGTATCCTGACAAATGCCCTGCGCACCGTACGTCTGCACCGCCTTGTCAATGACCTCGAGCGCCATATTCGGGACGAGGATCTTCGCCTGCGCGATCTCGACGAGCGCAGATTTTGCGTCTCCGGCGTCGATGGTGGCGGCGGCGTTCAGCACGATGAGGCGCGCTGCATCGATGTCGATACGCGCTTTTGCTATCCAGTGCACGATTACGCCTTGGGAGGAGAGGAGCTTGCCGAAGGGTTTCTTGTGTGGGGCATTGGCGCGCATGAGGAGCCAACGGAGAGCTTCTTCTGCCTGAGGTGCGTTAGTGAGATGTGAAGAAGGGTAAAGGGGAAGAAGGGCGTACGGCGCCGATAGAGCGCATGCAGTGGTGTATGCGCCCCGGGCCCATGCGGCCCTGCATGACCTCGAAGCCTCTGCTCTCGCCCAGCACGATGTTGTCTGTGGGGACACGGACGTCTTTGAAGATCAGATGGGCGTGCCCGTGCGGTGCTTCGTCGTAGCCGTAGACAGAGAGCATGCGCTTGACCTCGATACCTGGGGTGTTGGAGGGCACTATGATAATCGACTGCTGCTTGTACTTGTCAACGTGGTCTGGATCCGTCTTGCCCAGGACAATGTAGACGGCGCATCGGGGATCGCCAGCGCCGCTGATCCACCACTTCTGGCCGTTGAGCACGTAGCTGTCGCCGTGGCGCTTGATGCTCAGTCGGACGTTGGTCGCATCGCTACTCGCAGTGTCCGGCTCAGTCATGACATAGCAGCTCCTGATCTCGCCTCTCAGCAGTGGCTCCAGCCACCTCTTCTTCTGCGCCTCGGTGCCGTACTTGGCGAGAAGCTCCATGTTGCCTGTATCAGGCGCGGCGTTGTTTGTGGCCTCAGACGCGGTCACACATCTGCCGAATTGCTCACACATCAGGCCGTACTCAAGGTTCGTGAAGCCTGCGCCCTCTTTGTAGTGGCCCTTTGCGAGGAACATGTTCCATAGGCCTAGAGCTTGCGCTTTGGCTTTGAGGTCGTCCATGATGGGTGGGTAGCTCCAGCGGCCGGGCCCCTGGCCCAGCTGAGCTCTGTAAATGGCGTCGCTAGGAATGCATTCTTCGTTCACAAACTTCTCGACCTGTCTGACTGTCAGTAGACTTCAACGCCTTCAAAAGGTACTGCAACTCACAGTGTCAAGAGTCTTCTTTGCGCGCTCGCTGACAAGTGGCCGCACGGCAGCTGGAATCCTTTGCGATGCTGTAGTCATCTCGGGAGTGCTGTTGCTGTGTAGTGAGAAGACTATTAGTAATGGCTTCAGCCGTGATCAAATAATATATATTCGAGCTTCATCTTGCTCTTAAAATCGTCGATCATCGAATTAATGCCTCGGGTTTCGTTTGCAAAGCTTGGATTGAGCTGTGTCGGTGGAAGAGAGTCGACAGCTTCCCCCACGAACGCGATCAGGGTCGATCTAACCAAACATAGGTTAGCGGTAGATCGCGGTCTGTCGGCCTGTCGAAGGTACATCCAAACCAACATCACGACACGCTTTCACTTTGAGTTGAGGCTCTGCTCGAGTCCAGACGAGATGACAGGTCCAGCTGACAACTTCTCAGCTACTCGGCCCTGCACTTAACTACCAACTACCCAATCCGGCAAGTCCTTCTCCGACCGCCCGGCTTCCCCCATCCAGCCACCGCTGTTTCGCAACATGAATCCGCATCTACCATTTACCGTTCAGGTCCTTCAAGTCATGTCGAAGTGCTTACCTCGCGCTCGAGTGATCTGTTCGCGCCGCCTCCATGCATCAGCACAACACGCCTTATCCGCCTGTTATCCTAATCGGTGCTTACCTAAACCCAAAGCAGGCAATGGTCAGTCGCGAACCTGCAACTTGCTTGTATCAAACATCGCCGAACTTGCAACTCGCGTTTATACACTGCACAGATCGTATGTTGCACGTAGGTCCCGATTTATCGGTATTGAAGTATTACTTGAAGAGGAATGTTGGATGTTTGCTGTGGATTGCTGGACGAGGCATTGTCCGCTTTCGTACACAAGTGAGGGGCTTGGCGGGAGGGCAGCGTGATCGGTGCAGGATGGTGCAGGGCGATGGTGTGAAGACTTTGCAGGTGAGGGCTTGGTACGGGCGGATTAGGTACTGAGCTCTGAGGCTCAGGAACATGAGTAGGAGATAGCAGTTTTGCAAAAGACGCAAGCCATGCAGAAAAACAAAGACATTCAGAGAGCTTGGAGAATACGTTAAGCAGTTGTGATATGCCATTTGCCAACAGCATTGGTTTACAGCTATCATAGCTCGCAGGACAAAGACCAATCGAAAATCAGGACGGGCTGTCGACTGTGTGGCTTCATGCACCTCGTCTCGGCACTCTGATCTCTATCGCTTCCACCTCGCGATCATAGACATGGGGTCTACTGCCGCGCCGACGGGAACTCACACTAGCACTTCTCCTGCTACTGCGCGAAGAATAGTGGCCTAGCCCGCTATCCCTTCTGCGTTCTCCCAGAGCCAACTCAACGACCTCGGTAATATCCTCCTCCGCCTTGAGCTCAGCGGACTTATGGTCCTCGCACACATGTTTGACGAGTGCCTTTACGTCTCCGCATATCGTCACATCGTCGTCTGCTCGCGAGCACAGTATACACGCGTAGCCAGCGTCTGGACCACTACGATGACACTTGACGACGAAGCGAATTGAGATTTGGAAGCATCGCTCGTAGCCTGTGTCGTTCTTCAGGATCTCCCACGCCTTGCCAGGAGAGAGATGCAGGGTCCGTCTGCAGTCTGGACAAGATGGTGTAGATGCGTCAGTTATGCTTGAGCTCAACTGCTGCGAACGGTGTCGCTCGAGGTCTTGGGCGTACGAACAGTACAGTGAGTCAGCATCTGTTCGCGAGTTGTACGATGTCAGAGATCTTATGTCGATGCCAGTCATCTCTGGTCTGCCTTTAGTGAGAACTGTTGTGTTTGCTGGACTCCCTGCTCGAACTCGCGGTGGTTCGCGGTATGATACTAGAGCTGTCAGTTGCTCCTCATCTGAGTGAAAAGATCCAGGCATAGAAGGTGCACGAAGGGATCCTCTGCGAGATGTTGGAAAGTTGGTTGCTCGGAGCTCAGCTTGCTGGCGGTTTTGCAAGGCGTTTAGAATGTCGACTGACGCCGTTGCGGCTGTGTGAGATGCAGCGACGATCTTCGACAACTGCTGCTGTATCGACTCGGAAGATGTAGGACCGTATAGAAACGTCGTGAGTAGTACGCCTTGGAGTTTGATCACCTCAGACTGGAGGGAGACGTGCGACAATGCTAACTAGGTAAGCAGGTGTTCTTGAATGAACGGCAAAGTAAGACTTGCTATCTCCTACAGCGAACTCGGATCCAACGTCGCGAAGACCGTCCTCATATCTTCGCAGAAGAGCTAACTTGGCCGTCAAAATGGCTCGATTGCCGCTGACCTTGGTGTCATCGATGGACTCCAGCTTTCTCGAACTAGGATGCCCCTTCAACCGAAGCTGGAGCTCATAGTCCCTCTTATCTTTGTTCGTTAAAGTCTGGTACAGATCCCGGGTAGCATCGAAGACATCGAGCAATGTGTACACTAGACCTTGCAGAACGTCTGTTGATTCGTCGTTGTGAGTCTAAGAACATTAGCGCCTCCTCGCAACAACCGTTCCCCATGTCCACACTTACAAGAGCCCCCATGTTGTTGCTCGATTAGTGTCTAAGCCTCAGTATCAGCTCATTCCAGCAGACAAGCAGACCTAGATTGCTTAAGACAGGAAAGCTACTTCAGCGCACAGGACAGCCAACGCACCTCACGATGTCCCACGAGCCCATGCTCCAGACACTCGGAAGCGGCAATTTCTAGTAGCATCATTTTGAATGATGTGCTTGTACAGATGGCACACCGCCATTGGAGCCTGCAGGGGAACTTGTTTCCTGCGCGTGGGTAGCTACGGTAGCGGGCCGCGCCAGGAACGCGACGCCTGATACGTTACGTCATTGCCCTATGCGGGCGATCCACAGAGACGTGAACAGCATTTCGTGCATATGCAGCCCGCGCCGAGGTCGCTACATTGCTTATTTGGGCTCTGATGTGGAGGCGAGCGACTCGGTTGGGCGGTTGGCTGAAGGTTTCATGATCTAAACGATGGGAAGGGTCTCGCGATCAACGGCTGGAGCGAGCGAGGCATGTCATGGCACGCAACGAGATGGTGCGTGAGCTCATGGTTTGTCATGACCGTTGCACAAGAAGGGTTCTCGAGTCATTGAATTAGATGGCTGGATGCTGAGGATGACGAACGTTCCTTCTGAAGTTGGAGTCGTGGCAGGCGCTACTCACAGGCCAGCAAGTCGGTGTCAAGTTCCGAGGCTCCCAGTTGTCGAACGACACACCACCATCTTGTTATTGTTACATCTACGCCCTGCTTGGTGTTGTCGCTCCTAGCACGCTTCGGCCTGCCGATCTGTGTTCAATGCAACTTCGTTGTTCTTGAAGCATTACAACTTCGCTCTGTGTTGCTGAAGTTCTTTCTCTGCGTTCTCATCGATCCTCAAAATTGCCCTTCCCCAAGCCTTGTGATTCTTTGCATCCTCTAACGCCTCTGGCACGGCTTCAAGACCTCGATACTCTTCCTTATAGATCACTGGCTGTATCTTCCCACTGTCCACTAGATTCATGAAGCCATCCCACACGTCCTTCGTCCTCTGAGGATCGTGCCTTCCATCTTCACCGAAGCGCTGCGTCATGTCAGGAGATAGAGACAAGAAGGATCGGATACCAAACTCACATAGCCGTGCACCATAGCGCTCTTTAACAGTATGCGATTCGCCCTCACATTCTCCATGTTCCCTCCTCTCGCCGCAAATCCCACAATAACAAGCCTCCCTCTATACTTCAAACTCCTCAAACCGCTCTCCACAGCGCCAATGGCATCATACACAACCTCAACCCCCCGTTTCCCCAGCGTAAAACTCCTGACCTTATCCTCCCACCCCTCATCATGATAATCAACAACAGCATCCGCCCCAATCCCCCTCACCATCTCGCCCTTCTCCGCATCCCCAACAACAGCAACCACCCTCGCCCCCAGCGCTTTCGCAATCTGCACTGCCATGACCCCCAACCCCCCACTCGCACCCAGCACCAACACTGTCTCACCCGTCTTGAGCTGCGCGACGCCAACTAGAGCACCGTAACTCACGGCACCACTTGCGCCTACGGCACACGCCTCGGCGTTGGTCCATTGCGCTGGCACGCGCCGCACGTGAGCTTCATCGACGCAGATCTCTTCGGCGAAAGAACCTAGCCCGCCGCCGAAGACGCGCGTGCCGGGTGTCAAAGATGAGGTGGGAGGGGCGGAAGTCACGATTCCGGAGAATTCAGTGCCCAGGATGAAAGGCGGTTGCACGTGGCGTTTGTTGTTCTGGTGCAGCCCTTGCACGTAAAGGAGGTCAACGTGGGTGATCGCTGCGTGGGTGATTTCGATGTGTAGGGCTTTGGGGGACTGAGGTTTGGGGGATGGTACGTTCTTTGGACTTATGTTTGCGAGATCCTGGGACTGGTAAGTTTTTGGTGTTGAATGTGGAAGGTCTGAAGCTTACTGTGACGAAGCGGTCGATCTGGATGGCTTTCATGATGCGCAATCTGGAAGTTTCGCCTCTGATAGGGATTCTTGTTCTGCAAAGAGACCATGTATCGTCGGTTGTGGAAGATTGTAGGGCGATAGTGGATGATGCATGGTATGCAGGGCGGGAGATCGACAGTTGGTGGGGTTGTTTGTGCCTCGGTAACTGCGTATAATGCTGACACTCCAGGAAGGTATCATCAACGTCCACTCTTGTGTTTCTTTCCGGTCGTGCTCAGGACTGTATGGTGGTTCCGAGCTTACCAGCCTCCGTTGTATGAGCCGTTGGCCGCAGACAACATGGTATCGTAGAAAGCGTTGCCATCAACGCCCATCTCAGTTGGCAAAACATCCAAAAGGTCTTCGAATCCCATCATATCGATGTCAAAGTTGAACGCAGATGCCGCTTCGTTCGACAGGGGGGCTTCAGGGTTTGCAGGCAGAGTTGAAGGTAGGAGCGCAGCCTCGGCCCGTGAAGCATTCTCGAATCCGTTTGGAGCTTGGGGAGCCTGAGTTGTTGAAGCTTGAGAAGTGGGCCTCGTTTGGGTGCTGCCTCTCGCGGCTTCAACCTTCTTGGTATACTCCTGCAACAGCGAGGTCAAAACTCGTACACCGTGATTAGCGACAGAGCTGGTTGGGAACGAAGCCAGATAGACGACGGCTCGTTTTACGCAGGCGAGGTACTCCTGGGCTTCGGCGTTGAAATCGGTGCGGTAGAACAGATCAAGGATAAGGCAGATGCCAGCCGTGATGGAAAAAGCTTGTTCGACCCAAAATTGCGGCTCGTCCGGTTCCCGCTTTGGATACAGCGATAGTACATGTCTTGCGGCAGTCGCACACGCCCAGCGGCTGTAGGTGTAACGCACATCTCTGAAGCTCTTGTTCAGAAAGCTCTGATGGATCATGATGATCTTGTGGCTACATGATGCTTCGTGTAGTCTTCGTGCCCAGCTGACCCATTTAGGCCAGTGAGGTTGGAGAGGTGTTCGATGTGACAAGCATTTGGGGATCTTCTCTGCGTAGTTCGCTCGTAGCTCCCCGTCCCATTTCAAGATCAAATTGTACCTTGATTGGTCGTCCAAGTTCTCGGCCTCGAGCATGGCGTCTCCAAACTGAAGGAGCAAATAGGCGTACTCGAAGAAGTAGTTACCAACCACGGCGAAGGTTGGCGTGCCGTCCTCAACAGGTAGGACCGTTTCCTCGTCGAAGACAGCCGGTTTCGATGTAGTGAAATGCTTCCGCTGGATGTTGTATCCTGGGAAGCTCTGGGAGCTAGAGGACAACCATTCCTGAGTGGCTGCAGCGTACCAGACGCGGCGTCCGATCTCGCGCTCGAGGAATGCTTCTTTTTGTTCCTCGTTAAGATATGGTAGCCTCTGGTCGTCGGGATGTGGATTAATTCGGTGCAAACCCAGCCCTCTTGCGATAACCATGGCCACGCTACGCAAGGCAGCCCATTGATTTGACGACCCTACAAGATGCTCGAAGCCGTGTAAACTCATGATGGCTTGTACTGAATTGAGATGATACTGTGACGTATAGTCACCAAGATTTAGGGAGGTAACGGTCGCAGCTCCCCATAATCGTGACAGCCGAACTTTTTCTTCGATCGAGAAGCCCCACTCAAGCGACACGCTTTCTGGTGATCCAATGAGACCAGAAGACAGGATAGAGAACAGAAGACCCGTCCATCGCCAGTCTACAGTCAGTAAGTCTAACTTGCCTGACCGATTGCATGCTTCCTGGAGCTGTTTTCGGAGGCTAGGACCGTGATATAGGCCACCGCCCCAGTATGTCAAGTACTGCTCGTGATAGTCTATGATGAGGTATATCTTCTCTATTGGAGGAAGGAGTGACTGCATCTGCACTGTCTCAACGGCTCTCGCAGCGGGCGAGAAACAGCTGGCAGAGTTCACAGCAGTTCCGAGCTTCTCAGGAAATGGCGCCTCCCAAGCTTGGTTTCTGGACTCTTGGTCCAGTAGAGGTACCGTCGATACATCTTTGTCTGAGATGAGTGCTCCTATCGTGATCTCTGGGAAACGAGAGGCGCCTGCCGACAGAGCTTCTGGTCCAACAGCTGAGAGTGGGCCTGCCAACAATGTCTGGGGCCTGAAATGTGAGGGTAGGGCCTGATTGTGAACACGTGACGGGGTCAGGATATCTAACGAAGTGGTTAGTAGTGACATAGTATCTCGCAGACAGCAGCGAGAATGTGTTTCAACGATATCCGAAACAGAGTGGAACAGTGGCCATCGAACTTACCAGGAGTCAAAGCTGGTAATTTGAGCTGTTCAACAGCTGGTAGAGCTGGGGGATTATCCAGCGAGGAGGTAGTCTCACTGCTCGCAGGCCATGAATGAGTCGGTGATGATTTCCTAGGGTATTTCCGGTGTATGGATGGGTCATAGCCGCCAGCCCATGTCGTACTACACAGGTGACCCTCGTTGTTCTGAACGCATCGGCTGCAAGGTGCCTTCCCCGTCTTGCTTCGGTCGCACTTTTGCCGACGTTGGCTGCATCGCGTGCAAGTTTGGCGTTGCTTAGGCATGTCGCTAAGATCCTAGCACTCCTTCAGTTGAGGTTGCCGATAGCTTCGTACTGTTGTACGTATAACAAGCGCGCCTTGGGCGGTCTGGCTGGGGATCTGAATCAAGGATATAATTTCCACATCCGCTGAAATGAATCCGTCCACTCGACAGCAGCGTTGTCCGAATTGATGGGATATGCGCAAGTAAAGAGTGTGTAACCAGGCATCAAAAGCGGGCATCAAGGAGGGTTGTCTGTGTTGTGCGATTCGTACATCGTTGTACGATCCAAATATCCTCTTCAATCGTCCGTTCGCACTCGCGTTCTTAGGAATCCGTTCGACCTTATAGTCTCCCTGAATTTTCGCATGCAACGCGTCCGCAGGGTCCGCGATTTTCGACTGTCGGCCGAAGTCAATCGCAAAGTGTATGATGCAGACATGGAACAGCTGAGAGGAAAATACCGGGTGTGCGCTAGCGCCTGAGGCGCCCGACGGATGCTGAACGGACCGCTGCGATACGCATACCAGCCAGAAATGGCCATCACGACAATGCTGCCACGCGGAGAACTCGAGGTTGCGAACACCGAATTACCGACCATGATTACGCGTCAACAAGATCCCTTCGTATCGCATGCGTTGCTCATCAAGAAAATTGAACGCGTCTCGATGGTGTTCAGACACTTGCTATCTTCCAGAAGTCCCTTCGCCTCCTGTCTTCCAAACGTTACACCTTGCGACTATCTCGCTCAACGCGAACGTATCACAGCCTACCGCCCCCAATCCCACCCCTCATCCCACACAGCTTCGTTGACACGGTGAATGCGTGGGTTATGATGAAGACACTCAGCACGATGAGTTACCGAACCCGCGTCCCGCTTCTTGAGATATGGCGCCAGGCACTCCCAGCAGAACTCGTGCCTGCACTTCGAACATGTCATGTGGTCGCAGCCATAGCTCTTCTCGATAGGACGTTTGCAACCAGGGCAGTGCTTGGCTTTCTCCTTCATCCACTTCTTGCTTGCTTTCTCCTCCTCTTTCCTGATCTTCTTGTTCGTTCTGGGAACTGTCAGTACCTCAAAGCTTTTACGCACGGCTTGAGACGAACCTATACTCGTACTCCCTACAGGTCTCTCCCTTGTGCCACAGCATGTTATGCTCAATGCAATGAGTCTTCTTGCACTTTACGCAGCGGAACTTGTTAGTAGCTGGTTCGATCACTTGGCCTGACTTGCAACTCTTCATGAGACACCAATGAAAGCCTGGGATAGCTTCGAGCGCAGCTTTGGTACTGAGCTTCCTGTACTTGCGGAAGACCTTTGAAGGCGCAAACTCGCGGACATCCTCATAGTTTAGGCGTTCAGAGCAGATCGGGCAGTTGATCTCATCCCATACTTTGGAGGCGAACGTGGTACTGATCCACGTCCGAAGGCATCTCCGACATACGTCGGCGTTATGGGCGCAGTGTGCCGTTGGCGGATCAGATGGAAAGCGGGAGAGCGATCGGTTGTCGGTGCAGATCACGCATTCTTTCTTTTGTAGTGGCCTTCGACGGTGTGCCCCTGGTAGGCACAGTTGGGACCTCGATTTTAAATCTGAGTACCAGGGTGCTTTGTCATCGTGGCGATGAACAGATATAGCCTCATCATGATAGTACCGCTTATCTGGTGTGTCGTGCTGTTGCTGCGATGGAGTTTTAGTCGAATGTCGCGCTTGCTGTTTCTTACGACTGGTCGCTGGGTTGGTGTTGCCTGAAGTGGTTCTCTGGTGCCTCGAAGAAGACTTGATACTTTGCGTTTCTGGTCGATGCGAAGTAGTGCGCCGCCTCAGCTCCAGCACATCATGTGTGCTCTCGACGCCATAATTTGAGTGTGCATACTGTCTGGTGTGCTTGAACGATGTCGAACGAATTGATCGGTGGCTTGCTCTTGTGGGGGCTGCATGGCGACTCGATGACTGACCCATGGTGTCAGGCTGAAGTGGGCACTTCCGCGATAATCACGAAGCCTGATGAGCTGCTCAAGTCAGGATAAGCTAACAAGCTTTAAGCGATACAATAAGTGAAACGCGGAAGAAGGTCGTAAACAAAGAGGGGCCACAACCGTGAGCATCAGTGAACCGTGAATGAAAGGCCAAGCCTGCTGTGTAAGTATAAATGCCTGATGCATCTCGACATATACGATTCACGTGAACCAGCGATACTGATGCACATGGTCTACAATCCAAACGTTGATCTGATGCCCCTCGATAGGGCGTTGTTCATGCGGGGTTGTGAACCGGCCAGCGCGCTAATTGGACGTGGCTGCAGGAAGGCTGAAATGTGAAAAGAGGACACCAGGCTGAACCATGGAATGCTATGCTCTTCATTCGAACATTATGCTAAGGACATTTCGCATACAATTGTGCTCGATGTCCGCTCACCGGTACAGACCCCACCCTTGGTATCTATTGCCGTAACAGTCTAGCTCTCCTGCATCTGCATCCACCGGATTCCTTACAACCGTAATGTCTCCGGACCAGTAGCCTGCGACTTCAGGGTCAGACTCTCCCATATCAAGCAGGTTATTGTATGCAGCCTTCCTGTCCCTGCGAAACTTTCCGATCTCTGCAACAACATCAAGTTGTGGCTGCACTGCAGGCTCGACCCTTCTTGGTTTAGGAGGTGGAGCAGGGCGATGCACAGCCAGCTCAAGTCCACTCATCGCTGCCAATAGTAACCCACGTCCGGGTTCTCTTGTCGGAACACCACATTCTTCGTCGTCAAAAAAGGAGAAGTCATGTGTTGCCGCTTCCCAGAAAGCTTCTGAATCGGCATCTTCGGTCGACGATTTTGTGGGGTATGCTCTCCAGCTTGTGGAAATCTTCTTGTGTGCTACTTGGGGAGGCGCCATCTCGAACACAATGCGCTTCAGTGCGAAGAGACTGCGTGCATACTCTCGCTCAGCAACGTTTCGACTACGCCCAGGTGGCAACATGTAGGTGTGCTTTGCACGCTGTTTGGCGATCGATGCCTCTTCCGCGGCATCTTTGATGTATTGTATGAGTCGGTGGACGAGTTCCGGATCGTTCGTCGACGTTGGCACATCAGTCAAGACTAAAGTGTGGACTTTGGGAAGCATGCCTGGATGCAGCCGATTTTCTTGCGATTGTCGAAGCTCAAGTCTGGCTCTGCGGTCCTCGACAAAGTGGGTGGAGTTGTGGCGTGACCTTCTGCCAACAGCTTCATTTGAGACATTATGCCAATCGGCTAGGATTGGTGATAGTGCTACCGAGTGGTCGGGTGTAGAGTCTCCAGTCAAGAACGGCCTTTGATCTTTATGGCCTGGTAAAAGAGGGCTGACGGGCGACATCGGTGAGTCTACAAAGACAGGTTCTGGCGCATATGCTGCACCACGTTTGGCCTCTTGCGGCTCTGAGGTAACTTTGATTGATGGCGTTCGTGCAAGATTACCATTTTTACATTTTGCCAGCGGAACTTCGGTTGGAAAAGACCCGGGTAACTCTACGGCGAAAGCAGAACTCCCCGAAAGTTCAAAGACAGGGTTCTCCGTGGAACCAAGTTCAGGCATCGGCATCGACCGCTGAACGGTCTCGAGTTCGGCCAGTATCTGCTGCTGGGGTGTTTCAAGTTCGTGTGCATTAGATGGTGCGTAACGGCCAAGATCTCCATCAAGCTCTGCGCGCGGTAATGGAAATGCGTCTACAGGTGCATCCTCAGTCACAATATGGTAGTTGACCCTCAGATACTTCATCTTCGTAGCAGCAAATTCGGACAAGACAGGAGTCATCTTGGCAACACCCGGGAGATCCATACTGCCATTCACGTCCTCATACGAAGGCTGCACAGGTCTCATCAGGACCGCAGGCAGTACCCCGACATCGAGAACACCAAGGCGTTTTGATCGAAGGAGCCCAGAGATTCCTTCAACCGTCACAGCGTTCCTCGACAGATACAGATGAGTAATGCCCATATCTCTACTCTCTTCAATGGCCAGGCTACCAACAAAGCCCTTGGTCAATCGTTGGCGAAGATGACTGACAAGATCTTCCGATTCGTATGCGTCCAGATCGCCACTTAGCCGACCATGTTCGACGGGAGGTAAAGGAGACCTGGTTACGTGCTCTGGTATTGTAGTCTCTTTCAGACAGTGCTCCAATAGTAGTCTAGCGCTAGCATCTGTCAGATGATTATCGCTTACGTTCAGGCTTCTCACGCGGGTCCCTATGGAAGGTGCGATGATTGAGAATTCGTCATCTTTCAGTCCAAGTCCTTCCAAGTTCAGCACCCGCAAATTGCGGAGGTACTTTAGCTTGCTGAGGACTACTTCGGATCGAGCAGCTGGTGTCCTCGACAAGTCTAAAGACACAAGATCCGGAAAGTGAGGCAGGGCTTCGGAAAGTCCGGTGGATGTCGCGTTTGTACAACCTGAAGCATCCAACAAGCGCAGACCGAACACCGGGTAGGCGGTCGGACGATTAGCGTTCCACCATGAGCTGGCGTGTCGTAATGTCAGGAGCGCTGCATGGTCGAAGAATGGCAACCCGTTAACCATAAGGCATTGAAGATGTGGGAGTCGTTCAAAGCAGTCTCGTAACCATTCAGAGTGTGGTCCTCCATATATCTCGGCATGTGCTGGCGGAAACTGGAGAGTGTGCGTAAGCCCACGCACAATGGATCGTGCATACGGCAAGGTACGCTTAAAGCGCGTCAGAGCGACTGTCATAGTTCAGTGTATGCATCAAATTTACAACCATGTGATGTTTTACCATAAACGGTGTCATTCTCCACACCAAAATGTGATGCGGGACTACCCCACAGGTGAGGTGTGAAGATCTCGTGCCACTTCTTGCATACAAGAGCTGCAGCACAGATGGCATCTGAGGGCAAATACGGTGCAATGAGCGTCCATGGGTCTTGCTGGATCGCGCTTTCGTAAGATGGTAGTAGGTCATCCATCGTTGAGGTGGGAGGAAGTGTTCAGGCCAAGCCCGGTATGGCGGGCGCGCTCATGTCAGCCCCGAAAAAGTGTTGCGAGCGTGTAGGAGACATCTCTGCAGCGACCGAGTGTTGCGCAAAGGAGTCCATACCAAGACTCATGATCGTGGCAGTGTCTCGAGGTGTGCCAATGAGCAGGCACAATGATGTCGGTCAGGCAGACCGCGCTAAGGGCCGCTCTAACCGGAGTTGCTCACAGGGCTATGACGCGCCTCTCTAACACCATTCAACAATCGCTTTGATCGTATATCATACCGTTCACGCGCATGATACTCGATCACAAGTCAGGCAGTAATTCATTGATGAAAATGGACGGAAAATCACAAGATTTGGCAAATCGCAGGCTTCAGGCAAAATCTTCTAAAAACAGGTCTTAAGACTTTCAACCTGTATACCTCTGGCTTTCAATTTACGGCCACAATGTCCAGTTTGACGTTCTCAGTCTTTCCTCTCAACCTCCGCATCCTCGCCTCTCATCACCCCGTTCTCTTCCTTGTCCTTTCCAAGTACCGCCTGCATCTTCTTACTATTTCCCTCCAACCCCGCCATCACGTCTTCAGACAGCCCCGGAACAGTCATCTCAAATACGTCCCTGATAATCGCATACTCATAGTATCCACATCGCGCAATTGGCACTGGCGGTGTCAGTATATCGTAACGCAGGAACCGAACAAACAGCAGCTCACCAGTCTTTTGGATATCAATCTTCCCATCCGTCAATACCCGCTCATCAATATGGATACCCACCACCCTCCCGATCACAACATCCACGGACCCAACTGGCGGATTGCCAGGCAGTCGCAAAGTAGTATAATGCTCGCACTCAAACCGCACAGGACTATCCCTCACCATCGGAACCTTCCTCTTCTCCCCTTGCACATCGACCTCACTGATCCTACTATCCACCTTCGCCAACCCTGCTCTCTCAAACTCATCAATCCCGTACTCCGTTTGCTCAGCGGTGATGTTAACAGCTTTACGCAAATCATACGTAGCCAGGTTCCAACAGAATTTGCCCGTGGCTTCGGTGTTCTTGACGGTGTCTTTTTGCTGCGCGGTGGGGGTTTGATTCGCGCTGAACATCACGTAGGGTGGGTCGAAGGTTAAGTTGTTGAATTGCGAGTACGGTGCAAGGTTGGCGTGGCCACTGGGGGAGAGGGTGGATATCCAGCCGATGGGGCGGGGGACCACGCAGGCCTGGATAAGTTAGGATCTTAATTCGAAGTTTGGGTCGAGCATATGGGAGTGTAACGTTGATTAAGCAGAGATGATAGTTACCTTGAAAGGGTCATGAGGGAGACCATGGTCGTCTTTGCCGGGTCGGTAGAACATCTTCAGTGTTTCCCCAAGGAATGGTGTCTCATTGGTGTAAATGATACTTTGGGGCTCAGCTCTACTTTATCTATACCTTCTCAACGCACATATATAGTGGATGCCCCGAAGTATGGTACTCGGCAATGATGGCGGGGAACCACAACGTCGGCAACTATAGACGGGATCCTTGAGTGTGACGCCATGCATACGCTAATGCACGTATCCGCATGGAAAAGCGTTCAACCAATCTCACGAACAAAAAGACTACGAAATCGGGTCTGCTTACCGACTCGGATCTGAGCGAGACCTCATGACGTCCTCATACGAGTAGATCTGCCCAAGTCACACAACAACATCTCTACCCGCCTACCCGTCAGCATTCGGTCTTGATTCGGAGATATACACTGCAGGCATCCGAGAGCATCATCATCCAGCAATAATGCCACAAACAATCCTCATAACAGGCGCCTCATCCGGCCTCGGCCTCGCCTTCCTCGCACACTACACCGCGCAAAACCCGTCCCCATTCATCATCGCACTTGACACAAATCCCCTTCCTGCGGAGGCAGCCAGCGCATTTGAGTACAACGATATATCATTCTTCCACACAAACATCACCTCCACCACTGAAATCCACGCATTAGCAACTCAGTATGCCGATAGACCCATCGACCTCCTCATCCACTGCGCCGGCATCCGAGGCCTCGTCCCCTCCATCGTTGCATATCAGCACGGCGATGTCGCAGCCGCAGAAACCCTCTCCGTCATGGACTACTCCACATTCACTAGAACATTCGAAGTGAACACCTGGGGCACATTTAACATCATCACCTCATTTTTACCACATCTCAAACTCTCGCAGGACGCCAAGGTCGTCATTCTGAGCTCGAGAATGGGCAGTGTGAGCGCGAATAAGGCCGGTGGTGGGTATGCATATCGGGCTAGCAAGGCGGCGCTGAATGCGGTAATGATGAGCTTTGCGATTGATGTGCCGGATGTGGCGTTTTTGTTGCTGCATCCGGGGAGGGTGGAGACGGGGCTTGTGGCGTGGAAGGAGGAGGGTGCGATTAGTCCTAAGGAGAGTCTACAGGATTGCCTGAAGGTGATAGAAGGGTTGAAAAAGGAGGATAGTGGGAGGTTCGTCGATCGGTTTGGGGCGGACATTCCGTGGTAGATGGAAGTTTGGTGGTTAGCTCGGAGAATTTCAGAATAGTTCAGACATAGAATAGGGCAGCGACATAAAGTTGACAGAGGGCCCAGTGACAAACTCGTCATTTAGCTTTCATTACTCATTCGATGGGTATTATCATTCTCCACGCTTCATTCCCATTGATTCATGTAATCGTAATCATTTGTCGTAATTTTGCTCGTAGGGACATGGCAGAATACTGTATAAGTGACACACTCTTCTTCACCGCTCGCTTGCAGGGCTGAGCAAAGTCTTAGTTGTTGTAGGTCTTGATTGAATTGATTAGAAAGTACACGTCGTCAAAGGCAGAAGGGGTCTTCGCAACATAGTCGTTGCAAGATGCGACCCCCGTCTTTGCGCGGCACTGGGTGTAGTCGTCCCAAGCCTCACCGCCCGCATACTCGCCGCAGAAAGTGATGTTGATAACCTGTTGAGCGTTAGGGTCCGAGGTCAGACATTACATAGCGAAACTTGCGATCTTCATCTTCTTCCACGTGTTACGAATATCGCAGTTCTGCGGAACGAAGCTCATGACAGGCGTACCCCACTTGCTTGGTTTGGGGCTATCGTTCTCAATGTCAGCTGGAATGGCGGACTTTGCGAAGTGCCAGATCTTGATGCCTCCAGCCTCGACTTGTGTAGCCCAGACGCCGCCTCCATTCTGGTTGAAAGAGTCGCCAAAGGTACCATGAGGCGCGATCATACCGCAACCCCCAACGTCGTAGTCGCAGTTAGTACTGAAGACATCTCCGGTGCCGCTCTGAGCTGCCATGGTGCACTCAGTGGGGTTGGTGTGTAGGGTGGTCTCGTTCTGGGTGAGACAAGAGATAGACTCAACGATGTCGATCTCAGAGTAGAAGTCGCTGTCATGTTCATCGTCGTGTGGAAGCCATCTGACGGATTTTTTCAGCAAGCAAGAATAACACAGGACTATGCTGCAAGGTAAAACTTACAAAGCAGGCCACGTACCACAAGCGTTAGCCGGTAGGTACTCAAAGTCCGCGATGACAATGCCGCTGTCGATCGTGTCGTGGCTCTCAAGACGCACGCTCTTGCGACCGCCTTGAGGTGTCACGTCGATGACAGAATTATTGTGGACACCAAAGGTAGATCTGGTTGCCAACAGTCCTGGCGAGGCCCATGGACATGGCTTCATCTTTAGAGACGTAGCTGGCACATCCACTAGTGTATTTGTCGTGGGTTCTGATGAAGTCGAAAGAGCCAAGAAAGTTAGACGCGTTGAGCTTCTTGTCGAGCTTGTAAGCTTGGGTGATGCTCAAGGACAGGAGAGTGTAGAGGAGGTAATGAAGGAGCGACATGGCTGCTGCGGGTGTTTGTGGTAGGGAGTGTGCTGTAGTGAAAAAAAAAGTGTAGTGACGAGCGAAGGCGAGCTTCAAGCTCATAGACGAGGTGAGAGTCTTGCAGCTTGGAGGTGAGGTGAGAGTCAACTAGGTACTTACTGTATAGACCGTCCGTGCGTCGTTGTTTGGCGGCAGGCGCGACGAAAGGGAAGTCGTCACCAAGCTATGGCATCTCGAAACTAGAGCTGTCGGTAACAGACGCGAAATTACAGACCTACAAATGTTGAAGAGGACCACGTTGCGCTACGAGGAGATTACATGGGTGCTGTAGAGTTTACGGAGTCCCATCCGGCGGGCGCGATTGTAGTGGCATTATTATACTTCGCAAATCGTTGAACGGCTTCACACCACGCGGGAACGCGGTCCGCAGGTTCAAAGCTGGATTTGAAGCTGATCCAGGTCTTTGGACAGTCGCCGTCCAGCCTTACTGGCAGTGCTTGGCTGTGACAAGCGTTATCCGGTGCGATCAAAGTCTAATGGCAGGTTTGTCTCGACTGTGCCCTTCTCTTCTGTTTCCGCCCGCAAATCTGCCTGTGCATTCTCATCCTTTTCTCGAGACCCGAACTCGGTAACTTTGCTGGCAACCGCGAGGCTACCCTCGATACCTTCTACCAGTCCATCTAGCGCTGCGAATATATCGCCTTGATTCCGCTCTCTTGCTTCGCTGAGTATGTTATCTCCAGGTTGTCCTTTTCCTTTGCCCTTCTTCTTGCCAGGTATCTCCACTCCCTCTATCCGTAGCATGAGACCTTGATCTGGTGAGCTCTCATCGAATGAAGGTGCCGTCCGTGTCGACGCATCTGTTATTTGCCAGGACGATGATAAAGACTGTGCATCAACCACCGTACGCCCGTCCGCCCCTACATCGACTATGAGGTAGTGCTCCCTAACGCCTGGTATTGGAGGCGGCAGCGGAGACTCGACAGGCGAGTAGTGGGCTTCCTCTTCCTCACCCACATGGTCTTGATCTTCGTGCCCCTCTGGTGTTTCATGTGGCAGATATCTTGTATCGTCTAAGCCCATTCCACGCATAGATGCAGCCGTCACGATGATCGGGTCATCATCCGCAAACACATAATGTACGTATGGATGGTAGTGCTCGCCCGAACTCGAATCTTCTACGAGAGCGAAGAAAGGTATGAAATTCGGCGGAGGTAGGAGAGTCTGTTCGGAGCTAGGCTCAGGGTACGGTATCTCATCGTCGACTGGTGCCTCTTCAGGCTGCGGCTGCTGCTCTTCTGGCTGGTCTTCGAGGGGAGGGTCTTCGAAGTGTGGGAGAGCTGGCGATCTCGGCGAGTTTGCTGAGCGCAGCGGCGGGGGTGATTTGGAGAGGCTTGGGTTATTGAACATGGTAGACGGCGTTTGATGGTTCGTAGGCTAGAGAGCTACCGGAGCTCCGGTTGAGCTCGACTTGCTAATCGATAACGAAGTGGTCCATGCACATCAATGACATGTGAATGCCCGATGGACCTAGCAATGCTGTCAGGAAGCAGGTTGAAGCAATGTCTTGATTTCGTCTACCTATAAGTATGTACCCTGGGTATCTTCCGAACGCCGGTAAACCAAAAATTGTTTGTATGAGCGCTTTCGCGGGCATCTTGCTGATGGAAAGCGACCTCTCCCCTCCTCCACTGTGTTTTACGAGCCTGGTGAGGCTATGTAAAACCTTGTAACATCTTGTTCATACTCATGCCATCATATTATCTCGCTTGAGGAGCCTTGATCATATGGGGCTGCTGTCTGGCGCCTGTGTAGGTTCTTCGGCACCGGCGGCGGTGGCGTCTTGACTCTTTGACTTGAAAGCTGTATGTTGATGTCAGTAACTGCTGCAGAGCGCCAAACCACTGCACTATTGCTCACGTTGACGGCACATGGGGCACTTCTCTTGTGAGCTCTCCTGCTTGAGCCATGAGAAAATGCAGTGCTGCTTCGAGTTAGCCGTTGCCCTGTGCTAACCCTAGCTGTCACATACCATGTGGAAAGAGTGGTTGCACTCGCCAAGGACTAATTGGCCAGTCAGTGATACCATCAAAAGAAGGCGTAGGCGAACATACGCAGTGGGCACTCATCGCCTGGGAACTTGCACTTGGAGCAAGTGCTGTCATAAGGGTTGCGGCAGATACCACAAACATCGTCGTCGGGCATATCCCAGCGCCATGCGGCGACAGCATTCCATTCCTTGATTGTGACCTTCATGACTGCTTGTCGTTGCTGGACGCTGTTGTCTGCAGTCGCATACAAGGTGGGACGAAAACAAACAGCTAAGCTTGATACGCGGCAGAACCAGGCGGTCAAGCGGGCGGCGCTTGTCGAACTGCTGCGACCCTTACACTGGCCCGTGCTGCTTGACAGCTTCCCCACAAAACACAATGCCGGCTTCGGCTGACGACATTCGGCCTAGAGACCGATAAACATATCTGAGACTGTTACGATGACGTTCACGCGTTATCAAACAGACCAACACGGTTGACAGCGGTGACCGAGAATCAAAGCGGACGGGTGAGTGCATGACCCAGCTGCCCAGAGGAAGTTGCGATGGGCGTTGCTGCAGCTCGCTCTAGCCTCGAACTTAATTCGTGCCCTCAATCGCGCAATAGACAAAAGAGTCGAGAGCTCCTCCCTCATCTCCACACGCTCTCCATTCTTCCAAACCTCGGTGACTGATAGCCCTCGACAGTCTACAGCTTCCCATACCAAAATGTTGCCCCGACTCTCCAACTTCCGCAGCTCCCTGCGGCCTCTCTCCGCCTTGTCTTGCTCTCGCACTTTTGCGACAAGCAGAGTTGTCATGTCCCTATACGGCCTGGAGACATATCTTGTCAGCCCTTCTGAGCTCAATACAGCACTCAAGAAGAACGTCTGCAGCAAGCTGTCAACTGCACCCAAGATTGTTCCACTATGCGCCTCGTGGTTCCTCCCAAACGATGGCCGCAATGGCAAGGAGACATTCTTGGCTGAGCGCATTCCTCGCGCACAGTTCTTCGACCTCGATGCCATCAAAGACCCCCACTCGCCATACCCCCACATGCTGCCGTCAGCAGAAGACTTCGCTGTGGCTATACGCAAGCTGGGCATCCGAAGGCACGATAGCGTGGTAGTCTATGACAGCAAAGAGCTGGGCATCTTCTCTGCTCCTCGAGTGGGCTGGACTCTGCAGGCATTCGGCCATCCCAATGTCCATGTCTTGAACAACTTCTCCAAGTGGGTAGAGGAGGGATACCCTACAGAGAGTGGGGAGCCAAGTGCCGTTGATGAGGTCGACTACCCTGTGCCAGAGCTTGACAAGGCCAAGGTCGTAGCATTTGAAGAAGTCCGCGAAATTGCGAAGGAGCAAGGTCTAGAAGGCGCCGAGGAAGTCCAGATCCTCGATGCTCGAAGCCTGGGACGATGGAAGGGCACTGATCCAGAGCCGCGAGAAGGTGTGTTTCAACTTCGAGCTCACAATCTGCTTTCATGCTGACAATCATAGGTCTCTCTTCAGGTCACATCCCTCACTCGATCTCAGTCCCCGTATCCGATCTCCTCGATGCCGACAGCAAGACACTCTTGCCAGCCGCAAAGCTCCAAGAAGTGTTCAAGTCCAAGAGCATTGACCCCTCGAAACCCATCATCACCAGCTGCGGCACCGGCGTGACAGCGGCAGTCATTGACGCGGCTCTGACCGAAGCTGGCTTCCCGACCGAACAACGACGGCTGTACGATGGCAGCTGGACTGAGTGGGCACAAAGGGTAAGGCCAAGCGACCATCTCATTCGCAAGTCTGAGTAGGAAGATGCTAGGATTGTTGGCCACGTCTTTACTTTATCTGGCAGATTGATACCCCTTTCATTCGTGTATGAGCAAGGGTCATAACTGCAATTGTATTGTACACCAGGTGTCTTTACTATCGGACATGCGTGCTTATGTTTCACCTTCACCTTTCGTTTCTAGTACCTCTACACGTCTGCATACTTCTGTTCTTCTGTTCATAACTTCTTCATACAATCAGTTCAGGGCTTGTCGTCCAGTGGTAAGACGCTCGCTTTCAACTGGGGCTAGGAGGCTGTTCCAGAGGTGCCTTTGGTACATGTCATTGGATCTTGTAGGGCAGGCGCCTGAGCTACGAGTGGAATCGTAAGATACATCCGTTCGGATCGAACTGAGTTCAATCTTTTTGCTTGAAGCACGAATGTATCGCATCATAGCCTCGTCTGGCAGCTGAGCATCTAGCCATCCAGCTTTGGAAAGTTCTGTACTTTTGCCCTTCGCGTGTTCTTATCGATCACCTTACATGCAAATACCCACTTGGGATTTGCATCAAGCTTCGTTCATGGCTCGTCGTTCAGTGGTAGGGCACTCGCAAACGTCTCCACGAGAATAACCTTTTCGGACGGGAATACTCAGTCTGTGTGCCGTCAATTTGTGCTCAGCCACGTTTCGTGCTAGAGAAATTTGTTCGATTTGGGTCGAGCCCATGGATTTTGCTGACACCAAGTATGCCTGTGGGTCAGTCTTTACTGAGTGATCTCGAGCGGTGTATTTGTGAAGGCCTGAGGAGCTACGCTTCGAGCTTCTGTCACGCTTCCAACCCCTCTCTTCCACTTCCAACTCTCGTGTCTACACATTGAATGTTTGCTAGTGTTTGCATAGACTGTGTATCAGGCTTTATCGTCTAGTGGTAAGAGGCTTGCCCTGTACCTAATCAAGGTAACCCGAGTAGTCTACAGTACCTCCGGTACTATAAGGGCCAACGAAGGTTGATTGTGGCGCCATCGTGCAGTGATTTACATTTCGAGTCTGCTTGCTTTTGTTACGTTAGTCTGCAGTATCAGTATCAGTGAGTGAATAAGTATTATACTAAAGGCTTAATGAGAGAGAGGCTAATCGGTGCTACGACGCGATACTTCTCAGGGGCGACCTGGCAACTTGCGTATGATAAGTGTAAATGTTTGTAGTAGAGATAAGCAACGTTCCGTCTTTACCGATCAGTCTTACACGAACACGAAGAGGTCACACAAGCTTTTTGCGTGGCTTCGTGGCAGACGCCTATGGTGCTGGGCATGCTTACACAGAGCTTGAATGATTAGCATATCGTACAAGTCTTGCATATAAATTATCGCAAGCACAATGGAACAGTGAGTTAATTTAGCAGCAGCACCGCATACGAGCATTTTTCATTTGGTCGTGTATAGACTCTAGCATCATCAGAATGGCGTTCCTATCATCCCGACAATTCCAATCCGCTTAGAAGACGTAGCGGAAGTTAGGGTTCTCCCTGTCCGTCAAGTCATCAAACCCGTGAGTAACATTGATCTCCTTTCCAAACTCCCTGTCCTTCTTGTTGTTACGGTGGACCAAGTTCCACCTCAAGAACAGAATAACTGCGACCAATACACTGTAGCATCCGAGATGGATCGACAGCGCCTTGACGTAGCGCGGCGCGTCGCCGTCGAAGAAGACCTGAGGACCTGTGGCGTTACCTGCGCACCACGCGAGGAAGTTCATGGTGATGCAGACGGACTTCTTGGTCTGACCTCCAACGTTTCGTGTCAGCATGGACATGCCCAGACCTTGAGCGGCCCAGAAGGTGAAGATGATCCAGTACGAGATCAGGAGGCCGGCGCGGGTGGCGTTGTTTGTGTTCTTGACGGTCATGATTACGATTGTGCCGATGAAAGATCTGGGATGTATTAGTTTAGGCGCTTGGTTAAGGGTGCGGAGCAGGACTTACGGGATCAGGAAGACAAGCATGGTATAGAGGTTTTGGTTCCACTTCTTGGTCGCCCAGGCAGAAGTCATGAGCGTGAAGATGATGATGGCACCGAGCACCATAGCGAGGAGCTGGGTTTGGAGGGTCGTGAAGTTAAGACCCTTAATAATGATGTTGTAAAAAGCGCCGAGTCCAGATGTAGGTAGCGTGGTACAGATCTGGATCAACATGTAGCAGTAGGTCTGGGGGTCAGTCAGAGCCTCCTTGAGCTGGTATGCACGGAAAGTCTTGTTCTGGAGACCGGTTTGGTTGGAACGGACACGCTCTACCATCAGCTTCTTGTCCTCCTCGGAAAAGCACTTGGCGCGCATGGGGGAGTCGGGGAGCCAGTAAATAACGAAACAGCCCCAAAGGAAAGAGAACGTGCCGTATGTGATGAAAATGGCCTGCCATGACCTGATCTTTGCGGTTCCGTCGTATGGAGGCAATGAAGGGTGCTTAATGTGGGAGAAAGCGTAAGCGAGCAAACCACCGACCATCTGCTGCGCTCCGTTCATCATGTACCAGTAGGTGACGACCTGGGCCTGTTCCGAGCGCTTATACCAGATGGAACTCATGATGAGGAAAGCCGGCTGGCACACGGCTTCGAAAACACCGAGCAAAGTTCGGATGGAGACGAGAGCAGGGAAGCTGAAGCAGACAGAGTGCAAACACAGGACGGTGGACCAGAGCAGAATGTTGGCTCCGAGGTACTTGGCGACAGGCACACGCTGAATGATCCAGTTGGTCGGGTATTCGACCACAAGCACAGCGAGGTAAATACAGGTGGTTAACCAAGCGAACTGCGAAGCTCGTTAGCTGATGTGCTGAGAAGTTCAGACTTGATTATGGGCTTACGTTGGTGCTCTTCTCAAGGCCTGGAACATCTGCACGGATACCCATGATGGAAGCGAAGGACATTGTGCCCTTGTCTAACGCTTGCAAGAAGTAGGTGAAGACCATGATCGGAAGCACACGCCTGTCGATCAACTTCTTCAGACGCTTGTCTTCCTCCTCCGAGATGACAATACCGGTAGCGTCAGCATACTTGGCAATTTCGTCGTCGACACGGTCATAGTTGACGTGGTCGACCTTCTCATCACCAGCAGAGAGGGTGCGCTCAAGCTGGGTGATGTCTTTCTTATCGTCGTGGGTGGCCATGTTGACTGTACCTCCCGGAGTATTGACACTGGAAGAAAGGGACTCGAGTGAGGTGGCAAGGAAAGACCTCAAGATTCAGACAAGCTGCAGATTGTGGAGTCCCCAACCTTCATATTTCTACCCCGTCTCATTTTCTCCGTCCGTGTGTTGCATCCCCAGTTCCCCCGGCTTCTTTACCCCATGCGGGCGGGCTACTCCGCAAAACCAGCGCCCCAACATCTCGTCCACCATTCATCAGGAGAGTCTATCCCAGTAGAGTTTACCGTAGGATCCACAATGTTCATGGTCAACCCTGAATCGCTAGTTCTCCAGCTTCGGCGCCTCGGATGTCATGTCGACCATACAGAGTGTGGAATGCGGGGTCTTGTCGCTGCAGGATCAAGCAGTGTGGAGGTGCCACTTTCTTGGCTCATTAGCAATGTCGGTAAAGCGACGGTGTAAAGCACTCCGAAGGGCACTTCTGATGGGTCGCATGCGCATGTGGCGATATTACCTCGTAAGATCATCAGGCGAAGGTACTCAAAACGGTTGCCATGGCTGGTGGAATTATTTTACCGTGGTACCGAGAGGTTGTCGGTGGCTTCTTTCATGGTTCAGGACGGTAAGCTTCCCCAGTCGGTCGTCTCCGCTCTTCATTGTCGTTGCCCGTCTCGAGTCTCATTTGGCGAAACAAGCGATCAGCAGGGCATCCCATCGGTGCAACGACCAACGAACATCGGTGCATTGCAATGCGAAGACGGCTGTTCTTCCTCTTTGTGCGATCGGTGGTGGAGACGATGCATTCCTTGGTGTTAAGGTTCGAAGGTGTTGCAAGGAAGGCGAGAGCCGCGCTCCCCACGAACCTTGGGGCTCCACACTTCAACAGCGTCTCCACGTGGAGGCAAGCACCCTCGTCGGCACCATCGGTGTAGAGAGCAACGATATCGGTGCAGCACGGCACGAATCCGGTAATGAGCTTCGTTAGGTCTAATTCATGCATTGGAAGCTTCCCAAACTTTTTCCCCACGTTCAATTCCACCGTGTCATCTATTTCCTCGAACTCTGAGCATTTGCACGCATTTTCTGAGCAGTCGTGCACTTTCAGACTGCAAAAATTGCAAAACCTCACATTTAGAGCTTCTCTCAAGACCTCGCGTTGAATCAACGCGTCTACCTCCCTAGCACCCTCAAAATGTCTTCCCTCACCACCCAAGGCCTCAAGAAGGAGCAAATCACAACCTCCATCGATCTCCTCACACAAAACCTGATCAACATCAACGACACAACCGGCGAATTCCTGCTCAAGCTCCCCGATGGCCGCATCATTGACACCAAAGGCTGGGACGGCTGGGAATGGACACACGGCATCGGTCTGTACGGCCTGTGGCACTACTACACACTGACCGGCAACCAAACCACAAAAGACATTATGCTGGGCTGGTACTCCAAGCAGCTTGCCAAGGGCACAACCAAGAACATCAATACCATGTCCCCGTTCCTCGCGCTCGCGTATCTGTACGAGGACACCGGTGACAAGACTTTCGTGCCGTGGCTGGATACCTGGGCTGAGTGGGTGATGCACGATTTGCCGCGTACGAAGTATGGAGGCTTCCAGCACGAGACGTATCTTGAGTACAACAAGGATGAGCTCTGGGACGACACGCTGATGATGAGCGCGTTGCCTTTGGCGAAGATTGGACTCACACTCAACCGACCAGAGTACATTGAGGAGGCTAAGAGGCAGTTCATTCTGCACTGCCAGTACCTTTTTGACCCAACAACGGGGCTGTTCTTCCACGGGTGGAAGTTTGAGGAGAAGGATGGGAAGGTAGGACACAACTTCGCGCAGGCAAGGTGGGCAAGAGGAAACTCATGGCTCACGATCGTCATTCCCGACTTTATCGAGCTGTTGGACCTGAAGGAGTCGGACCCCACGAGGCTGTTCCTAATCGGCATTCTCGAGGCACAGTGCAAGGCGCTGGTCAAGCTGCAGCAGGAGGATGGCATGTGGTGTACATTGCTCGATGTTCCAGCCTCCGAGGGCTCATACGTCGAGGCATCGGCGACAGCTGGTTTCGCGTACGGTATGCTCAAGGCTGTGAGGAAGAGGTACCTCAAGGGAGAAGAGTACCAGAATTCAGCAGCCAAGGCTATTAAGGCTGTTCTCGCCAACATCAACCCTGAGGGTGAGCTGCTGAACACCAGCTTTGGCACGGGTATGGGACACACACTTCAGCACTACAAGGACATTGCCGTTACAAGCATGCCTTACGGTCAGGCGATGGCTATCATGGCACTTGGAGAGTTTTTGAGGTCGTTTATTTAGGTCTTGCACAGCTAGTAACACTTTACGAAGCAATGATAAGACGTTTGATGAGAAGTTCGGATCTATTAGTCGGCTTAAAAAGATGCTGTACAGTTCTTCCCGATCATCTGCAATGCACGGCGGTGGATTGACAAAGATGTGACCTATACTGCAACCTTTCGCGTATCCTCCGATAAGAGCCTTTTGCCTGATGTACTGTGGTGCCTCCAGAAGTTCTCAGCAGTAGCAGTCCTCTTTTGAGTATACGACGCGAAAGTAGATGGCAGGATGTCAAATCAATTAAACCTTTGGGATAAGTGGAAATGTTTAGAGCAGAGCCAATTGCAGTTGATTGTTCAAGTTCCGCGGTAAAAGCGTTCTTTTGCCACATCCAAAAGTGCTGAAAACTTCTTGGGGGGGGGGGGGGGCACCACAGTATCGATACGGACTTCGGGATGTAGCAATACAACCCAGGTAATGAGACCTACTCAATGCGTGTAGCAGCAGCGCGTTCAGCTGGATGTCACTTGAGCAAACAATCAAAAGACCATCAACGCCAAGTTACAACGATGCTACCTTTACATTGAGTACCTGCACTCTTAAAACGCCACACTGGCCTTTGCTTTCGTGATCCTGTAGACTTTTGTTTGGCCACCACTTGAGTTGTTGCACCATTGTGCATCGAACCTGCAACGGTACCAAGCATAACGCTGTCACGCCTCCGCTCACCTGACTGGGACGTGCGAGGCGTCAAACATCATTTCGGTTTCATAACAGTTAGGCGTAGAACGGAATATAGGATCATTTGGGACATATCCCATCTGAACGGATACAGCAATTCCTTCGTCTTCTTGTTGTAATCCTTGCCGTCGAATTCTACCTCCACACGCTCGATACGCTCCCTGGTTGTTGTAAGCTACGGTACATCGAGTACAATGGTGAGTATACTGAGTCTCCATGGCTTAGGTGGGGCACGAATGCGTCTGTCAATTGGCAGCAGAGTCAATTGATGATGAGGATCATTCGATCTGATTGGGATCGCTATGTGGATAATCGACTGTTGTTTAAGAGCAAACGCAATCGAATCGGCGTTTGTACGACAGCATATGTGCGCCCCATCTCATGTAGGGAGTGTTGTTCGGAGGATGTCCTGGTGAGACCTGTGGATCGAGGGGGACGGCGGACGATTGGTGGTGGCGGTCTGATGCCATTGTGAAGAGGTATCCAGCTGCCTCTACTTAGAAGGCATTCCTCTTCCTGAGAAGTGAAGACGTAGTACCAAACGTGTGGGTCGACGACGCGCGGTATCGTTGGTGTGGTCGAGGCGATGTTTGCTCGAGGACCAGCCCCGTTGTTAGAGGCATTCTAGGCGGCTCTGTTATCCGTCATGCGTGCAGTGCAGCGAACGGTGTAAGAATGTTCTTCGTTCAGAGATAGTGGCATAGAAACGCAAAGAATATGCGAGGCTTGGTGCCCGGTGTAGGCAACACGGCAAATGCAGACTGTTGAAGGCTGAGGCTATGCAAGGCTGACAGCCCCAGGGTCGAAGGAAGCTTCAGCTCAGCCCCAGCAAACAACAGGGCTGCAGCCTCATAATGAGCAATTGCAGCACAATAGTGTGCAGTCGCAGTCAAGGGATAATGCTGCTGCAGATGGCAAGCGCTCTCGACAAACTTGACAAGCAGCTGCAGTTGCTGCACGCGCCGTGCCCCTCAGTGGAGCTGCTGTTGCTGGGGAAGAAACTGTTTGGTTTGGCGTTGCGGGCGGCGGGCGGTGAGACAGCGGCTAGCCTCAATTGGCTGCATTCGAAGATGTTCCATGCAATTCTGCCTGCCTGTCTAGAAGATTCTCAAGCTCCACCAAGGCCTATATGAGCACCAAACTCTGCCTCTTCGCCCTCATTTCTCCATTGAAGTGCTCTCAACACACCATCCACTCATAGACAATCTGTCTCAGCGCTTGCTCTTGCACATACACCACCGCAGAGCTTAATACACCCTCTACCCCGCCTAATCTGTACGTTTCTCTACACCGACGTTGCCAGCCTTGCAGCTGTGTGAGGCAACAGTCGCCGCTCAGGTCTAACGAGTCTTCCCTCTCAGTCAATACACACAAACCGCCACCATGTCTGGTGAAACCTTCGAGTTCCAGGCTGAGATCTCTCAGCTGCTCGGCCTCATCATCAACACCGTCTACTCGAACAAGGAGATCTTCCTGCGAGAACTCATCTCCAACGCCTCCGATGCCATCGACAAGATCAGATATGAGTCCCTGTCAGACCCCAGCAAGCTCGACAGCGGCAAGGACCTCCGCATCGACATCATCCCCAACAAGGAGAACAAGACCCTCACCATCCAGGACAGCGGTATTGGTATGACCAAGGCTGACCTCATCAACAACCTCGGTACCATTGCCCGCTCTGGTACCAAGCAGTTCATGGAGGCCCTCTCCGCCGGTGCCGATATCTCCATGATCGGTCAGTTCGGTGTCGGTTTCTACTCTGCATACCTCGTCGCCGACCGCGTCACCGTCGTCTCCAAGAACAACGATGACGAGCAGTACATCTGGGAGTCCAGCGCTGGTGGTACCTTCAAGATCACCGAGGACACCGAGGGCGAGCAGATCGGCCGCGGTACCAAGATCATCCTTCACCTGAAGGATGAGCAGCTCGATTACCTCAACGAGTCCAAGATCAAGGAGGTCGTCAAGAAGCACTCTGAGTTCATTTCCTACCCCATCTACCTCCACGTTCTCAAGGAGACCGAGAAGGAGGTCGAGGACGAGGACGCCACCGAGACCACCGAGGGTGACGACAACAAGCCCAAAGTCGAGGAGGTCGACGACGAGGAGGAGGAGGAGAAGAAGAAGAAGACCAAGAAGGTCAAGGAGTCCAAGATTGAGGAGGAGGAGCTCAACAAGACTAAGCCCATCTGGACACGCAATCCCGCCGACATCTCCCAGGAGGAGTACGGCTCTTTCTACAAGTCCCTCTCCAACGACTGGGAGGACCACCTCGCCGTCAAGCACTTCTCCGTTGAGGGTCAGCTTGAGTTCCGCGCCATCCTCTTCGTTCCCAAGCGCGCTCCCTTCGACCTGTTCGAGACCAAGAAGACCAAGAACAACATCAAGCTGTATGTCCGCCGTGTCTTCATCACTGACGATGCCACTGAGCTCATCCCCGAGTGGTTGAGCTTCGTCAAGGGTGTTGTCGACTCTGAGGACCTTCCCCTCAACCTGTCTCGTGAGACTCTCCAGCAGAACAAGATCATGAAGGTCATCCGCAAGAACATCGTCAAGAAGACTCTCGAGCTCTTCAACGAGATCGCCGAGGACCGCGAGCAGTTCGACAAGTTCTACACTGCCTTCGGCAAGAACATCAAGCTCGGTATCCACGAGGACTCCCAGAACCGCCAGCAGCTTGCTAAGCTCCTGCGATTCAACTCTACCAAGTCTGGCGAGGAGCTCACTTCCCTCACTGACTACATCACCCGCATGCCCGAGCACCAGAAGCAGATGTACTACATCACTGGCGAGTCCCTCAAGGCTGTCCAGAAGTCTCCTTTCCTCGACACTCTCAAGGACAAGGGCTTCGAGGTTCTCTTCCTTGTTGACCCCATTGACGAGTACGCCATGACTCAGCTCAAGGAGTTCGACGGCAAGAAGCTTGTCGACATCACCAAGGACTTCGAGCTCGAGGAGACTGACGAGGAGAAGGCCGAGCGCGAGAAGGAGGAGAAGGAGTACGAGAGCCTCGCCAAGAGCCTCAAGAACGTTCTCGGCGACAAGGTCGAGAAGGTCGTTGTCTCTCACAAGCTCATCGGCTCCCCTTGCGCCATCCGTACCGGCCAGTTCGGTTGGTCTGCCAACATGGAGCGTATCATGAAGGCTCAGGCTCTCCGTGACACCTCCATGAGCTCCTACATGTCCTCCAAGAAGACCTTCGAGATCTCGCCCAAGTCTCCCATCATCAAGGAGCTCAAGCGCAAGGTCGAGTCTGACGGTGAGGAGGACCGCACCGTCAAGTCCATCACCATGCTCCTCTTCGAGACCTCGCTCCTTGTCTCTGGCTTCACCATTGACGAGCCCGTTCAGTACGCTGAGCGCATCCACAAGCTCGTCTCCCTTGGCCTTAACGTCGACGAGGAGGTCGAGACCGAGCAGGAGACCAAAGATGCCGAGGAGGCACCTGCTGCTGCTGGCGAGAGCGCTATGGAGGAGGTTGACTAAGCGCATCGCCATCTTTCTTCGTTTCGAAAAGTTTGGTCGGCGCTTTGATATCCCTTTCATGTGTTACGGCTTTTCTTCCTCTTTTCTTACCTCACTTGCATGACGATTAGTTCCATCTATGTCGGCGTCTTAGAGTGGTGGTGTCACGCTTCACGAGTAAATGGATATCCCGAAATGTACTCTAGGTAGATTTACCCTGGGTAACTCTGAGCATACCTCAGTAGCTGATTCATGAATGATGAAAACTTCAAAAACACCTCCGTTCCCTCTGCCTTTACTTCTACTTCTTCAGTTATTGCTTCCGTCGTCTCGCTGCTGATCGTGTGCTAAGCTTGTATTCCCGAAGTCACATCCCGACCCCGCGATGCCGCTATCGTGCAACGTCATTCTCAGTTTTTTCCGTCGGAAGGCCGTTCAAACCCCACTGTAGCTTCCTGAAAGAGTATCGGCTGACATATGTTCAGTGTGTTTCATCTTGCGCGATAAACTTTTCCGTAGGACCTACAATACTGCAACGAGTGATAAGCAGGTACCACACTATAAGTAATCAGTGATTCCACAGAGCATATTCTACGCACCCGAAGCAATTCGACTACCGACAGAATGCCTTCAATCAGCGAGATCATCAATGCTCATAAGCCGGACCTTAACGCGTACGAAGAGCTATGTGAGTACTAACACACAGCCAGGTGGTTTCGGCGTAAGAGTTGAGGTGTTTGTACGCCAATCTCAGTACATACTTCTCCTTCAGACAAACAACTTGTTTCCATTCATCTAAGTCATATCCCCACGCAGCAATCGACCTCAAACTCACAAGCCTCCAACTAACCAGAACAGACAAATGGTTCCACACGCACCCCGAGCTCTCCTTCTGCGAGCGCGAAACCGCCGCAGCCATCGCCTCACACCTTTCATCCCTCAACGCCTTCGAGATCCACTCCCACATCGGTGGCCACGGACTCGCAGCCGTGCTCAAGAACGGCGAAGGCAAGACACTCTTACTCCGCGCTGACATCGACGCACTGCCCGTGCAAGAGCAGACTGGCCTGGAGTATGCGAGCACGAAACGCATGAAGGATGTTGAGGGGGCCGAGAAGCCGGTTATGCATGCTTGTGGGCAGTAAGTACCCTTTCGTTTTGGATGGATTTGATTTGAAGTGGGAGAGAGATGCTGATTGAGGTGTAGCGATATGCACATCACCGCGCTCCTAGCAGCCGCAGAGACGCTGGTGAAAGCACGGGATTCATGGAGCGGGACACTGATCCTGGTCTTCCAGCCCGCTGAAGAGAAAGGCAAAGGCGCGCAGGCCATGGTAGACGACGGCCTGTACAGCAAAGTACCTACGCCAGACGTCGTAATCGGCGCACACGTTATGCCTGAGAAAGCCGGTGTGGTCGGGACAAAGCACGGCTTGATCGCGAGTTCAGCGGATTCGTACCTGTTCGTCCCCTCTTCACCCAAAATTGATTCAGTGAAGAAGACTAACAGGGTATAGACTGAAGATCAAAGGCCGCCAAACCCACGCCTCAACCCCTCACCGGGGCAACGACCCCATCGTGCAAGCCGCCTCGACCATCCTTCGCCTGCAAACCATCGTCGCGCGAGAAGTCGACCCGCTGGACTTCGCCGTCGTAACCTGTGCCGCGATCCACGCCGGCGACGCCGAGAATGTCTGAACCCCCTTTCCCGCCTCAAACTCCCACTGACAACCTCAGATCATCCCCGAGCACGCCGAGCTAAAGTTGGACATCCGCGCCGCGAACCCCTCAACACGCTCCCGCGTCCTCGCATCCGTAAAGACAATCGTCGAAGCCGAAGCCCTAGCTTCCAGCAACCCAAACATCCCCGAACTGCAAGAAATCCGCAACTTCCCCCTCCTCTTCAATGACGCGACCGTAACATCCACGCTCGAGTCCAGCTTCTCTTCCCACTTCAAGGATAGCAAGTATGCGACGTACACGCCCGACATCGCGCGGCTGCAGGGGAGTGAGGATTTCGGGATCCTAGCCACGGCAGTTGGGAAGCCGAGTTGTTTCTTCTTGTATGGTGGAACGGATCCGGGGCTGTATGAGAAGTTAGAGAAGGCGGGAAAGATGAGTGAGGTTCCTGGCAATCACAGTCCGTTTTTTGCACCGGTTGTGCAACCGACGCTGAGTGTAGGGTTTGAAGGGTATGCTGTTTCTGCGTTGACGTTCTTGGGGAAGGTTTGAGGACATGGGGTGTAGGAGGAAGGAAGGTGCTTCAGGTATATTTTCAAAGATGAGTGGCAAATGCGCTCTTGCTTTGGAATATTGCGATTGAATATCTGTTACTGGTACATTGGGGAATCGAAACGCACTGTGCTGGTTTGCGCGAACGCTGTGACGTCGTAAACAGGAATACAGTTCCATAACAAATGTTAGTCAGAAACTCCGAAGCGCCTACATGGTACCGATTTTCACCTAGGGCCATTCCAGACACCGCGCTGTGATGGACTGATGATCGAGAGCCGCTACAAGGACGCGATAGCCTCAAGCAGCACATCGAGAGTGCGGTCACCGACACCCTCAAGACCTTCACGAAGCGCCCATGCCACATCGCTCTGCACGCCCAGAGGGACGTACACACCGCCCTCCTCTTTCTTGACTTCCATACGTTCACCGAGTCTAGAAGTGTGCTCCCACTCTCGAGCAGCCTTTTCAGCGTTCTCGATGACCTTGTTCGGGATGCCGCACATAGCTGCGCAGTGCATACCAAAGCTACCTTCGGCAACACCCTCTTCGAGCTTGTACAGGAAGGTAATAGATTTGGAGTCGCCATCCACGTGAATGCGCATGCGCTTGTTGACAACTTCAGGATGCGTCTCGAACTCCTTGGCCAGAGAGCGGTAGTGCGTAGCGAAGAAGCCCACACAGCCAACGCGCGTGCTGATGTCGTGGAGAACGGCCTGGGCAACTGCCACGCCATCGTAAGAAGACGTGCCGCGACCAAGCTCATCAAGAATGACAAGAGAGCGTGGTGTTGCCTCGGAGAGAATCTTCTGCGTCTCAGACAGCTCAACGAAGAAAGTTGATTGAGCTGCGAAGATGTTGTCATTGGCTCCAAGACGTGACATAATGCGATCGACGGGCGTGAGTTTCGCGGACGTGCAAGGCAAGTAGCAACCAACCTGGGCAAGAATGACCGCTATGCACGTCATTCTCAGGATGGTCGATTTACCTGCAGCGTTGGCACCAGTCAGCAGACTGATGTTTGGTGAGTCTCCACCTAATCTGATGTCGTTGGGGATAAAGTCGTCGACAGTGTTGAGCATGCATGGGTGACGAAGCTCCTCGAACTCCACGACTGAACGCTTATCCTCTGTGAACACTGGTCGGCAACTGGGCTCACCAAGTGAGGCGGACGCTTTAGCTAGACTGATCAGGCAATCAAGCTGCGCGATGATCTTGACAGCTGCAAGCCAGGTTGCGTAGTCCTCATCGAATTTCGCATAGAAGCGAGTGGCAACCTCTTTGGTGATCTGACTGTGCGTTTCTGTAGCCTCCTGCAAAGCTCGAACGAGCTTTCGCAGCTCTGGTGAGTAATATCGTGTGACCTTTGCAGTTGCCGACATCTGATCCCAGGTGTTGGGCACCTTGGTCTTCTTCGGTACTTCGAGTTGGTAGATTTCTTTTCCATTGTCGCGGTAGCAAATGGAGTTGTTGCCGAGATCTTTACGGACCTTCTTCAACAAAGTCTCAAGATCAGCAAGGCATTCGTCGATGGCCTTCTGGCTCTCGTCATAGTCTTCCTCCACGCCAGGAGCTGGTACAAGGATACCCTCCGACTTGGCAAGATCGCGATCAAATGCTGTCTTCCACTGTTCTAGCGCGCCAGCAAGGTCTGGCATTGAGGCAATCAGCTGCCCAATGACACCTTCGCCATCGCCAAATTGCTTTAGCAGACTAACAGTGTACTCAATCTGCTCAAAGCCCTCGAGGACTTTGAGGAAGTCTTGAGCTTTGCAGCGACCAGCATGGACACGCGAGATGAGTCGCTCAAGATCAGGCAACTTGCTAAGCGAGGAACTAAAACTGTCCATGATGGTGGAGTCGGCGTTGAGAGCATCGACAGCATCGAGACGAGCGTTGATCTTCTGTGCGTCTGCGAGAGGGTGGCACACCCACTGCCTCAGTAGCCGCTTGCCGAACGGTGTGATACATCGGTTCAGCATAGTGAACAGTGTGCCTTCACCAGAACCATTGAAGTTGTTGGCGAAGATCTCAAGGTTGATCAAGCTCTGACCATCAAGCACTAAGCTTGTGGCCTTCCGGATAGGATCGTACCATTGGAAGTTGCCTAGTGTAACGAGATCACGTTCGATCTTCAGAGTACGCAAGTACTGCAAAAGGGCACCGAAAGCTGACATGACTAGCTCTTGCTCTCGTGCTTCACGGAGCACCGGCGGCCAAGCTTCGATGTTGTCTTCTGTTAGGGACTCGAAGTAGTTGTTGACCTCGATCTCACGCACTGTTATATCCGCAGGCCAGAACTCCTTTGTAGGCTTCAGTGAGTTCCAGAGGGTTGTTGGCGGGGTGTTGTTCTTGAGGATTCGTAGGGCCTTTGCGGAGATACAAGATTTCTCGATGAGGAGTTCACCCGGCCGCATTTGAGCAATGAGTGTCTCGAACTTGGTCATGTCGGCGTCGTCGGTGAACTCGCACAGCTGGAACTGAGCGGTAGCAGTATCGACGAAGGCAACACCAAACGCAGGAAGATTATCGCGGTCGATCTCCTTGACAGCCATACAGTAGGTTGACATCTCATTTTGGAGCATGCCAGTATCCACGAGGGTACCAGATGTGAGGACAGAAGCCAGCTCACGCCGAATGACTTTGTCCGCTTTCTTGGGAGCACTCTTCTTGTCGCCACCGCGCTCGCGCATCTCCTTTGCCAGTGCTGACTCCATCTGATCCACGCGCGCAACTTTGTAGCCTTTCGCTACGAATTGACTGGCCCACATATCCAATGAGGCTTCGGGCACACCGACCATCCGCATGTTGACTCGGTCTGTCAGCTTGAGATCAAAGAGCTGGTGGCCCACAGACGCATCCTTCTCGTAGAGCTCGTAGAATTTGCCCTTCTTGAAGAACACAATCGAATCCCAGAACTTGCATTTGATCTCCCAGTATTGTTTCTCGAATGGAGAGAAGTTGTTCCAGGCGCCGGGTGGGATGTACAATGTGCGTGGGTCGTAGTCAGGGTGGTCCGGTAGATTTCGGTCAGCATCCTGCATGTTCGCCAGCCATGGGTATCGCTTCTCTGGCTCAGATGCAGATGGTCTCTCCTTGAGCTTGGGCTTCTTCTTCGTGTCTTGAGTCGCTGGTCGAGGTTTTGGTTGCATAGGGTTCTCGGGGTCGTAAACCCATTGCTGTGCAGTCGAGGTGCCAGTCATGGCAGTACCGACTTCATCTTCTTCCTCCTTATAGACTTGAACTTGTGGTGGAGAGGACGCAGGTGTGGCTTTCGTGCTAGGCTTCGAGGACATCGGTCGCTTGCGTTTCTTCGAGACAATATCCTCTTCAGAGTCATCTGGTGCGATGAAGTCGTCCATGTCTGTTGTCAAAGTCAGCACAGTTTTCTCTACAATGTACGAAAGTGGAGCTCTCGTCCGTACCATCTTCGATCATAGCCTGCTGTGTGGCAGCGTCCAGGCCAAACTCATCATCTGAGTCGTCGTCAACGCTCACCCTTTGCCGCTTTGTAGCCCTTGCTCTCGAGTTATTCGCAATTGGTCCGAGTACATCGTCCTCCTCGTCATCAGACTCGGCATAGTTGACTGCCTTTCTGCCCTATGCATAGTCAGCTTTTTGGCGTATTGGAGTATGTACTGTTTGCATACCTTGCGTGACGGGCTGCTGAGGACAACACCTGCAATCTCTGACGCAACACGGTCAGTTTCTGTACCTGGTGTAGAGACGCGTGAAGGCAGACCATTCTCCTTGTTTCTTCCTGCTATTGGAGTATCTTCCTCGTTCTGCCGTACTGGACTCGAGGGTTCAGGTGCATCGCTGCTGGGAACTGGTGTGAGGGCTGGAGGCGGGCGAGAGAATGACTTCTTGGACAATGTGGATGTGGGTGTTTGTTTTGCTGGTGTAGGTTGAGACGGAGCGGGACTTGGTGAGTTGGTTGACTTCTTTTGGAAGAAGCCGAGGATGGACTTCTGGTTCTTCGCCGACTGTGAGCCTGACGGTGGCTGTTTCTTCTGTGAGGGGCGAGGCGTCGACATCTCGTTTCCTTCGACTCCACGGACCATGCTTGCAGCCTCAAAGAAGTTGAACTGTAAGTAAGTGAGGTGCGGCGAATGGTTGAGAGGTCAGATATGTCAAGTCGCGCTTTCCAACGTTTCCGGGATAGGCGCGACGCGTTCGCGCGTCGATGTGGGGCCCTCCACTTTAACGTTCAGCCACATGTGCGAATTCACTTCTAGAATCTAATGTGATTGTCTGTTGTACATGGGGGTCTGGTCAACTTTTGTATTGTCTTGAACTCAATCATCCCCTCCTCATTCATTCTTCGACTTGTACACCTTCACGCCGAGCAGCTTATCAACAGCCCAGCTATGGCCCCCTGCCCAAATCGGCCCTCCTCTCCACAGCGGCAGAATCTCATCTGAGTTCCGTCTTCGCTCTGCGATTGCCGTTTCCCACTCTCCTTGTTGGAAGCGCTCGACATCGTCTCTGCTAACAGTGTGTGTACGTGTGTTTGCAGCCATACTCCAGAAGCCAACGATATGACCTTGATCAATCTTGTGCTTCAAGAAACCTGGATTGCGCTCTTGATCAAGCAGTCGTAGAAGCTCAGAGCACGTGAACTCTTTCTTGCCCCTGGGCAGCGTGACATTGCTTAGCTGGCTGCGATGTGATGACTGAGGAATGTCGGTGATGTTGATGCCCGTCAGGCTGAACGGTGTATACAGCAGCTTGAGACCCAGACTGAGAAACACTGAGATCGGGAAGTCGAGGCCAAGTGCGCATGCACCTTCTACTGCAGATACGAAGGTGAGCCTTGGTGGATTTGTGGGCGTCGAGAAGAACTGTAAATGTCGCTGAAACGCTGTGTAGCTTTGTCGAGACATGATGTATGGTCTGAATGTTGTTTGGACAGTTTCGAGGAGCAACAGTCAAGTATGGCCTTTAAGGTTGACTACCTGTTCAGACCGTTCAGATCTACGGAAGATGAGTCCTGACGTCATCATCACAACGATGTATTCTGGCCGTTCGCAACCACAAGTCAGGGGCGTCGAGTAGACTGAGAGCCTGCGCAATATCGAAACAACCTTCACAACTTCTGTTAAAGGTCGTTTTTGTTACTTCAATTGAAGAATTGTTGAATAACTCCATATCAGACCCAATACGTAGGTGAAGCATTGGTTCGATGGCTTTACCTGTGGATGCTCCAATGGATTTGCAGTCTAAACCGAGACGACGCATGATAGATCGTGTGAGTAAATACAACGGTGACTACAGCATCTGGGTGGGCGACAGCTCAGATAACTTACACCTGAGGTGTAATACAGCGAGCAAGGCCTGCGCTGAGGACCAAGCAAGTCCTGTTTGACATTCCAACAGGTCATCTGCTCCTCAACCCGTTCGAGTGAGGTAGCACTGTCTATGCTTTTATTCCTATTGCTCAACTCACAACAATGCACTTTTTCTTACAGTTGACTGTCTCATCTGCATTCATTCCTTTGTTTCATCGTCCCTAAGCTCTCCTTTCGTCGTTATGAGATGACAAGAACGAAGAAGAGGTGCACAAAATGTGCTTCGCTGCACACAAGGTATCCAAATAATGCGATTGACAATAGGCAATGAGCGGAGTACAATAGGATTATGTTTCGTGTAACGTCGGATGGTTCGATGCAACTGGGGCCGCGGACATTGGAGCATGAGGGAAAGACAATGAGTGGCAGAAGCACCCAACTGTACGACGATCTTGTTACTATAGCAGAGAATAAGATGCAAGGTACGCGGTCCTTGATGGCTGGACATGGTAAAGCCTATGCATTCCGAGCCTCTTTGAGCGCTCGGCCACTCCCTGGGACCCACTAACATAACCAGGCGAGATGAAGTGCATGCCATTATCCAAACAACACCGAACTGCGAGGGCAAAGTCAAGGTTGTATAAAGATTTCCGGTCGGACTCCTCGTCTCAAGCATCACACAGGCACTCTCATAACTCGTTTCAGATGGGATTTTGGTCATTATCTCTTCAATTTCGGCTCTTGATTCGATGTTTCGGCATCTAAGCAAGCAACTTTACTAACCAGCAGCTCTAACTACTAACCACAGGCTACTAATCAGCAGCTATACTGACAAGCAGCTTTCTTTTTCTTTGGCAGAGTACAGAGCATTAAGTACAGAGCATTGATGTACACTGCCTTGGATCAGCTTGCTGATAAAGCAAATAGGAACCACCAGTCAGCTCAACTCCAGTTGTCCCTCTTGTGTCGACCCCAGTCGTTCCTCCAGCGTCCTCGACTCCCGTCGTTCCCCAATTCCATCGACTGCGATCGCCGCTCCTCCGGTCTCCTCCACTCCAGCACCTGGAGCGCCATCCACCAACGTGACCGGCGGAACCTACCTCGGATGCGTTGTCGACACCGACACCAGCACAACGCTGGCCGGACGTCTCCTCGACGGTTCTGCGTTCTCTTGCCAGACCGCTCTGACCACCCAAGAGACTTGCCGCGACCTCTGCACGATCTCTAGCACCACCGCTCTCAACGCCCCGTACAAGTACTCCGCTATCGAGTTCGATCGTGACTGTTGCTGCGGCAACAACTTCCGTTACACGCCTATCCAGTCTCCTGCCATAGACTGCGATGTCACCTGTCCCACGATTACCGGTGCCCAATGGTGTGGTGGCACCAACCGCATGAGTCTGTTCCGCAACCTCGCGGTCTCTGATACTGTGAGCCTAACCTCTCTCAATTTTTTGGCTCGAATGCTCTATGCTCTGCAAAAGACAAAGAATACTGTCCCCTACCCCTTATGATCGGGTAAGTACGGTATGTCTGCGCTGCGGCCCGGACCTCACAATACTATTGGTATGCCCGTGACTGGCAGACTTCATAACACTGCGATTCAACCACCGTCACGACAACGGACTCTTACGACCCACAACTACCACTTTCGTCATCATACACATGCCACAACACGACGACCGCTCCATTGTAGCTCGTCCGCCATCGGGACTGCTCGCCGTCGACCACAATCGGTGAGTCTCACCTTCTGCCCCCTTCTTATGCACTGCTGACATGTCTTGATAGCCTGCACAACCAGGGTCTACGAATCGTTGATCTGTCTGTCCACGAGCTATCCTCCGCTCACTAACTTCATGACGATGCGCAGCGCTACGTCGCATAGTTACGGTAACGAGCATGACTAACTTGTCCCGCAGCCTCTGGTCCCGTCCACTCCAGTTGTCTCTGTTCCTGTCGAGTCGACTCCTGGTGCATCATTGCCAGTCGATATTCCAGAGTCCGCTCCTGGCATATCCGTTCCAGTCTCCGTCCCCATCGAGCCAACTCCTGGAGCATCGCTACCCGTCGGCATTCCTGAGTCTACTCCTGGTGTATCAGTCCCAGTCTCTGTTCCCTCCGAGTCTACTCCTGGTGTATCAGTCCCAATAACTGCTCCTGAGGTGTCCTCCACTCCTGAGGTCTCATCAACTCCTGTGATCTCTGAGCCTGTCGAGTCTGGCCCTGGTGCATCTGCCGGCCCGATCCAGTCTACTCCTGACGTCCCTGTCCTTACTCCCACGCCTGCACCCAGCGACTCAGGCATTATCAACCCCATCCCCAACCCACCTGAGTTCAGACCCGATGTGATCCCACCCAGCACACCAGGTGTGCCCACATCATCCCCTCGCCCACTGCCTCGACCCAACTACCCCATCCACCCACCCTCCGAGGTCGGCGATGGCGTCGACGCACTGTACTTCTACAACGGACCGTACGCACCCCGCCCTTACCCACCAAACGGGGGTAGCAGGCCCACGCGTCCTCGTCTCCAGCCCAACCCCAACAACGGCGGTAACAATGGTCACCCGGTTGGCGGATACCCTGTCAATGGTGGCTACCAGCCCCGTCCCCGCCCGACCAAGACACAGCCGACTGCTACGCGCAGGCCGTGGAAGCCTCGGCCTACAGTCAGACCTTGGGAGGGTGGAGATGGGTACCACGCGAACCCCGTCGCTGCTCGCGCTGAGCGCCGATGGTTTGGTCTGTGGTGAACCATCTTCTTTTCACGAGGAGGATTGTAATGGGTAGGATGGAGGGGGGGGGGGGAGAAGATTGTATGAATATTGTTAGCAGGGTTGGGAGGATTCCTCAGCAGGCGATCGATTTGTTGGCCGTGTTCGCACTCATTTGACGGATCTGTATGGCTTTTGTTTGCATAGTGCTTAGTTTTCGATTCTGAGACTGGACCAAGTAGCGGTCTGGTCTGGTAGTCAGCAATAATGCATTCGTTTTAGTGCTCAGCTTTTTTTTTGGTGTAGAACTGTCACTTCTACCCATGCTCCGTGTCTCTATCCCTTCAGCCTTCACTTTATCTTTTGACGTTGGTTGCTTTGTGATATTGACTTGGACTTGCACGGGACTGTACTAAGATGTTCTGTTCGAGAGGACCGGCTCTTGTCTGCCGTTCGCTGTTGAGACGATGACTTTAGGACTGACATGAAACAAGATAACGTTGGGGTAGTATACGCTTATGCTCCGACCGCTCCCGGTTTCTGTATTCCAATTCAGGCCGTCTCGAATGGAATCTATGGATATCACGAAGTATGTAACAAGAAGAAGAATCACGGACGATACGGAGGCAGCTCCTATGCTTTCTCCTTCTCCTTCTCCTTCTTGTCGTGGTGGTGCTTGTGTTTTTCCTTCTTGTCGTGCTTGCTCTCTTTCTTTGCGGCGGCTTCGGCCATCAGCTGTTCGAAGGCCATGAAATCGCCTTCTTCTTCGGGGTCACGCTCGGCCTGAATTTCTGTCAGGGATCTGGCTATAGATGATTTGGGACAGGAGTGGGTTTACCTTCTGGCACATCTCACCGATGATTACAAGAGCATGCGCCCTCTCTACGCGCTTCTCCAGCTTGACCTTCTTATCGTTAAGCACCTGATCGCAGACATCTCTCAGCACGCTTTGGATCTCGAACTTGCTTCCCCTCCAAGCGGCCGCCAGGATCTTGCCCGTGACCTTCTTCTCGTACTCAGCCTTCTTCTCGTCTGTCCAGCCCTCGCCGCCCTGCTCTTCCAGCTTCGCCATCTCCTCCATGGTGAGCTGTGCGTCGATCGCGGCGCTCATGGTGTTCCATGTGTCTTTGACCAGTGTGCCCTTGTCCTTGATGCGGCTAAAGAAGCCGGAGATGCCGAGGAATTTCTGCGATTTCAGGAACGAGGAGGCTTTCATGAGGTATGTTGCGCCGATGGCGTGCAGGATCTCCAGACCGAAGGATTCCATCTTTAGGTTCTCGATCTCGAGGGCGATCTTGTCCTTGAAGGCTTTGGTGACGTCTGTGGCCTTGTCGGTCTCAGTCCATAGCGAGATGCGCTCGGTGAGCTTCTTGGACAGGTTGGAGACGCGCTCGTCGCGGATCTTCTTACGCTCCAGCTCGTATGCTGCGAGCTCCTCGCGCTGCTCTTTTGTGAGACCGCCCTTCTTGTTCTTCTCCTTGTTCCTTAGTTCCTTCTCGGCGTCGGTCATGTTTGCTGCTTCCATGCGTGCGTCCTCCTCGGTCTTGTCCATGATGGCAGGCCGGATTGGGATACCGCGTTGCCTGGGTGTGCTTGTGCCGGACGAGGTACCTGCAGCAGCGGCAGGTGGGACGGTCGAAGGGGTATCAGCGGCGGGTTCGGCGTACGCAGGCGGTGGTGCAGCGTATGCTGGCGGCGCATCACCACCGTGTTGGGCTGCAGCACGCTCTGCTGCGGCTTCGGCCTCCTTTGCTTTGGCGCCAGCAGTGGGCTCGGTCGCATCCGTCGCGGTCGCGGTCGCGGTCGCGGTCGCGGTCGACGCGCCAGCTGCAGGCGTTGTGCCAGCCGTTTGGCCGGCGGCGGTAGAGGCAGAGCCGCCAGCGGCAGCTTCTGCTCGTGCAGCTTCGGCCTCGGCGGCTTCCTGCTCCTCCATCTCGCGCATGGAGATCTCCATGGTCTTGGTGAGGTCCTTCATGAGCGAGATCTCGCCGATCCTATGCCTGTTAGTCTCCCTGCCCTAGACCAGCAACTCTCCAGGAGCCTCATACCAGTCCACAAAGGCCTCTCCACCGAAGATCATGGTGAAGAACTCAGACGGATCCTCTGCCGGAGGGTTAGCGCACTGCAGCCACTACATCTTTCCCTTGGTGCCCTACCGAATCCGCTCTGTGGTACAGCCCCCTCCTTGCCATACTTGTCGTAGTTCGCGCGCAGTTGGTCATCGCTGAGCACCTGATATGCTTCTCCAATCTGTCATCATATGAGCCCCGCCATCCTCGCAATATCGCAAACGCAGCCGAACGGCGCCTTGGTGAGCGGTCGACGTACCTCCTGGAACTTTGCGTGTGCGGTCTCATCGCCAGGGTTCTTGTCTACGCGGCGTCAGATATGCTCGTTGCGGTTGCTATGCAAAGCTTCGCGTGGTTACCGGGGTGCAGCTTGATCGCAAGTTTGCGGTAGGCCTTCTTGATTTCCAGTTCGGTCGCTGTGGGCGGCACGCCCAGGGCGTCGTAGTATGCGGTCTCTAGCACCATTTTGCAAAACAACAGCTTACAGAGGGGGAGGTGAGAAAGTCGGTGGGATATGTGCAGGCCGTTGGGCTTAGTTGGGATAGGCACGGTCAAAATGTGGCCGCCTGCACCGCCACTAATTACGTCGTGCGCAACCCAGCTCTTCACATGGCAACAGAGCTACGGAACGCACGGCTGGGGCTGGCAGCAAATCTGGTGCTTGTCACGTCCCAGCCGGTTTTACTAAGCGACGCTCCACGGCTCTGTCCGCATATCTTGTTACTCTCTCATTCGTAAATTTGCTAAATAAAAGAGCTCAGATCTATCAAACTTGGATCCCAAACCCACGTACCGCCCGAGTCACATAACTCGTCATGACCATAAATCATGTCAGACCCCAAGATGACCGATCGCCGCCCCATGCAGACGCCATGCTAGAAACCCAATCCCGTAATCATGATCGATACGTGAAAATGCTTTTGGGTAAACCGGGTAGTAAATTACGCTCGAGCGCAGTCTGCGCGTAGACTGCGCTTCAACGTATTGGACAGAGAAACCGCAGAGGCAAACCTCTGCTTCGACCATGTTCGAATCTTGCCAACTCCACGTCTCTGCAAACGCTTAGACGGTAAACTTGGCCTTCGCACGGGTGCTGCCGGAGTGAGCAGCGTCGGTGTGACCAGAGAACTCAACGGCCTCGTTGTCCTTGAGCTGGAGAGACTGCTTGAATCGCTTGCCAATCTTCTGGAGTGCCTCCTTGCCCTGCTCTTGTGTCCTGCCCTTGCCCGCCTCGCCAGGAATGGCACGACCGACGGAGCGAGTCCACAGACCGATACGGTAGAATCCTCGCCTAACGTTGACAACTACGCCCATGACCTCGTTGTCATCCTCGTCCTCAAGGTTCTCGCCGATGGCAGCGAGCATAACATGGAGCCAGAGCGCGTCGATGTTGATAGCCTTCTTGTCCTTGAACTGGAACGCCCACTTGCCGCCGTGCTTGTTCTGAGAGTCTTCCCACTCAGGGCGGACGCCCCTCTTGAAGAGATGGTAATCAGACTTCAGCGCCAGGTCGGATGTGGGTGTAATGTTGTTCTAGGGAGCGCGTTAGCGTTAATGCCCACCATTGCTATTCCGTGGCACATACGTAGATACCCCAGAACTCCTCAACTGAGTCGAACGAGATAACCTCCTTGAGCAGCTCAGCCCAGTTGTCGCCCTATCATTGTTAGTAAAGCTCCCCAGCATGCGTCATAAGCCGTCTACGCACCTTGCCGCTTGGGGGCTTGGTAAACCAAAGGGTCCATGTGTTCATGAGCGGGTGCTTGACGTTGAAGTTCTCGGGATCGTGGAAGACGGTGCGGGCGGCATTGTCGTCTGTGGTGGCGCTAGTGGAGGACTTCTCCTGGCCTTCGGATGACGAGTTGCCCTCGACGGGCGAGATGGGGATTGTGTCCAAGGGGACCTGCTGGGAGGGGTTCGGTGCGGTGGCGACGTCAGCCATTGTGATTGTGGTGGAGGTGTTGAGAGGCGGTGGTAGTGAGTGGAGCTGCGAGTGGCAGACGGATCGTATGCGAGTGCGGAGGTTGCTGGTGGGTGGATCGCGGTGGTGGAGGGGTCGTTGAAGTCGCGCCGGGCGATTCTTCAAGGATAAGTAGTCGCGGGGGTGGTCTGTCTAGAGTGCTGCAGAAGGCGAAAGTGGTGTATGCGCGGTGAAGGTAGCTGCGGTCGGCGTGTGTGTCTGCTCTTTCATATTTTCGCTTCAGCAGCAGAAGTCGCGAGCGATACGCCAAGCCACTAGTCAGGCATCTCAAAACACCATGTGAGAGAAGCCATTGTTACAGGCCGCATTCAGGCACGTGTGGACAATGGGCGTCTCGAATTCAATAGCATACGCACATCCATTCTTCAGTAATAAAGTAGTAGTCGTTCAAGATGCATTAGGTTCGACTATATTCCTGCGTCTACGAAAAAGGTATGTCGCTGCCATTATAACACATATGGGCATGAAGATTACTATTTTCCGGCAGCTTAGAGCTCGCTCTTCTCCGTCACAACCTTTACCGCTTCAACTGCCTTGGCCTTCGGCTCTATCCATCCCAACAACTCTCCCACTTGTTGCTTGAGCTCGTAGTATGCAATATCGAATCGAGCACCAGCCAGGTAGGCAACGAAGATCTAGAACCATGTTAGAGTATGTCTGCCGCAAAAGATCCGTACAACTTACCATGCAGCCTGTGATGATAAGCACTGTAAGGATGACTGCCGCAGTCATGTAGATCAGGTCCCACCTGTCCTCGTACGCCTGTTTCTTCGCCTTCTCAGCCTCCTCGACGCTGGCAGGCGACTTCTGGTCAACAGGCGGTTTCTGGGACGGGAAGATGGACTCGGTGAACTGTTCTATCTGAAAGAGAGTTAGCAGTGTATTTGGAAAGATAGAAAAGGCTGCTTACCCTTCCAATGGTGATGCTGATCTTCAGGAAGTTGGGGTCGTGCGGGTTGTTCTTCTTCGCAATCTTGCGAGCATACCGCTTGAAGACTTCGCAGACCAGCTGGAGGTTTTGCGACGACTCGACCATCAACTGGCAGGCCTCGCCCTTGGTGATCTTCACGTTCTTCTCGAAAATGTCGTAGTTCTGGAAGCAGGCGTTCAGTGTCGCAATGGCCATAGTCTGAGGGATGGCGCAGAAGTTAAACACACTCTGCTCCCTAAGACCTGCAAGGTAGTACAAACAATCATCTGCGCGTGTCAGAGCTGTGTAGATCATCTCTGAACTGCAGTCCAGGGCCTTCTGCTTGTTCTCGGGCTTAAAAAGGTCTTCGAAAGTGTCGACGTGCTTGGACCAGATCTCCTTGGGCCAGAATCGTCGCTTGTCGTCCAAGTCCTCCTTGATGTCACGAGTGATGTTGACCTGCTGGAGAAATTGTCCCATAGACTCCATGAGCTCCGGCTTCTTCAGCAGCGCAGTGTTGGCAAGGCCAGCCTCTACGAAAAGGCGTGTCAACCCTTCACCAACAAGACCTGCGACGTAATGGCAGTACAGCTCGTAGTCGCGAATAGTGTCGACGCCGACAAGGTTGTGCTCCGCGTTGTTGGCGTAGTCAGCCATGCCGTTGCCCATGCGCTTGGTGATGTCCTTGATGATCTCTCTGTACGCCGGCTTGATGTGCTTGAACTCCTCAATGACCACATTGAACTCAACCAACAGCTGCCTGTCCTTCTCGTTTGGACCGTTCTCAGTGAAGGTCCACCCATCCTTCTCCAAGATATCTTGGAAGTTTCGCAGAATGGGCTCTTTCTTCTCGAGGGGGATGGTCATGTCGTCCTCTACTGTGTCGAGTCCACGCAGGATGAGGTAAAATAGTGTGACGGGGACAAGCAGCTCGGGATGCAGCTCCATGATGACGGCCGCGAAACTGCGGCTCGTCAGGTTGAGAAAGTGGAAGCATCGCTTGAGGTTCTCGGAGTCCTTCGCTTCGTCGCGTTCGTGAACGGGGTTATGCCAGACTTTCCTGTATGGGTGTCAATACAAGAATTGCTGCGAATAGCACCTGGAACACAGTGTGCAGGTAATGCCGAAAGCGCCCTTACCACTGGATGATCGAGCGCAACTCATTCGGGTGGAAGACATAATAGGCAATGCTCTTGGGCGACACCATGGCTGCTGAAACTCTGGGAAGTCGCTCGTGTGGAGAAGTGGGTTAGCGCGCCTCGTGACAGCTGGGCAATTATCGTGTAGGGAGACTCAATGACCCGATTGTAGACAGGCAATGCGTGAATTCAGCGAAGAAGTCAGGCAGCGAGAACGTGAGTTGTCGTGGAGCGCGAAGGATGAGCAAAATGCGGCCTGTATGGGGGGCTCGAATGCATAGCGGCACAATTCATCCGTGCACGGCGCAAGGGCCGACCGCTACTCGCTGGTAGCAGCTCATCTCCATAGCTCCGCATCGTGTGAGTAGCTCGTCCGCGTCAGGGTTCAACCACCAACAGAAGAGCGGCAGGACTTGTTCTCGACCAACTATCGGTCTACGCTATCACGAAAGCACATCAAATGTACGATATGGCTCACGCTGCTCCTAGACTGCACTTGGTGAGAAAGGTCTTCACTTTGTGTACGACTCGTGCTAGCAATACCCCGTCTTGGCTAACGATCATCAAATTCGTGACAAGCAACTCCAGCTACAAATGCTCAACGTGCCGCGTGTGGGCATGCCATAGTTCAGTCTCATGGATACCACCTGCGCCAAAACACTGTCTCAAGTAAGCTAGCTCGTCAAAGACCCAGCCTTAACAACCAGCACACTCGCACCAAGCTTCCCTTCCCACACCTTCTCAGCCAACAAACCCAGCGTACTCGACGCACTCGACGCGCTCCTGATCTCGTCCGTGTTCTCAGCACCAAGCGCATTGTTCCTACTAATATTCCTGCCCAGCACGATCAAGTCCCCTGCATTCTTCGGCGACTGTCCGACCTCGATGCTCGCGCGTGCAATCACGTCTTTGACAGGTTGTTCAGAGGTAACAGTCTCGAAGACAACACGGTTTGCTAGGTCTGCTGGTAGTGAGGCGCTCAGCGACGCGAAGAACGCTGCGCCTTGCTCACGGGTAGATGGTTCGGTGGTGGTTACTACTGTCTCGCCCGCTTTGCTGGGCATAGCGGCGGAGGAGAATGTGGATGTCGTTGGGCTTCCAAGGAAGGAATCTGGCACGTCGAAGTGCACGAGCGTAGCAGTGACCTGCGCGTTCTCTGCGAGCTGGAGCACGAGACGCAGCGCAGCGCGGTCGTCTGCGCCGCCGAAGAAGGGGAAGAAGATGTGGTGGCTGCGGTCTGCAATGGGCGCTGTGACGGCCTGGTCTGCGTGCAGACTGACGCTGCTGTATGTGCGAGTGAGTTTGAGGTTTTGCTTGCGGTCTTTGTTTTTGCTGCCGCCGAAACTCTTGTTTACGAGCACGGCGACGGGGATGCTGGATGCGTCGAGTGTGGAGTTTACGAAGGCGATGTAGGAGGATGCTGCGAGCTTGTTTTTGGTGCCTTTGTCTTCGATGATGGCTTGCTCGGACATGCCGCCTGTTTCGCTCCAGGGGAGGAGCAGGAGGTTCGAGTCCGAGGCGCGCGTGGCTAGGGTGTCGGCGAAGGAAGACTCTGGTACCACCAGGGCTTCTCCGCTGACTGCAAGGTTGTGTAGGCGGCCGAAGGCGCGGAATGTGTTGACTACGGGATCGTAGGCAGTGTAGCTTTCCATTTCAGAGACTTGCATGACGGACGAGCCACGATCAGTCAAGTTGAGCAGGCGCAGACCGTAAGCCTCAACAGGTCGGTTGGGTGCGACTTCGTCCAGTGATGACTCGCCAGTATCTTTGCTCGTGCTGGCAGCAATCGAAGGATGGACCTTGGGCGCAGGCTTCTGAGATCCTCCGAATAATGATGTGAAAGCAAGCAGGTTAGGCATGCTGTCCAAACGCAGGTATACTGTAACCCGCCTGATCTTCTCGGCGGCCAATTTGTCAAAGTAGACGCCGTCTGGAACACTATCAGTGCCGTCCAGAGGTCTGCCGGTATCCCAGTCGATCTCGCCGCGGCGCCAAGCCTCTACCTTCTTCTGATACCAAGGTGGGTAGAAGTACATAGTGAGCGGGGATGATGCAAACGTCGTAACAAGCGCCATGACAACAAATATGGTGAACGTTCGCGTGCTCAAAATTTTGGCGTTCAGTCCAATATTCTGCTTATGTTAACTTTGTCTCCTGTTAGGTCTCGATGAACTTACAAGCACAATCAACTCGACAAGACCCTTGCAACTCATTAAGGAGCCAATAGCAAAGCATTCACGCCACAGCATCTTCGTCCCTCGAGCTGCGAGTGTGGCGCCGATGAATTTTGAGAAGAAGGCAACTGCTATGACGCCGAATACGTAACCCCAAACGATCCCAGAGTCGAGAAGACCAATGTTGGTGTTGAGTCCGGAAAGTGTGAAGTATAACGGCAGGAACAGAGCGCCGATCAAATCTTCAATCTTCTCAGCAACTTTGATGGCAAATCCGCCCTCGTGAGGGCAGATCAAGCCCGCCATAAATGCTCCGAAAATAGGATGTACTCCGATAATTCCCGTGAAGAAAGCGGAACCCAGAGCAATGATGAGCGTAAGAGCAATGATGCCCTGGCTTGGTCCATCCTGCAAAGCACCGGACCTGCGCAGAACCCATACAAAGACTGGCCGAATTGCGTAGATCAGGAACAGCATGTAGCCTACACACGTCAATAGCACCCACAGTGCCGCAAGACCAGTGCCCGCATTGACAAGAGCGACGCAGAGCGCAAGCAGAATCCAGCCTACAACGTCGTTGCCAACTCCGGCTGAAAGTACAATGACACCAACGGGAGTCATCAGAAGCTTAAGCTCAGTGAGGATACGGCAAAGCACGGGAAAAGCCTAGAAACGTCAGTAAATCGTCGTGAACGATGGTTCAAAAGCACTTACAGTGATAGCCATGGCTACACCAATGAAAAGCATGAAGATAGCGAAATCAATCTCCACCATTCCTGGCTCGTCTTTGAACTCGTTGTAAAGTCCAACTGCAATGGCGCATCCCAATCCAAAGGGAATGACCATGCTGACGACACCGACATTGAGGGCCACTTTCCAGTTGCTCAGCAAGAAACGTAAATCTACTTCTAAGCCGATTATGAAGAGGAACAAGGTCAGACCGAGATTGGCGACGAGATTCAGGTTGGTCATAGACTGCGCAGGGAAAATCGCCGCAGTGAAGCCTGGGATGCGACCAAAAACCGAAGGACCAAGGAGGATACCGCCGATGATTTCAGATATAACGCGAGGCTGGTGGATCTTCGAGAGGGGCCAGCCAAGAGCGCGACAGAAGATTATGATGATTGATGCCTGTGGTGTGCATGGTCAGCACGTTGTAAAGGATAATGCCATTTAGACACGGAGCGATCGTTTACCTGAACAATGAAAAGGATGATCGGGTTCTTTGCATCGAAATGCACAGGATTGACACCTTCAAGTACACCACCCTGCGGTGGTGCCTTTGCCGCAGCCGTCGCTGACGCGACCGCGGACGAAGCTGACGCTACTATCGACATGATGAACAGGTGGGGTATCGCGGAGAGGCTGGACCCCGAGCTCAAATGTCGCAGCAGGTGTCGGACCCCAAGAAATGTTGTGGGAACGTGAAAGGATCAAATAGCTGTCAGAAGATGAAGCTCAGACCAGGGCGCAGTGTCAGCCCAGCATGCAAGACGAATACGAGATCCTGCGATTCGGCGGCGTGTCTCGCGGTTGGGCATATGCAGGGCAGCGGACGGTAGTGAAGGCAAGGGTGTGTGCAGGCCATGTGACGGCTCATGGAGGCCTCGTGGTATATATCGATGGGGTCGTCCTGCACTCTAGGCGGTGAAGAAGCGAGTGGTCCCTGGGGCATGGTGGGATGAATACCCTGGTGGCGCAACGCGCGTGAGGAGCCTGGCGGCGAAAGCCAAGAGAGCGGTGCATCCGACGAATGGCACACGATTATTTTTGAGGCAGCTGTTGACGGTCTAGAGCGGATTGGGAGTCTGCTGCTTTTCGCACATCGCGCCTAACAATTGTTGTGTTCATGCGATGCATGATTTGAGAATGGCGAGCGCACTGTCTGTGATGAGTGTGGGGAGATTTAACATTGTGGGGTAGGTGGAGGGAAAGTCCCTGCCCTTGTGATCCAACAGGCAAGCACGGCAAAGAACTGAGCGATCTAGATATCGCCTGTTTCAGCCATCTTTATGTCAACATACCAGAAAGCAGCTCAAATGTCAAGGTCCTTCATTGTTTCCAAGCTCGAAGGTATCAACGTTGACCAGGGCATGTCGCACATGCCGTCTATCCCGCCACGATGCTATTTCGATATACTCTTGGGGTACACTCCTACCAAGGCACTAGAGAGTGGGCATCTCCACCGAAGCTGGGCTCGGCGGCAAGTCACCGGTCGACCATTCAACCTTGTCCGTGCCAAGCACGAAATCCAAAGTACCGCCATTGGCAAAGATATCCGCCCAGGTCACCCATGACTTGTCCCAAGGCTCGCCGTTAACCTTTAAGCTCTGGACATAGGGAGCACTGTCACGATTACCACCAGTCGTCGATATAACAAGCGTCTTGTCGTTTCCAAGAGTGATCATCATCCTATCGAACCACGGGGCAAGAATGAGGAAGGTCGTCTGTCCTGTCATCGGCCAAAGACCAATCATCTGCCACTATCGCCGAGTGTCAGTATCAAGATGCAAACGATTGCTGGCTACGACTTACCACCAGGAGACTCTCCATAGCCCCAGCATCTGAGTTGCCTGGCAGACCGCTCTCGCCTGAATTATACAGAGCACTGATCGCTCGTGCTCTTGCCACACTCCTCCACTGCTGCCCATGTACAAAATTATACAAATACGGACTGGTAAAGCCTGGCTCATTACCTGCATTAAAGATCTTGAGATCGAAGAGCTTGTCTAGTCTGTCGATGAACCTCTCATCACCACCAATCCTCTCCTTCAGCTCCGCTACGTCGTGTATCGCGTTCATGCTGTATATCCAGGCGTTGTCTTCGTAGTACGCATCGCCCCAGTAACACCCTCCGCAGTCCTTCGGACCTTGTGGGACGAACGACCCGTTCACCTGCCTAGGGACGACGAAGCCAGAGTGACCTTCTGACGTAGCGTTGGGGTTCCAGTGATTCCGCCAGTTGCGTGAGCGGTTGAAGTATGTGGCTGCATCCTCCGTCTTCCCAAGCCCGGCAGCAACTTGGTACAGCCCGAAGTCGTTAGTCGAGTACTCTACCGCTCGAGATACTGCGCGGGTAAATCGAGGCGTAATGTAGCCGTACTGCAGCCAATCTGGAAGTGCGCCTCTGCCTTCTTTGGTGGAGGAGTCAGGGGCTTTTGGGTCAATGAGTGTATTTGGTGGCGTGACCTCAGCATTGGTTCGCATGGCGGAGAAACCATCTTCCCAATTCACGGAGCCCCTCACACCTTTGACGTAGGCGTCGGCTAGGACGTTGTCGGCGTTGGAGCCACCTTGGACGCGTCCATTGAAGTTGGACGATCGAGCATCCGGCATAAATCCATCATGTCGCTGAATGTCGATGAGCGATCGTATAAACTCTTCGTATGCAGTGGGCTGGACTATCTGGAATAGCGATATATGGCATCGGTGGGTATCCCACAAGGTGAAGACGTCGTCGTAATATGGTTCGCTACTGCTCCACCCCGGATTCTCTCCCGTTCGATTGGAGGGAATGAGGAACATCCCGTACAGTGAGCTGTACAAGAGTTGGAGGTTTTCAGTATTGTTTGAGGAAATCTGGATCTTGTCGAAAATGTCCTTGTTCCATCGCGCCTTAGCAGCTTCAGTCAGTGACTGAATACTAGCGTTCTCATCGATCTCATCATCCAGGTTCTGGCACGCTTTTGTGGTAGAAACGAAGGAGATACCGACGCGGGATGTCACTTCAGTCTCATTGAAGCTGAAGACGCCTCCAAGTCGTACAGTGTCGGCGAACCAAGTGGAACTGTAGTTAGTCGCAATATTTTCGGAGAAGATCCTCGAGCTTGCGGCCTCTTGGCTGAATCTTCCACAGAAGTAAATCGTCCAGTCTGGCGACAGGTTCCAGCCATTGTTGTACGTGCCTGAACCTTCGTAATGTCCGTCATCGAGGAGTTTGAATGTGCCACCAGAGTAGTGCTGCTCCCAGCCGAGACCTCTGAAGCTTGGTAGTACATGAGAAACGTCCACAACAATGGAAGATGATGTATTCGTACCCCTGGGGAAGTCGTATGAATAGAGACCGGCGTGCTCAGTGGCCGCAAGCTGTACAGTGATGTTATTCGCAAGGTTGGATCTGTACCAACCGACACCACCTTGATCTTCTGATGACCGCAGTTGTGAGAGGTCCGCGAGAGGATCAGAAACGTAGCCTATCACTGGCATCTGGGATGCCACTCCATACTTCGGTGCCCCTCCTATCCAGAGTTAATCGACCTTGCATCCATAAAGCGACGCCAGTAACATACCTGTCCCGGACTCATGCATCATGCTGAAGCCCCAAATCCTACCGTCTGGCAAGTAGCCAGAGTATGCATCGGTTTTGCCATTTTGGACATCAGGCCCCAGCTTCGTCATAGCGAACGGTGCCGCCACAACTCCTGGGAATCTATTGCCCCCATCTTTGGTACCCATGCTAAGGAAACAATGAGCTGTAGGTATCAAGGACAATGGTTGACTTACAAAACATTTACATATTGGCTGTAGTCAACAGCTGCGCTACCAGTAGCTGCGAGTGTCAGGATAGTGGCTAAGTTTGATTTTGACATCCTTCAATCACTAGACCTTCTGACTGGATATTCAACTTTGGGTCAATATGTCGTTGATTGATCTGTTAATGTGTCAATCGAGAGAAACTCAGGTATATGTATATCCTGCTGAGTTACACGATTGCTGTAGGGTTGTTCTTAATCACTGCCAACAGGCTATGATATGATCCCGTTCCGTGCTTAGCGAACGTAGAACATCAATTGGGGAGGACCCGGCCAAGTAGGATATAGCCTCTCTGCAACAGCTATGCTTCGGAAGGGTTGTATGGGACTAAGATGCTGTTGAGCCGTTGTGGCTGAGGTTCGGGACAAGAGGTCAAAAGTAACTTGAGTCTCCGCAAAGACAAGACACATGCTTTTGAATAATTCCATACTGCACTGAAGCGAGGTCGACGATCGAGCGGCGTCATAGCACTTTCCGACTATGCATGGAGCGAACTATGCGTAACCAATCAGAGCCTCGTTCTGGAGCTCGTGAGCGGTTGATAGCCAAGCAGACTTTGAACAGTACGTCCACGCTCCACATAAGGATTATAGAAATACAGGAACATGTTGTGAAGAGAGAGAAGAGTAGAACTATATGGTTGGTGTGACGTCAAATTGTTGGCTAGGGTGCACAACTGTGTGACAACGCCCCGTGAGCCGAGTGAAGTCATGCTGTGACGAGGATAGTTTATTGACCCATTGTCGAAAGCCGATATACATGAGAATCCTGTTGATTCCGGGTGCAGTTGGTATCTCGAGTTCAATAGCTGCCTTGTGCCTTTGTTGGGTCCTGGCTCTTACCCCAGCCGTCAAGGTTGTGGACGATGGGACTGCGACCACCACGCGTGATGATCCACTTGACCTCTTCATCGCCATCGTTAACCTCCTGATGTTCGGCCTGCAATCATGAGTATATACCCCAGGTAGGTCAACGGAAAAATGTGCATACATATGCTGGTATCAGCGCGAAGTCTCCAGGAACTAGCTCTTGCCTTTTCTTGCCGTTATCACTGACGATAGCTCCTCTACCACTGACTGCATAGACAATTGTGTCTGTATTCGAGATCAGACTGTCGTTCAAAAGCAGAGACCAAGGTTGTTGAAGGGCCATGGAGCGCATGCGAGACCGTTCAGGGGCAATGTCGTACCTTCTTCGCCGTGATGGTGGATAGCACTTGCACTGTGAGGTTTTGCAAACATCACTACAAACATTAGTACAGACTATCTATCGCAAGCCTCATATGTCAAATACCTACTTGTACCGCAGATCTGATCCGACATGTCTACGATGGCAGGGATACGCACCATGCCATCGCTTTGAGGACCGCTTGGAGACGTGATCTCCGAGAACTTCTTGACCTTCACTTCTCCCGGCATAATCGGATCAAGTTCTGAATTGCGGTTGAGTTGTTTCGTTGAATGGGTGGAAAGTTGTTCTCAGCTGCCGGATCATGACGACAGCTGCAGCCTCCGCTTCGTAGGAAGTCACTCCGCATCAGAGTGCGATTGCAGCTTCATCACATTAGCAGCACCACCAGCGACATTAACATCATGTCGATATGCTACACGAACGACATAAATATCGGCTTCGTGGCTCCGACACGTCTTACAGCAGCTGATTGTCAGCATTTGGCTTGTGAACGCCGCGGTGCTGGCCCGTGAACGATTTGCACAGCCAAAACGCTGCGCCTCGGCATCTCTGAGGCATTGACGTCAACCACGTCTCACCTCGAAGCAGCAGGTCAGCCGCTCAATCCACACCGCAGCCAATGGCAGCGCGCTCATTGTGCTCACGAGATCGCGGGCAATACCCCCGGAATGCGCCAGATGCGGCTACTTTCATGTGCGTCCCCAGACTCCTTGGCGTGGAGCTGGCGTTGCATGTGAAAGATACCGAACACTAGTCGTTTATAGATTCACTACTTTCGTGTGGCCCTCTTTGTCTCTGCATTTCCTTCTTGTAGCATACCATTACTCTCAGCGTTCACGTCTCCTTTGCCATCAAGATGTCACAACGTTTCTCTACCGTCGATGTTGCAGCGCACAATATCGCAGACGACCTCTACATCATCGTAGATGAAGACGTCTATGACCTGACCAAATTCGCGGACGAGCATCCCGGAGGAAAGAAGAGTATGGACCTCTACCCACAACACCAATCCAAAAAAACTAACAAAAACCAGTTCTTACCCGCGTTGCTGGCAAAGATGCCTCGAAGCAGTTCTGGAAGTACCACAACGAGAGTATCCTCAAGAAGTACCAGAAGCAACTGCAAGTAGGGTCGCTAGACACAAAGGCTGCGCCTCCCACTCCTCCAGCAACACCACCATCGCAGAAGAAGGAGCCCGTCAAGCCTGAGACTGTCTCAGGCGCCATTGCACCTCAGCCAACTGAGGCTGCTGCCGAGGAGGCTGAGTCATTCGACTCCTATGGCGACCTTATTCCATACGCCGACCCATCATGGTACCAAACCTACCACTCGCCCTACTATAACGAGACCCACGTAGCCCTCCGCGAAGAAGTTCGAGTATGGGTTGAGGAGAAGATCATGCCCAACGTCACCGAGTGGGATGAGGCAAAGAAGGTGCCAGATGAGATCTACAAGGAGATGGGTGACCGCGGCTACCTTGCCGGTCTGCTGGGCATTCACTATCCAGCGCAATACACCGATAAGCGAGTAGCAAGTGTACCACCTGAAAAGTGGGACCACTTCCATGAGATGATTCTCACAGACGAGCTGTCTCGCACCGGTAGTGGAGGTCTTGTCTGGAACCTCATCGGTGGCTATGGCATCGGTGGCCCACCAGTCTTCAAGTTTGCAAAGCCAGAACTAATCAAGCGCATTGGCCCTGGACTGCTCAGTGGTGACAAACGCATCTGTCTTGCCATCACCGAGCCCGACGCTGGCAGCGACGTCGCAGGTCTGACCTGCGAAGCCAAGCTCTCCGAGGACGGAAAGCACTACATCGTCAACGGCGAAAAGAAATGGATCACCAACGGCATCTGGTCCGACTATTTTACAACCGCGGTCCGCACCTCGAACAAAGGCATGAACGGCGTCTCCGTGCTCCTCATCGAGCGCTCAGCCGGCGGTGTCTCGACCCGCAGAATGGACTGCCAGGGCGTCTGGTCATCAGGAACAACATACATCACCTTCGAGGACGTCAAGGTCCCCGTCGAGAACCTCATCGGCAAGGAGAACCAGGGCTTCAAGGTCGTTATGACAAACTTCAACCACGAGCGCATAGGCATCATTATCCAATCTGTCCGCTTCGCGCGCGTCTGTTACGAGGAAAGCGTCAAGTACGCGCACAAGCGCAAGACCTTCGGCAAGAAACTCATCGACCACCCGGTCATCCGCCTCAAACTCGCACATATGGCGCGCCAGATCGAGGCCAGCTACAACTGGCTTGAGAACCTGGTGTACCAGTGCCAGCTCATGGGTGAGACTGAAGCTATGTTGAAGCTCGGTGGAGCTATTGCGAGTTTGAAGGCGCAGAGTACTACGACATTCGAGTTCTGCGCAAGGGAAGCGAGTCAGATCTTTGGCGGTCTGAGTTATAGTCGTGGTGGGCAGGGCGCGAAGGTCGAGAGGCTATACAGGGATGTAAGGGCGTATGCTATCCCGGGTGGAAGTGAGGAGATCATGCTGGACTTGAGTATCAGGCAAGCGCTGAGGGTGCACAAGGTTTTGGGGATGAAATTGTAGGCCATGTTGATGAGGTTGCGCGAAGTGGTACCAATACACATCGCCAATGGCGAAGACTTACTTTAACCTCCCCCACTCCGCTTTCAGTTCCACGTCTCCTTCTTCGTCGACGACTTTGCCCCTGTCCCACTCTCTATCCTGTCCTTCCTTGCTCCATACCACATCCTCTTCCATTGGGTCACCGCCTTTCTCCCACTTCTTCACTTGTTCGTCCTTGAACCCCGCTGCGCGCAGTCGATCTGCGCCTTGCTGCTTCCAGCGTTCGCGGTCCCGCATAACCTCTAGTGCTTCGCCCCAGTCGTCCTCGGCGTCTGAACCCGGTCTCATGTCCATGGAGGGATTGTAGTTAGCGGAGAAGCGAGACTCGATCCCCATGGAGTTCGCTTTGAGGACACCTCGGCCACGCGAGCGAACAGTAGGTTCAGGCGGAGGTGGTAGGGGGCCAACAATGGCTTCGAGTGGATCAGAGTTGGACGCTGGTGTTGCTGATCGTTGTTTACTCCTACGCGATGTCTTAGGGCTGCGCGATGAGCGTCTAGGCGAGCGTGACCGGTCACGCATTCTGTGGGTCTTGTGGCGAGGCGATCTTGACCGCGATTGAGTTGGAGATCTTGAGTATGGTCTTGGTTTTCTGCGGCTCCGGTCGTGCGATGATTTGTCGCGCGACCTCCTATCCTCTTCCTCACTATCGTGACGATGTCGACGGCCATCGCTCCGGTGGTCTCTCGACCGTCTCAATTTGTATGTTGTTCGATCGTCGTCACTGTCTTCGTGCCGCCTTTTATGTCTATGCCTCTCTCTACTTCTGTCCCTATGCCGTCTGGAATGCGAGTCTGGGTGGTCATCTCGATGCTCCCTCCTCTTACCCTTTCTACGATCAGCCTCGTCCTCGTCATGATCGTCTCTTCGCCTCGAGCGTCGTTTCTGTGAGTCGTCGTCTTTGGGTGGTGGGCTTAAGCGCTCTTCAATCCTCCTCTTCGCCCTGTCCACCGCCTCTGTGCGCTCCTTGTCTCTTTCGTGATTCATTTGCCTGAGTCGCGAGCTTGACTCCTCCGCCTCCTTCGCCAACAGTGCAGCATTGTGACTATCGGTTTGGCGGATGATGTGTCGCAGGAAGTTTGTGTTAGGTTTTGGTGCGCCCGCTCTAGATCTGATTGCAAGTTAGTCGTACCTAAGTGATATAGGGAGGAGCTCTTTGTACATTGGTGGCTACTTGGGAGCGTAGCAAATATCAGAGGCTTCCTACGCACCTCTTGGGGTTGAAGGCGTCCAGGCCAACTAGGTCATACGTCTTGCTCATCTTCTTGGCATCTTGCGCAAGAAGTTTTGCGACATACTCATCATCGTCAATACCAAATGGCATAGTTGAGGTGTAGGAGTGAAGAGGATTGAAGCATAGGACTCGATGTAATGAGGGCACAGGCTAGTCTCGGATGGGTAATAGCCGCGGCGTTCAGCCCTACGAGAAGGCGCGTGTATCGCCCAAAACAAACACCCCCCACTCTCTGCACATTGTGCAATCTGCAACAACTTCGACACAACATACTCACGATGGTAGCCACGCGTAAATCTGCATCAGCTGTGCCGACGTCGGCATCAGCTCTTGCGCAATTACAGCAAGACCACGAGCTCAAAATCCTTGCGATTACTGAGCCGTTGAAACCTAAGGACCTTCCCCAATCCTCAAAGAAGCGTAACTCCGCTGCATCAGTCGACGATGATCAGAATGTTGACACACATCCTGCAGCACTGGAAGCAGATCTGAAGCATTATAAGGTTTGTGCTGACCGCGGTTGTAGCAGGTCTGCGACTGACACCCACGACAGGAGCTTTTCAGCAAGCTACGCTTCTCTTACGTAGAGCAAGTCACGAAAGAAAAGTTTCTACGCAACCTCACCGAAGACCCACCACGGCTTGTCGAGGCTGCAGAAAATATCGAGAAGGAGGCCGATATTCTTGCGCTGAAGGCGAGCTTGAAGGAGCGTAAACTCGAAGTCGATGAGATACTGAAGCAGTTGGAAGAGAAAGGCAAAGAGCTTGCTTTGCGCTACGATGGCATGCAGCTGAGGCGACAGCAGCTGGAGACGCTGCCCACCGAAATCGAGGGTCTTGAAGCCAGCATTGCGCAATTGAAGCAGGATCAGACGCCCACATCAAGCAATCCAGAGCTTGGCCTTCCATTGCGGGAAACATTGAGGCTACTGAATGAGCGAGAGGCAGAATTGGCCGCACTAAATGCACAAATCGCACAGCTGCAATCCTCTCTGCCAACCCGAGCAAAAGAGCTGGAGAAGTTGGAGCGCGAGCTCAAGCCACTGGAGACCCAAAAACAGGGCACTGTCGCAGCAGCAAAGGAGGCAAGGCGGAGAAAAGAGGAGGGCGGCGGAATCGGCGACGAACTCGAGGAGAAGGGTCGATGGCTTACGGCATTTGAGAAAGCGCTGAGGGTTATGTTGGAAGTGGAGGGTTGAGCGTGGGTCTGCAGATCGCTTGGAGCCTCTTAGGCATTGGTGTTTTTCACGGTCATCTGGATCTGGAGTCACAGGCGTTTGAAAATTGTTTCTGAGATACCACCGATTTCGGCTTCTACAACCGCTGTATTATGCAACTCATTCAAACCCAAAGTTTTCCATCTGACTTAGCACAAGACAATCCCCATATCGTGCGACCTTGAAGGCGATAATGCTTAAGGTGCTGTCGAGCAAGAGCGGTCTGACGTAGATCTGGAGTCGCCTCACTTGCCAGCGCAGCACTGTCCAGAACTCGAAACTTGGAAGACGCGTCGCAGGGACCATCGTAGCTGAATGTAAAGATGGATGCATCATGATTGGGTGAGACCAGCCACCTCCAGGGCTATTTATCGTTTAGAGCGAATCAACCCGCCGGTTGCTGGGCCAAGTGGGGTGTTTACTCGGTGGGTCCTTCCTCACCAAGCTAGTTGGGTGGTGCAGCTACCCGCTGTCCAGCCTCTCCAATTCTGAGGCAACACGACTACGTTTGCGCGCGCAGGAGAACACCGCAGAATCTTCATACGTTCACGAATACCAAGAGGACAACGACACGACTGACGTTCTCAACCGAGCTGTCCGCAACGCCGGACGAGCTCATTCACCCAGTCCAGCGCCCAATATCGACACCAAGACCAGCCTGACCACAGGCAAACAACCTATCTCTACCCTCACGGCCTTTACGACGTTACGACTTTCTGGTTCCACCGTTTATTGCTAGTTTTTGTCGCGCGTTTTTTGGTTTCAGTCCCTGCATTATCACTGCTTTGAACTCTGTGGTCTGCCCGTTACACATTCATACCTGCGTCATCACTTCGAACCACTGGAGAACACCCTCGGGACACGACCACGACCATGTCAGACCAAGGGCTTTCAGCTCCTGGGAGCAGCGTCTACTCGTCCGACTCCATGTATGTTGGCGACGGAACATGGGATTCGCAGCGCAACACTTTCCTGCTGCCCAACTTGATGGGTGTCAACTTCGACACCATGCGCTACAATGGTGAGTAGACTAGATCCAAAGCTGAGGGCGCGTTGCTGACTCTTCAGGCATGGGCAATCGCTTTCGCAATATGGTCGGCTACAAGCCTCTCATCACCGCTCATGGTATTCTCGCTGCCATCACTTTCCTCTTCGTCGTACCCGGAGCAATCTTCATGGCCCGATTTCACCACCGAAACCCGCGGCTTGCACTGCGCGTACACATCTGGCTCCAGATTATGACGTTGCTTCTTGCTACTGCGCTTATCGTGCTGGGCTTCCAAGCTGTTGGGCTTGAGAGGTCATTGACCAACCCACATCACGGCATTGGCGTAGCTTTGTACACTCTTGTTGTTGTACAGGTTCTGGGAGGGTCTATCATACACCGCCTAGAGAAAGGCAAGGAGCGCTTCAAGGTGCCGCTCAAGCTTATTGTACGTCTATGATTGATATCACAATACTCACATAAGCTAACTTGCACAGCTACATCAATGGATTGGTCGCGTCGTGCTGCTTCTGGGTATCGCGCAGATCCCGCTTGGACTGACACTATATGGCTCACCCAAGGTATTGTTCATTCTGTTTGCAGTTTGGGCATTCTTGCTTTTGGTTGTTTATTTCGTGCTTTCATACAGGAATCAGCCTGAGATGGGCTTCGATGACAACACAACGTACATCACTGATCGCACTGCAAGCACCAGAAGCCGAAGGAGTCGTGGTGGTCGCGGTCTTGGAGCTTTGGCGACAGCGGGTGCAGCTGGTGCTGGGCTTGCTGCCTTGGCGTCCAGGAACAGATCACACAGTCGCAGCCGCAGCAGACGCCGTGGAGACGAAACAACTGTGTTGAGCTCTCGCCCTGATTCACGTTCACGGGTCACCGAGTCACGATTTACCGAATCCTACTTGAGCGATGAGAAGTACAACGACAAGCGCAAAGGTTCTACTTGGCGAGATCGCTTTCTTGGTGCTGGAGCTGCCGCAGGAGGAATTTTTGCCTTCAAGTCCCTATTCGGCAAGAAGAAGGACAAGCGTGCTTACACTGAAACGTCGACTGGCAGTGATGTCAGTTATGGTCGCCCATTAGGTCAATCTGAGGTCACTCAGACAGATTTGAGCCGTCTTGAGGAAGGAAGAGCTCCAGACTCACCAGCAAGGAACCAAGACTGGCGTCGTGTCGAAGAAAGAGAAGCCGCTCAAGCAGCTGCCATGGGCGCAAGTCCATTGCGAGCTGGTCATCGTCCAGCAAGAAGTGGTGGATCCATCGACTCATTCGACAGCCGTACAAGCTTTAACGATCACCACGATTCCCGCCCTCTCAGAGAAGAATCATCATATGGAGTCAAAGATGGGATCATGACCCTTGGAGCCATTGGATTCCTCAAGCACACATGGAACAAACGCCAAAACAGGAAAGAAGAAGCACGAATTGAGGAGTTGAGGCAACAAGACATCGAGGAAGAGAAGATCGCCCGAGCAAACAGTAACCGCCGAAGATTCACTGGTGACGGCGCGGCACCTCGCAGGCACAACGGACCACCATCAACAATTTATTCTGAAACCGAGATTTCGGGCATGACACCTTCTGTGGCAAGGCCGAACGTTGCTCCACCACCTATGACTTCGTCTGCTGGCCCCTCTGTCCTACGTCCAGCTGATAACACCGTTCTTTCTGATTCTGGGTCTGAGGCGTATATTTCTCCTGGTGGCCGTTCCCATCGTCGCCATCGCCAATCTGCAGGCGCCGCAGCTCTCGCTGGTGGAGCAGCAGCAGCCTCTTCTGGATCACCTTCAAGAAGGAGGAACAGTCGGGACGAAAGCGTTGCCTCCCCTCCAGTGTCTGTCAAAGTCAAGATGCACAACGATGGCCGACATGTAACACTTCGACGCTTGAACGAAGAGGAGGCAGCAGCAGAACGAGATGCTAGGAGGCGAGAACGACAGCGCAGAAACCGCAACGGGAGCATGTCTTCCCTGAGTCAACTCGACGGAGACCGATGGCGAAGAACGGAAGCTCTTGAGGCACAACAAGCGCAAGAAATGGCACAATCACAAGCAGCTCCACCACCCACATCGCAACCTGGAGCGCCTCTGCAAATGCCAGAGCCTTACATCCCTCCCCCTCCTCCGGGTCCACCTCCAAACTTTGGTGGAACAGCTCAGAGGCCACCAGCGCATATCAGTCTTCCCCCTCCTCCACCAATCCCAGCGGCGGACCCTAGCATCTTGAGCAGTCCTCACGGCACCCAGATATATGGAACAGAGACGGACGTCAGCAACTACGACTCAAACAGAAGGCGGAGAAGGGCCGAGAGGGCCCAAGCGAAACAAGCTAGGCTGGGCGGGAGCCGTGTGGAGTTCTCTTGAAGATGATATTGATGTTGATGCTAGAGCCAGAGCGTTGCATGGAGGCTGAATTTGCATTTCCAAGCGTAATCCTTTATAAGTGTTTTATCCAGGTGGACCATTAGTATGGAAATTTTCCCATTGTAGATACTTTCAGCATGGTGTATAAATATATCCCGTGTTCACCGATGACTTGTTCCGCGGAGTTGATCCCTGTGATTTGCAACTTGAAGTTAGACGAAGGATGTGGTACGCACTACTCAAGCGCATCACTTATAGATTTACCAGCGCCCTGGACTCTCAAGCCGCAACACCACAAGTACATCATCATTGACGTGCCTTGCCGTCCTCTCCCATACGCTGCCGTGGTGATAGTTGCAGTGTAACACTTCCTGCTGGGGTGATTTGTGGCGCGTAAAGCCTAGACATTATGTGGCACCTCACTCTAGAACGCTTTCCGGACCACTCTTATGCGACTGCTCAACACCGCGTCGCCCTCATGTTCGTCGTTGTCGGCAGCATCTCGGGGCCCTGGTTGCTTCCAGCCGGTGGATGAGTCCGCAAAAGGGCCTTTAGGAGGACGTCAAAAAGATATAAGCAGTCTGTCGCTACGCTGGTGGTGTGGAGTAGCATCTCAGATACTTCAGATACCTCGAAATTCGATATCTGCCAAAAACATTCGACAACAGCAGCTCAATGCCCTGTGACGACGAAGGCGGCCGATGATGCAATTCCCACCTCACACCACCGCTCGAGGTCACATCCTGACCTCTCAGATGCACCCATGAGACGACAGCGCCTCGCGACTACTGCCTTCCTGTCGAAGGAGATGCGACTTTTCGCAGCGCTCTGGGGACTTTTTCCTGGCTGCTGCATGGATCCTAAGGAACACCCGCCGTAAGGTGACGACATTCGAGCCACCAGCCTACCGGGGACTTCCGAGGATTGCTATTGCTTGCCAGATCAGGGCAGCGACAACAATGGGGTGGAATGGGGAACGAGTGGTGCGCTGTCGGCAAAAATGTTTGGAGTACCCGCAAGGTGGATCGTTCAGTGATGAATCAGATACCAGCAACCGAGTCGCAGAGCACGCAGAAAAAGTTGCTGCCCGGGCAGTTAGGACAACCAGCGCCTGCAAAGGTACGAAGAGCGCATGCAAGGGCGGTCAGTTAGACTGCGCCTGTTCATCGCGGTTTACCTGCCGACAGCACGTCGACTGCCTTTCCCGCTGCGCTGCGCTGCTGCGGGAGATTTTCGGACCATTGGCACCACTCCGTGCACTCGCCCTAGCAAAAGCTCCCGCCGCGCTGGAAGGGAACCGTGCCATCCTCGACAATTACTCACACCGAGCGGTCAGCCTGGGAGTCGTCGTCAGGCCTGTTCCAGCCCAGCAGGCCGCCCAAGCTCGCTGGCTGGCAACCGGATGGTAAGCGTTTGGCCTACCCTGCAGCAGAATCCTTTCCCCAGCGCTAGTGCCAGGGATGCCGGATCAGCCTCCATGACCTGCCATTGGACTCGCCTAGTGCAAGCCACATCCTTGCAACGCAGCGGCAGTCACTAGTCCACGGTCTAATATGCGGCTTTGACGCTTGGTCGTTCTGTCGTCCTGGTTTAATCAGGTGCGAATGGGCGTTCTCTGAACCTCTCCAGCATGATGACACAAGGACCATGCGAAAACATCTCCCGGACCACAGAGTAACATATTGAACATACATAGTCCCATTGGATCCGCTCCGCCACCAATCCACGCCCACGCGGAGGACGACTCTCTTGTCCACTGGCCTGCAACACCACCATGGCCTCCACTACCACCACCATTGCTCCCGTCAAGCGAGCCTGCGATAGGTGCGTATGCTGTTGTCGCCGTGTGAACAACGACTGATATTACGGTAGCTGCCATCGAAGGAAAGTCAAGTGCATAGGTGAAGGCACCAACCCGTGCAAGAACTGTGTCTCCGCAGGCCTAGCATGCACATATAATGCCATTCCCCAGAAGAAAGGACCCAAAGGCAGCCGGGCCAAAGTTCTTTCTGAACTGCGTGAGAACCAACGAAACGCACAACTAGCTTCCGGCTTTCCACAAGAGCTCGGCCACGATGGACGACCACTATCTTCTCAGAATGTTCGAACCCCAGGCCTGCTACCCCCCGCCCTCGTCGAGAGCTGCATGGAATTCTTCTTCGTCAATGTCTACCCTTCACAGCCTGTACTGCACCGACAAAGGGCACAAGAAGCGGTCGTCAACATGGACTGTTCTATCGAAGCCTACTGCATGATCGTCTCTTTGTGTGCATACGTCATGATTAAAGCAAACATGAAGATTCAACCTAACCTTCTCGAACGCCATGAGATGGCCCAGATGTCCAATGTCCAGTTCGGACACATTCTTCTTGAGGAATCCGTTCGCGTACGGAGAGGATACGACTATCGCGAGAACCCCACACACTGGACCGTCCTCACATCATGGCTGTACTGTGGGTGCTACTTTGGACTTGCGAAGGAAAACACAGCGTGGTCCTACCTCCGCGAAGCAACAACACAAGCACAACTCCTAGGAATGCACGATGAAGAGACCTATAAGCACGATCCACTCGATGCTTCACGCAAACGTGTCCTCTACTGGTTGCTCTTCATGGCTGAAAGGTACCAATACCTCAGACTCATGCGTGTCACAGCTGACCTTGAGTCCAGGACATATGCTATTCACAAACACCGGCCAATCACACTCTATCCAACTATCCATCCTCCTTCCTTGGACGAAGTACCTTCAGATCGACCAGTCGCCGTCGGCCTTGAGCTGATGATCAACCTGTATAAGACCATCGATGACACGTTTGTGAACATCTGGAACCGAGTTCACAGTCACGCAAACCCCTCTTGGATCGCACAATTGCAAACACAGCTCTCCGAGGCAGTTCCGGCATATCTTGAATGCACTGAAGCTCAGGCCGTCGAAATTCGCGTTACCCAACAGTGGCTACGAGCAATGGTCTGGCAACTATGCGTCTGCCAGGGACTTGTGAGCAGCGTTAGCCAAGACACTTCCATGACATTCAAATTTCCGATTCAGATTTCGAGGGATCTCCTGACTATGACACACCAATTCTCGCAGCCGGCCATGGAGGTACACGGCGTTGGTCTGGTGAGTGCCACTACAGATTCCATTTCCACCCTTTCCTGCATTCTATTCCTTCTGCGCATCCGGACCCCTCTCCGTTCCGATTGTGCCATTCCTGTTACATGCTGCATCAGCACGGGCCCACCAGCAACGTCAATCTCTGACGTCCGCTCCTTGGTCCATTAGTCTACACCTTCCTGGTCTGTCCATGCACACGCACTTAGCAACTCTTTACCGTTCGGGCTTGACACGCTTTGAATACGGGTTTCGGGCTAACACCACTGCAGATCGAAAAGCTGTTCGATATCGCTTGCTGCCTAACTGACGTGGTAGCTTGCACGTCGTTTTCGCCAGATGCTTTTGCTCTGGGCCCGCGAGATTATGTTTCTCGCTTCTTGATACTCATCCAGACGTTGCGCGGTGGACAGTCCCGGTATCTGCCACTGCTCCTCGCCAAGCTGCAGGAGGTACTGCCCAACCTCCCCCTTCCCCGGTCCCTGAACCTGCCCCAAACGCTCCCTACCTCGTCGATCGGTCTTGGTGCTAGTGGTGGCATGGTGCCTTCAAACGTAGGCAACGAGTTCTCAGCGCTTCCCTCTGTCATCTCACCAACGTATCCATCGACTGAGTTGATTCGCAGGCTCGCCGCACAGACCGGGGCTCAGCTCCCTTTCAGCACGTCTCAACAGCCTATGGTTCCAGCTCCAAGCTCTCGCATTGAAGATATGTCAATCTATGGCTCTACTCACAGTACGTCGCATTCCTCCGGGTCTGCACCTAGGAGCAACTCGGCAACGCCAGGGCCTTACGAACCACCCATGTCACAAGCGCGCGCGCAGATTGTTGGCCATCTCTCTGCTCAGCTTCCGTCGACCGTCACTCAGCATATTCACATACAATCACACAATATCGGTGTGAATCCTACCGCTTACGACCCACGATTCAACGTTCAGGGTTTCCCAGTGGATCCCGCGATGATGTTCAAGCAATAGACGATGGTTCTTAATACCCGGAAGGTCGTTCATTGGGTAACACAAAAAAGAAGTTGTGTGGCACGACTGCCAAAATCCTTTCCATCGCGTACCAACCAATCACGATCAAAGAATCGTAGGAGCCAGACCTCGGAATACCGCACCTCGCATTCGAACAATGCCATAGGAGTCGTTTTGAGTCAATAGGCGACAGCCGTCAGGTATGTCGATAAATCATAAGAAGCTCTTTGGAGTCCTTGTGAAACATCCATATTTACGGCGTACGGATTCAGGTTCACCTCTGCAGCATTTCAGCACAGCGTTATTAGACGCGGGAATGCGGACACGTCCACCACTGCCAGTATAGCCACACAGTTAGAAGCAACGGGATTCGGATAAACATGCGGATTACTACTAGCGAGTTATTACGACATACCTACAGTTATCCAGCGCACAGCGCACGGCGCACAGGCATTAGACGAACTCACAAATTCAATCAAATGTAACGTCTCGATATCTCAACACGGGTCCCGTCAAATTTGGCACATTGTCAACGCTCAAACAACGGCCGCACGGTGCAAGTGATGGACATGAGTCGGTAGGGTGACTGTACTTTCCACTTCACGTGGGGTAGCAACTAACGACTGAACCACTCGAACCACCTGGTGATTCTGAGATCGTCAGAGGGGACTGCTCGCTCACAGACCTGCATGTCGCAAGGCTGGCGCTGCTCATTCCGGATTACCAGACCAAGAAAAGCCGCCCAGGGGCGTTCCATGTTTAGGACTCCCGAGCAGCGGTTGCACGGACTAGGTCACGACTTCACGGCTTACGGAACCATGTCTGTGGTGAGGGTAGTGCAACGGTTGGGATTATCAACGCTGGCAGGTACGAGTTGATCTGGAGTGAGGCGGGTGTTCTTGGGCTTCTACTAGGACCAAGGTTTGATACTATCTACTTTCGATCGCGAGCCCCGGTCTTCCGCAAGCTCCGAGCATCGACGTCAACTGTGCGGTACACACATACGTCTCCAGCGGGGCTAAGAGTGAGGCGCACAGCCTTCTTCCAAGACATGGTTCATGGAGAAGAACACGGCGTGCAAAGGATAAAGCCTGCTTTCGATACTTGTAATTGAAGTGACTTGGCAAGTGTACCGCGTGCTCTGGGCCTCGTTTATCTACGAACTCTATCACAATTCTCCGCGAACGCACCTCGAGACACAGCTGCCCTCAATGAAACATGAATGCTCCATTTCCAGTATCACACAGATCGCCATACAAAGGCTACTGTAGCCTGCTGGTAGGGTACCAGACACCTGTCATGCAACCGTTTGCAATCTGCCCACTCGCCCAGAGTTTATTTCTGTCTCAGTCTCAGTGCGACAAGCTTCCTGTATGAGTCCATATGCCAAACATCCCGGGTGAACGTTTGATGAATTAGGGTCTGTGTGGGAACGTCGTTGGTCACGCTTCATCTTTTGGGTCGGCCCGCCTCCTGGGCTGGACGTCAGAGCGTTTTAAGGTTCACAGCGCTACAAGCGGCGCCGTTCGTTCGCGTCACTTGCCCTCCGACTTGGAGTTTTGGAGCGAAGGATCACTGACAAACGGGGTGTTCCATGTGCATTTTGGCATTACATTGTATCCTGGTTCAGGCATGAGCAGTCGATAAATGCTGGGGTTGGACACAGCCTCGCTCTGAGCGGAATGATGTGTGTTTGATTGGCCTTTTAGTGCGCAGACGATCACTGGCGGAACGTGTTCCCATGAATCGCAGGTTAGACGTCGAAAGCGAAGCTTTCGACGTGGGAAGGCTGAACTTACCATTCGCCCGGGCCTTGCACTATCGCTCTCGCATCGACACTCGGATGTGCAGATGTCCCTCTTCAGACGCTGCAGCTCACACTCGCTCCATCAACGAACCGCAACGAAGCTTCATGCACATGCATGACATTCGACGGACCCATAGCGAGCACGGTCCTTCACGCTTGACCGGATACGGACACCCACGCAGCTCGTAAAGGGTTGTGAAGGCTAGTTAGCTAGCTTTTCATGTGCCATGCTTGTCGATCCTCAGCGGTGTGGCGACTATCGCGCCATCGACTTGGAAGGTGTTTCCCGCAAGTGTACCCCTCCTGGAGCGTGTTTCCCTCAGAAGCTTGTGCCTATGAAAGGCCCTTCGGTCGGGCCGAGTTTCAAACGCCATCAAACACCGTCGCTGCCCCAGAGTCCCGCCGCCGTCGCTTTTAGATCCCCGACTCTTGCGGCTGCTAGAACCTCTAGGGATGAGTGGCGTTCGCTGGCGTACAGTGTGGTACCACCTGGCCGGGATTGCGCTCCTGCCAGTTATCAAAATTCATTTCCATCTTGCAATTTTGCATCAAAGGTCGAATTCTGCTTGACATTTTGGTCAAGGAGCATTGATGTCGCGAGCCAAGCATAGAAATCCCAGATCCTAAGCGGGAGCAGCGCCAGGGCTGTCAGTTCCGGAACGGTTGCAGACGATAAGGCGTTAGTCTCGGTTCATTCCGAATAGTCTGTTCCTTGTTTTCTCGTATTTGGATTATAGTGAACTCAGAACTGGGCAGTTCTCAAGGATAGTTTTTCATGTTGAGGACGCTGATGACGATAGTTCAAAGGCTTAGACCAGATCCAACCCGGCATCAAACGCTCCTTGAGTACGAGGGACTGAGTACCGATAGCGTACACTCTATCGTGGCGTTTGCGGAGACGCCATATGGGATCATTTAGGATTAGTATACCCACCAGACCCTGATAACCGCAGTTTGACAGCTCAACCACGTGTGAATGTGTGCCAGTCTTGCATGCTCCTTGACGATTAGACTTTCGAGATCGACTTGGATTGTCTTGGTTGTTTCGCTGGCTGGTGTCGAGGCATACGTTCGGCGGTTCAATTAAACGTCGGCGGGGTTCCCAATGCAAAGAAACGCTCGATGCATCAACAGTTCGGTTCACCTGGCTACGATGAGACGATCATGCAATAAGTCATGCAATAGATCATGTAACAAATCGTACAATGTCTAGCATGGATTTCTTATCCGAGCTGCTAGAGGCTCGTGGTGTCTTGGATCTTCCTTGCCTGGACGGTCTGTGAGCCTGTTGGAGGTGTTCTGATATGCTCATGCATGCAACATGTCATCCAAGCATCTTCCCGTTGGCTCCTGCACGTGCTCGACTCTTCACATGCAGGAGTGATCCAGGTCTATGGGGCATTGACCAATCAGGGCTTAACGCAAGTTCCTTCCGGTATCGCAAAATCGATGTTTGGACCAAGCCATGGCGGCGCGGAACTCTATGACAAGAGAAATAGCTTCGCGTCGAGGGCGTTGGGCACCTCTGTGTCTACGGTCTTTTCCTTTTTGTGTGCGGTTGCTCGTGCGGTTCCCGTTTGGTAGAGGCCGGCCCTCCTTCGGTAGACTAAGCATTTGGGTTCTGCCGCTCCTGGAGATCTGTGCGAGCGTAACGTCGCTGCTATGCACTTGCGCATATACATTTGTGATTGGCTAGGGTCCTGCGTCCGCGCTTCGAATTGGTGGTGGGGGACCGACTTCCCAAACGGACGAGCTCAGGGCAGCGAAGGAGGCAGTGCTGAAAGATTATTGCTGTGGACTGAATCGCCGGATCGCAAGGCTTGTCATTGGCAAAGGTAGATCCCCCGATCCTTGTTCATTGGACATGCAAGACGCTGAATCGCTAATGTTGATGCGTCGAGGCGTTGCTAGAGCTAAAGCCAGTGTAATTCGACTTGAGCATCGCTGTCCATCTGCAACCCAAATCCTGCGGAAACATGCTCGGTAGGATTCTGAGCACGTATCGGTTTGATTGCAGAATAGTGAAGTAGTGAGACATTGCTAACTTTGTCAGTGATAGACTCTTTCACTGCCGGTGTGTCCCAGCCTTGCCGGGTGTGTGAGTTTCCTGCTGGGGCCACTGACACTTCCGCTCCTCCCGCCGCCGCAAATATGACCGCCGGCAGATATCTTAATCGATCCTACAAGGAGACGTGGTATCTTGGCCATTAATCGCTGCGCTCGCGCTCGTTTCCCGGAGACGGTTCCTTTTCGGTTCCGCCCAGGTGTTCAGGTACCGCGGCCTGCTTGCGGCCCCAGGTTTTGGCAGCCACAGGGTCCTCGCGACGCGGCATACATCGAGGAGTCTCAGCTCGGGAGTTGTTGAAGCGAGGATCTTGTCATGCGTAGATGAGGGATACAAGGATGTCAGGTATGAGCCGATGTCGACCTTGAGAACGCCAACCTCGAGATCCAGATATGTTCGATCTGGACCTGGAAAGTGATGTCATCAGAGCTCTTCCGTCCGCTACCTCCGTTCTCTTCGATCGCTTTCCTTGCAGTATGCCTCACCTTGAGGTTGGGGTTGATTTACCAGGTATGGCAGGTATACACGCAGCCAAGGTCTGGTCACCTGTTATCTCCGGCTTGTCACGTATAGAGCAGTCTTTGGTAGGAAGCTTTCCAAGGTTTGTTTGTGAGAGCCCTGACCGTGGCAGGTAAGCGCTCCGTTTCCATGTGGAATGGTAGTGTGTTTCGTGGTAGGTATGACAGGTAGGTGTACACACAGCCGGTATTCGCGGTCGTCACCAACACAAAGCGGTCTTTGGTAGGCTTTTCTTGTTCGTCTACGTTATGAACACTGAGCTGGTAAGTAATGACCTTGGTAGGTATTGCTCCATTTTCCATATGGCATTACAATGTGCCCAATCGAGTATCTGTTCTTCCGTAACTCACCATGATGATCGTACACCCCAAGTAGCTTGTCGGACTCTTAGTATTCATGCGCCCTTGATCGTTTCGCTTTTCAGACCGTAGTGCAGCGATCCAAGCTACTCACAGCATATTGCATTGCGCTGCCGGGCTCGATGACCGAGGATTCGACCGACATTCACGTCTCAGCTTTAACGTTGCTTATGCGTCCATATCGGAAAATACTTAATAATCTCGTGGTGATGAAAGAGTTGGAAAAGCAATGAGAATTAAGGGACTGACTGTTGTTGATGGGGTCGTGCAGGAGGCCCACCTCCCTCGCCAGGTCATTTGCACCACTACCACCACTCCATATGTCTCATGTGTTCACGAGCCCTGCGCATGTTTGTGCATCCCGTTTCTTCTGATGATATCTTTTGGTCTCAGCCATCGTCCCAATATATGTACCCCTGCCAGTAACGAGTGATCTGCCGGGACAAGCTTTCAGCCAGATCGCTGTCACCGCCCGCCGTCGAGGCCAAAGCATGTGGTGCATCCTTCGTTGACCATACCTCGAAGAAGCACTAGAAATGGATCAATGACAAGAGCTGGCGTTGAGGCGGGTGGACCTATCTTGCGACGATGTGAGCACCCGATGCAATGCGCCTGACGCGAGATAGCAGTCTCGCGCGCACGTCATGATCAGTACGATAGTCAACATCATGGTGTTCACGCCCTCAAGGTCCTCAACAATGTCCAGGCAACGCGCGATCTTTATCGACACTGGCCACGTGTAATCAGAAAATCGTGAAGGATCCGAAGGACTCTTATTCGGCATTGACAGCGTTGCCCCATTCTGTTCACCCCTTGCATAATTCCTTCAAAAACATGTCGCTTACCTGCATCCTCATTCAGATATGGTGTTGACACCCCTACAGTGCAACTGCTTGTAGAAAATATCTGCGCCTTCTATCAAGCCTAGGCGCCATGTGTATCTTTTCCTGGAGCTGTAGCATGTCTCAGAGCCCTGGGCGACAGCCGATTTGCCCGGCACGTCACACGCATTGGTAATTGGACCGGGACTAGCACAACTACGCCGCTGAACGATCACTGTATAATCTTCCATTATCGTCAAGTGTGTATGCTGGAGGATGTCTCATAAGGTTCTGTCAGCCCCTCCTCGAGTCTTGCTCGCAAGCAAACATATCCACATGTAAGCAGCAAACAAGGCTGAGTCCTGACTTCTCACTACATATCACTACAGCATTTCAACATGCTTACTCGACTCCTCGACCTCCCATCAGAACTCCTCCTCCAAATCCTAGCCACCCTCCCGGTAAAGCCACTCCTCCGATTCGCGCAAACATCCCACTACGCACGTAGCCTAGCTTACTCGAACCTACAATCTCTCTCCCTCGCAATCTATCCATCTCATCGCAGCTCCTGGCACAATAAACTCTTCATCGCCCAGCACAAGCCAAAACACGCCCTGCACGCCGCCATCCAGATACCACGGGCCTGGGACTTCGACTACACCACGCTTCTAACTTTCCACAACAAGATTGTTGCGAGCATCTTGAGCCGCCATGCATCTGTGCTGCAGAAACTCGAACTCACGTTCTGGACGCTCTCGATACCTATAGCTCGGGCGATTGCAAAGCTGCCAGCACTCAAGGAACTCAACATCTGCATTGAGACCGTGCAAGCCGTGCCGCGAGCGTATATGAATGTGCAGCGGAAAGAAGAGGGTAAAGCGTGGGCCCTACTTCCTTGTAGTCCTTCATGGACTCACCTCATCCACACGCTTCGGATCGAGAACGCCAAGATCAACACCTCGCAGCTACACTGTCTGATTGCTGGGGCCGGTAGATTGAGAGAGTTGGCGCTGAGAAAGTGCGACATGCTCACCAGCTCACTCTGGGACACCGAAAGGTTGAGCAGCTTGCGGCATCTCAGTATCACAGACTGTGCGAACGTGCACGCCAATTCGACAGCGCTGGAGGCAATAAGCAAAATGCAGAGATTAAAGGTACGTCAGCCTCATGCTCTGTCACGTCAAGATTCCGAGTGAGATCGCGAGTGCAGCGTTGCACACGATAAGCGGACTGGGCTAATTTGGGTTGTGCTACACAGGTTCTGGACTTACATGGGTGTAGTGGTTTGGACGGCGAGGTTTTGGAACAGTGGAACAGGGATGTCTGGCGTGTGCCTTTGTTTGTGGCACCGAGGCCGCGTGGGATGCTGAAGGAGGAGGTGCATATTGAGGTGGATCCGGATTATCTGCTTGAGCAGGATTAAGCTGTCTATTGAACTATCAAAGATGCTTGCTGCTTGATGCTTAGAATTGGCATCTCCAAAGTGTGTGTCAGTCGTTTGTTCATCGATTGTAGCACTGCCAAGGTGCTTCACGTTCTGCTGACGCTCTCAGATGTCACCGCCCATCATATTCGTATCTCTGTTGTCGGCATGCTGGACTGGACCACCGAGACCGCTCGTGCGCATGTCATTGTTGGAGGCAGTGCTTTCCACCAGGTACTTGGCGTTGCGACTAGCCATGCTCCTCAGGTACTGACTGTACTCGGAGACACGCTGAGTCTTCATCTGCCACTCAAGCGCATACTGCAACTGATCCTGCTGGCTCTGATGGCCCCTCATGCTCTGCTCTTGCATTTGCTGATCGACCGGCATAGCCATCTTGGCTTCCCCGCCTGCCATCTGCATCTCGTCAACAGCCTTCTTGCCTTCCTTCCTTGACTTTAGCTTATTCTGTGGCTGCTTAACCTTCTTGCCCATCTTTGACCTCTTTCGGTCCATGCGGCCCTTGCTCTCTGCATCTTCCTTCTCGATCTTCAAGACGACACGGTACTTCTCTTCCAACCATGCAGCGACCATGCTCGGCGCCCACCCGCTGACCCAAGCCAAACCTTGGATGCCATCGTACTCGTTTGGATCATAGAGATCGCTCAGCAGCTCTTCAGCGTCTATCTGGGTGATTTCGTCGTTGTGCACTTGCGCGATGATCTCTTGGTGCAGATACTTGACGCGTGAGCGACGAATTGCGCAGTCGATTGGCTTGACAAATGCGGTGTGATTGAGGACGTCCCAGTATTGTGCGAGACTGACGTACAAATCGGCAATGCTAGGGCCGTCCGGGTAGACAGCATCAGTGAAGGTGCTGAAGCCGCTTCCGAGGCGCGCAGTCAGGATCTGATGGATATCTTGCATGCGTGCAAGGACGGCGTAGTACAGGTCTTCGAAATCTTCAAGCGGGCGGTGGGCGGCATCTTTGGCTGTGCGTTGACCGAGGGTAGCCCTGATGCGCGCGCTTTCGTTGGCGTGGGACTGGATAGGACTTGGGTTGAGCTGGCCGCTGTGAAGGCGAGAGCGGAGGGTGCGTAGACTGGGACTCCAAGGATCGTTGGCGAGTCGACCGAACAGTGCACTTTTCTCAGCGAAGGAGACCAGGTATCCGCTGATTTCGATAATGATGCTACTGATGTAGTCGGCCGGGTAGGAATCGGTCGAAGCTTTGACGGCAGCCTGAGTAGCAGCTGGGCTGAATGGCGGGAGCAGACCTGGCTTCGTAGAGCTGGACATCCCGTTGACTGTGACCATGAGGTCGCTTGTTGGTGTTGTGTCTTTCACAGGCCGCGTGTAGCGGCGCTGTGACGTTGCTCAGGTAGGAAAGAGTGGGTAGAGATGTTGGAAGTGGGAGGGAGCTGTCGAATTTTGTGAAGACGAGGAAGCGAGGCTGTGTCGTTGAAAAGCTTTGAATAGAGGGGCTGGAACATAAGACGGTGTCGAAGTGAAGGGAGGTGAAAGTGACACCGGACAAACGATCAGGTTGTACATGGTTCTTTGATCTCACCAAGCGTCGAATGGCGAAGCAGCGTTACATCCGAGGTCGGTTAATGGGTCCGGATTGTGGTCGCAATCCTACAATGTAGAGTGCAGATTTCTAAATGAGTCCGTGTGTTTGACATTGCTGTGACACAGAGTTGTCGAGAGTGGCAGCTGCCAACTACACCTGACGTCGAAGGATCTCCACCCTTCATCCCTACGCTTCTCCCTTCCCTAGCCTCTTTTCCATCTGCTCGATCCACAAGGCTGGACTGAATACCGATCCGTTTTTTTTAAAAAAAAAAAAAACAACAAAAAACTTTCGCATTAGCACTCTACGCTTCGAAAGTCTACTCATGCTTCCCTGTGCCGTCTCTTAATTGCCATACCATCATCCCAACTCATCATCCCATTACTTATCGGCCATGCGTAGGAATACAAACAGCGTCCTCTCAAACCTTCCCAGCAGTCAACCTCCTCACCCACTCCCGTCCATCAAACTCCCTTAACCTCGTAGTTAATTCTTCACGCAACCAATCCCTCCTAACAAACACCCCCACAAACGCACCCAACGCCAATACCCTAAGGACCCACTTCCTCGTTCTCCCCGGCACCACCTCCCTTCCCTTCTTGCCATCCCTGTACACAAAATCCCCCTTCTTATAAAACACACTCCTCCACCAAAACATAAACTGCCAATCCGGATACATCATACTATTTAGCCCAGTCTTGAGATCAATAGCCCAATTTGTGCACCCGCTCGCCCATACGAGTTTCTTGGCTTCGCGCTGCGTCCATTCAAAGTCCCGCGCCGCGGCTTCGGGGCGGACTTCCACCGTCGCCACGGGGGAGGGGGTGAGGAGCGAGGGGAGCAGCGAGCGCGAGCGGTAGGAGGGCAGGGAGGTCAGGATGGGCGCGAGCAGGCGCAGGGTGAAGTTGATCTGGCACTCGACGGTATAGATCACACTGAGGTGCCCGGTGACGGTGTTAGGACCCATGAGGACGAAGAAGTTGGGGAAGGAAGGGATGACGGTGCCGAAGTAGGCTTGTGCTACACCGCGGGTTTGCGTGTCCCACTGCGCGTTCAGTCAGCATATCTATCCTCTCATGAAGGGGGCGATAGTGTGCACTCACGTAGTCGTTCAGCTTCAGCCCATCTCGGCCAACGATCTCCATCGGACAGAGCATCTGCTGCGTCGCAAACCCGATCGCCAGCACAATCGCATCCGCCTTTACCTCGCGCCCCGACTTAGTTACAACTCCATCTTCTGTGATTTTTTGCACTGGATCGTCCGGTATCAGTTCGACATTCTCCTTCCACAAGCACTTCAGGTACTCCGTATCCAGCACCTTCCTCTTACACCCAATCTCACTCCTCGGAATCAGCGCGTCCCAATACTTCTTCGGCGCTGTACGCTTCACATACGCCTCATTCTCTTTCGCCAGACCAGAGCGAATCGCTGCACCACTTTCGATTGGGAAGCCGGACCAGTCGGACTCCATGTCGTAATAGTGCTTGGCGCGGTAGAGACGCATGGCCAGCGGGACGTAGCGCATCACGGCTTTGAAGGTGGGTGTGTAGTAAGGGTTCTCGCGCTCCGAGAGGTACTGCGCTTGCCGGGCGAATTGGATGATCTTGCGGACTGGGGGTTTGTCGCCGACTTCGCCGGCCATGATGGGGACGAATTGGGTCGCTGAGCAGCCGTTGCCTGGGTATGTCAGTCTGTGAACCGCATCGCAGAACTGTCTGCTTCGTTAGGAGAGAGGATAGGTGGGGATCGTACCCAAGACGACGACATCCTTCCCACTCCAATCAAATCCATGATCCCACTTCGCAGAATGAAACATCTTCCCTTTAAAAGATTCTTTCCCCTCGACATCGCACTCCTTCGGCACACTCAAACTCCCCACTCCACTAACAAGCACCTTCGCCCTCGTAACCCGCCTCTCCTTGGTCCTCAAATTCAGCACACTCACCACCCACACCATCTCCTTCTCATTCCACCTCGCTTTCTCCACCACCGAATGAAACCTTACTCTCTCCGTGATCCCATACGCATCACTCACGCCCCTAAAATACCTTTGAATCTCCTCGCGCATAGAGTACTTGCGACTCCAGTCCGGATTCAGCGCGAAACTGTAGGAGTAGAAATGGGATGCGACGTCGCAGCCACACCCGGGGTAGGTGTTTTGCAGCCAGGTGCCGCCTACGTCGGAGGATTTTTCGATGAGCTCGAAGTTGCGGATTCCGAATTGGCGGGTGATTTGGATGGCAAGACCGAGGCCGGACATGCCGGCGCCGATTATGAGGACTTCGGTGTCGAAGGACATGGTGCTGGTTGGACGTGCTCAGAGTTGTGATTATGGATAGGAAGGACAGAATGCAAGGCGAACCAGAAGAATCAGGGAGAAGGGATATGCTTGAGGACTGATGGGAGAACGGGTGCTGTCTCATTTATACATCTTCTGCCAGTGCCAATCGTTCATTACATCTATTACCGCCGCCACGATACTATCAGTGGGTCGCTCAGCCCATGTCGGTCACACAGGTAGTGTGTTGGTGCGGGGAGGCTCTTGAGATGTCGTTGAATGACCCGTTTCGTGATGGAAGGTGCGCCGATTGTGAGGGATGAGCCAATGAAGTGTCCACGGACGTGTGTGGTCCGCGGGGTCGTGTATGGGGACCCCACATATTTACACGCGTGTAGCTCATCTCGATTCGGATCTGCTTTGGGTATTTCGGAGCGCATCCTGGTAGTTGGTACAACAATGTCTTCGTCGTGTGCAGAGACGTGACCAGTGTCTCGAAGTTGCGCGGAGCTATCTGAAGGTGGACGATGGGAGGAAGGTTATAGACATCTAGATTTTGTCAGAGCATGCAGTGTCGAGCACGTGGTCTGTAGTACTTGGGTATATGGCAGTGTTCTACCAAGCACACCCTATATAGATGACAGAAGAGAACAATCATTACTTTATCATACCCATATATATTCTTATCACCGGAGACCCTGCTTGATACCCACGAGTATACCAACAACAAGCAGGGCCGCATTGAACGCCGCCATCATGTAGAACGGACTTCCTGGCCCCATGCTATCGAACAACGCACCTCCCGCCTTGGTAAGCAGCAAGATACCAAACCCCCCAAGCAAGCTGTAAGTTCCGGCTATTGATCCCTTCATATCGTTGTATGAGTTGGATTCTGGGGGCGAGCTGGGTCTGCTGGTGCTATAGCTCTGATTCTGAGGCAACAGTGGCTCCTCTTCATGGACAGGCGTGATGGGTGCGCTTGTCGGCGGTGTCGCGCCTGCCGAGGGATGGTAGCTCACATTTGTTGAGTCAAGCGCTGAGCCGTTTGCGCTGGACTCGTCGTTGTTAATGCCGCGACCGAGGAGGGCAAGAGAGCAGACGATGGCGCCGATCTGACTGATGCCGAGGAGGGCGACGATGATGAAGATGGCACCTGTTCCATCTTCGCTCTTGTAGTCTGGACTGGCTAGAGATCCGAACATAGCGTAGCCTGCAATGCCTGATGCAGCTGCAAGGAGCAGGGGGACGTTGTATCTTGGGTATATGCCAGAAAGGTAGCCGAAGACTGGGGCGCAGAGGAGGGCGATGAGCTGGCTGATACCGGTCAACATGGCGGCGAGTTTGTAGGCTTGCGGGCAGGCGTGCTTGATGTCGGAGGGGTTCGAGGGGTCGACGGCGCATTCGCCGGTTTGGAGGAAGTAGTGATTCGTGAACAGCGGGATGAAGAGTGATATGGCGACGGATGATGCGCGTGCGACGAAACCCCCGACGTAGCCCAGGCCGATCAGAGGTGATTCGAAGCCTAGACGGACGCTCTCGAGGAAGAGGAAGGGGTACGACAGAATGAGGTCGCGCGCATGGGACGTCTCAGTACTCTTGTGCTCGTCCTTGCTAGTAAGACGTCTCCACCCCTTGTCCTCCTCGCCAGGCAACTGACGCAGGCCGAAGAAGCAGCCAATGGCTACAAGAATGGCGATGGCACCCACCACATAGAAAGCGGCCGCAACAGCAGCAGCAGGGCTCTCGCCAGCCTGCTGAAAGCGGGTGGGCAGGGGCAGGAAGACCAACAGAGCCACCAGCGCGCCGCAGCCCGTGAACATGCCGACCAGCCCTGCAAGCTGCGAAGTAGACGCGCCTGTGTCTTTCTTCGTGGGCGCACCTCCGCTCGATTCTTGTGAGCTCGATCGAAAGCGGTCAGGGGTGATGGTGAGCTCAGAGGAAATGGACGGGGCGACAGCATGCCGACTGCCATTGACCACGCGCCTCAGCGTAGGACTCCTTGGATCCGGCTTGGCCTCCCTGACCATCGTCATGGTTGGCAGAATCGCAGTAACCATAGTCGCCCTGCACATGTCAGCCTATACTCTTCCCACGAACACCCACGAGAGACTCACGTTGCGCTCCCTCCCAGGCTGAACAGCACCCTCGCCAGCAGCAACTGTGGGTAAACATCCCTGGCCTGAACCAGCACCCACAGACTAATTCCCACAACTATGTACCCCGTCACCGCAACAGCCCTAACTCCCACCCTATCGCTCAGCAGCCCCCAGACCGGACACGCAACCAGCGCAACCAGCTCGTCCACAAAGCCCAGCGTGCCCACCGCACCGCCGACATTCTTGCTCTGCCCAATGCGCTGCGTGATGACAAAGCTGATGCTGCTGTTCAGGAACACGAGGAAGGCGATGCTGAAGAGCGCGACGCCGAAGAGGTACGAGGCGATTTGCGTGCGCGTCGCGGTGAAGGATAGGCCAAGCATCGCGAGGGACCGAGCGTGATTGCTAAGAGCTCGGTGGAGCTGAGGTCGTTATCGAGGGAGCATTGACGTGTGGGCGTGTGAACGTGTGGGCGTGTGGACGTGTGGGCGTGTGTGTTAGCGTGAGATGGTATGGGTTGGGCTGCCCTTGATTACCGCGGGATCGGACGTCATTAGCAGCAAACACGCGCTAGCCACATTGTGACCACGCCCTGGATGAGCGTGCATGCAATGAATTCACCCATGGCAGTTTCTGGACGACCCTTGCTTTGGGCGTGCCTGTCAATCAGCATGTCGGTCTCACGGTGAAATTGTGCGATGGTAATGCATGGTAACGTTGAGTTCGATAAGACTATCTAAGGCTGTCTCAGTACTGCCAGCAGCCCATAACGTTCAAGATCAAGGGCGGTTCGACTGTCGCGAAAAGGAACCCGGCTATAAGCCACCCTTGCCAATGCTGTCCAACGCCTGATGATGTCTAACGTCCGAGCTCCATAGCCCAGAGACTCCTTTTCGAATTGGCTGTGAAGCCTGCGTTTCTATTCCATAAAGCCAACCATAACACCGTCCCACGCTATGCTCAAGTAACAATCTGTCTAAGCAGCAATGGCTGCTAGTTGTATCCATCCCTCCCTGCCATGACTAGTACAGTCGCTACAAGGAGTCTTGAACAGCTCCTATGGGTAGTAGCCAGAGTTCTGGGCGGAGCCCGAGTTGTTCGGGTCGTACTTCGGGCCTCCGCCATTGTGGATGACGACAGTTGCTGGCTTGCTGCCATAGCTGCGCGACGAGTGGGCGGACTGAGCGTAGTTGCTAGACGCGCTGGCTGTTGCTTGTTAGACTCATGGTGTGGCACGAGACAGGCTGAAAGACATACTGGAACTGGTCGAGGGCCTCGGGGCGTAGGAACCCTTCTCCTGGTAGTAGGATGCGTAAGACGAAGGCATGATGGATTGTTGTTGTGGCGTTCGAGGGAGTTCAGGAGGAGTATTGATTGGGTGATCCGACGGAGGTTGAGAAGTCGTCTTTGAATGAATGAGGCCTGTGACAGTGATTGCTGGCGTTTGAGTAGCAGGTAATGTATGAGCGTGATGTGTTTAAATAAACATAAAGAAAGACAGTCATTTATACTTAGGCAGACACGGCTGAGGCCGCCGTCAAGTGCCCAACATACTGTTGACTCTTTCGCCACAGAGTCCTCCTATGTTCGTTTCTGCCTGAGCCCATAGCGCGTCAAAGTGTAGTTCTCTCAACTTGCGAATCATTACGCGTGGCAGTGTATGTCCTTGGCAAGTTGATTACTGGGGGAAAGGGCGGAGCGTGCGCTAGGCAAATCCGCATGCCTGAAACTACTGGTGAACACCCGAATAGGTAGGGAAAGAGTCATCGTGATTATTCGAAGTGCTAGAAGAATCCACTGCTAAGGTATGGATCAGAGAAGCACGCTCGGCGCGTAATTCGACGCGAAAGCAAGCAGCGATGACTGTGCAGCAGCTGCAGGCACGCAGGCTAGAAACGACTCATTCTGGCCTGTGCCACCAGTGGCAACGAGCGACCCTTCGCCGGCTGCCAAGGCCAGGCTGAAGCGTGCGCACTGAGGTCGATAATGAAGGTGTCGACCCCGGGTCGCTGGCTAGCGTGGGGCCTGCCGGTGCCTGATTTCAGGTGAACTGTGATGATAAACCCTCACCGGGACGTGGAATCGGAGAGAATGGACGCAAAGATGACAAACGGAAGAAGGACAGAGGCGAACAAAGAGAAGGAACAGGCGGAAAGGCGGTGTTGTAGGAGGCAGACGGTGAAGAGATGAAGGCAGTGCAGTCCAATGCGGGGTTGGGCATAAGCCGCGCCTTGTTAGACATTCTACGAGGCACTTACGCGCACATTGTGCTCTCACGTGCTGGCGTACTGGTACTCTCCGTGAATTGGTGGTCATGAACCTGAAAATTTGATGAACTGAGTCGTTGGCGCATTCGTGATAGATTGTGATGAAGTGGACGACGCGTTCAAAGCTCGAGGTGTCTGCCAAGGACGACGCGCGCTGTCTGTCCAGTGTCCCGCGAACCTTGGAAAGTGCACTTTCGACAACTTTGGAACAGCATCCTTGACGTGCTTGTTAATTGATTAATTGGTTTAACGTTGACGTGCTTGTCTTGGGTCCCTGTATCGCACACTTTGCACCCGGACCTCAAGAGGCTTTCACTCTGAGCATCACTTCGAAGATGTGTTCGCTCAACAGCTTCACGCTGCCCCGCCTGATGACCCCTCATTGACAACCTCGCCCTCGATCTTTCGATCCCTTAGCATCCTGTACATCCCAATGCTGGGCTGCACGTCCTTGAACCCGTACTGAGGATACAGCTTCTGCGCCGCCGGCTCTGCGACCAAGCTGACATATGCTTGAGGAGCGTTTGCATCCACATAGTTGACAAGTGCTTGCATGATGCGCTTCCCAAGTCCACGCCGTTGGTGATGTGGATGCACCGCGACATCGCAGAGCAGGAGGAACAGCGACTTGTCGCCCAGCAAGCGACCCATCGCAACTGGGATCTGATCTGGACTGGGTGTTAATTCGTCTAGCATATCCTTCGTTTCGTACGCCAAAATGCCGACAAAGGAGTTCTCCAGTGCTTTTGGTACAGCTTCAAGCGGCGGGGGCGTCATGCCAGCAAGCTTTCGTAGGTCGTGGTACACTTGAGGCGTCGGCAGCCCTTCGATTATGGTATATCCGCCGTTGGACGTCATTTTGAGAATTGTGGAAAGGCTGTAGAGTATAGTAAGAGCGGTTGACAATTGATGTGGTGTTGTGTTACCCTAGAGCTCACGATGCGGTGTCAGATGGCAGCCTCGGACTGCACGCGGAGTCATCCTACGCATTCGGAATACCTCACGAGTTCCACGCTTCCAAGTCAGCACAATCTTGCATGCCACGACAAGATTCGACTAATCGATACTAATTTGTTCACTGGCAGTACGATGCCACGGCAAACACGCTGGTTCACGCGCGAAATGCTCTCGTCAATTTCGGATGCGTTGCCTCAGAAGTCCGATATCACCATCATCCTCTCTCTTACCTTGTCTCTGGTTTGGGATTCCCCTTCGTCGCTCAGTACATGTGACCGTTGTATCACAAGCTACTTGGCTTGCGACTGACCCATGTTTTATCAGCCTGACCGCAACACGATGCCACTATCAAACCACACAGGAGCAGACTCGAGCATTGCGTGCCATTATGCCAACCACCGTCTACACTATTCGCCTTCAGTTTGCAATACACATTGACCGCAGTCGCCCAGAACTGGTGGTCTGTCACATCTGGAATCCTTTACGAACTTACGAGAAAGTGCGATGGAGTCACGTGGCGGACCTGAAAGCAGCGCACACATGAACGAAATCTACAACGCTATAGCAACCACCGAAGACCGTTACTGGTGTAGGTTTTGTCTTCATGTACTGCTGGCAATTATCACTGCTCCTTACCGTCGAACCTTCAAGCTGTACACATGGAGACCGCTGAAGGAGATGCGCGCAGCACATGGCGATCGTAGCGTGTTGATCCCTCTGATACGGCAGTGGAAGGTAGAAAAGTATGAGGAATTGCGGTCAGTACAAGTCTCTGTAAGTCAGTACATCATTGAGCCAGACAAGCATTGATTGTCGCAGGCAAGCTTCTGTGCCGGAGCTGCACTCACCGGTATGCCCTGGTCCAAAACCTCAGATGCTCTCTGGATCGCAAATGCACTCTTCGTCAGCTGTCTCCTTTGCGCTATCTGGGCCATCATTTCTTCGATTCAGACGAAGTCTATCCTTGACGACTTGCCAGCGAAAGAAGATCTCGATACCAGCCTTGCAGATGTTGAAGTAACACGCGTCCAGCGTACAATTCTGCGGTACAAACGTACTCCTGCCTTTCAACACTGGGTCATGCTGTTCATCTGGCAGTTTCCTTCGATGACCATGGCCTACTCATGGGTCACCTTTCTCTCAGCTCTTACTGTGCGTATATGCGAACCTTTCATCCGGCGGTCACCGTGGTCAGACCAGAACAAGGTACATGACTTACCTATGCTATATCTGCAAGATTCGCTAAAAACAACAGACAGCCATAGTCTATCTCGTGATCGGTCTTCTCGGTCTAGCTACCTACATATTCACTGCCGTCTTCGTGTACATAAGCGAAAAGGATCTTGAGCATTATGTCTCAGGTGCGACCACGAAGGGAGGTCCAAAAACCAGCAAACACACCCATGCGCCTGCATTACCCCCCACACTTCCAAATATTGCAAGGACATTCGGTAGCAGCAAAGGCAGCGTTTCTTTCGAGCAGTTTCGCAAGGATGGCTTCGTTGAGATCGATCTTGAGCGTCAGGGAGAAACAGAGACGATAACGATCATGGAAAGGCTCGAGCCAAAGGGTAGAGAGAAGACCAGATTGATGTTGTTCAACTGAGGCGTCAGGAGCCAGCACGATTGTTGTTCTACCATATTGTAGCGACGGCAATTTCCTCCTCACCTTTTTATCGATTCTCGGTCACTCCGAGAAGCACATATCAACAACCCTGCATACAACGAATATCATCTTTAGTCTTCGGTTGCCAACCATAGCCTCTCGATGGCTGCGATCTACAGTGCATCACTAGCGTTCACCTATCACAATGGCAGCCGATCCTTGTCAGACGCATACCATCGCAGTTAGCGCCAGGGACCACAACCCACGAGCTTCAAACACGAACAAAGATTGGTGCCACTTTTACTAGGAACAGGATGCTCGACGAATACGCTACTTCATACCTATGGCCGAGCAAAGTAGGGGAATGCAACGTTCTATGCATGTGTGTTAATGTCGCCGTCTCATAAGCCAGAGCTGAATCCTCGATTGCACACGGAGCCGTGCATGATCTTGGAAGCAGAGGTGTGCAACATAACATGTCCGATAGTTGACATGCTCATCTTGATGCACACGCGAATCAAGATTGAATGCCCCAGCAATGGCTGACAGGTTCAATCAGGCTTCAATTCTGGAGGTAGACATGGGCAGCAAAGTATAGGGTGTGATGATCGAAAGAGTAATTTAATTTTGCTGTTCATAAAGGCGTATGAGTCCTGTTGTGTGTCAATTGCTGAACCAACAGAGCACATCAGCAAAATGAATCTACTCTCCGTTTACACAGTTTTAGTTTGTCTCACAACGTCAGGTCTGGTAACGTCTGCGCCCACGCAACAACGGACGCGACAGGTCTCTACCAACGTCCCAGACTTCGTGCTGAAGTACGGTCCGTAACCTTCATAACACTGCGTATCAGTCAGATTGCTCACATCTACAGCACCCATCCTTCATCTACACAGCGAGGAAACGCATTTCCCAACAGACCTGTCAACATTTCTCACGCACGTAACACCGCGCGTCAATTATACCGCCGTACCCGATGCTCCATACCCGCTTAAGCTTTCCAATCTCAACCAGCTTAGCCCCGAAGTGTATCTAACGTCCAACGACGACGTTACCACCGACCCAGGATGGCTCAAAGGAACAGCGCCAGACGCCAACGATTCCACTATCGGAATCACCTCAGCTATCATCGTGAACAAGAAAAACGACAGCAGTGTAGACGTTTTCTACTTCTACTTCTACGCCTTCAACCCCGGTACTTCAGTCCTCGGCCTCCCATTCCTAAACTTCGGTACGTTTCCATCCCTCTGAAACAACTTTAAACATTCCCTCATATCTATCACAGGTAACCATGTAGGCGATTGGGAACACGCAATGCTGCGCTTCCCCACTCCCACCTCCCCACCCTCCGCCATCTGGTACTCACAGCACGCCAACGGACAAGCCTTCCGGTATTCCGTCGTCGAGAAAGACACCGACGGCATCAGACCCGTTGTGTACGTAGCCAAAGGCAGCCATGCGAACTATGCTATTCCAGGGACGCATTCACACGTCATACCGAACCTCAACCTGCCATTCGGCGCGTTGGAAGACTATACTGATAAGGGAAGACGATGGGATTCGCTGGGGAGCAAGTATGTGTATCGGTATGATGCTGGTAGTGGTACGTTCACTGCTTACGGCGATGCACCGGTGGAGTGGTTGGAGTGGAAGGGCAATTGGGGAGATGAAGAGTACCCGGATAGTGATCGGAGGCAGGTGGATTTGTTTGGACAAAAGAAGTATGTCGATGGGCCGACGGGGCCGGTGGATAAACAGTTGGATAGGAAAGAGGTATGTCCTGATAATGGGATCTTGTGTATACTTAGAAGTGCGCTTGTGCCTAGGGATGTTGGGGATGGGGAGGCGAATGTTGGTTGGAAGGACGTTGAAGGTTGACATAGACCCGAGATGCTGTAATGAGTATCACTTTTCGAGTCAATTTTCTGACAATCTCCAGGGCTAAAACAGCTCCTGGCTGACAATGTCCCAGAAGTCCCCTGCAAACTCTCCACCTCCGTCCATCAGGTTTCTGAACTCCGTATGCTTACCGAGCACCTTCACCTCGCAGGCAACGTAGTTCACAACCATGTCGCGCAGCGCATCGATTTTCCCATCTTCGGACCTATCCTCGCCATGCTCGTAAGCATACCTGGCAATCTCGACGACATCTCCAAGGCGTTCAGGGTACAGCTCGAATCCTACCAAGGTTCTGTGCAGTTTGTAGAGAGCAAGATCCTTAAGTGGTTTCACCATGTGCATGTCGGCGAGAGTGTAAAGGCGAGCGTGTGCTAGAAACACAGGGGCGAAGTTTTGCGTAGGGGACGTGTTTGGGTGGGTGTCGAACTGCATGTGAAGAAGACTTGAGGCATTGTGAGTCGGGTGCATGTATTGGCGCTGATTGAACGCAACACGCGAGCCCATTTGGTTGTTATTGTGCTTTTTGAGGTTCCTGGTGGAAGGGATGGTACCAAAGGCGGAGGGAGCTGCATTGGAGTTCCAGCCTCCAGAGTCCCAATTAGTGGTGATAGGCATTGCCTGAAACGTTGGCCCTACTGGCTCTTCATCAGACATCATAAGCTCCAATCCATGGGACGGGGTCATACAAGCACTTGAATCCTTCTGCCCATTCTCAGCGGTAGCTGTGGGGTCTCGCGTCCATAACGGAGTCGTATAGTTGCGTCGATATGCGTACTCCATGAAGCGAATGAAGGTCTCTGGATCCACGTCCTCGATTTCGGCAGTCCGACTCTGCGCCTCACTCAGCCCGCCATTGACGAGCCTATCAAAGTACGGCGAAGTAGCAGCGACGGCTTTGGAGTGCACGATGAACTGCTTCTTCTCTTCTCCGATATAGAAGGTGAAAAGGTCGGATTGGATGAATCTGTGTATGTCAGTCTACTGACATCCCGAGTAATGAATACAACGTATGTACTCTTCGAACGCGATGTTTTTAGGCAACTCGGTCATGATGGCAAGGTTTGTAGTGATACAGACCGACAAAGCTGCGATTCGTATTAAGTACTCAATTGCTTTAGCCTGGCGGCGGGGATGCGCAGCACAAGAAGGCGGGGTGCAGCGGATGCATATATTCAGTCAGCCCACCTACCAGATAGGATGGTGGTTGTCCATACATTGCCTTCAGCGTGTTTCTGAAATCTGCAGTCCGCCGCATGTCTCTAGGAAAAAAGGATCGCGGCGGTGCGGGAGCGCTTCTAGACATACTCTCATGCAGCGGTATTTTAACGGCAAGTCGCATCAATATTCGCGCATCTCAACAGACACATACTCGCACAAAGCTGTCGGTGCGCATCACGATCACCATATCGAGAGTGGAGGTGTGAACGTTGGAGATCAACGGTGCGGGTGCCATTAAATGCGATCACGCCAATCGAAGTGAACGGCAGCTGCAACCGGACGCGATCCCTCAAAACCGGGTTTCCTCATCGCGTTCTCACTGCGTCATGACACCACTGCCACACTTCGTCCCAGTAATCCCAGCAGCGATGATGATCCTGCGGGTAAAGATGCAAGGGCTCCCATGCACACTGACAAGTCGTTGGTGGAGGAGTCCTGCTGGAGGGCTCTGAAGCCGCGAACGACAGGAGCCCTGTACGTCACTCGTAGGCAAGATGTAATGTAGGTAGCTGTTTCCTTCCTTCTATGTTTCGTCTCCTGAATACTTTATCGCTTTTGGCACCGATACCTTCCTTTCGCAATTCTCCAAAAACATAAGTCAAGACGGCGCCCCAAATCCCATCTCGACGCGCTCTTGCCGGTCTCGCTGTCGTAACCGTACTCTCGACAATTGAGAAGCGGCGCCGGAGCCAAGCGCAACTAAAAGAACAAGAGGAACCACCTCTGGACGTCGAAGATATGTCAGGCGAACTACAGACTATTCCTGCACGCCATGGCGTTGCGACGTTCGTACCGCGTGGCCGCACGATCAAAGTCATCAACACCTACGGCAAGCAGGTTGTCAGTATGTGGGCGTTCACATTAGGTGCACCACCTGAGGAAGGCGATGAGGATGCCCCAGGTGACGAGGAGATCGAAGAGGAGGCGAAGAAGCTACAGGAAGCTGCAGAGCGAGAAGAGGGCCAGAGTGAGAAGAAAGAGCCCGAGCCAGCAAAAGAGAAAAAGTCCAAGGACCAAGAGTCCAAGGACCAGATGGAGGATAAGAAGGAGCACTCAGACTCGAGCACAGGCGAGCAGTCGAAAAAGGGACACGAAGATCCTCCTGAGCAAGCGCCAGAGATACCTGACAACGAGAAGTCTACCGAAGGCACAACAAAGTCCGTCGAGAAGGCCGCGAGGCAGCTCTCCAAGCGAACCTGGGCGTCCTACCTCCCCTCGATCCCGTACCGCTCCAAGGGCAAAGGAGACAAGATAGGCAAGGCTGAAGTCGAACAAGAGCCTAGCCCTGACGAGCAGAGAGCACAGAATGAAGCCAACACCAAGAAGTGGTCCTCGTACATCCCAACCGGCAAAGGCTTCTCAAGCTACATCCCAAACGTAGAGGTGCCCAGTAAGGAGGGTGTTGTGAGCGCGTTCAAGTCGAGCCATTACCGTGATCCCAACAAAAGCTATGCTGAGCAGCTGTACGACTTCTCCAAGACGCCTGTCGGCGCGGGCACCATTGCGGGTAAGTCTAGATGAGCTTCTTTATACTATCGTCTGTAGTGACACCATCACAGCGGCCACCGGGTCAGGCTACGCATCCACCGTTTACGCCGCCTACTCGGCCTACGCGCAAACCCACCCTTCGAAAGACTCCCGCCCACCGATGGAGTACCTCTCGCTGCCCCACACACGCGCCTCATCCTACAAGCTAGTCCCCGAAGTCGACGACACCCTCCTGACAAACCTGCGCAACCCCATCATCACTCTCGTCGAAGACACCACACCTGGTGCGCACGACACACTGACCGCTGCATGCGATGCAAACCTGTATGCCGCACTCGGCGTCGAGAAGCCCGCCGAGCACGGCAGTTGCGCGGAAAACCTGGTCCTCGCGCTCAAAGAACTGAATGAGAACGCTGGTCTGAAAGGCGCGAAAGCCGTCGGTGCGGATATCAGCGTCAACATTGCCCCCACACCTTTGCATCTGTTTATGGTCACCCCCATCGAACTACCCTCAGACGCAAAGACCACCGAGTCTGGCGCCAAAGGCGCGAAGCTCGCAGTTGAGGAACCTAAGGGCAAAAAGAGGGGATTCGTGCGGTTCCGGGCTGAGCGCGACGTCGTTGTGGTGTTTAGCGCGTGTCCGATGGATGTTGGGCCTCAGAATGGCGGGCGGTGTATGGCTGCGAACTTCATGGTCGAGGAGGCGGAGGCGGATGACAATGCGTCGGTTAAGAGTGGGAAGAGCAGGAGGAAGATGCCGCCGAAGAAGCTAAATGCGGCGGGCAAGAAGGATGAGAGTAAGGAAGCTACTGAGAAGATTGAAGAGAAGGAAGAGAAAATCGAAAAAGCCAAACCGAAGAAGCTCAATGCACCCAACGAGGAGGATGAAGACAAGCGGGCAGAAAGAAAGGAAGTCAAGACGGAGCAATCAAAGGAAGAGCTTGCAGTGACTGAACAGAAAGATGATGCAAAGGGAGAGAAATCTGAGGTGAAGCAGACTGGGGAAGCATCTAAGCCAAAGCAGACAGAAGAGAAAACTCCTGGACCCTCACCTTCGCCGAAGACCGAGGAGAAGACCGAGGACAATGGCAGCGAGAAAGGAAGTGACGCGCCTTCCGAGGAATCAGCAAAGCCGAAGAAGAAGCCTAAGAAATTGCAGGTGCGATCCAGGCAGTAAACTTCCTTCTGTTCACGCAAGTTAATGGGTTGTAATTGATATAACATGTGCTCAATACAATCTTCAATCGTCCCAAGTTCGCGCCTTCCTCGCACGCACACGTTGCACCGAACCTTTCCTTCACTTACATCTCATACCCCGGTCAACCTGTGCCCCACAGATAGCTTCTTGGCGGTCGATGTCTTCTTCATACATCAGTGGGCTTCACCTCGAGTAATCAATGCCAGTCTACTACCTTCCAGTACTGTAGCAACTACCTTCCAGGTCGATCCACGTGCGATGACTGCCACAACACCTTAACCCCGCAACACGCCTTACTGGTCTTCTTGGATATCGTCACGACACTCGTTTTCACCACTCATCCCGTCGCCTGGCCTTGGTCAACATGGCTCCACTCACCGACGGGCAGCTCTTCGGTATCGAAATCGCAACGCGCGCCTCGTCAATCGCGTCGATCCTTGGCTCTCTGTTCATTACCAGCACCTTCCTCTACTTCCCATACTTCCGAAAATTCAATACCCGCTTGATCTTTTACGCGACCTGGGGCAACATCACCACTAACATCGCGACGTTCATATCAATCTCTGCAATCCCAAATGGCCCAGCGAAGACCACGCCGCTATGCGAAATCCAAGCCTTCCTGATTCAATGGTTCATGTTGGCAGATCCATTTTGGGTAAGTGCCTCCTCCGGGCCAAAGACTGCACCTTGATGACTCTAATAGGTACTTTGCATGGCCCTAAACGTGTGGCGAATTTTCATGATCAAAAACTTCGATGGACGAAAGCTCCCCGATCCAGAGAAGTGGTACATCTTGTTTGCATATGGACTCCCCGCTATCACGGCTTTCATCTACCTCATCCATGATCACAACAGCGGCCAACGCATCATGGGTCCAGCTATCGTAAGTTCAACTCGAACTTGCACTTGATTAAGCGCTAATTCGACAGCTCTGGTGTTGGGTGAGCAAAGAGTTTGACTGGATGCGCATCGTGTTCTTCTACGGTCCAATGTTGTATGGACACTCTTCTCCTCGAGCGGCGTGTGCGTGCTGACCTTCACAGGATATTAGCTGGAACGGCCATGAGCATACACATCTGCGTCGGCTTCAAGGTCTATAAAGTAAAGGTCGAGCTGCGCAAGATGGTGGAAGAGTCCCGACGGTCTTCTGCACAAATGTCCTCTGGAGTCTTGGAAGATCCTTTCTATACTCCCAAAGACACCATCGTCGTCACAACTAAGATTGAGCGCGACATCCACGCGGGCGACTTCATGTCTCGACCTGCGACACCAGGAGCCAACCAGAGCTGGCTGACTCCTCCCCCTAGTCCGCGAAAATCGACAACTCCTCCACCTACCGACGCATCAGACACCACTCGCTCACCCACACCCTGCTGCCCGTCAAAGTCGCCAGGACGTTACAGCCTCCTGGTCCCTTTGAACCCTAATAGCCCGCACCGTCACAGCAAACCCCTGCTCATCGGCCGCTACAGAGCAACCGCTTACTCTGCGCCCCTAGCCTCCGGCGACTTCGCAACACTTCCATCACCTCAAGTTCCGGTCTTCCAGCCAACGGAGCACGCCGCCCACCTCAAGCGCCGGCGAGAGAACGCAGCAGCATTCGCCTATTTCAGGGTCGCGTTGTTGCTGTTCGTCGCACTCGTTGTGGTCTGGGTGCCGTCGAGTATCAACCGTCTCTACCAGATCGCGCACCCAGATCATCCTAGTTATGGCTTAAATGTTGTTTCTGCTCTTGTCCTCCCGATGCAGGGTTTCTGGAACGCGGTTATTTATGCGCAGACAACGTGGCCGGAGTGTAAGCGCGCATACGCAACAGGTATGTCGAAGCTTAAGGGAGATGCCGTGAGCAAGCAGCCGTCGAATGACTCGGTGCGAGATGAGTCGATCAAGTACAACGGGATTATCGAGAGCGAAGGAACCGAGATGTCGTTCGAGGACAAGTCTGAGCTGAATGCCTCCGTGCAGACGGTGTGAGTACGCCTGCAGTTCGACAGAAATAATTGCGCTTCCCACACAGCTCTTGTTGGTTTGAAACAGCTTGTATACCTCCAGTGTGCCTTGGTGTAGCTGCACTTGCAAGCACTGGACACCCTCGTCTTTTTCTGTTTTACGACTTTCACGATGGCCATGAGAGATACCCCGGTTTTTGGCGCAAGGTGTTGGGTAGTTTGGCGCTTGCTGGAAGCCCCATTTGGATGGTTGGAAAATATACACAAGCCGACTTGTCTACAAGAAGGGTTATACATGGTACAAAGGTCTTCCCTAGAGAGTGAATGGGAAACATCCATCGTTTACTTACACACATACAACGAATTGGCATCCGCCAGGCGTGGTATTCATCCATGGTCTCGACATGAGCACTCCAGGACTCGAGCTTGGGCGTGGCGACGAGCATCCCATACAGGCTTTCACATCTTCCCGTCATCCACCGGCGACAGCAGCTCATCCAGCGGCCACTTCCGTATCGCCCGAATACCCAACTGATCCGTATACCCAGCCTCAAACATCTCAATCCCCGTCCAGCCAATCATGGCCGCATTGTCCGTGCAGTACTTCGGCGGCGGGAAGAACAACTCCACTTCCCCAAATCCATGCGCACACAGCGTGCTAGCAAGGACGTGTCTGAGGAACGCGTTTGAGGCGACGCCGCCGGCCATGACGACCGCTGGCTTCTTATTCGTGCTGTCGACGGTTGAGGCGGTTGGGGTGGGGGATTGCAAGGCGAGCACGACGCGGGACGCGATGTGCTCGAATGCTGCGCGCATGACTCCCAGTGCTATATCTCGCCGCTCTTCAAGACTGACTTCTTCAGGGGTCCGCGGCTGCTTGGCCAGTTTCCCTGTCGCTGGATCCGTGGGGTAGCGTACAAGGCGCTCCACAGCAGTCATCAGGCCTGAGAAACTCATGCCCATGGTGTTGATCTTGTTGCCGCCGCCTGTCTTGGTCAGGGGCTGGTTTATGCTCCATCCCCATTTAGTTTTGCTGCGTGAGATGGCTACTTCGTTGTTGGTGGGGGGCGTGTACCAGTCGTGTACGTAGCCGTGTTCGTCCAGGTAAGTTTGTGCGGCGAGCTTGGATTGCGCGCCTCTTGACCCGGGCGGGATGGAGCTGTAGGCGCGCGGTGGGAAGGCGAAGGTCTCGAGGAGGGCGCCGTACATGGTGCTCTTTGCGTGTTGGAGCTCTTCCGGAGGGAGGACTACGCGTGCGACCTTGTCTAGGCATTCGCCCACCGCGATGTCGTCTGTGCTGCCGAGTATGCTGTGGTCGGTGAGGGAGGTCGAGTTGATGAGTATGGTGTGTCCGCCAGAGGCTAGGACCGAGAGGACGGGGAATGTTGGTGTCAGCGCACCGTTCCCATTGACAAGAGGCTTTCGACTTGGGTCTGCTTCGCCAAGGGTGGCATTGCAGGCTTCGAGGGCGGCGACGAGGCGGGGCGTTAGAGCGTGGGCTTGCATGTGGTGTACGCCGACAAGCGGTTTCTGCGCACTGTCAGTCCTTGCAGCTGAGTAGAAGCGTCTGTTTGCAGGCACCTCCCAGGCCACTGCCAGGCCTTTGGCTGTGTCCAGTCCAGTGAATAGATTCGAGCGCATGCCAGGGCCTCGAGTCACAGACACAAAGTCTGGCAGTCTACGGCCTCCTCCATGGTTTGGCAGATGCTCGATTGCCTCTGCTATCAGCTGCGCTAGGTTCTCCTGGTGGGATTTGAGCGTCAAGAGTGGATGCACACCCTGGAACTCGGTGTTGTTCGATGTGACTTTCTTGTGAAAATGCAGTCTCGCGACGGTGTTGCCGTCGTGCACGCCCTTTTCCACGATGGCGACCGAGGTATCATCGCAGGATGTTTCTACAGCAAGCGTCATTAGTAGACGACGACGACGACGACCGTGCGCGCTGCAGCTCGGTGAGGTTCGACGTGTCCATTGTGGTCGAATCGCAGTCTGAAGTATACTGCGACGAGGCAGCATCACTCGCTCTGACGCCGTCGATGCGGACGGCTGAGGCGCGTTCGTGATGCGAAAACACGGGACGACGAGACCCTGCGCGACGGCTGCTCGCTCCTGACTGCCGAATGTGACATCATCCCGGACCACGCACATGCCAAAGCAGCTTCAGCTCTCAACACCCGGCCCGGCTCGACACTTCGCTGGTACCGAGCGACGCCTGACGATGCGACATACGTCCAGCTACCATGGCCGACACTAAGAAAGAGAGCGACGGGCCAGCGCCCTACTCGTCGTCGGCATTCGACCTCACACAGCTGCCCGACTACGACAACGACTTCGTGACCGAGGACGACTTCGTACGCTTCGCCAAAGCGCTTGCAGCCCCCGAGACCTCGCCGTCTGCAGAAGACCTGACCGCGCCGCCGGACACGCCGCACCACTTCACAGCCCAGAACGACTGGCGTCCCGTGCACCAACGCGTGCGGAAACGGAAAAAGAGCAAGGCGGCACCGGGGCGAGGGAAGGATGAGACGCGCGAGGGCTTCGTGTACGTGCTGCTAAAGTGGCCGCTGTTGGTGTTCGTGCTCGGGTGGCTGCTGTTCCTCAGCATTGGCTACGTCATCACCCGAATATACATCTACCTCTACGAGCACTGGGTGACATGGCGGGGTACGCGCAACCGGCTACGGCAGCAGCTCCAGAACGCGGCTACGTACGAGGAGTGGATTCGCAGCGCCAAGACACTCGATGCCTACCTGGGGAGCGATATCTGGAAGGAGAAGCCCGAATACGCGTACTACGACAGCAAGACGGTCAGGAGGGTGCATGAGCAGATGGTGAAGCTCAGGCAGAGGGCAGAGTCAGATGAGAACGGCAAGTCGGACTCGAAGAGCATCGAGGGGCAGAACAGGGCTGTTGAAGACTTGCGCGCGCTGATGGAGGCATGCATGAAGAACAACTTTGTCGGGTTCGAGAATCCGCGTCTCTACAGCGAGACCTACTACGGCACCAAAGACCTCGTACAGGACTTTGTCGACGAGGCTGAGACGTCTATGGACTTTCTCCTCAGAACCAAGCAGCTCGATGCCGAGAACAAGCGAGCACTGTTCAAACATCTCGGCAGCAACTTTGGCAGAACTGCACTGTGCTTGAGTGGAGGGGCGACGTTTGCATACTATCACTACGGCGTAGCAAAGGCGCTGTTGGATGCTGGCTTGCTCCCCGAGGTCATCACTGGAACGTCCGGCGGAGCGCTGGTAGCAGCACTCTTAGGCACGAGGACCGACGAGGAGCTCAAGAAACTGCTTGTCCCTGCACTCGCTCACCGCATCAAAGCGTCTCAAGACAGCACCTGGACGTGGATGAGGCGCTGGTACAAGACCGGCGCACGCTTCGACGCTGTACAATGGGGCAAGGCATGTTCTTGGATGACCAGAGGCAGCATGACCTTCAAAGAGGCCTACCAACGGACCGGCCGCATCTTGAACGTCTCTTGCGTGCCGTCAGATCCTCACTCACCCACCATCCTCGCCAACTACATCACCGCTCCCGACTGCGTCATCTGGTCTGCAGTCCTCGCCTCTGCCGCCGTTCCTGGTATCCTCAACCCCGTTGTCCTCATGAAGAAAGACAAAGACGGCACCCTGTCTCCTTACTCGTTCGGTCACAAGTGGAAAGATGGGTCGTTGAGAACCGATATCCCGCTCAAAGCCTTGAACCTCCACTTCAACGTCCGCTTCTCCATCGTCTCTCAAGTCAATCCACACATCAACATATTCTTCTTCTCGTCCCGCGGCTCCGTCGGTCGTCCAGTAACCCACCGAAGAGGACGAGGCTGGCGCGGCGGCTTCATTGGCTCGGCTATCGAACAATACCTAAAGCTTGACTTGAACAAGTGGTTGAAGGTTCTTCGACACTTGGAGCTCCTACCGCGACCGCTAGGTCAAGATTGGAGCGAGATCTGGCTGCAACGCTTCAGCGGCACAATCACCATCTGGCCAAAGTCCATACCCAGCGACTTCATATACATCCTTTCCGACCCCACGCCCGAGCGACTGGCCCGCATGATCCACGTCGGCCAGCAGTCCTGCTTCCCAAAGCTCAAGTTCATCGCCAACCGCGCAAAGCTAGAGAAGCAAATTCAGGAAGGCAGGCGCATGTACCGCCCGCGCGGCCAGAACCACGATGGCGCAGACCTAGCCAACATGCTCTCCGAAGACGATTTGCATGGGCTACTCAAAGATACAAAGTCTGGGAGTGAGAACAACGGCCCATACCCTCTCTCTGATGACGACAGCGAGAGCACTCGGCCTGGCTCGCCTGTCGACCTCCCTCTGGGTTTTAACTTGACCCGCAGACCGAAACGCACACCCGGCGCCCTCAACACCCACGCAGCAGATGGGCAAAACGACGTCCCCGACTCCCCGTCCCTAAGCCAGAGGCTGAGTGGGTGGTGGAGCACGATGAGTCCCAACGCAACAAAGAACTCCACAGCCCTCAACTACCCCCGCTCACGCACTCGAAACCCCACCTCCCCACCACCTGGCTACGCACTCCACGACCGCCCAAATAGCATGTTCGAACTAAGGCCTCGGACTGAAATTGGTGATCTGCAAGGTTTCAGACGGCAGATTCGTGCGGTCGCTGATGATGCTGATGATGATGATGATGATGATAAATCGGACGGTGACTCGGATGTAGAGCAGTTCCAGAGTGAGAGTAGGCGGAGGCAGCAGCACCAAGGCGGGGGCTTTGGAGACGCGGATGCGGGCGCCGTGGATGTGGAGATCCATGGGGAAGCGGCGCATTGGGGTGACGATGAGGGTGAGAGCGAGGAGCAGAGTGTTGGTATTGGGTTGGGACTAGAAGGGCGCGCACTATAGTAGGCCTCACCATGATCTTTGGCGCCTTCAATGCGAGGTGATTTGCACCTTTAGACATGATTGCTGGAGACGAGACTGAGTGTGCATAGAGCTCGAGGTTTTTGTTGTGTATATATTCGTTACCATTCATCAAGCTATACGTTCAAGTCACAAGCCCTGTAGTGTGTACTGCTTGGAGCGCGAACTTGAGACGAGTAGAAAGCTCCCAGACTAGAAATGTGACCAAGTCGATCATGAAGGAGTAATGTAATCAGCATCCATTGTTCGGCAGCCTTACAGCTTCTATTGTGCTTACTAAACAATGGCTTATCTGCATAAGGACTATGGGTTATCACACTTGTGGTGCGAACATGCAGGTCGTGAGTAAGCTGCAGTCATATCACGACCAGGGTTAAACTGACGAGTTAAAACACAGCGATTTGTCTAGCGACCGAGCGAATGCTATCGAGGGCTTAGGGTATGGCGATGCAATGAGATGCGCGTATTGTGTGATTTGGAATATAGACACCTTGACGGAAAGGTGTATATAGTCGGCCATGATCCATCCAACAATCTCTCCATCATCCTTCATCTTCCAGCCGGTTTAGCTGCAAATCCAAAAGAATCCAATCACCAAACGATTCGAGATGCCTTTCTCAAAAGATCCTCAAATATTGGAGACCAGCAATGGGCTAGTCAGCGTACTTCGAGCCGCAGCCAATCAGCCTACTGAAGAATTCAGACCCGGTAGGTAACTTCCTAGTATCACCTATCACCTACACATCCTGACTTCCTCCAGCCCACGCCAAAGGCCATCTCCTCACCGGTACCTTTACACCCACCAGCTCCGCATCCACTCTCACAACTGCGCCACACTTCAACATCCCATCCACACCCATCACCGTCCGCTTCTCCTCCTCAACCGGCCTCCCACAGATCCCAGACACAGACGCCAATGGCAATCCCCACGGCATTGCAATCCGATTCCATCTCCCGGAAGTGGATGGTAGACGCAAGCACACAGACATCATCGCGCACTCAACCAAGTACTTCCCCACGCGCACCGGCGCAGAGTTTCTGGAGTTCTTGCGCATAGCCGGCGGACCGAATGCGGGGGAAGGGGTGCCTGAGTTTCTGGGACGGCATCCGGAGACGGTGAGGTTTTTGCAGGATGCTAAGCCGAGTCCCGTGTCTTGTGAGTTGATTTTTTTTTTTTTTTTTTTGCGAGCAGAGCAGTGGTGGTGTGAGCTGACGAAGGGCAGTTGCGACCGAGAAGTACTTTGGCGTGAATGCGTTCAAGTTCGTCAAGGACGGTAAGGTGACGACCCTAAGATACCGCATTGTTCCTGCAGCGGGTGAGCAGCATCTTGATGCCGAAACCTCCAAGACTAGATCGCCATCCTACCTCTTCGATGAGTTCCCGGACCGCCTTCGAGCTGGACCCATCGAGTTCAACCTCCTTGCGCAGATTGCCGACGATGGCGACGTGACAGACAATGCTACCGTCATCTGGCCGGACGAGAGAGAGATTGTGGAGCTAGGCACGCTGAAGATCGAGAAGACGCTCAGTGAGGAAGAGAGTCTGGTGCAGCAGAAGCGCATCATCTTCGATCCGATCCCGAGGATTGAGGGTGTTGAGACTAGCGACGATCCGCTGTTGGAGGTCAGGGCCAATGTTTATTTGATTTCGGGTCAGCAGAGGAGGGCTGCGCAGAGTGGTGAGGCTGTGAATGGAGACTCGAAGGAGGCTGTCAAGGCTACTACATGAACAGTGTGATCTGAATATCCTTCTCAAGGCACCATTGGAGTAGTTGTCGCCGACACATATGATGGTGGTGTGAATCTCGTTATGAATACCTTTGCGTCACTTCGCAGTCTAGCTCTCTCATCGCTTCTCAGGATGCGCAGAACTCAACGACCTTCTGCGCCCTCTCGCCCACCAACCCATCCACATACGCCAGAAACACATCCAAATCCAGCATGTCAATCTTCCCCAGCGTCGGGCTCGAACTCTTCAGCACCTGCCCACCCCACAAGACACGCAGGTACTTCTTACCACCATCTTTCTTGCTGGTGTACACCTCAAACACAACCTCAGCACCCATGCCAACCCACACCATCTGTTCGACCTGCAGAATGCTAAGCAGCCTTGAAACCGACCCATCATGCGCAACATTGTGGCGGTAAATAACCTCACTCTTGCCAGCCACTGTGTCGCGGATGTTCTGCGCAAGCTCGGCGAGCCAAACGCCGTACGAGCCGACGGCGGCTTGCAGTGATTGAGGCGAGTCGCGGTAGATGAAGGAGTACTCGTACTGCCCGAGGCGGTAGACAGTATTGGCTTGTTCTTGAGTGACGCAAGAGCTCGTGTCGTTGATGTTGCAGGGTAAGGGTTTGGCGTGGCATTGTCGTGCCGAGAGGTTGTCGTAGTAGTGGTCGAAGGACTTGTGCCAGTCTGTTGAGTCGCTGGCAATACCGGAGATGGAGTCAAGAGAGTTAAACAGAGGTTTTGCGGCGGTCAAGTGCGCAGTCCAGTTTGATGCTTTACTGCCGACGCCGTAGGAACTGTAGCGAGTGGACGCTGCAGGGCAGGAGTATTGGGGTTCGAGGGAGTCGACGCCTGTGGGTTGGATGCGGAGTGATACGTCGTCTTCTGGTGCGTACATGCCATTGATCAGGATTCCAGCGACTTGAGATGTGATCTGGTTGTTAGTCACTCTGTAGGTAACTTTGTCGCTGAGGTCGTTTGGCAGAAAGCCAAGCAGGTCGTGGTAGACGCCATAGAGATCCTTGCCATGCTGCCATGAGTCGTCTAATCCTTGTCTTGTGATCTGTGGAAACTGACAAGAGCCGTTAAAGCCTGTCTGTGCGAACGGGTTAATCTCGTTGGTGTAGACGCTCCAGTATGTTGAGCTCGATTCGTTGCCTGCAGGGTTGAGGGGCTTGCCGTAGTAGAACAAGCCTTGGTCATCGCAGGTCCATCCATAGGACTCTTTCGGGAATGTGTTTGATGCATATGGTGTTCTCTTGTGGTGGCGATGAATGCTACAACGGTCAGTTGGGCGCGAAGTTTCTGCAGGCCACTTACACTTCAACATATTGCAACTCGTACTCATCGCTAGCCTTTGGATACTCTTGAGCCCTCACATGTGGCATGTTACACCAGTTGTATGTGCCATATGGTGTTCCAGCGGGCAATTGTGAGCCATTGAACGCAAAGCCATTCGTTCCCGTGCCGTTCAGAACCTGTCCAAGATCATTGATCCAACTCTTTCTCGGTGCATGCCATCCTAATTCTATACTAGCATTCTGAGCGGTCGCTAGAGGGATCCATAGTAGGGGAATAACGTTTTTTACAGATGGCATACTCAGGTCCAAAACGCGGAACAGCGTGAAAGCGGTGCAAGATAGACAAAACGCGTAGAGCAAAACAACACGCCCATGATACATATCTTATATGCGGGTCCTCCGAGAATGAAGTTCGGAAGCCATCACAGATAGAGAAGTTTGCCGTGATTTTCAACGAGAGGAAGACAGAGATGACGGATGCGCAGATGGGAACGAAGGCACGGGTTGGGTCCTGTGTTTGTGATTGGTAGACCAGCGGAGAGCGGACCCACTTCCCTCAACCCACAGTTTCTTCGCCGAAGCATCGACCAGAATTTGTACTTTTTCTGCGCAAGAAAAGTGAGTGGTACATGACAATGATACCTTATTGGTGTTCGTTATTGTTGTGGGGTTTCGGCATCGATCTTGACATATAAAGCTCTAAACATGCTGGCAGGATGGCAGGAAACACTCGCCATCGAATCATCGAGTACCCTTGCCTGCGCTCTACCATTGTACCAATCGTACATGCCGCGAGCCTAGAAACCCAGGACCCTGTCAAGTAGTAGTGCGGTGCGACGAGCTTGACGTCTCCTTCAGAAGGTCTCCCTGCGCTTTGCTCGTGCAGGCATCCCTTCCCTTGGCTTCGCCGAGGCCAGCAGAATCTGGTACATAGGATCACCGAACACCTCCTGAGGCCCTTTTTGAAAACTTTTGTCCTTCGTCCAATGCGTTCCATCGTTGCTCAGCGATGCTAATTCGTCAAAGGCGCCTTGCACGTCGAATTCTCGCAACGTCAACGCGAGCACCGTCTTGATCTCTATCATGGTAAGTTCTTGGCCTATGCAATTGCGAGGACCCTTCTCAAATGGACGCCATGCATCGGCAGGTACTTTTGCAACGTTCTCCGGCAGGAAACGTTCAGGCTTGAACTCATCGACGTCTTCACCCCATATCTTCTTGGAGCGACCCATTGCGAATGATGGAGTCCATATGTTGATGCCGTCCGTGGGAAGCAGTTCGCCGCTTATAGGATCACGGATGAAGAAGTCATTGCGTCCTAGTTTGGCTGTCGATGCTGGAGACCAGAGGCGCAGTACTTCTTTGATGACGGCGAGCGAGTAGTCAAGTTTGTTGATCAGGAAAGGGTTCTCTCGGAGCTGTTGTGCCGCACTGACGTCAACTCCGAAGACTTCATCTAGTTCTTGCCGGGCTGCTGTGAGTGTATGCGGGTGTTCGCTAAGTAACTTGTAGCAGTAACACAGTGTCGAAGATGTTGTGTCGTGCCCGGCGAACAGAAGGACCAGAAGATTGTCAATGGCAGCTTTTCGAAATTCTGCATTCATAGTCGTTGCGCTGGCACCCATCTGTCTGTTGTAGTCTTTCGCGTACAACTCAAGAGCCAGATCAATACCAGTCTTTTTCTTCAGCGCCTTTGAGGCTTCAGACTTGCCAGCAGCGAATCTCTCGTCCAGGATCTTGCCAACGTATGTTATCATCTTCATACGGTAGTATCTCGTGACAAGTGGCCGTAGCAGACTGTATCGATGGAATGGATTGAGCGACTGATGGTCGAATGCCCAGAAAAGTGCACCTCTCATCCACTCCATGAATTGGCCACCAGAGGTAAGACACTTGAAGTCGTAGCCACAAATCACCTTGCCGATAACATCGATTGTGATCTTGGTCGCCTATGATAGTGTCAGCAACGCAGGCCAAGTCTAGGGTCCCGTCAACGCGCCTCTTCCTCCATCCTAAATACTCGATCAGCAGACGCATGCTCGTCAAGCAATCTGACAAACTCTTGGCAGCAGTCAATAATGGTAGGAACTTGGCTGAGGAGGTGCTGTGTCGAAAACCCCGGGTTGAAAGCGCTCCTCCATTTCTTCCACAATGGCCCGTTGGTTGTTAGCATGTTGACCTTGCCAACGAACGGCTCCAAAGCCTCTACCAGGGCAGGGTGCTTAACCAAGTCAGCTTCAGCGATCTGACGGGCTACATCCCTAGGGAAGATCAGTAGACTCTCTCTAAGGTGACCATCTGCTACGTACGGATCTGTGACTACCAAAGATATAAAAGAAACCGGACGTGGGTCTATGTAAAAGACAGGTGGTAAGTCATATTCGCGCATGAGCTGAGCGGTCAACGTATGTGGATGCGCACGACCTGGTAACTTCGCCGCGACTTTGCCCAGCGAGATGAGATGACCGAAGATTATCGAGTGTGGTGGACCAGGCTAGACATCATCAGCAAGGACACAATCCTTGCACACGGACGCCATAGTCCTCTGCTAGTTGAAAGTAGCGCAGGAGAGAGTGCAGCACATATACTCACGAGCTTCCGGTACCGCCATCGGTCTTTGAACAAAGCTGCAAGCTTTCCCACGACCCACACTACGGAGATTGCCAATAATGCCGACGCTACAGTGTAGTCGTGAAGCAACCCCATTTTGCGATGTCCCAAGCATAGAACGACTTGCGAAATTTTGTGCGGTTGGGAAGGCGAGGAGACGGCGTTTTCACTTCGTAGTGCGATTGTACGGTCGTAGCTTGCTCATTATATGCGTGTCGGGCGCCTCAATCACTGTTGCAATAAGGTTCACCTTAGTTCGATCCGTCGACGCTTGGAACCGTGGCCGTAGCCTGTAGGCGAGGTTGAGGTGATGAGGTGTGAAGTGCGGGGTATGTCGATGCGGTCTACTTCCGTGGTTTCTTCATGCTGACTACAGAGGGCAAGTACAGCTACAGCTTGGCTGCCATAGTGACGACGAAGCATATGCTATCAAATGACGTGCCCCTTCTTCACGTATTCCTCGGAAGTGACGTTCGCAATGACGCCAACTCTTTATACTTTTGTTCTTATAACAAAGCAGCGGTCTGGTATAGATGGTGGTGAACCTTGTGAAACATTAAGTCGAGGTTGTTCCTGGATGCATCGTGGTCGACTTCAAATGGCGTTTTCATGCGCAGACGGCCGGGGTGGCTTGCCTCTTTCAGCCTGATCTCCACGCACTGAGGCGATCATCTCCTAGTGGGAACGAGGCCCGTCCCAATTCGCACTGACCCCTTCGCTGTACATGCGGTTTCGGAGGAAAGACGCGTGGGCAGAATTTGTGTAGCGCACCTGTTCCGGTCGCCGTTGACAAAACGATGTTTGCGTGCGTCCACGACGATTACACAAGCCGTCTGCAAGTTACAACTGCATGAAAAGCCACGCCGCTACAGACGCATTGCGAATTACTCGTCGTAGATTATCTTGCAACGAGTGGCGGGTTTCGCATTGAGCGTTTCGCGCTGGAAAAAGGTCGTGCCATCCTGGTTTTGTTGTTGCTCCCCTGAAGCTCACTGTTCTCGAAGCCATTGCGCGCATCTTTCACCACGTGTCACACTACCCAACGTGTCCATTGTACTTTCTTCTTCGCTCTTACTAGCTTCGAACAGACACTCTACCACATTCTGGAAGAGGGTCTCATCTCTCCATCTTGCTGTTCGTATTCGGTGGACCTGACAGCCGTACCTTGCAGTAGCGCTGAGACGAGTCGACCGCTGTACCGCGGCTAAGCCTGGGAAAGTGCGACCTAATCTCCCCACACAGACCCTGAGCCATTCACCCTGCTCACTGCGCCGACCCACCCGATTTGCGCGCCTGCTGAGGGACCTGACTGACCGGGCTGATCTCCAGCAGCGTCCTCCTCTAATTTCATTCTCTCATCACTGCGACTTCTTGCAATTCACTGTTCCGTGAGCGCAGGACAGGGTACCTAGCTCCTGCTACCCAAGCTACCTGCTCCGCAGCTACTCTCCTTTCTCGGCTGCTCAAATTACACGCGCAAGCTGCTTGCCACCCATTGATATAACGGGCGCATCCCGCTTGATCAGGATGGCCAGTACTACTCCTTCCAGTATACCCTCTAATACCAACACCAAGGACGGTTCGCCTGATCCATCTGCGGCACCTACGTCGAACGGTGACTTCCAGGCAGCTGCAGCACGAAGATCCAGCTTCTCTTTCCTTCGAAAGCGGTCTTCTGAGAACAAGATCAGCGCGTCAAGAGCCCCCAGCATGAGCCGCAAGCAGAAGGCACTCGTCCAGGAGGAGGCGCTGCGAAAGCAGAGGGAAGCCGCAATGCTGCCCAAAGAGCCACCCCGCCTGCCATCTCATTCACCTCTTCCCCAGATCGCGAGTTTCGGGGGAGATAACCGTCCCGATTCTGTTGCCATTGTCTCCAACAAAGTCAGTAACTTCAGTCCGAACTTCAGCAGGCCGTCAGTCGAGCAGCACAGAATGGCGCCTATCACCAACCTCGCTGTACTCCCACCTGTGCCTGGTAGCTCGCACTCCTTCATAGAGACCGACCCCTATGCCAGGACAGAGAGCATGACCAACCGTGGCCGCTACAGCTATGCCAGCAGCCAGATCAGCGCCGTCAACAGCCCTCGCCGTGTGCGGAAGAAGAAGCAGCCTACACCTTTCAAGTATGTAACCCAATCTCAGGTGCTCTCAATCAGACTAACATTGATCAGCATCCTCGTACTAGGCACCAAGGGCTGCGGCAAGTCATCGTTCATCGAGTTCCTTCGCACTGCGCTTGCGCTGCCCGCCAGGAAGCGCCCTCACACCCCATCTCCACCACCCAGCGCAGTCGCCGAAGACTCACCCTTCACCTCGCAATACCTGGAGACAGAAGTAGACGGCGAGAGAGTTGGCATCACTCTCTGGGACTCCGAAGGACTCGAGAAGAACATCGTCGACTTCCAATTGCCCATCGTCACTTCTTTCCTCGAGTCCAAGTTCGAGGACACTTTCGGTGAAGAACAAAAGGTCATTCGTGCGCCAGGCGCCAGCGACACCCACATTCACTGCGTCTTTCTCATTCTGGATCCTACGCGCCTCGACGCCAACATCGCGGAGGCCCGCAAGAAGTCGAATGTCATCAATGTCGGCAGTGCCATCTTTGGCGGGCTGGACGAGAACCTGGATCTCAACGTACTTCGCGAGCTGCAAACCAGGACAGTTGTCGTACCTGTTATCAGTAAGGCGGATACCATCACCGGCGCGCATATGCGTCATTTGAAAAAGATGGTCTGGGATACTATAAAGCGTGCAAAGTTGGACCCCCTGGAAGCCCTGAACCTTGACGATCTCGAGGATGACGATACTGACCGACTGGATGAGCGGGATGAGGACGAATACGCACAGTCATCAGACAACGAAGGCAAGGCTGGTGTTCTGAATAAGATTCTTGGACGTTCATCTTCCGAGGCGGCTCGTTCCATTGCCTCTTCGCGCTCGTCTTCCGCCTCGCAGTCTCCCTCAACGTCTCCGCCCAGCGCTCGAAAGAACCACAGCCGCAAGCCGTCAGCGATGTCTGCGTCGATACAGAAGGAGGACGCCGAGACACCATTTCTCCCATTGAGCATCATCTCGCCCGACCCGTATGAACCTGACGTTGGCGGCCGTAAATTCCCATGGGGCTTTGCGGATCCTTACAACCCTGAGCATTGTGATTTCGTCAGGCTCAGGGAGAGCGTATTCAGCGAATGGCGAGCAGAGCTCCGTGAAGCAAGTCGAGAACAATGGTACGAGGGCTGGCGGACAAGCCGACTGCAGAAGGGCAACAACCCTAGAAGACGTATCGCGACGTCCGACGGGCCTACAGCGCAGCAATTTTCTGTCCCTGGCTCAACCGGTCGTGCGTCGACCGCTGGTAGCCAGCAGTACCGTCCCTACCACAGCGAGAACATTTGAATGCCTGGTCAGCAGCATGACACCTGCGGATTAATCTAGACTGGCCCTCTCTGGCGGGACGTCCAATACTTCCACATCCATCGATCCTACCGTGCGCAAAACCAACCGCCCGATCAACACTTTCCATACATATGATTCGACAACGTACAACAGCCACCAACCTTAGACTTAGCGGAGCATCATCTTTTCTCTTCTTCCTACACTTTTACTTGGACATCTTGTACCCATACCCAAACCTTTACTATGTCCGTCGAGTTCGTCCCCGAATCTGCATGCATTTTTGTACCTTCCGTTTGTTTGGCATTGCTTATTGAAATTGCGCATACCCCTCTTCTATAGTTTAGTACGTTTATTTCACGCCGTTCCGATATGTCACAGCCTGTGAGCTGTGGGTTTCTGGTGTGGTTGAGTAGTAGTAATACGCGAGACGCAATTCATGTCTGAGTGGAAGATGGCAGCGGCCAAATCAATCAAGCAAGAGCGAACGTCAGTAGCAGTAGTTCTTCCTACATTCACCCCAAATAGCACCTTTGTACCTCTATAATTCTTCTGTTGACTCTGAGCTACGAATCCGCCATTTTGCATAGGTAAACGCGCACATGCAGGCACGAGGCCGCAAAAGAGAAGGCAAGTACACCGCAGCAACTTCCACATTCGATCACTACAACACTCTGACGTGTCACTAAACTTCGCGGACACGTCTCCGCATCTCTTTTGGCACCCCTCCTTCTCCATCCAACCCGGATCATGCGCATGTGTGCATTAGAAGTCTTGGGCAGCGCGCAGTTGTGGTGGCTAGCATCGCAGCCAAGAGCTGAACGTTTTCCACGGCGAATTACAACTCACACAGTTGAGGTGCGTCCCGCCCGACCCGATTCCCGCATGCATAGTGCGTGTCTAACATTGTCTTGGATGAGGCCTGGATGGGCTTCAGCTTCGCCTTCAGCTTCGCGCAAGGCCGCTATGGGACGGCACAGGAATCTTTGATTAATCCATGCTACATACACATTGCGGCTGAAATCTGGCCCACCATGCAGGTTGCATCGAGCTTCACAGTCAAATTGGTGGTTTATTGATATACTTTGGTCGACTGCACCTAGTGGTCTCTTACAACCCTTCGTTCAAGTGTCATTTTGCGGGCACTTTGTTGCGGAGTCAGCCATCGAATCACCTCAGAAGCCATGGAGTACAACAAAGACATGGCAACCCCAAGCACTGCCATGGCTTCGGACGACCATGGGGAAGCCCATGAGTATGTACAGCACTCGAAAATTCCACCTGAATCCCCCGCAAGGTTCCAGTTCCCATCTCGCAGGAGCTTTGTCGTCAAACCGGGTTTGTAGAACATCTTCATACTCATCGTCGGTGCGATTGCAAGCTTCTTGGTGATGGCCTTCCTTGCGCTACTGTGGGCCGGAGCCGAGAGCGCAAGAAAAGGTGACCCAACGTCCTACATTTGGTGGTTCATCGTTGAGATGGGTTGGGCTACTTGGGTCATTAAAGTGGCTTCAGTCCTCATCCGCCTTGCCACCGCCGCTCAGATGGGTATCTTTGAGCGATACCATGGATACGACGCACCATGCTTCGAACGTGGCTGGCTTTGGAAGTCAAGCGGTTGCTCAGGATGAACAGCTGTAAGGACAACGAAGTAGTGCTGAAGACGGGTGCAGATAGTGGAAAAAGTCAGGCCGTGTATCGAAGGGGAACTGGAGGGGGCTATTAGCTGCGTCTCCGCGCTTGAAGTCAGGCCACTTGTCTGATAATGAGGAGACTCAGAGCTTTTGAGACTCTCCGGCGGTCTCCCTAGCAGGGCAGAACGCAATCAAACTTGATCCAACACTATTCTCGGGCTACTGCAACATTCCACACAGCGCGATGGTACCATTTGACTACCCCCACAGCTTGTGCAGCAATCTTATCTGCCTTTTCGTATAGAGTGAAAGACCCCAGAAGCAGTCTTTAGATATTAGACAACTCAAGGCACATCACCGATGAACTCGCCAATGCCACACGAGCGCCTCCAACTGACGTCGAGCCCGCGCTGAAACCGAAAAACACAATCATCCACATCACGTCGCAACTGGCACAAGACTCAATCTGCAACATCGATACAATTATATTGACACTCATCTCAAATTACCTCTCCACCTTTCCCATCCCCCACAGAAAACCGTCCTATAAACACCATGCTCTCAGATGAACCGAGAAGTACCAGTACTAATACAGGGGTTGCCTTGCACTAATGTCAAACAGAAACGTGTGTAAATGCTCGAACGAGTATCGGAGAAGGGTATTGTGAAAGCAGATCGCAAAGAGCAGACATTAGATGCGCGTGCGGATACAGATAGGATGTGTGGGGTGAAGTATGCGAGTGGTAAGATACAGGGACGCCGGATGAACACGTATCAAGGCGTGCAGGCAGATGCATGGAATGCCTGATCAGCGATCAGGTTGGAGAGGCATTTAGAACAGCCGGCCCCGACTTGTTACGCTTGCCCTGCTTGTTGGACTTGCTCTGCTCCTCTCGTCTTCCTCAGGTACGTCGCTCAGTCTCGTAGGGTGGTGATGCCTCATGCCGATCCACTCATCTCCATATCCGTCGCCGCTGTAGTCGGGGACCGGTCGCCCAGCCGTTGCGTAGCCCTGGCCATGCGGACTGCCCTGCTCGGCGCCAGTGGTCGCGTACTGACTGGGAGGGTTGGCGGCAGAGCCATAGCGTTGAAGGTGTTCTAGCTCCCTACGTCGGTCTTCACCCACGTCGTACTCATCAGACATGGGAGATTGGAGAGAGCGGAAGGGAACACGGTGGCCGGCGTCGTCCAGGATGTAGTTTCCGCTGCTGTCGATGGCGTATTCTTCGTCGCCTTCTGAGGTCTCGTCTGCTTGAGATGTGACGTAGGATTGAGTGTCTTCGGCCATGCTAGTTCGGCCTTCATGTAGATAGGATTCTGGCTGCTGGTAGAAGGCTTCGGGGTGCGAAGTTGCTGGCTGCACAGGTGCTTGCTGGCCGTGAGAGCTCGGCATGGGATACTGCACCAGAGGGCCAGGTGCTATTGGGTGAGCCGTGGCCTGGCTTGAACTCATGGCCTGGGAGGATGTAGCACCTGAGGGTATGTATGCACCCTGAGACAGGTTTGCAATATCCTGCTCGCGATGGCCGTGGCGCTGTTCAGTGAACGGGTCGGTGTCGGTGGGAGACTGGCCCTCTTCGTAAGAGTAGTGCTGCTCAATGCCACCGCTGCTTTGGGCGCCAGCATATGTGTCGCCTCCACTAGACCTTCCCGGGCCACCCATGCCTTGTGCCATGGGTACAACCTGCACTCCACCGACCAACGTGGGCTGACCTTCGCGCAGGGAGAAGGTGCGATCGCGCTCTTCTTGCTCTCGCCTTCCAAGCTCTTCCCACGCGCGTCGTGCTTCCTCTTTTGAGATTTGCAACTCTCGCTTCATCTCTGAGACAGCACGCTCAGCGTTCTTCTTTTCGGTGGCCATGCGCTCCATGTCGGCTTCAGCTTGCATTCTTGCGTCGCGTTCAGCTTGGAGGGTCGCTTCGAAAGACGCTTCGCGCTCCTGAGCCTTCTCTTGATCTTGGCGGTGCTCGTAGAACCATCTTTGGAACTTGCGTTCTGACGATGCGCGGAGACGTTGAAGTTCGACAACAGCATGGAACAGATTGGCTCCGGCTGCTGACAGATCCGTGATTTGTCGTGACATCTGCTGTGCTAATGGCTCCCGGTGAACTTCATCGGTGTTCTGTTCCAATCTTCGTATCCAGTAAGATGTCAAGCCTTCCCAGTGAGAAGAGAGGGTCTCCCAACGTTCAAATGCATGGGGAAAAGTTGATGTCGTGGAGTCGCGAATTTGAGCCTGCGATGCGTCTGGTGGAGGTGCTGGACGTGGTGGTGCCGCTGTCGACGGCCCAGCATGCGCAGACCCAGTGGAACCTGTTGGGCGTCTTGCATGCGTGCGATCACCAGAAGGCTGCCGCCTTTCGCCAGTGGATGCAGGTGCAGTCGGTGCAGGACGGGGTTGCTGTTGTGCTTGCGAATTGGCTCTGGAGCGTGGTTGCTGTGCGCCTGACATGGCGTCTTGTGGGCGGCTTGATGGTGGCAGCATGCCGTCGGGAGGACGGGGTGCGCCGGTGGATGGATATCGGACGTGTTGGTCGCCTGATCGCGAAGGAGCGTGCTGGGGTTGTCTTTGTTGCCCTGGCTCGGTAAGGGGGTTTGTGCCAGCTACGCCAGCAACAGCTTGTGCTCTTCTCTCGACGCTTCTCCTGCGTTCTTCGTCGGCCTTTCGCTGCTCTTCCGCCTCGGACTGTTGCCTTCTCGCTGCTTCTCGTTGTCGTCGCTCGTTCATGATCATCTGCGGCGTCCGTATGTTCGATCGATCAGCCTGTGTAACAGGTGTTGGGCCTCCAGTGGTGCGCGCACCACCATTGGCAGGACGGCTGGCCATGACGTCTGACATGGCTGCGTTCTCTTCTACCGTGTCCGGCGTGAAGGCGTACGGAGCACGAATTGCCTCTTCGAGCACAAAGCGAATGGCAGACGCTGTGCGCCGCGAGATGCGTAGAGCTGGGTGAGGCTCGAAAAGAGTGGGATCGCGTGACTGGGACGCTGCGCGAGGGCGAAGTGCCGGTCGAGAGCCGTCAGAGAAACGTACAAGACGCTGGTGCTGCTCGAAATTTGGCGTGCGGCGCAAGCTGTGGGCGGCGCTTCCAGAAGAGCTTGAGACGCGCGAGTGGTTGTGATGAGCGCGGTAGTATTCGTCTGCCTGCTGCTGGCGTAGCTGTAAGGATGTTTGATAGGGTTCGTCGCTGTCGTGGTGTGTCGTGGTCTCGTTATGGGGTGGTTCGTAGTAGGGCAGCAGGTTGGCGAGCTCTGGCGGGCCGGCAGACGTCAACGTGAAGCTGGTGAGAGTGATGCAATGGCAATGGCTCTAAAAGCCTGCTCAGAGGGCAGTGCTTGACTCGCAGGCGCAATTGCACCCGCCGGGTCGAGCTGAGTCCCCGGCGGCTGGCGTGGTGAAGGTGGTTAGAGCAGCACTGGTTGCTCTGCTTATAGCGGGATGTGCAGCGATTGTCGCAATGGCTGGGATGCAGCGTGTTAGTGAGGTGTGAGGTGGAGAGCGCTGCAGTGGAGCCATTGCTGCCCGTCGAGCCTGGGACGTCTGCATGGGGGGGGGGTTGGAGGTGTGAAATGGGGGGGGCTGATGGAGGTGGCTGGTAGACTTCAAAGCTTCACTTACAGCGCATCACTCACCGACACTTAATGCTCCAGACCTCCAATACGCAGCGACGGCTGCGATTCGTGCGATTCGAGAGAGCTCGTATGCGCTGGAGGTGCGCGCGAGAGCGTCAATGCTGTCGTCCTGATTGAACAACGTCACCGCGTCCTGATTGACTATCGAGCGCGCTTCCAGCCCAGCGCACAGCTGCGCGCCTTCAGTCGCTGCGCAACTCGAGCAACAGGTGGTCGAGGACGAAGAGAGGGGCAACTGAGCGTCTGCGCTTAGGACATGCATGCTCAAGCAGTGTGCATGACCGTTGGAAGTGGTAGTTCGAATCCAAGTCGAATCCAGTGCCGTGGAAAGGACCGTCCGGTTCACACTCGCCGGGTAATGCGACAAAAGACAGGCTGTGGACCGCACGTGCAGCAGACTTGTGTCGACCCGGACGGAATCAAGGCATCGTAGCGGGTGCGCCGACTGGCATCTGGCAATTGACGACAACCTGGCGAGGTGACGATTACTCGCGGAGTGCCAGTTCATCGTGCAGCATCTACTAACCCATGTTCATACAAGCGAGGCGGGCCAAAGCAGGAACAGAAGGAACGAGTCCGGCTCCGTCACAGCGTCATCTTATTGGGGGCGTTCAATAATGAAGACGAGCAAGGTAAACCGGAACGTTCTGTAGACAGCAGCAGCTCGTCTGAAGTCGTTGCAGGCCGCGTGAAGCTTGCGTTCCGTCATGGACCTGCGTTTCCTTGCCGCAAGCTTCTTCCAATCACAAGCTGCATTGCTGCCTTTGCCTCTGGCTTCGCGGGAGCGGGCCGCTACGTGAGGCTACGGTCCCAATGCTGCCACGAGTGCTGCGTCTGGTGTCACAGCCGAGTCAGAGTGCGTTCGTTACATTGTTGAACCACGGCTCACCATTACAACTTATCTCACGCCGTGTCGTTTTGACAGCTCTACACATAAGGCGAAAACGGTTTAGTGTGCAATAGCGCGGAGATGATATTCAATAGCACGCGCAAAAGCACGTCTCTTGCTGCTTGGGTAAGCCTCTCAGCGTAAGATTGTGCGAATGTCAGCTCAAATCTCCCCAGCCGCGAACAAGATGAGCTGCGCAAATTACAATATCAGGACAAGTGCTCATCATAGTTGACCGTGGAGGATATCAAGGCGTTCTGGATGCAGAACTCCTGCGCATGGCTGCTGTTCAAAAAGGCTAACCACCAGGCTCGAACCGGATGCAAGAAGAGCGACAGCTAAGAAACTGACATGAAAAAGATATCATTTCGCATAAGATTTTCATACATCTGCCCAAATATCACTGCCCTTTCGAACAGCAACCTAAACTCAAAACGTGGTATATACGAAGCGAAAACGTTGCCTGCCATCTATGCAACAGCCACCCATAACCCATCACAACACATGAATCCATCTACAACATAAAGAAAGCAACAGCGGCAACGACACCAGTCATACCCATGCCGAGCTTGCTAGCCGCACCCTCAAACTCAGGGGGCGAGTAGCTGGAAGGCTTGACAGGCTTTCCAGTACCGGTAGCAGAGGGCTTGACAGCACCAGTGCCCGAAGGAACAGTGCCGTTGCCGACAGGGTAGCCCTGGTGTACGACAGGCGTAGCGTACGCGACGGGAGTGGCGACCTTAGTGAGGGTGAGGTATTGCGAGATCGTGACAGTTGCGTCCTCGGGGTAGGAAGGCTTGGAAGCAATGTCAGATACGGTAGGGTAAGCCGCAGGCGAGGAGGCCTTGGACGAAGCGACGGGAACCTCGGGGTATGAGGGGACCTCGGGCTTGGTGCTGGGCTTTGTGGCCTCGTAGGGGACGGAGGAGGACTTAGCGGGAGTTCCGTGCGAGGGGACTTCCTCCTTGTCGACGGGGTATTCGGCAGCGGGAGTAGAGGGCTTAGGAGCTGTGGGGTACTCGAAGACGATGGTCGGGTAAGCCGGAACATCAGTAGCCGGGTGATTGGGCTTAGTGATGGTGACAGTGAGGGTCTTGGAGACGTAGACGCTGGTGGTCCAGTCCTCAGGGTAGTCGGCCTCAGGCTTGTCAGAGGGCTTGGTGCACGCGTTGCAGACAGTCTTGGTGATGACGGTGGTCTTGGTGGTCAGGCCGGTGGAGCAAGTGTCGAGGTAGGTTGTCGTGACAACAGTGGTGGTGCTCTTAGCGGGCTTGGTGACTGTGGGAGTAGCAGTGCTGATCTCATACTCAGAAGCCTCAGGGGTCCTGGTAGAGGTGACCGGGTAAGCGGTTGGGTATTCTACTGGGTACTCAGAAGTCTTGGAAGAGACAGCGGGAACCGGGGAAGACTCAGAGTAAAAAATGTACTCAGAAGCGGAGGAGGCCTCGGGAGTCTTAATAGAGACAATCGGGTAGCTGGTCGGGTATTCGACAGGGTATTCAGAAGCCTTGCTGGAGACCTCAGGGACCTTGGAGGATTCAGAGTAGTACGAGTACTCGGTGGCGGTCGGAGCCTCAGGAGTCTTAGAGGATTCGGGGTACAGCTCGGTCGAAGTAGTGCAAGGAGTAGATGAGGCACCGACGGGAGTGGTCAAACTGGCAGAGTAACTTGTAGAGGCCTCAGGGGTCTTATTAGACTCAGTGGGGTACTCAACGGAGTAGCTGACAGTGCTGGACGAAGCCTCGGGAACCTTAGAAGACTCGGTGTAGGAGAGATACTCAGAAGCAGAGGAAGCCTCAGGGGTCTTCGAAGACTCAGGGTAGAGCTCAGTCGATGTAGTGCAAGGTGTAGAGGAAGCGCCAGCAGGGGTGGTAGAGCTGGAAACATTGTAATCGGCAGTGCTGCTCGAAACGGGGTAGACAGAGTGGTCAGAGGACTCAGATGCGGAAGCAGCAGATGTGGAGCTGGAAGCACCGGAGTAGTACTCAGATGCAGAGCTGGTCACTGCGGCGGGGGTAGAGCTTGAGGCACCAGAGTAGTAGTCGGATGTGGAGCTGGTGACGACCGGGGTGGAGCTTGTCTCGTAATAGCTGGAGGCGCTGCTGGTGACATCTGCAGGGTAGCTGGAGTGAACGACTGTGGAGGAGACATCCTCAGGATAGACGGTGCTAGGCTCGACGGAAGTGGAGCTGGCGCTGTAGCTCTCGGTGGGGAGGGCAGTGGAGAAGTAGTCAGAGTACTCTACGGAAGAAGAGCTGCCGTGGACAGGAACCGACGAGCTGCTGGCAACGTAGACAGAGCTGGAAGCAGAGACGTGGACGCTGGACGAGGAGATAACAACAACAGAGCTTGAAGCGTAGTATACGCTCGAGGATGCAACGGAGCTGGATGCAGGGTAGCTGGACGAAGCTGCCGGCGTGCTGGAAGACTTGAGGGTGGAGCTGACAACGACCGAAGAGCTCTTGTTTGAAGGAGCGATAGAGCTGGTCTTGGAGGTGATAGCAGAGCTCGTCTTGGAGGTGACAGCAGAGCTCGTCTTGGAGGTGACAGCAGAGCTCGTCTTGGAGGTGACAGCAGAGCTCGTCTTGGAAGTGATCGAGGAGCTGATCTTGGTCGATGAGACGGTGGAGCTGGTCTTGATGGTGGAGCTGGTCCTGGTCGATGAGACAAGAGTGGAGGAGCTGGTCGAGGTAGAGCATGCAGCGGGCTTATACTTAGCACTGAAAGTGCCATCAAGACTGGACTTGATCCACTGAGAGTAGCTGTTGCAGTAGACTGTGTTGTTCTGAGAGACAGTCGCCTCCCAGAGCATAACACCACCCCACAGATCCCTGTCCTGGTACTTGGTAATCAGCGCATTTGCTTCCTCGGGCTTGAGGTAGTGCTCTTCCTTCGCTCCATTAGGACCCGCAGAGAGTCCCAGGTAAAGCTTGACGTTTTTGTTCTTCGACCTCTCCTGGAGCCTATCAACCCAGTCATCGAAGGTGAATCCGGTGGTAGCCTGGTTGATCTGCTGGTAGCCGAGCTTAGCAGAGCATTCGTCGGTGTTGTAGAACTGTGTGAAGATGTAATCGAAAGGTGCTTGGTAGATAGCGTCGTCGAGGTGAGCGTCAGGAACGATGCACTGAGGAGCGGCGGAGATCAACATGTTGGAACCTCCCGGAAGTTTCTTGAGGTAGTTGACGAAGTCGCCGTACAGCTGCCACTTGTAGTTGCCAGTGCCAGATGTTGACTCAATGTCAAGGTCGAAACCATCCACTGCAGAGTCGCCGAAAGGACGAGGCCATGAGGCGCTCGCGTTCTTCGGACCAAAGGAACCCACCAGGGTCTCTGCAAGCCACTTGTATGCGTCAACGTTGTCCAAGTAGTAGTCTGCAGGTGTCAGTGGTTATAGTACTACACAAGGTATTGCGGCAGCTCACCTGCAGGGTATCCACCGCCGAGAGACAAAAGAACCTTCTTGCCATTCTGCTTGCAAGTCTGAATACCACGTGTGATGATGTCGCAGCTGGCCAGGAGTTTGCTTGTTGTGCCGTCGGGGTTCGTGAAAAATTTATCCCCACATGCGTTTCCTAGGAGCCATTAGCTTGAACAAGGCCAACAAGGCAGCGAAGTACTTGCCGAAGTTCGTGTCGGGGTACGTGTTGCGGTTCTTGGGGAAGCCATTGACGAATCCAATGTTGACAATGTCTACACTAGGATCCTGGCAGACTACACTGAGCTCCTTTTGGTAGGCACCCTGACCCCAGTAGATGGCAACATTGCCCTTAGCAGAGGCAGTCGAGGCCAGCAGGCCGGCGGCGATGGTTGCGACGGTAGAGATCGTGGAACGCATGATTACGGAATTACTTGAATATCAACTGTACGTATCGTAATGACGGGACGGCCAAAGGCCAGTAAAGATCGTGATGAGCGGACTCAACGAAAGGACGCAAGCAAATGCTTGCTATTACTGTAGATACTCGAGAGAGCGACTGAACAATGACCAAGAGTAGGACAAGTTGGACATGAAAAGAAACGGGAGATTGCGATATATTAGTCTTCAGGCAGTTGCTGTACCTGCATGACACCTCGGGGCTTACTCACGCCGTTTGCTAGCATGAAGCCATCCTACAGAGCCAACCCTAGATGGCACTGTATGCAGGAACAGAAACGATAGAGGATGTCCATTGGCGGAAAGCCTACAAGTCTAACTGGATGTGGATTAACGGGGTCGTGTAGCGTCTAGAATCATGCAACCAGGCGATGCGCTATGCTTGGTGATGGCTTCCGCACCATGATCCTCGTGGCGCCTTTCCAAAGCTGATTGACCGGTTACTGGGCGGTTCTCAGTGGACGGTGGGTCATTTCGGTTCACAGTAGAACTGGCTAAATGAGAGGTTGGATACTCTTACTCTAGGACTGTGCCGGGACGGACGGTCAGACATTCCGCCGGCGTGGCATTCTTCAAACATCGTATGATTGCCAGCTTCAAAGAAGAAAACCTTTCACAGCTCTTCGTCTCTCCTTGCTCTTGAAAATCCTTCAGTGGCTCCAGTGGGGGTCCGCCGGAAATCGTCCCTAGACAAGAGTCGCGAGTCTTCCAAATGACTATTCAGGAACTGCTATAAGCGCTAAAGGCTGGGTTGCGGGCCTGTGGCTTGCTGCAGAAGACATCGTGGGCGGCATGGAGATTACTATCTCGTACATACCGGGCATAGTGCCCATGTTGAAATCTGGTTCGATGGATGATAAAGTGAGCACCTGAAGCCTCGGGTGGTATCCGAAAGCTTACCGAGCATCTTGGCAGGTACCGCTCAGTCAGGGGCAGTCAGCGTTCAGAGACATGTCGTTTGCCACAAGACTGCAAAAGACTGCCATTCAGCTTGCATAGAATCTTGGCTCGGTTGTGTGTTCGCAGTGGTTGATTCTGACCTGTTTGTATTCCTTTGATCGCTGTGCCTGTGGTTGCTCCTCTTCAGTCAATAAGGTGGATGGGGATGGTTCTCGTCTCAAGGCCCCCCGTATCTGATGCAATTTTGGCGCCAGAGCCATTTTGAGCAGGTGGAAACTGTGGGACTAGGCCAAACTCAGATCTATCGCTGCGAGATGGCCATTGCTTTGCAAGGCTGCAACGCTTGACTCCGACATGTTCACGATGTCTCGTGCGAAAATCTAACGTGGCGCTGCCTCGGCTACTCATGTACTATTTCTGAAGGCCAAGGCTCGAATCGTATGAGAGACGAGGTCCAGTTGCATGGGGTCTTGTTATGCAAGCCATATGATGTCTTTTGAAAGGTAGTCTAAACGGTGGTGCCTTGTCGCACGTGCGTGGCCTAGTTGCGGCTCTTTCGTGTTCAACGACTTACTTAGATACGAGGTGAAGACGCGATAAGATGCTTGTGTTGATCATTAGCAATATGGTCAATCAGCAAAGCGCTCGATAATTGCGCATCTGCTAGGTGTAGACGACGCTGACCTAAGAGAACAAGAAATGCGCAAGAGGGTGGCCTTGACGGAACTGCTCCGAGAGTAGATTCGAACAATGCTCGATGCTTCACCCAGCGAGGATTGGAGCCTGATGCGCATTGTTCCTTTTACGAGGTCGACAAGACCGACAGCAAGGCCACTGGCCCACCCCCAATAACATTCGGACTCTCAATAACATTCTGGCCATCAATAACAGTCGGACCTTTGGAGGAAAATTTTGCTCGCAACATCGTGAAGCTAGGTCTTCAATGGGCGAAGGTTTGACAGCTTGCCGAGGCTCACGAGAGGGCATTTCAGTGGCGGTGAGGTCTGTAGGAGAAAGATGTTTTAGAGCCGCGACTTGCGGCAACGGTATCATTTGGCAATTGTGAATGATCTTCAAGGGTCCAACAGCAGCAGTATTGGGAGTAGCGGTGTCGCTCTTTCCTTGTTGTGGGCTGTCCCGTGGGCGCGCGATGGAGCCCATGATCATGTGCACCGCCCTCGGCGTGCGTCATCTGTAGCGGTCTGTAGCACACACGCAGCTTCACGCTTTACACTGGCTTTTGTGTAGGACTCAAGGACAAGGGTGCTCCACACTCTATACCATATTCTATCACCTGCCTATCATGCACCTGCAATATGGTGGAGCTAGATCAGAATGGTGGTATAGCAGTCCCATGGGGTAGCAGCGAAACATAGTGTACCCACCGTATTCACTGTTGATCCGCGCCATTCCTTCAACAACCCATCTCCTGCCACTGTTTGTGTTCATGCTTGCATACCTCCGAGATTCTTTATTATTCTCACAACATTATGGGAATAATGGGAGGCTTGTGGAAGCAGCCTGCGTCAGTAGAAGGCAGCGGCGATGCACCCACATCCTTGCCTCAAAATGAGAAGAACTCAAATCCAACCAAGAAGTGGAACCTTGGAATCTTGAGTGATCCTCTCACTGATGAGGTGCCTGGTAAGTTGAGCGTGTTGGCGTGGTCGTACTTGGTAGACTGACAACCTCCAGGATCTGTCATTCTCCTCTCGAAGGCGCACAACCGCAACGAACCGCTCGGTCTACAGCATGCGCACGCAAGAACGTCGACTTCTTCCCTTCCATCAGCGTACGGCCCCTCTCGGAGCGCTTCCCGTGGCTCCCGCCACTCGTCACGATCACGGCAACCAGAGAAGAAGCGTACAAAGGACGGGAAATTTATACTGGAGCCTCAGCCAGAGGAATCGGCAAACGACCCGCTCAACTGGAAGCAACTGCGACGAGATGCTGCACTGATATCACTCGGTTTCTACTGCATGCTCGGTGGAGGCATGACACCTGTGTTGGCGGCAGGTTTCAACGACGTTGCAGAAACATACGGTGTAGGTCTCTCGCAGGTGGCTTTGACAACCGGTCTCTACATGCTGGGCCTGGGTCTTGGGAGCGTTCTTGCGTCACCCACTGCCATCTTGTACGGGAAGAGACCCGTGTACTTGGTTGCCATTGTTTTGTTCACACTCTCGGCAGTATGGTGTGCCCTCTCACCAAACTACGCGTCGTTGGTCATTGCACGGATCGTTCAAGGGTTCGCTGTCTCCCCAGTTGAATGCCTCCCAAGTGCCACAATCGCTGAGATCTTCTTCCTCCACGAACGAGCCTACCGTCTAGGCATGTACACGTTATTGTTGCTGGGTGGGAAGAATTTGATCCCCCTAGTCAGCGCGGCGATTGTACAAAGTTTAGGATGGCGATGGGTGTTCTGGATCGTTGCAATCGTGGTTGGATTTTCTTTCTTCCTCATTTTTTTCTTCGTACCCGAAACCTTCTGGGATCGCACACCTAGGGCGAGAGGCCGTAGCCATGCGCGCAGCCGCAGTCACAGCCCAAAGAGACAGAAACATTTTCATCTACCAACAAGACACAACAAGAAGTCTACAGATGAGCTGGCAGGGCCAGTAAATGCCCCCACAATGGCTACTCCGCCAGCTGGGACGCCCCTCGAACACCCGAAGAAGGTCCACAAAGCTGCACATGTTGGTTTTGCAGATGACTTGGGGCGCGATACACCTGCTCTGCATACAGATGTACCACAGACACCGCGCTCCCCTATTAGCATTCACTCTTCGTGTCCAGAAACTCCACGACATGACTACTTCCCGCATGTGCCAGAAAGCACGATCTCGGATCCTGAGAAGCAGGACCAGACTTCTGGCACCCAGAGTCTGTCGTCTGCAAAACCTGGAAGGCCGCTGGACGCCGATCAGATATCAGAGCAGTTTTCCATACACTACACCGACTATTACCGCACGGCCCCTGCAAAGACATATCGTCAGTCTCTGAGGCCCTGGAACGGACGTCTTGCCAAAGACAAATGGGTCAAAGTCATGGTCAGACCGTTCATCCTCTTTGCATATCCAGCCGTTCTTTGGTCCTCCCTAGTATACGCCCTTGCTGTTGGTTGGCTCATTGTTTTATCGGAATCTGTTGCGCATGTCTACCAGAATCGCGAGTCGTACAACTTCACCGCGCTTCAAGTCGGCCTTGTATACATCTCGCCTTTCGTAGGTGGTGTGCTGGGAACAGCCGTCGCAGGGAAGGTATCCGATCTGATCGTGAGGTTCATGGCACGTCGAAACGATGGCGTATACGAACCTGAGTTTCGTCTGGTCATGGCTATACCGATCACCATCAGCACAGTTATTGGCCTCATGGGTTTTGGATGGAGCGCCGAAGAGAAGGATCTCTGGATCGTTCCTACAATCTTCTTTGGAGTTATCAGCTTTGGATGCTGCCTTGCTTCCACTACCGCAATCACTTTCGTCGTTGATTCTTACCGCGTATATGCGGGCGAAGCACTGGTGACGCTGAACTTCTGCAAGAGTAAGTCATCTCTCATTTGCTGGCATTTGGACACTATCACAATCTCGACGATAACGCTAACAACATGCAGACGTTCTCCACGGGTTCATCTTCTCGTTGTTCTTCCCACACTGGCTTGAGGCCAAGGGTCCTAAGAGTACTTTCCTGGCAGTTGGTAAATGCTCAAACGGCGATAGATTGGATGTCAATTGACTGATCGTTGAACAGGTGGCATCCAGTTGGGCTGCATGCTCTTCTCGATTCCAATGTACATTTACGGCAAGCGAGCGCGCATGTGGACAGTCAGAAAGAACTTGATGGAGAAGTTCTGAGTTCACGATATTCGGTGATGACACCGACCTACCGACGTGCGGCTCTGACAAGACGTTACGACTTTAGCTTGGCATTACCCATGGCGTTCTTTCGGGTGCACACACGGCGAAGGAGTGGATCTTCCCCATCTTTTCCCCAGACTCTTCGCACAGCAGTTACGGCATTTTCGACGCATATCCTGGCATTCTCCATGCGAACGTTCCGCATTTCTGCGGGGTAGACACGACCCTCCCGTTCATCGGTGCAAGAAATAGATTTTTATGCCGTAATATGAACTCTTGTGGCTCGTCTCGAAGTCTCCGTGAGGTCATTCCTCGCATCTCAAATGTGCTTTTAGCCGAGTTGGCAAGTCATAGCATGGACAAGGCCTGCTAATCTGCCGAAGTCTATCACGGAAGCAGCAGAGCCGCCTTAACTACGGTAGCTGCAGTCTCAACAGCTGAAGCTCGCATCGTGGGCTGTCGTCAGCCAGTGTCAGGTGGACGATACGGATAGTGCACTCACCGTCCCTTACCGCAGGACTGTCCTCGTGAGCCGTATCTTCAACGACTCTAGTGTTGATACATTCTGGAACACTCCTGGTAGGCAGATAAAGATAAGTCTGGATGCCCTGCATGGATACCTAACGATGTCGTAGCCGCACACTTGCAGACGTGGCTTTATCGTAGTTCTTGATATCGTGAAGCGATATGATGCATGATGTGGAGTGTACTATCCTGATGTAGTAACTAAATCCACCTTCCCCACATCCATTCGGCTCAGGGATAACAAGCGGCGTTGATCTCACATTCGCCTCATGCAACAAGATAACATCGCAAAGAACATCTTCAAGATGCGACTCACGATACTGCGCTCAATCGAAGGCAATTTTTTATCCAAACCGTGTCCTGTTTTCCGCGTGAACGGGCGTCCTCCCATAGATAGGTTTACAGTCAAAAAAATGGTCGGATCCGACACTGTGGCTGGCCAATCAGCCTCGCACTGATGCAACTGCGACGCAAGACCAGGCAAGTGTACTCGCCTCAAAGCCGAGTTCGGGCGATCTAGGCTGGGTTACCTCTATTCCCAACCACACGACGTGATTTTATCAGCTGCTCTATCTTGACCCCTTGTTACCTTGATACGCAACGGTTCCTATCGGCTGTGTCATCATTGCAATTTCACCCGCATTAATTGGCGAAGTGCCCCTCTTGCATCTTCTTTCCATCCTGGGGTATCACACCATCGTCTTTCGACATTGCCCAACTTGTCACTTTGCCAACTAGCAGACATGCCCGCTTTGGCTCAACAGAAGGCGCTTGCACAGGACCTGAAGACAAAGAAGACCAAATCCAGGAATGGCTGCGGTCGTTGCAAGCTGAAGCGAGTAAGTCCCCACAAACAACCTTTTAAACTAATACCATTCTAACCTTACACTAGCTCAAATGTGATGAGACCGCCGGATCGTGCCTGCAATGCAAGAAGAGAAACGTCCCTTGTCCTGGTTACGAGAAGACCCTGAAGTGGTCCACCAAATATGAGGTCTTCCAGCCTACAGAGTTCACACCGTCTCCTCCTAAACCAAGGACAGCATCAGCTGGTGTTCGCAAGACTTTTAAGGCCACAGGATCTTCGCTCCCAAAGAGTGTCGCCAATGGCATCGAAGCTCTTGCTGCTGTACTTCCTGCAGGCAGGAAGAGTGCAGATGTTGAGATGACTGGTAATGACAAGCAATCAACACCACCACTGGTCTCATCACCGTCCTTGGAGGAGCTGGTCATCACTCAGGAGTCCTCCGAAGAGGACGAGGACTCTCCTCGATACCTCGAGCCGTTTCCAATGGATGACATCAATGTCTTGGATTCTGTAATACTTGATGGTTTTGTTGACACAATCCCACTGCCTAACGAGGAGTCTCACTTTGATCCATTCAATAACACTGACCTTGACTCCACTGTAATGGACGACTTCGGTAGCTTTGGCGGTTTCGACTTCAACGCAAACCCTTCTTCTTTCAAGCACAACGAGTCATCAACAGAGTCGTTTGTGCTGACCACTTGCGAGTCCAGCCGGGAAGCCAGTCCTCCCCGCCTCTCACGGTCGTTGCTTCTTGGTTTCTACAGACTTCCTAGTCCCTCACCAAATTCTTCGTCGCCGGACGACCAGGAGTTACTTCTTATTCAGCATTACTTCAAAGATGTGTGCGCCGTCTTCTCTTCTTTCGATTCACATCTCAACCCTTTCAGGACCACAATTGGCAAGATCTACCAAGACTCACCTTCGATCAGCTATGCCATTCAATCCATGTCCGCAGCTCACCTCGCCAACACATTTCCATCTATGGCGGCGATTGGCAATGAGCTCCAGCGCAAGGCTGTTGCAGCACTTCAGGAAGAACTGCCGTTGGCACAAGCTGGCCACATCAGCTGTACAAGGACGTTCCTCAGCATCATGATGCTTGGTTTTACCACATCGTGGCACGATAGCAATGCTCTTGGGACGGAATTCCTTGCTGCTGCTCGAGGTCTCATCTTGCCCAAGCTGATGGATAGGTCTCAGGAAGTTGAGGTGCAGCGTGAAGCACAGTTCTTTGAGGAGTCTCTTATCTACTGGGAGATGGTCATGGGCTTTGTGACAGAAGACGCTATGAGCTTCTCGCGGCCGTCAGGTATGCGCCCTCGGGTAGTCTCCAACAAGAAGAAGAGCACCCCGGCAGGCCGACGTCCGGACGGTAAGATCGTTCCTCATCCCTGGACAGGCGTTGCCCCAATGATCCAAGCTCTGTTCGCTGAGGTTGGCCTTCTTGTGCGCAGTGAGCGATCACTCAACAGGGACTCGGTCATGGACCTCATTCGTCGTCAAGAGAACCTCTTCAACGCCACGTCCTTGGAAGAAGACCTCCTGGCTGTGGACTACCCCTCAGTCGATGAGATTGCTGACACTGGTGATGACCGCACCCCGAAGGAACACTTCACTGTCCTCGCCGAAGTATATCGCTGCGCTGGCCTGCTTGAGCTTTACCGCGTCTTCCCTTCCATCCTATACAAGCGCTTGGGTAGCAACAAGCTGCCTGTGTCCGAGAACGTCGACTTCCACTTCCCGATGCCCCGTTTCGAGACTCCACACGAAGATGCCGATATGAAGCTGTGGCTCAACTCTCTGGCCATGCACATCCTGCAGATGATTGAGTCTCTGCCAGCATCTTCGGGTACGTTCTGCATCCAGCAACTCGTCCTCACCGTAGCTGCCTGCGAGCTCAAGTTGGTCTCGTCGGTCGACTTCTTCGACGTGCACGCCAATGACTCGAAGGTACTTGAGGTCAGAGAAAAGGTCATCCGACGTCTGGAGGTGTATGCTCATCGCCTGCCTGGCAAGCCACTTCGTCGGTTGATCACATTGATCAAAGAGACATGGCGACAGTCAGACGAGGGTAACGATGCCTTCTGGATCGACATTATGAACGAGAAGGGCTGGCACACCATCATATAAATGATGCGTTGCTACCTATCTCTATCGACCTCTTCATGTGTCTACGACCTTTACATCTTGCATAGCGCCTTCCCCTCGGGGCCTCTCAAAGGCTCCACCTTCTGTCGTCCCCACGCCACGACATCTTGTTTCAGCAACTCCTGTACTTCCAGCGTTCTTCCGGCTCACGGCGTTACATCTTTCTTGCCTCCTTCCAAGTTGTCCAACTCGGCTTCATCGATGACTGGCCTTCTGGTCTCGATCGATGCGACATCATGTCCATACACTCGGTTCGACACGAACCTCTAATCACGACTTTCATCTAGACTACCCGAACCAACATCAACCGTTTGATGTGAATCACATCGTGTGATTGTGGTGACCGACCACTTGCGGCAACCCCTTCGATACCCCTGCGACAACACGCCTACCGCCAACTGGACTCTCGCCCTGCCCTGCAACGACACCCTTTTGCGACTACCTCATGGAGCCCATCTGCGATGACTCCCACTGCGATAAAAAGAGATACCCCTGCGATACTCACGATATACCCGCTGCAACTTCAGCCTCCGGCCACCTAATGACGGTTTAATTTAGATATCCATAGCGACAAGCCTGGACTATTTTCTTCCCAAGCACTTTGCCCATGTTTTTTGCATTTCCTTCTGGACAGGTAAGGCAGGTCATGCTTGTGCTGTTGATATCACTGGAGCCACGCACCTACCCTCGGCCAGTCGTCGTCCCTTGCACCTCCCCACGCACGCGACATCATCTCGACTGGAATTCATGTCGACTTGCTTTGTCTTTGTTAGCACGCATTTCTTTACCGTTGATTGCACATATACGTCTTGCTTTACGATACCCCATTAGCGTTTCGTCAACGTTTTGTTTGCGATACCCTTTTACTTCGTGTCATCTTTTCATGGCACTGGCAAGAAGAAGAAGAAGAAGAAGAAGAAGAAGAAGAAGAAGAAGAAGAAGAAGAAGAAGAAGAAGAAGAAGAAGAGAGATGGCAAGGAGGAATTAGACAAGGAGTAAGACGGACACCATTGATCAAGGATAAGACGTCCCTTGAAATCTCCTAGTGGATACAATCCTTCGAGACCGCATCTGAACATGTATCATACATCATTAGGGTATATGGACTGTATATACTGCCTCTCGCATCGCTGAAAACGCATGCTCAGGCATCAACTACAAACAAAAGCGCCGCATGTGAATAAAATCACATCACCGGCCTGTTCGCCTCATCATCGTCCTCACTGTCATACGCAATGAACTCCCTCCTCCCGCTCGAGCTCTTGACAATAAAGTACCGTGTCGCCTCGTACGCCCTGATCTTCTTGTCTGCACCGGGGCTGAAAATCTCATCCTTCTCACTCACTTGGGCGGGGATTGCGAGGAGTAGTCGTTCAGCGCCGGGGAGTCGTAGTGCCTTTTTAGATGAAATCTGGTCCTCTTCAGAATCTGTCGAGGAGCCGGAGAACCACCGCATGCCCAGATGAATGCCCTCAGCGACACATGCCAGAATTGTGACGGCGACAATGATCTGTAGAGCCCAGAGCGTAAGGCACGAGTCGCTGTACGCGGAGAACGCCTCGGGTTCTGAGTAGCACACTATCCTCTCGTTCGGTCGAGATGTCGGTCTTGCCTCCTTGTTCATGAGGACTTCTGTAGGTAGGGGTTTCTGCTCTTCATCATGGCTAGGGTAAGGCGTTTTCGAGGAGAGCTTGTCGCGCACGTAAGATTCGTAAAGGTCAGGCTTTGCGTGGCGGAAGTTTTCTAGCTCTGGGCCGAGATTTGCGCATTTGTCGAGGCTTTGTTGGTGGTAAGGGGAGGCGCTGGGGGTTGGGTCTGTGGGCTTCCAGTTGGCGGGTGTCCAGTGTGCAGCTGAGGGGGTTTCGAGGGGGTTGAAGGCATCGGAGACGAGGACGCAGCGGCAGTTGGTGCGTGTTTGTGTCTGTGTTGGTGCGGCGAGTGTTGTTGTGGAGAGAAGGAAAGTTGTGAGGAGTATTGTGGTGCGCATGATTGCGGTATTGTGTTCGAAGACTGGACTGCACCTGATGTTAATTACCAGTACTTGTAGAGTGAAGGTGATCATACTCACTCAAATCCCTGTTCTTCTTCAAGATGATTAAAGCCGAGTCTTATCTATTGTGACTGTCGAAGGTTCGGGTTTCTGGATGCGTCCAAATTGAGATGGTACAAGGTCAAATAATTACTGCAAGCTGCTGACCGGGGCTCAACGATTTCGTATGATGCTATTGGTATGTCGACCAGAGATGTTCAATCGCGATGCTTCGTATCTGACGGCTACAATGATGTCGTGTTAAATAGCAAGCAGCAACCAAACACGAGCGGCGCCCACTCAGTACATGTACTCAACCGGTCGCTCATGAGCCCGGACCTAGTCGAACCTTCCCACCTTGGTGTGACATGCACTAATCGCGCACTCACTCTCGTCTCAGCTGCGCCCGCGGGCAGCCGGCACTAGATGCTCTATCCATGCCCTGTCGCTGTCTGCCAGATCCCGTCCAAGCGCCATGGTAAGCATATTATTAGGCCGCTAAGGGTCGCAACAGCAGTTCTTCCAGGCTCAGTTCTGCAATTGCAGTGCTGAAAACGTGCAGTGAGTGGCCTGTGCCCGAGGGCTAGATCTCGAGGCTCGCAGCGCCCAAAGCTCGGCAGGCGCAGGCGGACTGCTGCTTGACTGCAACTGCACTGGCTTTGGCAGCCCCGCAGATCCGACTCAAATGCCGCTGTGACTTCGCGATTTGTGGGCGTGAGCGCGTGGTTTGCGCTGCTGGTTTCGATATCATGTCCCGCCTGTGCCGACGTCAAGCTCGTTTGCGGAAGACGTGATGACCGCATTCCAGGAGCCGCGCCTCCAGCCTCGTAAAACAGACCCCTAACACAGTCTCACATCATGCTTTTCATAATCTACGACAACGATCCAGAGCCTCTCGTATCTGAGAGACGATTGCTGCAGCCTGCGGAAAAACCCTCGGGCACACCCTCCCCACCTATACTCTTTTTGAATCAATAAAAAACACTGAGAGCGCCGCCCTAACTAGCTTGTCTATTATTATTAACCTCCTTCCCCATGCGTTGTGTGGCTAGCTTTGGCACCTCATTTCGCAGTACGAGGCTGCCCTACCCACGTGCGCACCGGTGAAAGATAACAGCGGTCTGCATGCCGCTTCGATATAATGCGCATGCAGATTTGCGCAGAATCACACCTCGCTTTTACAGGATCTGCCTTGCCAGCGTTGGGTTCCACCAGCAGGAAAATTGAGAAGAAAGATGAACTGACGCGTTTCGCAACACGAGGCACGAGATGTTTGCGGGCCGTGGGCGCCGCGGCCTCCGCACTGCCAGACGTCTGATCTTTGTACAAAAGCGCGGTTCTTTGCGGAGCACAAAACTGTGTGCGTCTGGTGAGGTTGTCAGGAAACACATGACAGCTGTTGCGAAACAAGTTAGGGGCCAAGCTTTGCGTTCGAAGCTTAACGGCTGATAAGATGACCTTGAAACAGGCGCTCGTCGAAACCATGGAGCTGGAGGGTTGACGTTGACAGTGTACAGACCCAGCGTAGAGACCGGTGTCACCATGAAGCGGAGCAGTGGATGCCACACGGTTCGCGATGAGTTGTGGGCGTTGCTGATCAGGCCGGAGGTGAAGACACTCGTCGCAGGATGAGCCCTAGGGGCTGGGCTCGACATTGCAGGGTCCTTCGTGCAACCCACGACAAACACACTGAGGTCGATTCATCGAGGGAGCTGATAGTCTACAGTAAGACCCTACACCGGTGCAGACTCACCGTTCATGGAGCCAACGTGTCTTCCTTCACATGCTTCACTGGGCGGCTCTTCTTATATGCCAGCAAACCGACAACTAGCTTCCAAGGTTGCCTGTAGTGAGGGTGTGCGATGTCAGCATCGACAACCAGCTCACTACTTTTTGCTGACACCGGAAACATGCGGCTTTAGGCTGCGAGATCTGCTACACAACATGATCACCACCGTTCCGGGCCTGTGGGAAGAAGAGCCTCCTTCGTGTCGTTGAGTTCGGAAGTATTGTAGAATTCAACGCACCAGATGTGATAGCGATTGCACGCATACAGCTAGTTGTCTACGTCGCTGTAGGCCGTTCGATCACCTTCTTCAGGGCACATATCGCATCTTGCTCAGCTTACTCCCCGAAGCGGAAGACGTTGGAGTTGCACAAACAAGAAATGAGTAAGCAGCCGCACCTTGGAAGAATGCACCCTCGGACTCCCAAAGCGACCGCCGGAGACTTTCAGAAACGTCAAAAGAGAAGGTTTACCAATCGGTTCGAATGCTGTCCGAAGGTCTTCGTCCGGCGTTGGCACCATCTCTCTGCTTATGGATCCTGATTGTTACCAGCTACTTGCGGCAGCCACGCTTTGTAATAATCACAGGAAATCACCTCGACTCACCATGACCATCGACCAATTGCAACGAGGACGGGTGGAAAAACACGCGCTTTTGTCCACTGAAAATCGTCGCTGCAATGCGCCGCCCTTGTACTGGGAGGCACTTGTCTTCTGCTGATAGCTTAACGTGAAGGCACGATGCCTAACGCAGGTAAGTCGGCTTCTGCCCTACGGTACTGAGGCGTCTACACCACGTCGATTTCGTCAGCGCCATTACCATTTGGTACTTGGCACTGTACACAGTCATCACATAACGCAAGAGAGTCTGACAAACGCCGATATGTTGCACGGCGTTTGTGATGGACTTAAGGGCAAATGCGCGAAGATATAAACCTGCAATGCGTTTGGAGGCGCCAGAAAGGCAACTAGCACCTCCTACCTCCTGCCTCCTACTTCTCAATTAGTTCTAAACACCACTTCGCAGTGCGGCCTTCCAAGCTGTACTTCGACTGCTCTTAGTCCTTGCACCTGCAACCGGCCTTCACAATGTCTTACCTATTCCGGCACTCATCAGTAGGGACTGCTCTCCACTACATCCGCCATCGCAACCTCGACTTCTCCCGTTCTAAGGCGAAGGCACTGTCACCCTCCTCTTCGACCGATGATATCCCTGCCGCGATCCCCGCAGACAGCGTCCTCGGTGCCGAACTCAAACTCGAGCAAAGTGCGACCCTCGTCGGCTGGGACGGCCCCAATGACCCAAGCAACCCTCAGAACTGGCCGATGAGGGACAAGGTCCTCATGACTACCCTCATCGGCCTGTACACGTTTGCTGTATACGTCGGCTCGTCCATCTACACACCTTCACAGGAGGCGGTACAGGAGGTATTTCACAAGTCACACGTTGAGGGTTCGCTGGGCCTCGCGTTATACGTGCTAGGCTACGGTATCGGATGCCTACTCTTCTCGCCCATCTCAGAAATCCCAGCCGTTGGACGAAACCCACCATATGCTATTTCAGGCTTCCTTTTCGTCATCCTGTGCATACCCACTGCGCTCGTGGAGAACTATGAGGGTCTGATGGTGCTGCGATTTCTGCTTGGTTTCATGGCATCGCCTTGCCTGGCTACAGCAGGAGCGTCGCTAGCCGACATCTGGACCATGGCTCAGTTTCCCTTTGCTGTAGCTTTGTGGGCTGCGACAGCAACCATGGGGTAGGTGTTCTCTCTGTCATGTAGAAGAGCCATGCTAATCGTGATAGTCCCGCTCTTGGCCCAACACTTTCCACCTACGCTGTCCGCGATCTTGGTTGGAGATTCTCATCTTGGGAACTCATGATCATCGCCGGACCAGTCTATGTCTTAATGCTGTGCATGCTGCCCGAATCTTCAGCTCCCACGATCCTATACTACAAAGCAAAGCGCCTTCGCGAAGAGACTGGTAACCAGAACCTCATGTCTGACGCAGAGAAGAAACAGAAGAACCTGAAGGCCTCCAGCCTCCTGTTTGACGCTCTCATCAAGCCCTGGGAAATCAACGCGCTCGACCCCGCAATTCTCTTCACGACCATCTAGTAAGTTGAAGTCTTATAGTATTTGTAGCTGCTTGCTTACAATTTACGCAGCATGGGCTTGTGTTACGGTACTTACTACTCGTTCTTCGAGTCACTGCCTCTTGTGTATCCGGTCATGTATGGGTTCTCCGCTGAAAGTACCGGACTTGTTTTCCTCGTCGTCGCACCAGCTGGTCTCCTCGCGTTCACCGTTCACTGCATCTACCTCAAGTATAGAGTGTTTCCAAGGATGATGAGCGGCACTTTCGGTGAGCTCGAGAACCATCTGCTGCCGGGTTTGTTCGCAAGTCCGATTATATGCATTGGTCTCTTCATGTTCGGTGAGTCGGGCCCTTTCCACGACTACAAGCAACCTCCGCTAACAATTCCTACAGCATGGACAGCCCGTCCCTCAGTACACTGGATAGTGCCAAGTACGTCGAGTTTCCCCTGAACTGATATAATCTGCTGACCGCGTCTGCAGCACTCGGCCTAGGATTCACCATCTTCGGCACATACTTTGTCGCACAATCAGTGCTTTTGTACATCCCTAACATATACCCTCGATATGCCGCCAGCATCTTCTCAGCGAACAGTCTATCGAGAAGCTTGTTTGCGTTTGCAGCAATCTTGTTTGCGAGGCCCATGTTTGTAAGCATCGATATTGACGGAGGTGTCAGCCTGCTTGCTGGGTTCATGGTGCTATGTACCATTGGTATGTGGGTATTGTTCCAGTTCGGTAAGGGCATGAGGGAGAGGAGTAGGTTCGCTGTGGTGTAAAGAAGGGCTTGAGCTATGTGGCAGGGATGCAGTCGCAGATACCAAATCGTAGACCTAGAACTTAGATGCGGCAATGGTAAAACTACACTTGGCAATTCTGGGATCGTGAGTACTTGCCAGAGGGGCTCATATGTTGCAATCGTCTCTGCGCTAACCGCTGCTTGAGTAAAATGTACGCGTATATTCTGTTGGTGTCTTATGGTCGCCTTGGTCTCGGTGTTCTTGATTGTGTGCTCGATGTTGCTGAGCTTCTTCGTAGAGTCATTGGCGTAATCCTGGTGGATTTGCTTCGCTAGCGCGACGGTCTCCGCTAGGACTTCTACCAGCGGGCGCGTGAGCAATTTGACCTTCTTCGCTGTCTTCGCTGTACGCCCTGAGATCTTCTTTACAGCGCGGACCTCATCGAGAGCCGTCTGTTGCAGCTGCTCGACGGACTCGAGCTGCTTGGTACGTCGATCGAGCTTCTCGTTGCTAAGGTCGAGCTTGGACGACTTTGAGCTGGTATAGCGGTGGATCTCACTGACCTGCTGGCCCATATCAGCGGCCCGATGGACAGCACTGTCGAAGCGCCTGGCTGGTCGAGCGCCATTCGAGGTTGAGTGTTGTTTAGCAAGCTGTTGAGGCGTTGCGCGTCGGTTGAGGTGGGCATGACAACTCAAAAAGTTCAACGATGAAGAATGAGGTCGAGGTGGAGGGAGCCAATAAAGATCGATGTGAGGTACGCCACACGCGGGAGACAAGGTCGGGGACGGGGAGCCATGGTAGACTCGACTGGGGCTGGTTGCTTCTTGGAATCACTTGACGAGTCTTCTTCGATCGGCGGTTTGTAGCTTTGTTGACAGAGGGCTCACCCAAAACGACCTGTAGACTTGTGTATACTTGTCAGCGAGCAATAACCAGACAATGTCACCTTGAATAACTCCTAAAATTCGGAGCGTTGGATTATTTTACTCCTACGGCATATAGTGTACTCTGTGAATACCTGCAGACAGGAGAGGGCTTGTCTCATTGCACAAAGAGCCCGGGCATAGCAGCCCCATTTTTTGTTTCTCTTAGCGAAGCCGGGAGGTCTCCAGTCATATGCAGACAGTGATCTGCTACAGCCAAAACTACCTGTAGCCTCGTGTACACATGTTAGCCAGCAATAGCTGGACAAAGCCACAGGAAAGCCTCCCAGGTGTTGGTGTTTGGCTCTGTCATGCGACATCAAAGAGGGTGTTGTGAGAGATCGGCGCCTCGGCAGGCGGCAGGGCTGATGCTTGCAGACGGTGGCGGGGAAAGCACGGAAGTCCATCGTCATTCCCGCGAAGCTGCAACCTCACCAAAAGATAGCGAGGATAATCACCAACAACCACTTGCAGCAGTTCGCGAATGCGCCGCAATGCGTGTCAGCTCCTCTTACGCGAGCCCGGACCTTGACAAACTCCCGCCTGACTGATTACACCTTATTTGCAATCCCCGTGCATCAACGCGTGAAACTCGGCCGTTCGCCTCGCCGCTACTTTCCCACTCCACCCTCGGAGCTTGCCACAAACCTCTCACGAAGCCTCACTTGTCTACAAGATGAGGCATACCGTATACGACCGCTTGCTGAAGCGAGAAATTGGCCACCAGCAGAGGACGTACACCGACATTCGAGGCATCTATGGGGACAGGCACTGGGTCGATGACCTTGACATCGTAAATGAATTAGAGGGACACAATGGATGTGTGAACGCTCTGAGGCACGCATGCAATTTGTTCCAGCTTCACGCAACACTGACTGACTGTCTGCTAGCTGGTCAAGATCTGGTCGCCTCCTTGCCTCTGGCTCTGACGATCACCGAATTAACATTCACTCGTACAATCCTGGCTCAGACACAGAGCAATTCAGCTTGACGACTTCTATTGTCACAGGTCACCGATCGAACGTCTTCTCAGTGAAGTTCATGCCCTACTCAAACGACCGCACCATTGTCTCGGCGACCGACGACGTTCGTATCTTTGACATCGAACACTCTGGACACTCGGCTTATGGCTTAGGAAGCAGGCAAAGGGCCATTGGGACGAGACCTAGCATCCATCATGCGAGGAATGCCGTCACCCTCACTAGTACAGAAACGAACGAGCGGGCGTTTCGTAGCCACAATGATACAGTGAAGCGCATTGTCACCGAGGACAACCCCTTCTACTTCCTGACGTGCTCAAACGATGGCGATGTACGGCAGTGGGACATCAGACAGCCGTCAAACACATATCCACCCGCACAAGATGGTCGACTGCCATCATGGGCAAGAGATCCAGATGCTGCCGACAGTGTGCCGCCGCCGCTTATATCGTACAGTCGTTATGGTCTCGACCTCAACACCGTCTCCTGTTCGCCATCGCAACCCCACTACATAGCACTCGGTGGTGCTCATCTTCACTGCTTCCTTCACGATCGTCGTATGCTAGGAAGGGATACGAATCGCGAGCGAGGGTCTAGACTATCAAGTCCAAGCAACTGGACTAAGAATGATGAAGAGCTGCTAGGGCAAGCCACGCAATGTGTCAAAAAGTTCGCACCTAGCGGCAAGCAACATATGAAACGTAACGACGGTGGCCACATCACAGCTTGCAAGATCAGCGATGCGCATCCGAATGAGCTTATTGTGAGCTGGTCGCAGGACCATATATACAGTTTCGATATCCAACGGGCGCCAGATGCGCGTGAAGAGGCCACAACATCGAAGGTGACGGCTGGTGATACTACAGGTCGGGTAAAGGACAAGAGCCGGAAGCGCAAGCGCCCGAAGTCGAGTACGCAGGATATCACGGATCGAGCCGGCTCGAGGCAACGTACCGAAAGCGACGAAGAAGACTTCGCCCTTCGAGTTAGGTACGGAAACGGCCAGTCTGAGGAGATTCGCATTGGAGCTCCTACGAGCAATGGCATGTCGCCAGACGAATTGAATGAGCTGCGTGGCACAGATCACTTCCGAATCGCGAAGACGACAGTACAGGTCAAGACGCGAATCTTTGATTTGGCTAACCACGGCGAGTTCGGGCTGCATCTAGCCTACACGTCGCTCTTGGGTATGGCACACTCGATACTGCCTGATATGGACGACATATCCAGATCCTGGGGTTATCCAGTCGACCCAGATCCTGTCGATGTTGTGGTGCAGAACAAGTTACGTGACGACCGCGCCGCATCTCGACGCTTCGTCCAAGCAGCTGGCACACTTTCTCGAGCAATGGGGGGGCAGCTCCTAACAGGTTCTAGCTCGACATCAGATGCTATGATTGCGCAGTACTTTGCTTCGATACAGCCAGCACCTCGAGAGCGAGAACTGCCACAGCACGAACAATTCGGTTACGACTTCCTCAAGGCCATCTTGCTGTGGCTCGACAGCGGCCCTAGTGCAGTCATCGAAGGGTTTTCCAGTCGCAGTGGAGGTGAGCGCCTGCCGATACCGCAGGACTCGGACATGGACGCCATCGAGGAGGCACTCGTTCCCTACCTGCTGGATCTGGCAAGCGAGCATCCGATTGTCGACGTCGATGTATCGAGGTTTATGAAGGACGACATTCGGGTGCTCTTTCCCACCGAGATCGATGCGGTTCGCGCCTTCTCGCGGGCAATTCAGATTCCCTTCGCAGACTTGACTGGCGATGAAGAGGACGAGGACAAGCCCCAGGTCGCTAATCAGAACCGTGATGTGGCGAAACTGAAGTGGGGTCATCAGATTGGAAGAGGCCTTCTACTAAACGCTGCGAAGGATGTCAAGTTTTCATTTGTTGATCGGGCGTTTGGCGGCCAAGGCATCTCCGACGCAAGTATCAGGGCGGAAGAGAGGACGTTGAAGGAGCAGCAAGAGGACATCGATCCCGTTGAGGATGAGTTGGAACAGCTGGGCGCTGAGATCGCAAGGGCTGATGCGATTAGTGAGCTGGAGGCGGCGGCGGCGGCGGCGTCAGGGTCAGGGTCAGGGTCAGGGTCAGGTGCTGAGCATCTTCCTGCTGAGGTCGAAGATCTCTTGGATGAGGGAGACGAGGAGGAAGTCGAAGAAGAGGAAGAAGACGACGATGACGACGACGACAGCGACGGCGATCTGGAAGAAGGAGACGAGGAGGAGGAGGAGGAAGAGGAAGAGGAGTCAGGCTCAGAGGACGAGGAAGGCTTGCGGCGGACAAGAAGTGGGCGCATGTTGTGGAGGTCAGACTTTGGTCGGAGAAGATCCCAAAGAGCGAAGGTGGAGCGCGACATACCATGTGCACCGCACACGCGGGTGTATACCGGACACTGCAACGTTCAGACAGTCAAGGATGTCAATTACCTTGGACTTCAAGACGAGTATGTCGTCAGCGGCAGCGACTGCGGGCATGTGTTCATCTGGGAGCGCAAGACGGCGCAACTTGTCAACATCCTTGAGGGCGACGGGGAAGTTGTCAACGTTGTACAAGGTACGTCAGCCCATCCCTTCGTCTAGGTCTTACTGACTGTTCCCAGGACACCCTTACGAACCTACCATGGCCGTGTCTGGCATTGATCACACCATCAAGATCTTCTCGCCGGATATTCGAGACCAGGGCAACGCTCGAAAAGGCATCGGCGTCCACTCCGCAGACACAACTGGATTTTCAAGTATCAACCTTGGGCGTCGGAGAAGGCCTAGTAGGCCAGAGCCGGAAGACGAGCCTACTAACGACGAGGCGTTGAGTGACAGCGAAGGGGAATACACAGCGGGTGGATTGAAGAGCCGCAAGCGCATGCACCAAGCCTACCAGATCACTTCGAAGAACGATATGGACCGCAAAGGAGGACGGGATGATTACTTCATCTCACAAGCGGTATTTGCACAGCTCGCGCGACACATCGCTGCGAACCAAGGCGGCGAAGGCGAAATGAGCGAAGACGGAGAGGGACCGATCGTCATCACTGAGGACAACTGTAACGTCATGTGAGAGGAGGGCTTCACTAAACGCAATTTCAAGCATCTTGCAGGGTCAAGCTCGCGGCTTCTTGCACTCCAATCAAGTGCATTGCAAGTACGGTGTATTGTCCCTAGTGCTGCCGTTTGCAGTCTTCATGCTTTGGATATCTCCCAAGCGCCGCCCATGTGCCAGAGTGTTACCCCATATGCCTCGCACCGTACTGCGCAACTCTATGCAACGTGTCCCCTACGAAGCCTTCTTCTGCTGCGCCTTGAGAGCCTTCTTGCGGTTGCTCCTTATCATGACCACGGAGAGGAAGGAACCGACGACGGTGGTGAACAGGATGATGAGGATCACAGGGATGCGGATGGCCCAGACGCGGGGGAGGAAGAGCGAGTGCAGGACGTGGTCCTCGTCGACGAAGGGCTGTGGAGGGGGGTTAGCGCCTGACCGAGAGGATGGAGCTGCAAACGACTGCATGTCCGCTGCAAGGAACGTGTGCGCACCATGAACAGAGTCCAGACGGTGTAGTAGACGAAGATGGCAGTGGCTGCGATGAGCATGCTGAGTCCCACAAGGCGGTCGAGCTGCGATTGTCAGTCACGAATTCGCTACGAGTGGCTGCAGCGCATACCATTTTGGGATTTGTGAGTCTAAGGAGCGTGGCGACGAGTGTCTGTTCAGTCTTCAATGTCGACGTGGTGAGAGCACCAAGCGTTAGCACGGGCGATGCAGCGCAGGGGTGAACGCCAAGACTCGTGCCCGCGCGGCTGCCTTTCTGGAGCTAAAGTTTCTCGCGACAGCTCGGGACGACTGCCATCACAGCGCCCGCCGCGTTGTGAACACTCCTACACACCCACGTCGCAGCAGCGGGCCGTCACCATGCAAGTCGCCTCCGCCGTCCGCATCCCCTCGCCCGAGCCGGAGGTCGAGCAGGAACCCCCCCGCAAACGCGACCGCTCGCCCTACGACGCCGGCCCATCGAAGCGCTCGCGGCGCCACGGCGACGACGACGATGATGATGATGATGTTGCACCTCCACGCCGCGAGCGGGGCAGCGACCGCCAGCGCGACCAGATCGGCAACAGGAACACCGAAGTCGCAGACGACGATGCGCGCCTCAACCTCTTCAAGAACGCCTTCAGCGCGAGCCGCAAGCTGCCCATCGACGACTCCAAGACGCGCGCGGGCGGTGCATACATCCCGCCCGCGCGCCTGCGCGAAATGCAGAAGAACATCACCGACACGGCGACACCCGAGTTCCAGCGCATGGCGTGGGAGGCGCTGAAGAAGTCGATCCAGGGTCTGATCAACAAGACCAACACGGCCAACATCAAGATGATCGTTCCCGAGCTGTTCAGTGAGAACTTGATTCGCGGACGTGGGCTTTTCTGCAGAGCGATCATGAAGGCGCAGGCTGCCAGTCTGCCGTTCACTCCCATCTACGGCGCGATGGTGGCTATCGTTAATACAAAGTTGCCGCAGGTGGGCGATCTGCTGGTTAGGAGGCTGATTGTGCAGTTTAGGAAGAGCTTTAAGAGGAACGACAAGGCTGTGTGTTTGGCGAGCACCATGTTCCTCAGTCATCTCGTCAATACGCAGGTCGTGCACGAGGTGCTGATTGCGGAGATGTTGCTCCTTCTGCTCAACAAGCCGTCAGACGACTCGGTGGAGATTGCAGTGGGCATAATGAAGGAGGTTGGCGCGTTCTTGGAGGAGATGAATCCGGCGATTGCGAACGCGATTTTCGACCAGATGAGGAACATCCTGCACGAGGCGGATATCGACAAGCGCACACAGTACATGATTGAGGTGCTGTTTGAGGTCAGAAGGACAAAGTACAAGGAGCATGCTGCGATCAAGGAGGATCTGGACCTTGTGGAAGAGGAGGATCAGATCACACATAGGCACACATTGGAGGATGATGTCAAGGTCGAGGATGGTTTGAACATCTTCAAGTTTGATGCAGAATACGAAGCGCACGAGGCTGAGTACCAGAAAATCAAGGCGGAAATTCTCGGAGAAGAGGAGGGCAGCGACGCCGAATACACGGACGCTTCAGACTCGGACGAGGAGGACGAAGAACAAAAGGCGGAAGATGTCAAGGACCAGACCAACGCCGATCTCGTCAGCCTTCGCCGAACTATCTACCTCACCATCAAGTCGAGCGGGGGCTTCGAAGAGTGTTGTCACAAGCTGATGCGCATCAACCTCCCACACGGCCTCGAAAACGAACTCACGACCATGATTGTCGAGTGCGCCAGCCAAGAGCGTACGTACGAAAAGTTCTACGGCATGATCGGCGAGCGATTCTGCAAGATCAACCGCATGTGGACCGACCTCTTCGAAGAGGGTTTCGCACATTACTACGAAACCATCCACCGCTTCGAAACAAACCGCCTGCGCATCATCGCCCAATTCTTCGCACATCTTCTCGCTACAGACGCGATTGGGTGGCACGTGTTCCAGGTCATCAAGCTGAACGAAGAGGACACAACGTCCTCATCTCGTATCTTCATCAAGATTTTATTCGAAGAGCTGCTCTCCTTCCTTGGCCAGAAAGACGTCGTTGCGCGCTTCAAAGAACCCATGTTGCAGGACAGTCTCACAGGGGTCTTCCCTACAGACGCAGACGATCAGGCGAAGACGCGCTTCTCGATCAACTTCTTCACCGCGATTGGCATGGGTGTGCTTACTGAGGGTATGCGCGAGTGGCTCAAGAACGCGGCGCCGAAGCCGAAACCACTTCCTGAGCCGGAGAGCGATAGCGAGGACTCGAGGAGCGTGTCGAGTTACTCGTCTTACTCATCACGGAGCAATTCACGCTCACGCAGTAGGAGTAGGAGCAGGAGCAGAAGCAGAAGCAGAAGCAGAAGTCGCACCCCAGCGAGGAGGAGAGACTCTCGATCTTCGTCGAGAGGAAGGTCATACACACGCAGTCCCACACCAGACCGCAAGCGTGCCACTGCTGGCAAAGGACGCGCTCGTTCCCTTTCAGACTCGCGCTCTCGGTCACCCTCTCCTGCATCCCGCAAGAAGCGCAACTACTCTTCCAGCCGCTCGCCTTCACGGTCTCGCTCTCCACCGCCCAAGCGTCGCGGTCGCAGCCCGTCAGATTCGCTGTCGAGGAGCCCGCCGCCAAAGAGGAGGGGTAGGAGTCCGAGTGCGAGTGTGAGCAGAAGCAGGAGCCCCGTCAGACGGAGGAGAAGCTACAGCTCGAGCAGGTCCAGATCTCCACCGCCGAAGAAGGCGAATGGGAAGGGCAAGGCGAGAGCTAGTGAGAGCAGAAGCCGGGGCCCTGTGCGCAGACGGAGAAGTTATAGCAGCTCGAGGTCGAGAAGCCCGCCGCCACGGAGAAGGAGGGACTCATGAGGGAGCAATTTGAATGAGATCCCACCCCCATTGACAACTTACGTCCAACTTCATAGGAGATCCCAAAACTTGAAAGCATTGGAGGTTGCAGATATCAATATGTAATTAGCATAGCATAGCATGGATCTGGGCAAAGTCAGATTTCATCGCATCAAAGTTTCCATCACGGAGAAGGCATGTTCTCTCGAAACCTGGTACCGTCTTCATCCCACTCGCGTCCACCTTTCCCTAATCTCCTCAAACACTCTACGCATCCTTTCCACCGGTTTCCCCCTCTTCGTGTTGTCATATCTATCCCCCATAATCAGTCCCTCAAGGACCTGTTCACTCCGCCCTCTCCTCGCCTGCTCAACACTAAACCCTCGCAAATGCACGAACAAGTCCTTCAGTCCCGCCTCACACAAATACCTCACCGGGGCGAACGACAGTCTCGCATCACGGCAAACATCCCCGTCCGGAGGCACACTGTATTCCCACCCGTTTAAGCACCATCTCAGTCCTGAGACGTTGATCGTGAGCGGGAGCGCCGGGAGGTTCATAGCATGCTGCATCAACGAGAGCGCGTCGAGGTAATCGTTCCATCCAGGTGTGTTCGGGGCGGAGGTACGCTGGCCGCGCAGATGGGAGGATTCACTCCAGCCAACGAATGTGCTGGAGAGCACCGTGAGCGATGGAGGATAGATACAGACTCAACTCGATCTGGGTTAAGGGGAAGATGCTGGTCTCAGGCCATGTGTGCGCGTAGGGGTCCATGAGCTGTATAGAGGGGCTGTTGTAGGGGAGTGACCAGGATTTGGTTGAGGGTGTAGTATACGGAAAGTGCGCCCTGCCGGACTTGGCTGCTGACGGAGAATAGAGGTTGCGCCGGAAATTACATGTGCATGATGAGGAACATACCAGGGATTGGGCTGAGCAGTAGCAGAGCCCTGAGTGGTCTGCTGGCGCGCAGACGTTGCAGCAGAGGTATCCGATGTATTCGTCGGTGTTTGGGCCGGGAAGGTAGATACAGGGACCAGTGCAGCAGTCTGGGCATGGATCGGCGACCAGACCGTAGCCGTAGCCGGTGCATGTGGGAGACTGAGCTCGTGTGAACTATTTGCGAGGGCGCCATTGGACTGTGGCTGGGGAGATGAGATCGGTGTGTGAAAGGATCGCGGTGCGTAGCTCCTGTGGTAAGTCCAGGTACCTGGAGGGCTCCAGTTCCCTCTCACGGATCATTGTAACCGCTCTTACAACGCCGTCAACGAATCGAAAGATCTCCATGTCTTCATTGGTGTATTGTGGTACTTTGTAGTGCTTGTAGCGACTGCAGTAGTCCTACCCTCAGGATCAGTGGTCTCAGCGTACGACATGGCTGTATGTGCAAGGAAGTAGAGACTGACCATTTTCACCTTCCACCAATAAATTCCTCCACACAGCTCCACAAGCAAGCCACAATCCTTCAGCTGTGGAGGCCGCATCATAGGGTCGACCACAGCTCTAGCATCATCCACCGTTCTCGCGCGAAAAACAAGTCTCAGCCTCAGCTACCCAGGCTGAACCTACCTCACAAATCTTTCCGTCATCACTGTTCAATTCTTCAAGGTAGCCTTCCCCCATCTTGTCAAAAGACCAATATATCCCAGAGACTAGCAAATCTACCCATCCACCACCCATCCATCACTCCTCACCACAGTCTTCGGAACATCAAGCCGGATCTTGGATAGATTTTGAAATGGTGTAGCTGAGATCGACAAATAGGTTGTTCGGGCCGGCGTATGAGTAGACGAGTTGCCGCACGAACAGGGGTATGGAGAAGAAGGTATGGCCTGAGGGAGTGAATGGGGGGTGAGCGGGATGGAAGTAGTGGGAGAGTCGGCGTTGTGAGATCTTAGTAGGAGGTTTCAAGTGAGCCTGGAGTTGACCCAGCTGGCCGGGCAGACGGCTGTTATAATGGAAGGAAGAGAGCAGAGTTGCCTGTGTCAGCGCAAAAGGGTGAAATCCCGAAACAATGGGTCGGTGCCGAGATGGACAGTAGTCAGCGGCCAAAAAGCAGGAGTATCTGAGCTTGGAGATAAGGTGCATTTCTACTTCCAGAGATCTGATAGGCTTCCGGTCGCACCTTCGTGACATACAGACTTGTGCAGCAAGACAAAAACATACAACAGCGGGTATATTTGCTAGTGGTCACTCACCTAACGACTAATCCGCCGATACGTTGCTTAAATAGGGTTGAGCGAACAGGAAGCCTCGTTTTCAACGTCCTATGGTTGTGTATGAAAGATACGGCAGGAAATGTGCAAAATCTGGTGACTACAATGCAGACATTGTCCAATACATGCATAGCTTCCTCAGCCCATGCTCGACAACGACGAAGATGCCGGTTAGAAACGAGCGTCGAAGGCACAGCTTGATTAGATTCATTGAAATGGTTGGTGCCATGAGTGTGTAGGCCCTGTTACGAGTCTCGAAGTTGTTGAAGTGGAATGAGTTGTGACTAAGCAGTTGAGCACCGCAATGGTCCGGCATCGGAGGCATTTGAGGGGTGCTTTCCTTGACATCATCAAGGCAACCTCCTCCGGACACCTTCGACCAGTATTCCCGTCCCTTTAGTGGATTATACCTCCGCGTTCGCAAGATCGCGACGTCGGCGTAGACATTGGAGTCGTGCATTTGGCACCTGAACATAAACCTCTTATTCCACGACTAACAGCTTCATGCTCACTGCTTACCACTTCCTGCCCACCTCATAAATCAACCTGTACACTTACTTGCTCACCAATTAGAACCCTTTCACAGACAATCCTGCATTTCCCACGATGTCAGGCTCTTATCTTCACGGCCACCACGCCTCAGTCCTCCGCTCCCACAGCTGGCGCACCGTCGAGAACTCAGCACCTCACCTCATTCCCTACCTCAGGCCTGACCTCAAGGTCCTCGATGTGGGTTGCGGCCCAGGAACCATCACCGTCGACCTCGCCACCCGTCTGCCGCAAGGTTTCGTATACGCGATCGACCCCTCCGCCGATGTGATCGAGAAAGCAAGACAACATGCGAAGGAGAAGGGCGTTACAAACGTGCGATTTGAAGTTGGCGACATCTTCAACTGGCAAGGCTTAGATGGTGTTGAAGAAGCTAGCTTCGATGTTGTGCACGCACATCAGGTACTGCAACACCTGCAAGACCCGTTGGGCTGTATGAAAGAAATGATGCGGCTCACAAAGAAAGGTGGGATTGTGGCGGTGCGTGACTGCGACTACGGTGCTATGGACTGGTACCCCGAACACCCCGGCATGCAGAAGTGGAAGGACTTGTACATCAAGGTCGCGTTGGGATTGAAGGCGTACCCGAACATGGGTAAGATGCTGCATTCTGTTGCGATGCAGGCTGGGATACCGAGAGAAGATATTGAGGCGAGTATCAGCGCTTGGTGCTTTTCTACACCCGAAGAGCGGGCATGGGTAAGTAATTGGTGGATGCAACTAGTTCGGATCCAAAGCTAATGTGAGCTTAGTGGTGCGGTTTATGGGCAGACAGAACGGTCAAGAGTGACTTCAAGCAGAGAGTCCTTGACGGCAACTACGGCACCGAGGCTGAACTCGAGGAGATTGCAGCAACATTCCGAGAGATGGAGAAGAAAGAGGATGGCTGGTTCGCAGTCATCAACGGGCAGGTCATTTGTCACGTCAGGTAGGCAGTGCAATGTAAGAGACAGTAATCGCAGTAAGCTACATGCTCTTTCTTGGATCTTCCACCGATTCGCTGTCAGCTTGGACTCGCTATCTCTTCCACATCTGGTCTTACAATACTCTCACCTTCTCTCACCCAGACATCCGACGCAGATCAGACCTGCTGCCAATCACACCACACAACGCCTGTACCGCACGCGAGTCAGCTGAGTGTGCGTGCGTTAGCTGGCTAGCCTTGCCATAGCTTCCATATCAACCCCACTTTACCCCTCCATCCTCAGCTATCTGACTATCACCAATTTCACAACATCCAAAGCAAAGCAACAACATCGTCAGTCAAACGAAGGAGAAATCAAACAGTCGTTCAACAAGCAAAATGCAGTCCACCACCGTCCTCGTCAACTTCCACAGCAGCTGCCCCAAGTGCGGTGCCAGCATCGATGGCGACAACAAGTCCTGCGGATCCTGCGGTAGCGTGAGTGAAATTAGAGATCTATTATCAGAATGCTGCTAACGTGGGACATAGTCTTGCCCCGTCTAAATTATGGCCAGCAACGTCGGTTGCGGTGCGTAAGGCACAAGGTTGAACGGCGAAGTACAACTACGGCGATACGGAAATGAAACGGAATTCGCAAGTCTATTATGAGTGAGAACGTAATAAATGAATGGATAAACATGAGCACGCAACTTTTCCTCCGTCCACTCTTTTCGTTGTACGCGATTTAAGTAGATCCCTTCCCGCAATTTAAGTCAACCGTAACGCGCTTTCCCATGCACGAACTCAGGCAGCTGCGGTGGCTGGAGGTTCACTCTACGTGCGTGCAGATCTGCTTCTGGGGGAGAGTGGGCGCCTGAGGCTCCTCCGGAACATGCTATCTCACATCAGACCAGCACTACTTGAAGAGGTGAACAGCTGGTGTACTTACGTTCGCTAGAGTGACCCTGAGTCCGTTCTTGCGTGTGGTCGCTAGAGTGGACGATACGAAAAATAGCGCCGCTGTGACGAGCAGTATCATGACTACGGCTCGACTCTGCACAAGGCGCTTGATAGCATCGCCACAATGTTGCCATTCCACTCAACGTGCAGTACAGCTACTGCGTCGGCACACCCTATACAGCAGGCATCCTCGAGATATATTATGTATCCCATCTGGAGATATTTGCAGCGACTTCGATCTGTTGTAAATCCGTGTTTGACAGCAAGAAACTGTTGTAGCGTCAGTGATATGTATTATCCGAAACGTGGGGCTTTACTCACAGTGCCAGCAGCAATATCGATAACGATGACGAGGGAGATGCTGCCGGGTAGCATCCACTTGGTCATCATGACTCTTGATCAGAGCGACTGAAAGCCAAAGAGATGTTATTGCAATGACGATCTGTACAATACGAACGATCATGTTGGGGACGAGGTACGTGTTGACAGGCATTATGAAGACAAATTCTGATGAATTAAAAGTATAGTATCAGCAAATAATAGGGAGACCTCAAGTTTATCTGAATTTCAAACGTAGTGCTGGTAAGTTGACACATGTATGGCTTTAGTAACATTGCTCAATGTCAAGATTTTGGTGTAACGTTTTCCATTCTACTGTTCATCCCCTGCCTTAAGCATAACGTCCTACAGGATGGACAAGCTCGGGCAATGCCGGGGGGTCTGCACTGCTCACATATCGATGTGTCTGAGCACAAGTATCGTATTTTCGCGCTTTTCGCTCCTGAAGCTCATGCTCACAATCCTCGTGTCGCTATAAGTCTTTGGTGGTAAATTTGACTCGGTCTTGCTTACATTGATCACAACAATGCGAAACCCTTTCATACTGAAGAATAGGGCTTCTCCGGATCTACCGCCTCTGCTCCTTACTAGCCTTAGACCTTTTCTCTTGAAGACCTCCACGACGAAGGTGATCGTGATACTGGCAAAGCCGGTCGCCGTCGTCAAGAACATGAAAATGTCCAGCGTACGGGCATGTGCACAGCGCGCCTCCAGCTATTCACTCCATTCGAACAAATCTGATCCGGCAGGCCAACATTTAAGGTTGTTGTTGAGCTCGTCTGCACACCGCTCGTCGAGGAAACTGACTTGACTCAGATCTTTTAGGTCGTTGCGACAATAGTTTGGTGGACGAAGGCTCCTGGCCATGAGTATAGGATGTTAGTGGATGAAAAATTAGTTTGCAGTGCAAATAACCTACTAGGCCTCCTACCAAGTTCAGGATGGTTATAAGAATGTCCAGACCAAAACCGAACTTTCCATACCAGCTGAGGTGGACTAATATGAAGCAGATGATAGCACCGACCAGCGAAGAAGATCCGGCTAAGATCGAAAAAATAATTATTCTCGGAACTGACTCGCACTCCAGAGCCTACGTTGCTGCTAACACGATTGAAAGGCCAAGAACGACCGCCGAAAAGGATAACTGTAAAGCACGAGTGATCGCACTCAAAATTGTGCTGGTATGGGAGCCATAGTCGAAGGAGTAGTCATGCGAAACACCGTTGCAAGATCGAGCGTATAGAAAGATTTGAAAGCATGAGATTCTCCAGGAAAGATGTATGTCACCCGCCATTGGCAGGTGCAACCGCAGGAAACATTACTCTCCTGTTGGAAGCCAGGATGCATGTGCTTTAATCTACGATCTCGGAGATGTCTGGTCCAAAGAAGATGTGATAAGAGTTTGAGTAACATATGACGCTACACACTGTGGGCAGCAGTAATGCACACGGCCATTCTACACGAGATGCATTGGATTTCTTGGGGCATACCAGGGGTTGGACATGACCCAAGTACATATACATGACCGAAAAGACTTAGTCAGGACATATACAGTGTGCTTCGTTGGAGATGGTAGTCTTCATATATGCATCTGCACTGCAGTGTTTGTCAGCGAGGGTTGTTGAGCACGCGATTGCTACCCAGCCAGTTCGCAACAACATCATGCAGGTTAACACCATCACCAATTTGGCAGGAGATATCGTACGACCGGGGTCTTGAAGTTCGCCGCCGAACTCGAGTTATGGGGCAGGGGCCCATACTTTCCTTAGCTCCTTCCTCACACAGCCTAGCTTGACCACTCAAGATGAATGCTTGCACGAGCTTCCATCACTCCACAAAGCTTCGAACAGCAGTTTCGCAAATCTACTCGGCCACACTTCAGTGTCATCTTCTCAGTGCAGGAACCTACGTTGATTCCGCCTGTCAACATCTTATCATTCTCGTCCCGGCACATTTCTGCCTGCACACACGAGAACGTTCCTGACTGCCGAATTGTTCTGGATACGATCTTCGAACGGCCACTATCACAACTGCCTCTTTGGGAATCGTCGAGAACATAGACTCGTTGACTTCGGTTTAAGAGATCGCGAAACCTCCTCCCATTCGCTGCAATGGATCAGTTTGCCTCACCCTGCATGGATCTTTGTCAACAACCCTCATGGTTGCTGCAGCTATGATGCCTACCCACAACGGCTCGAGCAAGATTCCACGGTCCGTGGCTATGGTACCACGGAGTACCCTGATTCCAGAATGAGTATAAATGTAGCGAGGGTCTCCAGCATCATGAATTCTGGCATCCGTTCTTCGTAAGTGCTTCGACCTCACAATCGCCGCGAATATGGTCCGGTTCACGAGTGCCGCCGCGGGCTTGTCTCTTACCTCTGTTGCTCTGTCTTCACCTCTTCAGGGACAGCTGTATGCTCGCCAGAATGCATCGACTCCCTGTGCGCAGGTGAGTGCCTCTGTTGCGGCGCAGAAGTCCGTTGCGACTCCCACCGTCGCTGCGGAGCTGGCGTACGAGTGCATTACCTCGGTACCATTCAACCAAACTGCTGCTCTGGCCTTGGTTGATGGCGTTGTGCCTTACTTCAAGTGGCAGAGTAACACTGCTTTCTTGAAGGATCCACCTGTGGAGTACGCCGAGAAGGTCCAGCCTGCTGTCGACATCTGGGGCGAGCTCGAGAAGATTCGCGGCAAGGTTGTTGGCGGGCAGTACGGGAACGAGTTCGAGGTACGAAAGGAATAAGCAATGCCTTCAGAGACGCAGCTGCTGACCTTGCAAAGTTCGGTTTCGAGCTTTACATCCTTCTTCAGAGCACACACGACGGCCACTTCGTGTACGTTCCTGACGTAGTTGGCACAGTCTTCAACTACGCCCGCCCTGTGCCTCTTGTTTCGGTCTCTGCAGATGGAAAGGAGCTCCCCAAGGCGTACGTCTACGCAGACGTACTTGCTGAGTCGTTTGGCAACGCCACTTTCACCTCTTCTCCGATCAGCAAGATTAATGGCGAGGATGCTCAGGCTTTCTTGGAGAACTGGGCCCAGTACGGCTCGCTCCAGGACCGTGATGCGTTGTACAACAACGTATTCTACGAACTTGCGACAGTTTCTCTCGGTCCTTCTGGATCTGGTATCGGAACCTTTGCCGGTAGTGGTCGTGGCCGCTGGGTTTACCCGGGCGCAACGACCGAGCTCGAATTCGAGAACGGCACCAGTGTTACTTACAACAACTATGCAAAGGTCCTGATTCCCTTCACTGATATCACCGATGGAGAGTCTCTGTACAAGACTTGGTTCACCGGCAATCAGCCGGTTGCTGCAACACCTACACCTACTCCTTCCTCGAACATTACATCTTCTGCAGTCTCATCTGCGACTGCCTCTGCTACAGTCGCTCCTATTCCCGCTCCTGGGTACCCGCCACCAGTTGTCCGCGAGGCACACAACCTGATTGGAGGCTACTTCCTCGAGGACGACTACTCTGACGTTGCTGTCCTTTCTGTTCCCTCGTTCGTGGGTATCAGCGCACAGGAGGAGTTCCAGGAAACTGCTACCAGTTTCCTTGCCGCGGCGAAGGCTGCTGGTAAGAAGAAGCTCGTTATCGATGTCTCTGCTAACGGCGGCGGCACTATCCTTCTAGGATACGACCTATACAAGCTGCTCTTCCCCAATGACATCGACCACGCCGCGTCCGACCGCTTCCGCGCTTTCGAGAGCACTGACCTTCTTGGTCAGAAGATCTCTCAGGTCGCAGAGGGCCTGCCTCGCCAGCTTGTCACCGAGGAGCAGAACGAGACGCTGTACGAACTTACTGACAGTGTCGTTTCCTCAGTCTTCAACTACCAGTCTGATGTCTCTGTGAACGGCACAAACTTCGTCAATTGGGCGGACAAGTTCGGACCCATTGTTCACGAGAAAGGCGACAACTTCAGTGACCTCTTCCGCTGGAACCTCTCTGATGTCTTAACACCCCTGAACTCTGGAGGCATCTACGTCCACGGATACGGTCCCCTGAGCAACTACACTCAGCAGCCTTTCGCCGCCGAGGATGTCGTAGTTGTTACCGACGGTTACTGCGCGTCAACTTGCACAATCTTCTCTGAGCTCATGCGCCAGCGTGCTGGTGTCAAGTACATCTCTCTCGGTGGCCGCCCACGTGAGGGCATTACCCAGGCCGTTGGCGGTGTCAAAGGAACAAACAACTTATCATGGACCTACATCCAGTCCTTAATTCAGTACACGGTCAACAACCTGACTTCCAGCGCTGAAGAGGCAGTAAAGCTCAACAGCACAGAATTTGGCGAGTACTGGAGCGACACCGTCTTCGACCGACTTGCCATCGGCAGCTCAGTCAACATCAACTTCCGCGACGGTATCCGCGATGGAGACGAGACCTACACTCCCCTCCAGTTCGTCTACGAGCCATCTGACTGCCGCATCCTGTACACCAAGCAGATGACGGTCGATGCCACAGCCATTTGGAAGGCCGCAGCTGACTCGACCTGGGCTGGTAAGAGCCACTGTATTGCTGGAGACCTGGGTAGCTACCCTACTGGATCCAAGCTAGCTAAGAGGGAGTTGACCGTACAGGATAAGGTGCTTAGCAGGAGGATGCACCAATGGAGGAGGGAACTCAGAGAGCAGGATTACCCGCTCGATGTGTTCACCAACCTGCGCGAGGCTAAGCTTGGTGGCGATGGTATCATGTGGCCGTAAGGAGGCAGTGAGTCTGTTAGCTGTAAATAGTCGCTCGATGCAAAATCGATGGTTTATATCGAATTTCAAGTTTCTAAGTGCAGTCTTGACGGCTGTTGCCCTTGGTGCCTGACCCTTGACTGAGCACCCTCGTAGTCGATTCCTCCCTCGTGGTAGCGGATGTCGCCATTCTAGCTTCTGTGTAGTCGTCGTGTATTTGCTAGCTCATTTTACTCGCTCCCCGGAACTCGGATGAATCGACTCATCCTTCGATGGCCGCCGTCTCATGTAATACCGGAAGGCAGCCCTTGGTACCTTGTGACATTCTCACGGAGCACTTCCGGTATATGAACATTCTTGCCGCAACTGTGCGAGTCTGTTGCTAGGGCATCATTCTCTGCAAGCGCATCAAGGTCTACCCAGCGCATGGCATCGAACCCTCGAGTCGTTGTCAAGCGCATCGCCGCAAATAGAATGACGGGAAAATCCTTCGTACATTGCAAGACAGGAGGGCGGAGCAGCTTCCGGCGCTTGCAGACCTCTTAAAGGGCTTTAGAAGGGCCCAGGTCCGTGGAGCGTCACACTTGAAAATGCGTACAAAGTCAGTTCATTGATGCGACCGATGCAGCGATGCGTGCGGAGCCGGCAAGCCACTAGATATGGCAGGTGCGGTGGCGGATATCGTGAGATCTGTTCTTAGGAAGTCTGGGCCGCGGAGGGATGTGGACTGAGCACAACATGACCGCCATACCTAGGTATGGAGGGGCAACGGTTAAAACACCGCACCTTCATCGTGCGATCTCATGCCCCACTGAGAGCCGCGCACAACGGAAGTGTATCCTGACCAGTGAGAGCAATGTGAAAAGCTTCTACGGAGGAAAACGTTGGAGATCTGCACCACGGGAGCGAGGGAGATAATCTTCCACGCGCGCAGCACGTCTCCATCGTGAAGTGGAAATCAACATCGAGATTCTGAATCGAGATGGAGAAGTCAGCAGCAAAGCAGCGTGCGTATGCGCGTATCCACCACGGTCCATACGCGTTGATGTCGTCTTGACTTCCTCATTCGACGCGATCAAACGTTTCTGCATCACAAGTGCATCGCGCGGGCATCATGCCAGACACAAGGCTCATCCGAGCAGGCTTGCTGTTTGGAGGCGTGCGCGCGTGCGAGTGGGGCGCTCGATGGGATCGAGCGATGTCAGACACTCCACAGGGCGGGAGGTGTTCGATTCAGGGACCGCATCGTCGATGCTTGACAGTTCGCATTGTTTACCGAGCGCTGTTCGAACAGGGGTTTCGAGGAAGGGCCGAACGGTTAGTTATTCTTACCAGGCATATGACTTGCGGAGACGGGGAGAAGGTTTGAATGTGCTTGGTAAAACCCCGAGAGGGGTGGGTTTGGCATGAGACTTTGAAATCTCAGCTGAGATCTCGATGAAAGCATGGAGATTTGACTTTTGCATTACCGATAAGAAAAGTCGGCACGTCGATAAGGAACCTTATTACCGACGCACCTTTTTGGCCGTCACACCTTCAAGTCTCAAACCCAACCTCCCCAGCAGCAGTTTCACCGGAGCAAGGCCTTGCGCAGGATCGAAGCCTCAGGTGCGTCTCTGCATCCTGACTCGCTTTCATGTTTCTGTGCACGCGCACTGTGGAAAAAATCGACTTCATCCGCGCATCTCATCAGACTCACATATGACGCTAAACCAATCAATCAACCCGCGCATCTCAGAACTGCGCCTTCATCGACTTTTCAGTTTGCGCCCAAGCCACTTTGGACCCTGCTGACCGTTGATCTCAAAGCGCCAGGTCCCTGTCGGTGCGCGGCGCTGCAAAGTTGATCGACTGGATCTTGCCTTTGCAGGGTTAGATTACTGGCAATATCAGGCTAGGACGGGAAATCATTGCCGGATTCAAGGACATCGACTTTTGAAAGTGCATCGGCTTTGATGGTAAGGGTCAACCACCACGGATCGTTGTGGGTCGCAGACGGGACATAGATGCGATAGGGCAGGTGGTGTTGCAAGTGCCGTGTGCTTGAGATTGATGGTTGTAGTCACAGATGTTTGCGGCTAAAGTTTTCCTTTGATTGAGTGTTGCACCGATGCCTTATCGCAGGATGTTTCAGGCTGGGAATAAGGATATGTTGTGAAAATGTAAGACGTGTTGCGCTGTATAGTTGTGCGCTGCGATCAGAAAGACCATGTTCTCCCGAGAAGATCATATTTGCTTTTCTAAGTCATATTATTAGTGGGATGCTTATGGTGGTCAGCCCCAAACCAGATAAACCCGAAGATCGTCGGCCACGAGCCATCGAAAGGAGAACACGAGTCAGTATACATATACGAAAAGTTAATGCGCAAGACAAAGGTTAGCGCCAATAATATTCGGTCTCACACCATCATTCGGGTATAATGGGAACAATGTGCGGTGGTGAACGATTCCATTGGTGTCTCGAAAAGGCTGAGCAAGAAGTAGTGACGCTCAATGCGACGGGTATCATATCTTTAAACTGAAGAAAAATCCAAGCTGCCTCAGCACCGTGGTGCAAAGACTTGCTTCATCCACCTCTTGTGCCACCTAATAGTGACTGTCCTTCATTGCATCCTGTGCAAGTAACCTTCCATGATGCCTGCTGCGCGGTGTTCCATGTTCATAGCTTTGCGCTGGTTGAGAACCAATCCATTCCAATCCTGTTTTCCGCAGTCCACTTGAAGGGACTTCAAACATGCGGTGATAGTGCGCCGGTGGTAGCAATGATGCTAAATGTGCTGAGTGACATTGATTTCAATGTCGCGACCAATGTCGTGAGGTGGGACTGTAGGCTGGTTTGACCAAAGGTCGTGTAGTGATGTCGTCCATGGAGAGTTTGGATGTGGGAGCAACAATCAAACCGAATGTTAGTCTTTCAACCAGCACTGTAGCCAACCATCTTGGCGCAGTGGCTGCAGTAGTAAAGATTGGTGCCAAACTGGAACATGCCGGAGTGACCGTGAGACTCGCGGCGGCAACGGCAGCAGCAGAGTGGGTTTGATGGAGAACCGGAGATGCTGCTGCGCTGGGACGACATGCTAGAGTTGGAGTTGCTCGGCGAAGGGCTGCCGACAGGCTGGAGTGGCTGTGTAGAAGGTCGATGGGCAGCTTGGGTTTGCAGTTGCAGCAGACGTGAAGGGTCGGCACCAGGGCTCGCCATAGGTAATGATCTATGGGCTAAAAGTGGATTCGTAGGGCTGGCCCATGTGTCTGAGGAGTATTCAGAGTAAGGTGATGGCTGAGGTGTTTCGTCCGAATAATGGGAGGTGGACACAGGTAATGTAAAGTAGCAGGAGGGTGGAGGTCCTAAGGGGTGCAGATCGTTCATTATGCCTGCGCGGCTGTTGGTGATATGACGGGCTTGGTGATCAGGGCGATCGTGAATACCGAGGAGCACGAACAGCGGACCGTAGGCAACTTGATATACATACATGTGCCTACGATCGGGCGATGCAATCGCGTGGGCCATTCACAGAGCACGGAAGGGGCGGCCCACGGAGCTCAGCTGATTGGCACGCAACACCCTTGGGCGTTCGGGGCGCTGAGTGCGCAGTTTCTGCCTTCGGAGTTTTGGAAAGAGCACTCTCGGTGCGATCCTAAACAAAAGGCGCAACCCAGCCAGTGCGTCCCCACTTTCGGCCGATACTAAAGGCTTACGCGATCTACCTGCGCGCCTCAGACACCGGTCGCTGTGATGTGTCTCTGCTGACTCCGCACCCAGCTTGGGTTTGCTGGGCAGCCACACAGCTTGCGAATACTGTGGCCGCAGTTAAACGAGTGAGCCCTTAAGCGCTTGGGCTGCCTCAGATCAGGCGTTCCTTTACGCTGCCCAAGCCTGCCAACGCGTCCTCGCATACTTTCAGCTTCCGGTCACCGAGTGCTTCATCTCCTCAGCAACCATGACGCCCCCTTACACTGACTGCACGCTACAGACGCATGCCGGATCCCGCGACTGTTTGCTGGTCTGTTTGCGGGCCCGTGACTCGCAGCAAGTCATCGTTGTCTAAACGGCCCGCGCCGCTGGGATGGAGAGGTCGACCCGTCTAGAACGCGAGACACAGACCCAACGTTCACTGCGACACTCGCACTGAGCCAACACCGGCAGAGGAAGTCAATCTGGGATCGCTGAAAACCGAGCACCAACTGCCGCTAACGAACATCTGGAATCGGCATCTCAAATTGCCATGATCTAGAGAGTTCTGCACCAGGAAAGACAAACTGCTTTCATCAAGGCCTTAGACCTCCATCTGCTCGGACGTTTGCACCGACGGCCATTTCCTCCGCGCTCCAAACCCCAACCTCTACCCCGTACATTGCGGCCCTACGGCTCTTGCTCGGTCCTGCGTGGGAACGCGCTCAAGTCTAGATGGATGTTACACACATGGAGGCGTCGAGGGCAGTGAACGACTGGAAGACTGTGCAAACATCACACGCGGTGGCTCGTAAGGTGTGGCTGTTCTGGACCAGCCCTTTAGGGCCTGGGGCTGGTGACTAACTAATACTGCAATTGTAGCTGAATTCTACAACAATTGTCACGATAGCCGTTCCAGGTTTGCTGTATTCGGTACAGGGGAAAAGTATCCAGATCGAAGCTTTGATACACCCAACGATGCGCAGAGAGCTCCGACTTGAGGTAGTTGCCACAAGAACCGGATATGCTTCCCCTCTCCCACAACCGAATCCTGCATGGCGAATACGCATTTCCAAGGAAGACTGCTGCGGAGAGTTGTCTGGGCCTCTGCCTTAAGATCGTTGCGCAGGGTGACAGGTAATAAGTGTACCAAAGGTGCACTAAATCTTGAAACTATTCTCTTTGTTAAGAAAAGGACCGATCAATAGCCCCAACAACAGCACATGGCGACTAGCTGAGACTTATCTACGTGCATATGCAATGGTGGCGAACGTGTGGCGGTTCCGTGGATCTTGGGCTCAGATCGGAGGGACCCTGAATTCAAATGAAGGTGGAAAGTCGGAGTTGCCGGCCATCGAGAGATTCAATCACTCCGAGTCCTTTGCACATGAGGCTGGCAGTATCACACAATAGCCATGAGTTGATATCACCGGTTTACCAAGATCAAGCTATCCAATCACCAAATGCTTCATCTCGTACGCAAACAGCCCTTTGTCTTCCTCTTCCGAGTATGCTCAACAGACTCAGCACCAGCATCCCAACAATAGCCCGCAGTAAACGATCATCGTATCTCTTCCAGATACATGGCCGTGGAATGTGATGCTCGTGTTCCTTCCTGACGAGACTAGCGTCAGGTACTTCCCCGCGAGCTGAGCTCAGGTGGACATCTTCGATTGCTCGCTCTCGATCATGTGCGTGCACGGTGCGCAAGTGCGGTCTCAACAGCTTGAGTACTTGTACTTGACCTGAGCCTCTCCTGCCGTTGCTTCTCATTTCCTCAAGCCGCCATGGTGTTGTTGAGCAGCCTCATGCACCAAGCGCCGGCGCAATGCGCGGTTGCATGTTGGGTAGGCATGTGCAACTGCTCGCATTGGGGCCAATGGTCCGGTCAATCAGGAGACGGCCGCAGGCCTCAAATTTGACAACCATTACACTGCCTGGTTGAGAGCGCGCACAGGCCTGTTCGAAGGATTTCCATCCCTCATTTGGGATTTGAGGTTTGCACGATACGTCACTTATCGTGGGTTATCAAAACCCAGCTTAGGTCCGCCCCACCAACGCTTGCTTGCCACAACCCCTCCACTTCGTCCTCCAAAAATCACCTTACCCATTCCACGCGCCGCCAACATGGGAAAGCCACCGAACCTATACGCCTTCAAGAACGTCGATGAGCTCGCTCCGAGCCTGCGCGCATATGTGCTCGATGCGCAAAACACCGCGATCGAGCGTCACAACGTTTTCCGTGTCGCAGTTTCTGGAGGCTCTTTACCCAAGACCCTTGCGCAAGCGCTGTTGAAGGAGACAAATGGCGAGGGGAAGCCTCAGTTCGACAAGTGGGAAATCTTCTACGCCGACGAGCGCGCCGTGCCCCTCGACCACGAAGACAGCAACCACAGGCTTGTGAAGGAAGAGCTTTTGGACAAAATCCCGGCTGAGCAGGGCACGCCCAAGGTCTACCCCATCGATACCAAGTACCTTGACGACGTTCAAGAATTAGCCGACCAGTACGAGAAGACACTTGTTAGCGTCTTTGCTGCACGAGACAGTGTCAAGCTGCCCCTCTTCGATCTGCTTCTGCTCGGTTGCGGGCCGGATGGCCACACCTGCAGCTTGTTCCCAGGCTCTGACCTCCTGCGGGAGGAAGACGCTTGGGTTCTGTACATCTCCGATTCTCCGAAACCCCCGCCCAAACGGATCACAATCTCCCTCCCTGTTGCGCAAGCTGGACTCAAGATCGCCTTTGTAGCGACAGGCGCTGGCAAGAAAGACATCATGAAACAAATCTTTGACTCTGATGAGGGACACCAGCTGCCGTGCGGTTTGGTCAACCACAAGGGCGAAGGGCGAGTCAGCTGGTTCGTTGACTACCCCGCCATTGAGGGCGTAGCGTTCCCAGCTCGCCGTGGCAGCCTTTAGATTGCGGAGCATGTCAGTCGTGCATGTCGCTGGGTTTCTTTGGGTTGAGATTGGAAGGTCGTTCACTCTGCATGCTGTGAGCCTACGATTAGGTACTTTCAGAGCTTTCGTTTGTGCTTTCGCGATGTAGACCCACCACGGCGTGGAAGGATCACCTCTCGAAGTAAGCATTGGGCCAATCGCTCACAGGTTAGACACGAATAGATCACGAAATTTTTCATTCAGAATGCTTTCTGTTATGTTCGCCTGCAGAGTTGCGAATTGCAAGAGCGCAAAATGTCCGTGCACGGTGCTGAATAAGCCTACCTAGCAACCGCGTGCGCTGTTTGTTTCACATGCATGAACCCGTGAGCCGCTCCGAAGCAGCCACTACACCCGCTTTAGGTATTGCCCTATACCTCTTCCAGTACCCCTAGCTCGTTGCAGATACGATGGATCAACATCACAGCGACGTTGTTAACGAGATCTCGCCTTTCTCAACCCAAAGCAGTGCCAGACTGAAGCGGCGCAGTCTTCTTCCACAACCTGGAACAGCGAAAAGCATCCATCGCTCAGTGACACTCTCAGAAGCGCCCAGAGATCGTGTGAACGACAGTCAGCCCAGTATGAGTGCAGATGAATTACCGAAGCCAGCTACTTCGATACCTTTGGCTCGAGGCACCTCGGTTACCGGCTCAAGGTTGGGACGACTTCGACCACGTTCGACATATCAGACAGGATCTGCCCCAGCAGACAAACGTACTGAGCCTGAGAAACCGACAGCATCACAATCTATGCGACCACCAAGCCTGCTAAGCAAGCCTTCAGCAACACCGTCACTAGGTTTTGGGCGAACCCAGTCCTTGCGCAGACCAGCTGCTGTAGCACAGTCTGATCTATCAGCGTCTAATATGAGTCACTCGCGTACTCAGTCTACCAGCACCGTGCCACTCGCTCGAAGCAACACGACAAAACCCAGAATCACCGCGGAAAGACCAAAATCCGTGCATATTCCTTCGGGTACCATCGCTCAGGCCAACAGCAACTCGATACAGCCAGAATCTGCGATTACGAGGACATCCACACGTCTTGCTGGCATGGGCCGGTCAGCAAGTGTGAGGACAAGACCAGATGGAGCGAGTGGTGGTTTGCGACCCAGAACGGCAACAAAACCCGAAGAGTCTGGCCCTCCGCAGGCAAAAGCCAAAGAACCAGTAAAGGAAGAACCCAAGAAAGCGGCTCGCCCGGCATTCAGCACTTTGCAGCAACACTTCACACCACGCAAGGCAAGCAAAGCACCGACTGCGACATTCCTCCATCCGGCCCCAGTCGCGACAAGTAACAGCCTGCCGCCTGAGCTAGTCAACCTACAAATGGATCTTCTCCAGCTACACCTGCTACACGAGAGCGCTGCAGAGATTAGCAGGCATTGGGAGATGAGCGTCAAGCGTGGGCTGCGTCGAAAGTTTGACGAGGTCGCCAGCATGTACCAGGTCATGCTGGAGCATGAGCGCTCTGGTCAAGAGCAGAAGAACCTCCAAGCTCTTCTCGAATGGACTGGAGACAAGACATCTGCCAGCTTGGTCGAACATATCCAAGTGCTTTCAGGGCCACTTCATAAACTTCCGTCCTTAGTTCAGACAGGCGGTCGATTCCAGCGCCATGTAGGTGCTTTCGAACAGTGGGTGTCCTGGGTGGAGGAGGTTCGAGCAGCACGTCAAAGACGATATGAAGGTGGCTTGAGATCGATCGAAGGCCTTGGAGATGCGTGGAAGGCAGAGAATGCCGCGCTTATGCGCATATTGACCTCGTTTGCACGCGAATTGAGTGGTCTGTCTCAACCTACTGCAGGGTCAACTATCGCATCTATCGTTGGTTGCTGCGAGAGTTTGCTGGATGGGCTTTTGGAGGAGCTTCGAGTCATACGGACAATCGAGGCAGATGTAGTGTCGAAAGAGAAAAAGTGGGTGGAGACGCGCCTGCAAGGTATTGCAGCAGACATTGGCTCCTTTCTGGTTGACGATGCTCCAGCCTGGCGGATATGAGCAGGCGCGCCCTCGAGTGCGTTGAATTGGAACAACCACGGCTAAGTTCTAATACATGTCGATGTCTGATGTCTGCAATACTCGCAATCCGTAGTGTTCATGCACATATTTCTTATTAAGCCGCTTTTCCCGTAGGCTGCACAGGTGTGGTTGACAGCTCCGAGAAACCAGATGATGACCACTCATCCATCTTGGACTCAATGCTTGACGAATTTGGGACGAAAACCCTCCACCTAATTGAGAACCCGGAACCAGGCTGTGGACAGTGCTCTCCACGATGTCAAAGTTGCGATACAAGGATAAGGCGTTTTCTTGGTAGCTAAACAGACCTTGGAGGTATTCAGGTTGTCTGCTGATGGAGGAGTAGAGTTACAGTTGATTGTTTAGTCCTGGCTTTCTCGATCGAATGAGAACAGCAAAACATCATCATCTCTGGGACGTCATGCTGGTTTGCAGGCAGAAAATTCGGTTCCATCCCTGTCGTGTCTTGTTTGAGCTAATTAACAAAACCGTCGCTTTCACTATTTGTCTACCATCTCGAAACCTTCAGTGAACACGAGATTGCATACGTCACGCCTGCTGTTGTTGCTGCTCACCGCACCTGCCTTCTGCTAAACAGCAAACGCGCTTGCTCTCACTTCACCTCACCTCGATCACCTCCCGCCATCACTAAGTTATGCAATCGAACACTCTCCCACCAACCTATGAATATTCCCATCAAAGCACAGCGAGTACCGCTATCACACATCCTACCTGGCAAGCATGTCGAAGCTCGAAGAACTGCTGCGGCCACACAGCATTGAGGCGGTATGTGCAGCAGACCGCGCTGATGGCAAGAGCTACATCCTTATCGATGTCGGCCGCGACTCCAAGGGCCGTGCAGTCCCGTCTCTCGAACGACTGAAGCGAAAGGTCGATAAGTGTCTCGTCACCGACAAGAAGCACGTGTTTGCAGCGACAAAGCTGTACATCATCGGTGACTGGAACGCCGCCGAGCCAGGCGAAGGGCAGAATGAGGTGAGTTAGGACTATCTTAGAGGTCCACAGGGTATCGTACTGACGTACACTGCAGAGGAAAAAGACACTTGCGGATGCGCAAGAGTGGAAAGATGGTGTCGACGCAATCCGCGACCTTATTAAGGCCATGGGCAACTTGAAGGAGCTAATGCGAGTGTAGAATCTCTGTGAGCTAAACCGAGTACTAACTCATCGCCTGTAGATGGACATCCGGTTTACCGTTCATGGCCTCCGTCTTCACCGAACTTCCTCCAAAGTTGACAAAGTTGGTTCTGGATCTTAGCCACCATGTCCGTGTTGTTGACAACGGCGCGACCTTGACAAAGTTGCACATTCGACCCGAGGATATGAAGCCGCTGCTGAAACAGACAAGGCTGCTGGAGCTTCGCCTTTTAGGTCTGAGAGACTCGCTGCAGTTCATTGCATGGAAGACGGTCTACCTGAACCAGCTCCCTGGGGGTATGCGCATCCTAGAGCTACAGATGAACGCCATGCCTATCATCCGCAACAACAACAACAAATGGCACATGGCCTTAGATGTGCGCGGCTTGACGGTGGCGCAGCCTGGTTTGCTCGAGAAGCCTTACAAGTGAGTGAGGCACCAACGACATCAAGAATGAAAGTTAATACCCTCCAGAGGCCAAGATGGCAAAGGTGGTCTTCACTGGAGCTTTGGGTATGGCGAATATCTTGACGGCGACTGTATTCGTAAGGCGAGAATAGCGTCTGGTGTGGAAGAAGCAGTACCTCTTCCATTGCAGTAAGTCTTACGCCCTCTTTGTCGCAGACGGGGATCGCTGACCACAGTATGACAGGTGCCTCATGCTCGATGGTTTTGTCATTGACCACCTCCCGTTCGAGCACGAACTCACGGATATCGTCCTGCTCGCTTGCGGTGAAAAGTGTATCGATGCCGGCATGCGAGCTCCCAAGACCCAAGCCGAACCATACAACCCCTGGAGTAAAAAGGTCAATGACGCTGCCTGCCGCATCCTCATACAGTGGCCGAACTGGACCGGCATTTTCGATACCGAAGGCGATCAGCGCGACACGCACGGCGATGTCGTCTCTCAAGAAGCTGGCCTATCGACGCCGTACGCGGAGTATGCACCTTTACCACCCCCACAATTGCCACTCACGGAGAAGACGCTCAACATGAAGGATGTGGGCGACGCACTCAACAATGCTACGAAGCCCGACTATTTCAACATTCAGCCGGCTCTTCTGCCTCTATCAGGCACTGATACACCTCTCGGCGCTGTGTCTAACCTCTCCGAGCGTGGTTCTGAGGTCCCAACTCCGACTGCGCTCTCCATTGCGACGACCGATGAGATCCGCGCTGTTGACGGTTCGATCACTTCCGGATCAGGTTCAGCAGCCAGCTCATACATCCTGCACGCCAACGGTGCCAGCGACTCCACGCCGGAGATCTCACCAATCTCACCAAGCTGCAACAGCAGTTTCGAGAATGACGGCCCACCTCGCGGTCATAAGGTAAGGAAGTCTTTGTCTGATAGCTACTGGGTTCTTGGTCCTTCTTGATTGCGTTGCACTCGACTATCGATATCGGGCTGACACAAGGAGTGAGGAGGTGTAGAAGTGAAATGCTAGTCAGGTAGCTTCACTGTTCTATACACCTCTCTTTCGAATTCTAGGATATATAGACCACTGCTTATTCTATCCGTTCTATTGGTGGGGACAGCTTCGGTGGCACGTCTTCGGGTGTACCATGGTGCTGAGACATCATTTGGATTGGTACCACAAGCTAGACGCGGGATTTGTACGTTTCCGCATCCCTAGGTATGCCAATGGCATTAAGTATGGAATCAAGCTTGCCTTGTTGCGAGCGCAATACATCCCACTCCTCTTGATGCTTGACCATCATCGTGCCTCCAAGCGTAGTGCCATTGAGAGCAACGAAGCCAATCTCACTGCCATCGGGACGTTTGAGCATTGTGCCTTCAGATCGTCGGGGCAGAACCACCATGCCCTCTATCGTTATTGCCAGGTTGTAACTTATGGGTGAGTCACCTCCTTCGGTGGAGTGCAGAGCAGACTCGCTCGGTCTCTTTGCTATGAAGTCGTTGACCGCATCTTTCGCTTGGCCATACAGCTCCTTGTAGATGCTGAAGAGCTGCTCTCCGGTCGGCTCGGAATCGAACTTTCGGCCGAAATGCGCGAACGGAATGTTTGGGTTTCGTAAAGCGCGTGAAGATGTACCTGTCGTTTGTCTCAGCAAGCGGTTCTGCCAGCTACATACGTATGCTCCATGCCAAGCTTACCTGCGCTCTCCTCGCCCGTCAAGATCAGATCGATCAGCAGATCCCACCCGTTCGCCGCCTCTTTGTCGCGCATATGCTCCACAGGCAAGAACTGCAAGTGCCTATGCGGCTGACTCGCACCACTGTAATCGCCAGAATTGAAGAACGCAAACAAACGCTTCTGCTCGCTGTCCTCGCTCCATGCCTTCAAGCAAGCGTACGTCGCCTCCAGATCATCTTGTTCTAGAATGTGTGTTTGCTGCTTGTTCGTTTTTGTTGCGAGGATGAAGTGTTCGGCGATTATGGGGAATTTGTTGAGCACGAGGAGGTGTGTTGGGTTTGTTGTGGGGATGTCGATGATGTGGAGGTCGGGCGAGGGATTGTCGAAGGGGTCGAAGTGTTTCTTGGGTGTTGGGGTGGGCGCTTCGAGTTTGGGGATGGGTTTCTTTGCCAGGGAGGGGCAGTAGCGGAGTTGGAACTGGGGAGTTGTTAGTAAGGGCGAAGGTACATGTTGGTGTCGCACAGGTACTTGCTGGAATGCCGGTGGATGTGCGGATGATTGAGAGCTCGGTGGGCGAGCATAGCAGGCTTGAGGATGCTTTTGCTGTTGTGAACTTAGCTTCCACCAGGCTTGGTAGTGATTCTGTGAGGCCTAGTAACATCTTCCTAGACATGTGAAGGTGCAATGGGTGAGAGACGAACAGAAGTGACGCAGGAACACCCTCAAATTGTGGGGAAGGAAGCATGGGCCACACCCGCTCATGCATCTTTCCGGGACATTACTCTTCAGTCTCATCCCACCACGAATCGCAAAACCACGCAGAATCATTACACACACCTCTCGAATACTCAAATTTATTGTGAAACTGGTATCTAAGAGCCGTATACGCCGAGAGTCCCTCCTGGAGCTACGAGAATGGAGCAGCCCGTGCCTTGCGGCCATGCGTATATAATGTCCTGCAATATGCAAGGTGTGGGTATGCAAAAGGAAAGAGCAGGAAATATGCCAATACACGGACTGCCGATACAGGATCGATGAGTGTACAGAAGGTTGATGAATGGAAAATCGAAAAGTAGGCCGAACGCCAAAGGTACCACTTTGATGAGAAAGTGAAGAAGACCGCCCAAGTGGACCCGAAAACCAGAACGCCATCAGCAAAATATGGTTAAGAATACCTCGAAATGTTCAGCGCACATGTCGTGTTTCTCTGCGCTCGATTGCCAGAAGGAGGACAATCGACTTGAGAGACTGCCGAAGGCCTTCAGGGTTGGGTACGGATCCCCGAGCCCGATGTGCTCGTGGAACTCGAAACGATCAGGCCTTGCTGCGTCGACGAGACGACCGAATCGAGGCAGAGCGTGTGACTTCAACCCACTTCTTCTTCGCCGTGGCAGCACCAAACTTGTACGTTCCGCCAGTCGTTGCGATCAATTCGACGATCTTCATCCACGGAACCTTGTCTGGCTTCTGCTTCGTCTCGAGAGAGGGCTGTATTACGTCAAGCTTGTCGAACTCTTCTTGCACATAGCGTTTGAGCAAGGCGATCTGTATCTTGGTCAACAAGAGAGCCTTAATCAAAACTCGGAACACTTACATCGATCTCGGTCCACTTCGGAGCCCGGACACGGTGATTTCTGGGCTTGGTCAAGGATCGATAGCGACCACGAAGAGTGGATTCGGCGACCTTGCGACCGAGCGCTTTGCGGATGTCCTTGTACGTGTAGCCATCTTGCTTCATCTGAAGCAATATCTCATCGTCCTTCGCGCGCTGCGCCTTCTCGTTATCAGTGAGAGGCGTCATGAAGCGGGTCTGGAAGTGGCTCTGTCCAGGGACAGCACTCTTATTGCTCCACTGGGCTTGTCGCTGCCGTGAGTTGCGATCGAGAGGCGCCAGGAAAGAGTTGGGACGGCGGTCAAATGGCAGCGTATCTGATTGCTGATGCTGGGAGCCTCGAGCAACTGAAGCCTTCTCATCCGTATAGCCAGTGAGGTACCATGGCGTCATGCCTGGGCTGCTGCTCTGTGAGTGCTCGTATGAATGCTCTGAGCCATACAGTGTCACATCGTCATTCTGCTCGACTACATTGCTCATGAGGAATGGTCCAGCAGGTGTCATGGGGGGTCCGAAGCCGTTCTGTATGGCAGCACTTCCTGACTGTTGTCGGATCACTGATTGCGGTGTGGGCGGTGCAAAGCCGGGTGATGAGGCCTTCATTGCTCCAGGTGACATCGTGTAGCTCGCTGAGTCGCGGCTGGGTGTAACCGGACTGCAGTCTGGTCCAGGGCTGTACGTGTGCTTCGCGTCGCTGAAAGGGCTGACTGGCGAAAGTAGTATGTCTGCGCTTGGACTGGGCGTCATGTTGTTCATGCTATTCGAGGTCCAGAATGTCGATCTGCCGAGATCCATGGGCTTGTTCAGTGCATTCTGTAGCGCGTGGTGGCTGTACAGCAAGTGGTTATTTGTGAGCATCGAGTCGTCCGGTTCCGCCATTACGAGCGGCTCGCTGGGTAGTCCTGTCCAGATCATGTCGTGGCCGGACGCCGGGAGCCGTCCCCACAGCTGGTTCTGTGTGGATATCGTACTGCTCGACATTGCCTGCGGCATCGGCCACTGCGACTGTGACATATGGGGCTCCGATCTGAAGGGGCTTTGCTGCCTCAAAGTCAGGGCTTGCGAGGTGACAATTGTCTGTTGTACTTACGAGAAGCGGCTGCGCCATTGATCCTTCAGGCAGCAAGGGTGCAGAGCTGTTGAGGTCGTATGCAAACCGCGATTGAGGCTGCGGTGGGGAAGCATAGAGCCCGTTGGGGTCATAGTACTCTTGTACTTGAGCCATGGCAGCACGTGCAGCGGATGCGCGCTATGGTACACTTGGGAGCCAATAATGAAACAACAGGTCGGAAGCCACGCGTGAATGTCAACAACAAGGTGACAGGTGGGCGAAGTCGGCGTGAATGTGGGTGAGGTGGGGTGGAGGGACGGGCGCAGGTACGTCAGTTGTCCAAGGCGGGAAATGGTGCTATTTGTCGAGTGAACGACACCGCTTCACAGGCCAGCGGTCAGATTGCGGCCGCCCAATTAGCTCGAATCGCAGGTCCAACAACACGCAACTCGATTATCACGGACAAGTCTTGGGAACCGTGAATGAGGGAGAGGTGGGGAGATACTGAGACCAGTCTCGGTATCTATATGGTGCAAAAGTCAAGGTGCACAGGGAGCTGAGTCGACGCATGTCAGTGCGCTAATTTGGCGTGTATATGTGAAGACACCTTACCAGCAATGCCACGAGAGTGCGGAATGACCAAGACTGAGTCCGGCTGTGCAGGCAATGCTCGCTTGAATAGGTACAAACAAACTTGGAGAGGTCCACGAAGTATCTTGTGGGACAGCCTTTGGACAACGACTGGAAACGCACAACCAGATCGACAAGGCAAAAGAACAGTGTAAAAGGATGTCGAAGCTACCAAAGGAGAGGCCAATCACGATGGTATGCCGCCTTCACCGAGGATGTGGCTTTGGTTAAATCCAAGACAGCACCTCCACTTTCATCATGGTATCAAGCTCGTTTGAGCATCCCATGTCTTCTTGCGCGGCAGCGGAAGCAAAGGTCTGAGCGTCTTCCGAGGTACACTTCCATGGCTATCCTCAATTCCAGCAACTTTGGTACCGGCACGGGAAGCTCTCTGCACTGATTACACCCTGGTCTTCTCATTGGGACTGCGGTCCGGCGCAGTACGGCCAACGTTCCGAGAAGCAAGCATAGCCTCTGCCAACATACAGTATGGCAGTGACAACAGCCCTAGATTATCAACGTGGCTTGCTTGTGGTATGAGATCTATATGCTCAGCCTTGCGAACAGCACGGCGCCTGTGGACGTATCATCACCTACCAGCTAAGCTCGAGCCAGAGAAGCTTGCTGCTCTGGTGCTAGCTGAGCTGTCATCTCGTCTTCTTGTTTGACTGACATGCAGAAGCGAGCGGGAAGGTGCTCTCTAGCGCCTTGGCATGCTTGCCTTCATCCCAGTTGCGAACGAGGAAGAGTTGAGCAAGCGTGACTTGCGGCTCTCGCAAGATGATCCTCCCGCTCTGCAGTGGAAAAGCTCCTTACGGGCTGGCCCCTGGTCAACATGCGCTGTAGATCTTCGCGGCGCTTGTACACCACTGCAATCGAACATCCGTCGTTGCGGCTTTGCTCCACACTTCTCGCCCGTAACGCTTTCACTCGGTCTACTATCGGTACGGCTCATCCGATAGACTCCGCGTCTTCTATCTGCGACCTTGGGGAGGAACTCTGCGCTTGTCGCTACTAACTCAGGCTCACGGCTACCTACTCCATGGACCCTCAGTGTCGACACTGACCAATCAATCACTAATCCTGAAGGAGACACAGGGTCTACGGATAGCAGTCCCTTGCCTCTGGAGCGGCTCGTGGCAGCGCTGTCAACCACCTGCAGCCATCTGCAGCCAAAGCAAGGCCTGGTGGTACAGAACGTGAGACACGGCCGTAGCCCGGCCAGCTCGTCCATTCAGTGGCTGGCGGCAACAGCCTGACAGGAGATGACAGCTCGCGTAGTCTTCCTTGCAGCGAGAATCTGGGGAAGCCGCTATCCGTCCGGCGGGATCACGTTTCACACAGTGCATATAGATGCCTGTCGTCGTTGGTAGCACGAAACGGCCATCATGCAGCATGCAGTGCGCTGTATGCACAAGTCGTTCGAGTACACTGCTAAGAAAATCTCACCAGACTATTCTAGTAAGAAACTACGACAGACAGCGGAAGGAGGCATGAATGGAGTGCTTAGTGCACGTAGTACGATAACTAGGCCCGCAGCTTCCTGCGAGCCTGATCGCCAACCCCAATCATTCCCACAAAGCAACCCTCTGCGACTTTCCGGATTGCATACGTCTTCTCTTCCTCAGATACTGGCTTTCGATATTCCCACATGTAATGGAATCTAACATAGCATCATTGTCCCCCCCCCCCCCCTCCACACCAAAATATGGATTCTCGTTTGATAGCTTCCATGCGAACTTGGTTCGCATCATCTCAAACGCTTTCCCCGTCCGCTGGCGCCGACACCCTACCTGACACGGATCGACCCGCAATAAACAAGGAATGAGATTGGGCTGTGGCGTACCTGTCACTTCCGAAGAAGGGATCTTCGGCTCCTTTCTCTATTGCACACCCAGAACCACGGGCATCCGAAGGCACCCCGGTCGAGGGCCCCCTTCGTGTCATCCTTATGTCGCTGCTTGAATGGGGCGCTGTTTGCTGATGATATTGTCGTCTTTACCTCCTCGGAGCTGAAGCGCGATTGAAGTGTCTCGGCAAGCATGTCAGGTACACTGACGTCTTTACTGTTCTTCCACATTGCCTTGAAAATGTCAAGGAAGGTGGAAATGAAGAGGTTCGGATGTCTCTTTGACGAAAAACAGAGCACCTTGCGGCAGGAGAGACAGGACTGGGAAGGAGTCTGGCGTCTTCACATCTTCTGCACCGAAGTATCGCTTGCTCGCGCGCTGTCAGCCGCTGTAAGCTGCCTTAACGGGAAGCGTCTATGGTGGCTTATTGCTTGTTCATGCAAGTCAAGTTGGGATCAAGGCACACCCCAGTCGCGATCGTACTGGGTCAACGGAAGGGGAAGACGTACGGCTGCCGACATTCATGCTGCCAAGAAAGACTGGGACGATGCTTTTCCCGGTCAATTGTTGGCTACGAAGTGGTTCGATGGGTTTCAAGTGGTAGCGTGCAAGTGCCTTGAATGACGCACGCAATTGTCTGGGGAAAATAGGACTTACTCGATCTCTACATTGTGCGTTGCAAGTGTTTCTCTGTTTTCCTCAAGATACAGTAGTGCAAAGTAGGAGTAAGGTGACACTGTCAAGGTCAGCTCACAGTTCAAGGCTGACTTAGTGTACTTGTAACAGCCCAGCGTACCGCAATCCAAATAGCACATAGTCTTGCCAGACATGTTCGCGATATCGAAAATGGACAAGTGAGCCCTTTCTCGATTACTTTGTCGGTCTTATATTCAAATGTTGTTTGCAGGCTGCACAGACCTTGACCATCCTGTGATCGTTGTGGACCGAGGTCCAACATTGCTGCAGCTCGCAGCTTTGGCGGTTTCTGTCCCAATCAGTAATCATCAACCACCACCACACCTCCAACACGTAATGCATGCATGCCGAGCGGTCTATATACTAACCTTGCGAGCAGGAGCTGCAATGAGACCTCGAACATCGCCTGCTGGAGGCTGAAAATATCTGTCTGAAAGCATTCCCTCGTTACTCCCACCAGCAATCGACCAGCATGGCACCTCCGCCCGGCATGTCTCAGCAGAACTACTCGTTTACATTGATGCTTCTCGAGCAAAAGCACAAACGTCTGTTACGTATAGCGCGCGATGAGCTCGAGAAGTCAGGCACATCATCGACAGATGCAGATGAATCAGCTCTAGTCATTGCTAAAAGGGAAGCGGAGGTGCAGAAGCAGGTTGCTCTTGTTGTTGGCGCATCGCGAGGCATAGGTCGACAAATAGCCATTGACCTAGCAAAGGAAGGATACGCAGGTACACACGCCCGTGTTCTGGAATCTAGCACCGTGGGCAAGGCTAACACATTTGCAGTCGTTGTAGCAGCTAAGAGCACATCGAACGCTTCCACCACCTCACCCTTCCCGCCAGACCCCAACTCCTCCGCCTCCACCATCTCGACCGTCGAACGCGAGATCCACGAAGCCGGCGGCACCGCAACCGCACTCCCAGTCGACACGCGCAACATCCCCTCCGTCAACCTCCTCATCTCCTCCACCGTCGCCCTCTACGGCCGCATCGACGTCCTCATCTACAACAGCGGCGCAATATGGTGGTCAAGCATCCAAAACACACCCTTCAAGCGCTTCCAGCTCATGCAACAAGTCAACGTTGAAGGTCTCTATGGGATTGTACAAGCCGCGCTGCCACAATTCGAAAAACAAGGATGGAAAGGCAGGATCATTGTCGTCAGTCCGCCAATCTACTCGCGGTTTTTTCGGGGCAAGGCGGCATACGCAATGGGCAAAGTCGGCATGTCGGTGCTGACGAAGGGGCTGGCTGTGGATTGGGAAAGGGAGGGGAAGAAGGATATGGCGATTACGAGTATTTGGCCTGCTGTGGCGATTCAGTCGGCTGCTACGCAGAATGTTGAGGGTGAGAATTTGCAGGATTTGAGGAAGCCGACGATCTTCTCGGATGCGATCTTGGAGATGTTGAGGAGTGAGCCGGCAGATGTCAATGGGTGCTTGGAGCTAGATGAAGACTTTCTGAGGAAGAGGGGGTATAAAGATGAGGACTTTGGGAAGTATAGTCTGGTACCAGGGGCAAAGCCGAGGAGGATCATGCCGAAGGAGCTGCCTGACTTGAGGGTTGCAGAGCAGGACGATGAGGGGAAGAGGGTGGACAGTACGAAGTTGAGGGCCACGAAGCTATAGTTCGAGGGCGTCTCGATGCTGTGAACAAGTACGTTGGAGGTCTTCAATGCATTCTGATATTCAATTTTCATGTATAAGAATTGTATACCACAAATCACAAAAGGCTCGTAGGTCAAGGCTTAACCCTCGAAGCTGACGACGGCCCTAGACTGTTCCTGCCCTCTTCATCATGCCTTGCCCAGTCTATCCGATTCCGCTTGACTTGATTGTACTTGACCTTCTCCGGCCAGCCTTTATGCTTCTTAGCATCACGGTGCTTTTTGCACTCTTTGAAAGGGTGGTTCAGGTCGTGCGGAATTTATGGAGCTTCCGGGTTGCGCATGGCATTCAGCTGTGCCTTGAGGTCAATGTTGTTCTGACCCTTGCACTTGCTCTTGTTCGAGCACCAATCTTCGAAATCTTCGGAAAACATGAATTCGGTACGAGCGACGAATGTTGGTATTTCGTCCTTCTCCTGTGACCAACCACGCCTCCAGCCAAATTCTCCACACATGCAGGGGTGGTTTTGGCCTTTTTCGTCCAATACGCCAGATATCGATTCGCCGTCCGGGTTACGCCAGATAGGAGGCTGTGAAGACACCGTTCATGCGATCCTCTTCGTTCGGTTTTAGAGCTGTGGTATCAATGCTCCGGGGGTCAAAGGTAATATCACCTTTTTCTCTCGAATAGCTTATTCTTATGTACCCAGTCCAGTAGGAGGATCTGGCAACATCTCGAAGAGTGATACTGAAGTACTTCGGATCTCTGTCGAATCCCCAATGTCCTGTAGGGCCGTGGGCCATGGCTTGTTGATAGTGGGCAAAGTCGTCTTCATGGTAACGGTCGATCGAATAGAACCAAAAGCCCAGCTTAGGTGTTCAGGTGAGCAGACGAGATAAGCATGCGGCCCACGAACCCAGATCGTCCTCTCGTTCTCACAGCCTCCGGGATTGTCAATAAGTACTGTCGAACTCCCACATGTTATTGACAGCGGTGCTTGTACCAACTCTGCTAACGTGATCTCTAACGTCGAGTAAGAAGCCGGATTGTGGTTCCAAGAATCCCCTATCGGCTACGAGGTCAATAACCGTTCTGGTTCGAGAATATATCTGACCTATCATAAGACCATGCAAATCGAGAACAATGCTCCCTTGCTTTGCGAAGTACCGCGCCAACATCGTCGTGGAAGGCTTCATTCAAGTCATCAACGAACTCGAGATTGCCACAAAATTCGCTGACTACGGTGGTCAAGGCAATATAGGAGCACACCTAGGGTCAGTAAGTTAGTGGTTGAACTATGCAAATCTGTGGCAAGACAATTCCTTGCCACCAGGTTGACAGAAGCCCGGGCCGTTGCGCCCCCGGATCCAAAAGGGTTTCCTCTTATGAAGACGAACCCACCATTGATTACAAAACTTAATGCCTTTCTGGTTTCCATCTCCGTTTACTCCTTCTTCAGCTCATTTTCCAGGGCTTTCTCGATTTGCGGCGCACTACTGGTTAAACGCTTTGGAGTGTCGTTAATCACGTCAGTGACCTGTTTGTGCACCCGCGGGTACAAATGAGCAGCATTGGCCAGTTGTTCAAAAACTTAAAGAGCTATCTGACGGTTATGTTGATTCTTCCCGTTGTCTTCAATGAGATTCTTGCAGCTACCGATACTACATGAACCAGTCGCATCGCAGAAAAGACCACTGCTGATAGTGTAGGGGGCCCATTTGTCTCGGAAAAATAGAGCCACACTCTCGTACGATGGCGATCGAACATATTCGTAGCACTATTCCAGAAACCAATCAGCGATAGCATCACGCTACGCCTCCAAATTTTCTGCCGAAGGAGTGCCAGGGCCACACATAGTTCCGCCAAGCCGTCCTGTACCTTGAAAATCATCAGGTGTACCACCAGGCGGCTTTGGCTTCGGTTTGGGACGCCGTTCAAGATGGGTGATGCTGAAACTGGCGGCATCGAAGAAAAACGTTCATCGAACGGAAGTGGGTTGCGGCCTGGAACGCGTATAAATTGGCCATCCGGTACAGTTGTCGTCAAAAATACCAGAGTTCCTATAAACAGCGAGGAGGATGTCAAACAGGCCAAGAACTAGGGAGAAATTCCCTTTGCCTTGATCATTTTTGGTGGCAGTGGGCGTTCCGTCAATATAGTAATTGGAGGCCAAACGTAAGTTTATTAGAATCTATCGTACGCCCTCACCTTTTAAGTTGTCTATAGGAAAAACAAGGTTGGGATGCAAAAGGAGGGCAGTGCTTCAGCTTTACAAATGGGAGGTATTTGCTCCTGCCCAACAAAAAATCTACAATATTGGAGCTTCGCACAAAAACCACTCTGAAGAAAGGGCACATCCATCTCATGGGCTGTGTTTTTCCGGGGAGCCCCTTAAACGCAACCCTGGAGGTCTTCAGTGGATTTGCGCCGGCGGAAGCTATTGGTTCGACCTTCAAAGCCAATAGGAACTGCTCATAGTGACCTTTGCGCGCTTGTTGATGTTCGAAAAGCTAGGGCTAGATTGAAAGAAGACACTTAGCGAGATGATGCAGTTCGGTTGTTGGTGAGGGATTGGAATATGAATGGTACGTAAGTGGAGGAGGAAAGCCTTGGAAGGTCCCTCTGGAACTACCTTTGCAACAAGGCATACTCGTTCCACATTGGCAAAGCAGACCACCCATTCTGCAGCTGTGGAGCCAAACAGACACCAGAGCACCTTCTCCTGAGCTGCAAGTGGCTCAAGCAAGACCGGAAAATCATCCAGGACAGCCTGGGGAAAGTGCAGCTCACACTGCCTCTTCTCCTCCACATCAAAGAAGGCATCAAGGCCACTCTGGCCTTTATCAGTAGGACCAAGGTGGGCACACGCAGATGGCATCTTGGACAGCACACAAAAGACCTGGCATAGACATGCCCTAGCACTGCAGCACGGCAGACTCTTTCCTTTGTGTGTTTTTGTTACGGTATGTGCCACTGTAGAATACTGATAGCTACGGTAAACGATAACGTAGGACTATCGGGTCGATGGATACTGCGCTGAATCGCTATCTAGCTGGGAGATGACGACTATATCCCTGACCTCAGGCCATTGACCTGTCACACACTAGACTAGGGTAGTCTGTCAGGGGTACAGTCAGACCTTGTACAGACCGACCGATACCGCAACAGTTTTGTTTTGCAATCTTTCATTTCCAGCAACTTTGCTTAGGGCATAAGCTCTCAGTATCCCTTAAACTCTCATTGAACTCAACCTCCTGTAACTAAGCCTTGCATTACCAGAGGATCTACTGCTCCTCTCGTCCTCCATAGTCTCAGACTCATATAGGATGTTAAACCAATCAATCAACCAAACTACCTTTACAAGTTCGACCCTCAACGCCGTTTAGCAACCATGCTAGCAATTCCCTCCTGACTTGTTCCCTTCCTAAGGAATTGTCGGAAAATGTAACTCGGAACTAAACGCCGAGTTGAGATATTATGCTTTGCAAGAATCTAGGCACCCCCTTTTGTTTGGTAGTTCAAGAAGAGCGTACCAAGAAGTCGAAGTAGGGAGGGGTCAGGGGTTTGATCAGAGGATATATGTGGGCTTCTCCACGTGCTAGACCCTGAACCAGACCTTCACCACCACTCGGAAGCCACGGACATAGCAGAGGTCAGTTCAACGTCACCTGTTCTGTCTAATCTCTTCCCTCTCCACCACTATTCTTCTTCTCAATTTTGGCTGTTCCTTAACGTGCATCCATCTAAGCATCACCAACATACTCAGCTTGACAAGGCGATTAATTGATACCCACATCACGTATCTGCCCCTCCTCTTCTCATAGTTGCCTATATGGCATAGTTCTTTCCCAAAGGAGGGGGTACCAATACTTTGCAAAGCACTGATAGCATGCTGGAGGTCTTCAGCACACTTCACTCATTCTTAGTACACGAATATTGCGACGCGATTCTTTCGTCTTAGCGTCCCTGGGGTCATAGCATACGGTCTTGCAGCAATTCTTGCGTGACGAGCTGCAGTCAAGAATCCGAAGAATATCGGCACTTCGTGGGCATGCTGTGTGGAGAAGTCCAAAGATTTCTATGAATCAGATGGTACATGTCTGTCAAATGCAGCTCATACGCAGACTGAAATTACATCATGATGACTACAATGTTGCTTGATAGCCAGCGCAATTTTGGTTTGGTGGAGGCCCCTTCATGGAGTTAATGCAGAGAGCGCGCGGGTCGAAGTTTCTGTTTTACCAGCAGACTGGACAAGAAACGCGCTTGGAAGAGTGGCACGATGGAACTCAATCAAACAGGTCGGTGTCTTCGATGCAGTCAACCTATGGAGTGACTAGATACCTGCGTTTCCGGCAAACTGAAACCCCCCCCCCCCCCCGGTCAAATTGACGATGAGAAAACAGTACGGGTTGCGTGAAGACAGCGATACTATCAGAGTTTAACAAGCAGCGCAGCGTCACCACAGGACATCAAGCCTAGCAGAAACTGTGAAACATATCGCAAAGGACATTGAGGTCGAAAATTTTAAGGAGATAGTGTTTAAAGATGCTTGAAAGACAATTTGCTGGCGTGATACGGAGGGATGGATGCTTCTGGCTGAAGTAAATGATAAACGTCAAATCCTCGATCTGCCCCGATCGCAAGATCTGTGCATTGCAAGTATTGCAGGACTTTTACATTGAGCATTCGTGCTTGTGTTGCTTCAGATCATGCATTACCTTAACGGAAATAAGTTGGAGCCGTGGCCTTTGCAACCAGCCAGGCCTCGTCCAACGACTGAACAACGTCATCCGGCAGTGGGCCCTTCTCAATATCTGCCAGGTTTCCTTCCAGCTGACCGAAGCTGCTCACACCAATGATAACACCATCGTTGCCGCCCTTCACCCTTGTCTTGAGCTCTGAGTGGTGGATTGTCCATCTCAATGCAATCTCGAGAAGAGTTAAGTTGTGCTTCTGTGCGGCGTTTTCAACAATCTTCAAAGCATCAAACGTGCCTTTCTTGAAGTAGCGTTCGCGGTACATAGTGCCGACGCGGTCGGCTTCTTTACCAAAGCGACCGTCGTCGGGGACAGCGTCAGTGGACTTGATTTTGCCGGAGAATAGGCCACCAGCAAGAGGGTTGTACACGACAACATCGATCTTGTACTTGCGGCAAGCTGGGATGAGCTCAGGTTCGATGGCGCGAGCTAGATGCGTCAGTCATTTGGTGCATAAAGCAATGATGTTGGTCTTACTGATGGCGTTATACATCGCCTGGTAGATTGTCGGCTTTACCCAACCCCGCTCATTCGCGATGTTCCAGATCTCCGCTACCTCCCAAGCAGCGTAGTTACTGAGACCGAGCTGGATAAACTTCCCCTCTTTGTGCAGCTCGTTGACTGCCTCCAAGGTCTTCTCAAAAGGCACCGATCTGTCCGGTGCATGCAGGTAGAAGATGTCCACGGCATCTGTGCCCAGCTCTTTCAAGGAGGTGCTGAAATGCTCCTTCAACGACTCAGGCTCGTGGACTCCTGCCTTGTAGGGGTACACCTTGGTCGCAAGGGTGAAGCCTCGATCCTTCCATTTTGCGTCGCGTGTCCAGCCCTCCTGCTTGCCGCCAACATACATGCGAGCTGTGTCGATTTCATCGTAACCCTTCGATTGGAAGTAGTCAAGATGCTTTGTAAATTCACCGTGATCTGTGACACGAGCTCCAGAAGATGCATCAGGGCCTGTAGAAGCTTAGCTAGAGCTCTGGTGGGGTAGGTGGGGTTGGCTAGCTACCAAAGGTCATCAATCCCAGGATGATGCGGTCATTCGGGTTTTGCGCGATGAGAGGCATTGTGGAAAAAAATTCTGAGTTCGTTGAAGCTTTCTCGAATCTGTGTGATTCGGCGAGGAGAAGAAAGGCTGCGAGACATTGCAAGTCATTTTGAAGGATGACGACAGGTGGGACAGTGGGGTAGCTGCTCCATCCGGCTATAAACTGTTATGTCCAGCGGAAGCTAGAAACGCTACGATTGGTTGCTTGATATTTGAGGCATCCTTTGTACAAGGGCGGCAATTGTGAGCCCTATATCCAGTTCAGCAGTGTTGCAACCTTTGGTAGCGCCGACAACGAGATACATGTCCTGACAATTTGCCCGGCTCCACCCTCCCTCATTGCTACTCGTTCAGACCAAATGACAAACAGTTCGAATGCTCAACAGCGACATCGGCCAAGGCTCATCCTCATCGTCTAACTCGCTCAGAGGTAACCGACTATCTTCCTCGTCATGATCGTGCATTTATTTAGCTGGACGTGACTCTAGTGATCGCCTCAGCTGGACCAGCATGCTTTCACAAGCTCTCTATCTCCTTTGGAGCGAACTTGATATCAGTACATATTGGCAATTTCATTACATACCTTCAACAAGGTTGCTGCAGCAGACGCAGGTCCAGCGATCTGTAAGTCTGCGCAACGACGACAACGTGCCGCCGATAGCGCGATGGGTTGTACCTCGTCCATCCAGGTCTCTTGAGTCAAAACGTTGTCAACGTGTGACTGCTTCTCGCAAAGCCCGGCTTTCAGAGTCATCAGCTCCAACAGATGACCAGTGATTATTGCATACTCCGGAACGAAGAAGCCTTTACCCGATAAACTCTTTTGGACTCTCCACATGATTTCAGGGGTTTCCAGAAAATCTTCGACGCTTTTGTGCAATGATTGGATGGGCTGTGTCTTGCCCGAGATATTCGTAACTTCCAAAAAGCCCGCACAGTGACTCTTGGTTCGTCCTGTCATGTTCTTGCAAATCGTTATTTGAGATTCAAAGGAGATGCTGCTGAAGTCGTGATACACATTATGTTGCTCAGCATCGATCAGAGCTATCTGGAGTAGCATCAGCGGGTCTGACCGTGTGGCCCAGTAGCTTCACAATGTGAATGTGATCGCCACTGTATTCGTCCAGCCCATCGATACAGAAACAGATTATCACCGGTACCTCTTTCTGTTCTACCAATCGCTTGAACGCCTGTGTCAACATGGGCAAGGTCCAGGTGAACGGGTCCGTTTTCGAGACAGAGTCCGAGAGCACAATTGGTACAAGTTCATGATTATTGGTAAGTACTCGAAAGAGTAATGGCCTGAGTGAACCCTCCTGGGTTCTTTTCAGAGCATTGCCGCCATGCCAGAAGAAGAATCGAGCGACGATCAATATGGTAGCACCCGACCAGTACCTAAGTGAGCCTCTAACCGCTGGGTAATGACTGATGTATTCCATGAGGGTAGATTTTCCAGAACCTGCTTTCTCGTTGACCCAATAGATCGATTCTCCCTGCTCAAACCACTGGATGAAATCATCCCACTTGTTCGTCGCGGTTTTGAAGTGCTGTAGGATCCATTTGAACGTATGCAGCTCCGCAGTAGCAATCTCGTCCTCTCGATCGTCTAGAACAGAAAATCCGAGACTCTTTCAATGCTCTTTCTTAACGCTGGCTAGTTTTTCAGCGTAGATAGTCGTGTATCTGCTTGCGAAGAAGACCGATACTGTGTCCACACTCTTTTCCAGGCATTTGGACGAACTGCTGAAAGGCCCTACTTGTGCGCATTTCGACAGGGCATCGATTGGTGAAGGAACGGTTGATTGTTGCTGTACACGACTTACAGGTCCAGGCCACTGGGGTAACGTTGATACTTAGTCGCGAATCGCTGCGATCAATTTCGCGAACACATTTGATTGCAATGCCTGGAATTGATCTTCTTGTCAGGACGCAAGCAGATTCATGCTTTCCATGGTCAATAGTTGGTATCAAATCAGCAGCAGGAGACCATACTGGAGCTAGGTTTACCTTAGAGTTAGCAAATTATGACATTCCAGCTGCTCTCGATTTTGGCGAAGTTGCATCTGCACATCATCCAGTGCGTGCCTCTCCCACTTGTGCTTCACATTATGTTTAAAACTTTTCCACTTTCCCCGATTTGCCGCTTGATTTCAATTTATCGAAATGCTGCAGCAGTTTTTCCGCTATCTCTTGACTTTTGGAGATGGCTTAGATCCCGGTATCGTTCTTCTCGCTCGCTTGTTGCAGGCTTGTACAGAGAGCATGGAAGTAGCTTTTCAAGTCGGATGATATACCGTCGATTGATTCCATGAAACCCTTCACAAGACGTTCGGTCTGCGTATCGGAGACTGATTTGCCGGACGCGTTATGGTAGATGTCGATGGCTTCGGTACAGACCTTGGTAGCGAAATCAAGAAACTGCACTGTATTACTAGCGAGTCCCAGAGCAACGAGCGCCTCCATAATGTTCGGCCACGATGTGTGAGGACATCAAAAATGAGCGGCAGAAGGTCGAACTATATGTCGCAGCCTTGTAGCAAAGCTGGAGGACCATGCAGCAGAGCCGAAGAGAGTCGAACTCAGCCCCAACGCGTAACTGAATAGTGAATGTATTCGGTGTGAGTTGCAGACAAACCGCAACAAAAAGTGGCCTTGCTGAGGATGCTAAAGACAGTCCAATCGTTACTGGGCGTGTGGGCTCAGACGTTGACGGCGATATCCTGTCTAGAAGGTCAGACATGCCAAACAAGGTTGCTGCGGGAGCATGTTGAACAGCGCTGATCGAGGCAAAGTGCTGCTCCCAAAAGGTGTCCGCTCAAGCAACAGCAGCACGATGTGAATCGGAGACGCCGACATCTCCTTGCCCTGTGAGCTTCACTAACCAGTCACAAAGCTCATTGCTCGTGTAGCTTTGCGATGTTGGATTCCGATGCAGCTTTTCGACAGTCGAGACGAAGAGCAGCTTTCGTGAGACTATTGACTGATCGTCAATTGGTTCGAATTTGGACGAGCTCCGTGCGGACAGATAGACAGGGAGCCTTGAGCTTGACGGACGCCAGCTTGTGCAAAGAATGTCGGACAATCAGGAACATGCGCGCACCAAGCAGGTTTCTAACCGATGTGCTCACCAAAGACAGACTGAAACATTGCGCATGGTTCACGCTTCACATTCACTGCTCCAGGGCTCGCTTGCGCTGATGGGGCTAGAGAATCCCATTTAGCCAATGGCGTCACCGAAGGACCGATAACGATAAGCAACCTATCGACGTCAGCAGGTCAGCATGACATCCTTTACCTGCAGCTAGAGTTGCGCCGTCACACGAGAACACCTCCGCCGACGACCGTGCCCAGGATCGACTTGCGAGCCGTCCCGCGCTGCCTGCACTGCACAGGTGCCACGTAGCAAAACGCAGGTACACGCAGAACCAGCACATGAGAGGCATAAACCGTCTCAAAAAGAACGATTGCGCCCATATAAGAGCCGCTCGCCGCCCCGTTGAACATTTCGAGCGTTCTACATACACATTCACAGCAGCAGACCGCTGCCGCGTGAAAGATGAGTCGATCATCTGCCCAGTCGGAAGTGTCATGTGGGCAAGTAAGCCACCCCTCCGTGAACTCACGAATCAGTCTTTTCCTCGCACACCATCAGACACACTCGAACCTGATTGGAGCGCAATTCGTCGATACCAGGTACTTCGGATGGAATCCTTCTTGATTAGCTTCTGGCCATGCAGTCAAGCGCTTTATTGGAATTCGGCTTCGACGCCGCGACAGTGGTGCGGTGTGCTACCTTGCCAGGTCTTTGTCTTCCCATGATATCATTCTACCCAGGCCTCTTCTTCTCTCTTATGCCTAGTCTTCTAAGTATCCCTTGCTTTGAAACGAAGTCCTTGTCGCAATCATTATTGGTTTGTTTTGCGCATCCATAAGTAGCTCCCTACGACCCTCATCTGCACCATCCCGGCATCTACCAATCCGGAAGGCCTTGCATGCGAAAGCCGTCGACATCTTCAAGAGAGCTCAGAACGCAAAAGCTGAGCGCACAAAGAGCTGAGACCAATGTGCTGGTGTTTCAACTTCGGTTTTCAAAGCAAACCGAAGAACAAGTCGTCATCGTCGAACGAAAAGAGAAGGCGGGATGCGCCGACGGATGGCGCGCTTCACGCCAAGGGTAGACCGGTTGTCGCAAAGAGTCAAGAGAAGCGCAGATGGAAGGAGTCATCGGGAAAGAGACAGTCGACAGATGCTGAGGTTTCGCGCTCACCGCGACGAGCCAGAAATGAACTCGACCCACGATCGCAATACCAGTATGGAGAGACATACCGGGGCTATGAGCAGCATAGACCAGCTCTGAACATTCAGGTGCCTGCCATGTGGCAGCGCTCTGTATATCCGGGAGGCGTGTATTATCCTGGAAGTACACATTCTTCGCAGGAGACGCTGCTCAATCCTCGACCTCATCGCAGTACTCATCAGCGTCAACGACACCCAAAGCATTCATCGCAAGGCACACTTCGAGGTCGCGGAGCTAAGCGAGATCCTCCGAGGAACTCCAAATCCAAGAAGAGTCTTCGTCCTGATCCGTCAAGAGGTTGGTCGTTCTTTGCGCCTTCGCCGCCGAAGACGCCATCAAGGCGCACCTACCAGACATTGGACGCTTCACCACGCAGCCATCGACCCAGTCGCCAACAAAGATCCACACAACAACATGATACAGGTTCGACCTCGATGCCGTCTCAATCGCGCCATCATCGTTCACGTCAGTACGAACAGCAAACTCCTGCCGTGCGCAGCGCGCGCTCAAGGACACCAAACACAGCTGCCAGGCGGGTACCTGATCGTCGCTTCGCTGTACTCGCTGCTACCAACCAAGCACTCGAAACCGTACGTCGTGATGCCTTTGCGCAGCCGTCACCACCCCCGCGAAGAGAAAGGCTTCGAAGGTATGAAGGCGTGACGATTCCCACATCGCAAATGCCTTTCAACTGGGATTGTGTCAGCAGTTCCCAAGCTTCTGGTGGCTACGGAGATTCAACTTCACGGCACAGGCGGTCGCGACGATGATTTATAACAAGAAGGCGCATACATTATCATGTACATGTACGACATACTGTCGTAGTAGCAGATGTGGCTGACGATACCCCTGCACTTCGTCTCTCGCCTGCCATGTTCTACACAGTACACTTTTCGCATACAAAATACCCTTGCATATCATCTAATTCACTTACACTCATACTGTTGTTCATATTCTTTCGATTATGTTTCACGGGTTTAGTCTATGTTCGGAGCTGGAGCGGTGACGATTATTCATGTGGATGTTAGCTCTTCCTGTCACACAACCGGTTCCATTCCTATCGTCACCATACTCCATACATATGTACTCTTTTGAAGTGCGATTGATGTGGTCACTGAGTGGTCATGCTCACGCGCTAAGTCTCATAAAAGCAATTCTGGGTCTGTGATCCACTCCTTGAAGCAGCTTAGACTGTCAAAAGCTGTACAGCTGAGTAGTGAAGGAACACTTTGCCTTGCGCCGCGGTGAAGATTCTGTTGTCTGTCTTGTATGAATGTGCGCATAGTGACGGTGAACGCGCTGAGACCCACTCCGTTAGCTGGGATCTAAACCACGGGCGATCGCCACGGAAAGCTGCAGGATCTTGTGCGGGACGTTGGTTCAGAAGTGACCGGTTTTGGGGAAAGAGCAAGTTCCATCTGCCCTGTGGTAATATGGCTGCAACTGTCAGGGGGAATGAGGGTCGTTAATGAGGCCGCCGCTCAGCACCACGTTACTCAGCAACCTAGATATTCCCACTGCAATGCTATGAATATGATTAATAGAACAAAATTGATCACAGATGCTTTCAGTGAACAGTTTTGTTGTTGGGTCAAGCAGAGAGCAAGAACATTTATGTTCCAAAAAGAGTTCGGTCAATCAGAACGAGCTTCTTCCAGAGGTCGCAACTTCGGACCTCACCTTTCCACGCAAAAGTTGTCAATTTCCTCGTCAACTCACGCACATTTTTCGTACACGAGTGCTTTGTCTCGCCTGTTCGTACAAATCGAGATTTCTGCCTCTCAGGACTCCAGATCAAGCGACCTCAAGCTCCATCTACGACCAAGCTCCCCGCCCACGTGGCGTTTCGACACCTGCAACCCAGGGCGGGCTGTCACAACGTATACGGGAATGTCTCCTGATCCCATCGAGATCGACAGCTTTCCAAACTACCAGAAAGAGAAGGAAAGGCAAAGTGTTGATGGCTGGGGGAAGGCTTTCCGCGGTTTACAGCCAATGAGACGAGAGCTTTACCGACTAGCGCCGTATGCGGTAAGCTTGCTACATATTGCTATCCACCTATACTCCTGGCTCGCATGCATCACGATCTCGACTGGTAGTAGACGGTGGTATTGCGGTGTTTCTAGACATTTATTACGGCTGGAAACCTGAGTTGTAAGCCTCTGTCACATGGAAAGACGGTGTCTACCTGAGCAGCAACGCATCAGGTTGATCTCAATTTTCACCCACTGGTGTACCCCATGCTTTCTTGAATATCGTGTCCAATCTGCCATTGAACTTGTGCATAGCATTTAAATTGCGCTCCGCGATCTCTCGTTCCGTAGCGGATACATCTTTGGTTCGTTCTTCGTATCATCTTCGACGTACTCGGGATGTTTGACACCTGCAATTTCGGGAAGGAAGACGTGGAAGGAGGCTTCGTGCCGCTTCTCGCGATATTTACTGCCGGTCTCTGCTCCTTCTGGCTTGGACTTCGACCACAGACCGCAGTTGTGGAACGTGTACGTCCAACCTTTGGCGAACTTTGATCTGTCGACTCGCGCTATTACTGTCAGCCTTTACATTGACGTTGTATGACGTTTATGGACACCCTTACAAGTCCTATTGAACGTTATGGTTGTCGCCTTCAGTAGAGTCTGCATCTTCTTTGAGCGTGAATGGTAAGTCACCTTGATACCTGCAATACATAGTTGACAGTATCTGTTGTTGTGTCTGCAAGCTTCGAAGTATACCGCATCTAGTTCGAATCAGCACTGATACAGACGAAAGTCGCATTGTAGAAATACACCTTTTGCATTTTGTGCCGCAGTCGCATCTAGTGGAGCCGAAGAATCACTGAGGTCATCCTGAAGCTCACTCAGGTCGCTATCAAGATCGCTATCTAAGTCATCAGTGTCTACCTCTTTGCGGTCGTGTCTTTATGCTTCAGCTCTTTAGGTATCGCTGCGACCCCATTGTAAAAGTCCATGGGAATGCTTGTGTTGGATTGCGTGTGATTGGCATAGTCCTAAGAGCAAGTAGGAGGCCATGAATAGAGGTAAGTAATTCGTGATAGATGTACGCAAGCGACCTGCAAACAGATTCAGCTTGCTATCAAGATTTTCAGACCTAGTCACAACCAGAGAGCAAGCGGCAGAAACCAATGGGATGCTTCTTTCCCTTCTCCTAGCTGCGAAAGCTGAAGATGCTCTCTCCAGTGAAAGCAGCTAAGGTTATGAATTTAGTCGTCAATCCTCACTACCTCACCTCCGGCTTCTCGAACAATGCTTACCAACCGAGCCATGAAGCGCTGCCAACCCGCCTTGTTGTGTCTCGCCTCCCCGGGCCCATCGGTTGGGGGGTTCCATCTGGGACATATCTCTGAGTCGTTTATAGGTGCGTCGTGCTGTGTCTGCGGTTGCTGTTCCTCACTGAAAGGCGACAGAGCCCGTTCGGTCGGATCAGGAACTTCCAGCTCCAGCCCGTCTCCTGTATCCATATCCACATCTCCCCCAGGCTCTGTGATGATGAATAGGGTGCGCAGCACAACCATGCGTTGACCACAAAAGACCGTGTGTTTGGTGCTAATCACACAGCCTCTGCGCGTGACGCCTGCCATGGGAGATCGATAGAGAGGTGCTTAGCGTCTCCTTTCGAACACGAGTGGCTGGACAGGAGTAGCGTCGTACAGGGCAGTGCCGCACACCCGACCCTTGACGCATTGATGCTGATGTGACTCCAACTTGCGTCGATAAGCTTTTGTCTCGGGAATGAAGCTTTTGTTGAGGCCACTCAGGGGCACTGCAAAGCTCTTAATTCTAACCAGTCAGAGCTTGGCTAAAGCTTCGCCAGCTCTAAATCTTTATGTAGGGCTATCCTTGAGACCTCACCTTTCGAGAAGTGAGTAATCAGAGTGATGTGTGCACCGAGGTTCAGTGTTGTTGTTGTGTGCGAAGGGAAGGCCGCGCTGTTGCTCTTTCCTCTCGCTTCATTGTGATGACATCAGCGTTCTCCACCTCACAGAGCCGCAAACGTTACACACTGACTGTCATCCCCTTTCGACAAACACGATGTTGATACCCAGACCACTATCTCGACGATTATTTTGGGATGCCTGCGTCAGCTGCGCCACGATCTGTGCCAGAAGTGGCCTGCTCCGTTGTCCGAAACATGCAAGGCAGCCCGGAGCTGGTGCCTTCATAGCGAGACTTCACCGAGTCTTGCAAGCGGTTTCGGAGCAACTTTCGAGGAGATGCACACCAGCTTGCATGGTTTTCTCGCAACAGGGTTGATTACGCGAGGTTCGTCGCGTTGAAAGGGGTGCTCCATACGTTTCAGAGGTTCAGAAAACATCGTCGCTAAGGCAGATCAGATTTGACGTCGATTAATTGAGCAGTACAGAGCACACGATCAGTGGATGACAGGTGCAGCTTGCGGTCCATATTCGTATTGCTGACGAGCGTCTTCTCCACAATGCCGACATCCGCTCCAGACCGCAAGCTGTAGACCAAGTTGCCGGTCCCCACGCGCATTTCCATCAGGGGCCACGACCCGGTCAAAGCCTGTGATGGCTCAACTATCGACGGATACTGAAGGCATTTTACTTCTTCAGAGCGCGCCTTGCACTTCTTCAGGGCGCGCCTTGCACTCGATCGAGGCATCTCGTCAAGAAAGAGCATTGCATCGTAATCGAAGAAGCAACCATTGGTTCCTGGAGACACGAGCCACATGAACCAAGCCACATTTGGCACGTTTTGTCGCCCTAGTCTTTCATTCGCAACCATCTTCGCCCCATGGACCCTCAAACTGAATGTTTTAGCGTCTCCTGTCTGCGACCATTGGTGAGAAACAATCAGTCCAAATATTTAGTGGCTGTGCTTGTGTAAACGATCGTTACAGGGATCTTAATTCACTCACTACTCAGGGTGGTTTCAGCGCCCGCGCAGCACGCCACAGTGAATCTTAATCCGTCTTACACTTCAAATTCTCCCGGCTCCCCCCGCACAATCTTTCTGAACACCCAGCTTGGCACACATTCCGTCATACCCATTGGAGGAAATTGGCTCACCCACTCATTACTTGAATACCTGCTCGGAACGAGGCGCACCGCGCTAAGGAACGGTCTAGATCGACACCACCAACTCCCCAATTCATACTCCACGAGCTGAAGCGATCATTCAACCATAATATCGCGACATCCTCCAGCATACTTTGTTACTTATACAGCGACGATCACCCGCAATACGCCTCGGCCATGCTGTTTAATTCCAGCGCTCTTGTTGCGGCTTTGAGCCTGCATACTGCTTTCGCAGCTCCGGCAATGGAGCACAAAGAGCACCATCTCGAGGATATCCAATGTCGCTGCCTGACATTCCGCGCAAACGAACGACCCACCCCATGCAACTTCTTCGAGTCCAGGGGCTTTGACTGGAGGTCCGCACAGATACTTGCATCACAGTACGACATCAAAGTTCAGTTCGCCAGCAAGAGCACCATCTCCAAGGTGCTTTCGATCTCTGCCCCGCTTCCGAGCGAAGTGCTGCAAACAACCAACACTGGTGATGCGCAGTCGGCATCGAGAGATGCGAATATCAGCCAAAACAAGATTGTCTGTGGCTTTGGGAAGGAAGTCAGGCGCATGAGCCACCATTACCGAGACTATGAGCCAGAAAGTCATTTTGTGGGACAGGTAATTGGTTGGTTGATGCTGTTTATCGCTTTGTACGTCGTGGGCGAGTACGTATGGACAAGGTAAGATACAGGTACCTGCGGTATTACCGCCGTCGACTAACGCTGTTAGATACTCATCTCGAAGTCGACCCATCAAGCTCAAAGGAGAAGAGAAGCATCTCAGGGCTAGGTTTAGCAACACCACCTCCTCGAAAGACGCACCCTCAGACTTCTCTTGAAAGAGTTACGAGGTTGCGACAAAATAGTCTTTCAACCAGCATCCCCGAGAGTTGTACTTCCGGTTCCCTCGCATGTCATCGGTCACACTGCGCGAGAACGATGCCGGCGCCAAACCCTGACACACAGATGGAGATTTCTGAGCCACGACCAAGCATGAATGAAACAACTCCATGCAATTAGTGGCTTTGTGTCCTGTTGCTGTGTGCATTCGGGTCGGCATCGCCATCTTACGGATAAAACACCACATCAATCCATCGGTCGAGACGATTCCAAGAGCTAAGGGTTAGATACATGACGTGTGGTGCGGAACAGGATATGGAGGCATTTATTTATGCGTCAGGTACGCGCAGGGGATCGGATCGACTGCACTATCTCTCTCACGAGGAGCATGTATGGGGCCGGTACTTTCAAGCCTCATTAAGTATCAAGGATGTGTTCACCTAACGATGCCTACTCTGGTACAGCAGACTACTCGAAAGAAATGCCGCTCTTGCGAATATGAAAAGTAGGCGTAGCCATCACTCCTGCGTCGATGTTCGCGGTCGACGTGCGTGGTCATTCCCCGATCAACCTTGACGTAGTTTGCTCCCTAATCTCAACTCATCGTGTCGGCATTAAAAGACGGTTTTAACAGACGCAACTCCCAAGGGTCCACCTATATCTCGGGCTTTCCGACATCTCATCTTGTGCACAAAAGCAGCACAACATCTTCCTGCAAACTGATTGCTTACATCTCACTGCATTAAGGCATCCCGCACGTGTATTCATCTCTCCTGCGCGCGAAACGCGCAACGCTAGCGCTCCTCCAACACCATAAACAGGAAGTACTATGCTAAGAGCACTTCGCCCAATATTCACTCACCTGAACACACAAACCCGTCCCACACCACGTCTATTCGCTACAATGGCCGCCCCGCATCCCGTGATCCTATGCGGCAAAACCGAAGTCATCGGCGCCGTGGTCATCGAGAGCTTGAAGCCTGAGTTCGAAGGTACATGATTCCGCCCTCCATCGCATATAATCTCCGGCCTTGACACAACACGCAGTGATCCACTTCATCCAAACCGTCTCCACCGGCAAGGCAATCATCCCCTCACTCCTGCGCGGCGAAGCGCCAAACCCCTCATCATCAACATCCCCCATTTCCAGTCTCGGCACCAAGAACTACTCGAGACCCCCCGTTGCTGTTCTCCTAGGCGCTGCGTTTGACGACGAGGGAGTCAAGGAGCTGATGGAGGCTGCGAAGGGGACGAAAGATGTGCCGTGGCTCAGACCGGATACGAGCAAGCCTGCGCCGCCGCCTGGGCCGGAGTATGGGCAGGCGATGGTGAAGAGGATTAAGGAGGCGGTGAGGGGGTTGGAGGAGAGGGGGGAGTTGGTGGGGAATGGGGGGATTGTGTGGTTTTGATGTGGGAGATCAGGTCAGATTTGGGTGGGCGGGGGATGGTCGCTCGGCGCTCGGGCATGTTCGGTAGGCTTGTGTAGTAGGAAGCTTCGTTTTTTGAGAAGCTGATTATGCATTACAATGTGTACATGATGAAGCTATACAACAAACCCGTTCCCCGGGGTATCCAATCCAAATCAATCCCAAAACGCCGATGCTAGAAATGCTTCGCAACTGCCGCGCTAACATGCAGCTCTACATAAGAAATGGCCATCCTAGAGCCACAGCAGCCACTTCACAACTCTCCAAACCAAACCAACAACACTCTTCAACAACCCATACACCGCGAAGATGATCGACGCAAACCTCAACGCAACAACAATCGTCCACTCCACCGCCGACCATCCCCAGCTCATCACCCATCTAGTATGGCGTCTCCGCTGGCGCAGCATGCGGTCGATTTCGTCGTTGATTTGTTTGACTTGGAGCGGGCCTTGGCCTGAGACTTCGCTCGTGATGCGCACGGCTTTGTCGCCGCTTTCGAAGATGCGGGGCATGAGGTCGCTCTCTATGCTATCCCTCAGCTGGCTGATGCGCGTGTTCAGGTCTTTGATCGTGCCGGAGCGGAATATTTCGCATGCGGTGTGGAGCGCTGATGTTGAGCGCTCGAGATCGTGGACGAGGATGCGGGCGGCGAGGACGTGCTCTTCTTTCCTTGAAACGGGGAATAGATGCTCCTTCGCGGTTTCTGCGGCCAGAGTGAGGAATCGCGGGATTTGGGTATTGGGTGTTTGCGCGCGTCGAGCGATCTCTTTGGCTTTGACGCCAGAGCAGAGGAAGAGTGCGCGCACGCGAGCGATGTCTGCTTGCGTGACTGCATTCTGCCATTTTCTGCGCTGGAGTGCATGCTCATTATCGTCGTCGTCAGCAATACTCCAGTGTCGCTTCCCGTCGAGAGTGGGGCGAGAGGCGCTGCGGTGCCTGCCTTGAGCATCCTTGAGGGCTGTTGGGGGGAGAGCGCCAGGAAACACGCTGCCAGGTCGAGCAAGCTGCTTGTTCATGTGGTCTTGATCGCGACTTCTAACAGGGCCGAGTGTAGCTGATGAAGAAGCTGTCGAGACGCGTTCCAGGTTGATGCGAGGCGGCAGAAGCCGGTCGATGCGAGGAGATCGAGTGTTCCGGCGTTCGCGGGACTGGCGTGAGATGTGATGCTCGAGGTCTGATGCATTATCGTTGTCGCTCAAGGCTTCGTGAGCAGGACGGAACGATGGGAGTTTGAGGTGGTACCGTCCATCCTTCTCCGACGTGACACTACTCGCCGTAGTCGGTGTGACTGTTCGTGAAAGCGCTGGTCGGTTGGTGCGTACGTCTTCGTCAAAGTCCACAGAGTTGCGATCAGAGACTGTGCTCGCATCCGTGTCATCTGCCCGGTCACGTCTGAAGATGATATCGCCCACTTTCGTGCCCTCATGCTTGACACCCTTGAAGAACCTTGTGACAGCGGAGTGAGGCTCTTTGAAGTCTTGTGTTTCTTTGCGACGCAGCTTATCTGGACTTGGTAAGCTACTTACGCTATCGTTCTTGCGATGGCCAAGTAAGTTCTTCACAGCACCTGGTGCAGCAAGGATGGCGTTTCCAAGGCTGCTAGGCTCCAGGGGCTCCTCGCTCGTCTGTCGAGAGCTCTGGTTGTTGTTGTTGTCCAAGTTTGTTGAAACTTGGTCGTGCTTCTGCTCATGCTTGTCGTGGTCATGAGAAGAGTGAAAAGGATTCAGCTTGCTTCGCTTGGTCTTGCCAAGGTCAGAACCGGCTCTACTAGGTGGCGGGGACAAGTCGCTTCCAATGTGCGGGAAGTGCCTTGTATGAAGCGGCGTGCTGGACGCAGCACCCTCATCCTCGAACGATGATCGAGGTTCAGCCGGCTTGATAGGCGACAAGGGGCTGGTGCGATTCCGTGGAGGCATCTTGAGGGTGGCATTCTCGTCCACTCTTGCAGAGCCATTTGTAAAGCGAGGTACTTCCAGAGAGTTGCGCGAAACCTTCCCATCCGGAATGTCATCGTGTGCTCTTCCCCACTTGTCGGGCGTGTCCGGCGTGAATACAGCTGGTGACTTGTTGTTGATTCCCTTGGTGTGTAGCTCCAACTGTTTCTTCATCTGCAGTGCAAGCGGACCGGTGTTATGCTCGACATCGAAGGACTTCCGGACCTTGCGCGCATCATTGTCGGAATCGGACGAGTCACTGTAGCCTGTTGAGTGCTTTCGTGGACTGCCTCTGCCTTTCCGAAGTCGCGAGTCAGCACGGATTGTTGGTAGTAGTCTTCTCTTGCGGCTGCGCTCGCTACCATGCTCACTCTCATCGCCAGTCGTGGGATCAGTCGCAGTACCAGGCAGACCGTCCACGTGGCTGCGTCTCCTCTTGTCAGAGTACTCCTTGCTAGGTCGTGCTTGAGGGAAGTCATTCTTCTGCTGCCTTGGTGCTTCTCGTGCTGGGAGGATTTTGCGGCCGTTACGGTCCTCGATGACGGTCTTGTTAGCGCCGTGTTCGAGCCAATACGCATCAGCGAGAAGCTCCTCGGGGGTAAAACTCCAGCCTTGCTGTGACTTTGAGGGTTTGCCATGTGCGGCTTGCACTTCGTGGTCATTGTGTAGCTTTGGCAGCAGAACACGGTCCTCTTGGCGGAACCCAGGTCTTCTTGACTGTTCCTCAATCCGATCGACCCACTCGTGCACTTGCTCAATATCTGAGAATTCGGCAGGTTCTTGAGGCAATGCCAGCCGCTCGCGCGCTCTGCTCCTGCGGTTGCGCAGAGCTTGTATAGGATTGTAGGGCCGACCGAGCTCGTGCTGCTTGTTCGCGTACGACGGTGTACGCGTGAGCTGCGCTTGCGGGCTGCCCGGAACAGCGTTGGATGTGTAGATGAAGTTGCCTGGCGCATCAGCGTCTGCCTTCAGCGGTGGCAGATACTCCAGCAAGCGCATATATTCTGCGCGAAGCTCGATGTACGCGCGGGCCTTGTCTCGCCGAAGTAGCGTCGCGACGGAGGGATGGATTGCCTGGGATGCTGGGAAAGCCATGGATGCGCTCCGCTGCATGCTGCTGGACACGTGTCGAGAAGGCGAGCCTTTCCCGCCCATGGGCGATATGTTGCGAGACACTCTGCGTTGCTCGTTCAGGTACTGCCTCAGGCTGCTGCCCACGCCTGCGTTTGAGAAGCTGCCCTCTCGCTGTGCTCCAGAAGGCTGCCTCGACTGCGAGCCCAGCAGCTGAGAAGCACTGATGTTCCGCCGCCGGCTCTCGCTAAGATTCAGGGCCATGTGCACGAGCTGGTTTGGGTCGACGGTTGGTCGCGGCGGCGTGTTGCTGTGGTCGGCGGGCTGGACACCGAGCATGCTGCTCCTGGTCCTCGGTGCACCCAACCGGCCGTTCTCCTGTTCTGCTTCGACCCTTTGCGCGACCGGCGGGCTGTCTGGAGAGGCCGTCCGCTTGCTGCGACCTTCTGGCTGTCGGTCGTCTTCGTGCGCACGACGATGCCGCGCCCTGCTCTTGCCCTTTGCATCTGGGCTATGTGCTTGACGGGTGCTGTGTCGATTGCGTGGCCCGCTGGGGAAGCTCGAGTCCAGCAAGAAGCCGCCAGCGGACCTGCCTGCCCGATATCTGCGGTGGGCAAAGTCCTGCCCCTCTATGGCCTCCGGGCCCAGCGGACTGCGCGCTGACCCCTGTGAGGCTGCCCTGAAGTCGCCGTTGGTCGCACCTTCCCTATGCCTCGAGCCAGCGCTGGGCGCACGTGACGAGCCGCCCTCCCCATTTTCGACGTAGGTGCCCGACGTCTTGGAGTCGAACGTGTGCGACGATGTTACCGACGGCTCTGACGAGAAGGAGCGGCGGCCGTGGCTGGAGGAAGCGGGCATTACCATGTCTATGGCGGGTTCGGCCATGTTAGCTGCTCCGCAGAGGGGGTCGCATGGCGAGCGTGATGGCTCCGCGGTGCAGGCGACGATGCGGCCAGCAATGGGCCGCGGGGATTGTCGACCGTCTCCTGGGATGTGGCCGCAGAGGTGCCAGAGCACGGCAAGGAGGTGCTGGGCGTGCAAAAGCCAGAAAAGTGCTAAGATCAACCGTCCGGCGGTGGATTAACAGATGGTCGAACGCACCCCCGGCCGCTGCTCACACGTCACCGGCCGTGCACATGCAAGAGCTCCACTTAAACCGCTGTTCGTCTGTCACAAACTACACACACACTTACTCACTCACACACAACTCTTGCAACGCTTGCCCCCGAGTAGTCTTCCAGTGTGCAGGGCTAATGTATCCGGCAGTATGGGTCTGCCGTATGCACCTGGGTACTTTCCGCCAGGCGAACTCACGCTACATCTTAGCTGCATGCATAACAAGAGGCATTCAATCCTAGTCCAGACAGTCTGTATTGGACACCGCGCCTCGGGACCGTCTATCTCGCACACTGAGGACTGGGTCGCTCACTGCATAAATCTTTCAGTGGGCCATCTTGGTTCAATATTCACGGCTCTGGGCTGCGTAATCGGAGCGGGGTTCAGATTACTGATATCCAAGCCTGGAGGTACTCGCAGGACTGTATAGAATCAAGGCGAGGGGCCACTGGTCCTCGAAATTTGCTCGATCCACGGCCCTCGACCCTGAAGGCTGAATCGAGACCCTCGTGCTTCGAAACCCCATCGACTTGCACTCCGTTGCCCACAACTGTACCGATGCAAACAGATGTGGCGCTCAGCCTTCGTCGAAAGGAGCAGCACTGAGAGACGGTGTGGTTTGATCGTCAGGGGCGGACGTATGATGGGCATATATTGCTGTGAGCGAGCCGAATCTCCTCGGAAAATCTCTACGTGTACCGCATGGGGGAACTGCGAATAAAAACGTGAGGAGGGTCGTGCCTCGATGGTCACAGTCGTTTACATGTTGCGCTTGTGTGCAACGCGCGAAGTGCAGTGTCTAGCTCTGTTACCAGCAAGGTCTGCCTACGACATATCTGTGGATATATCATCAGTCGACGTGCCACTCAAGTGTACACGTATATACACGACGAAAGACTTGGAAGGTTGGCCTGGGTAATCTTGCGTGTTTGTTTACTCAGGCCGACTTGCGACGACAATCACCGCTCCTTCCACATACAACAGCCATAACAAGAAGGGTAGTTGACATGCCCGCTTAGAGCTCCCTGTACCACAACCATCGAGTATGCGACATGTGCGAGAAACTCGTACGGGCCAAGTATGATCAGATGGCCGATCAGCCCCAAGGTATGGCTGGCTGACCGTTGGCCCAAAACGTGTTGCGGTGCGAGGCTGACAGGCAGCGAAGAGCTGACCGCTCGCGCCTCTGACATAACAATCCTTCCACGCCATGCGCAGTGATATGGTGACTTCGACAGCATCTTGTCCGCCGTACCATTGCCCAACTAAGTGTGTGTCTGGTAAGCCCTTCGACGGCATGGATAGAATTTTACAATGGGACCAAGTATCGCAGAAGTGAGGTTGCGGTTAGAGATGGCTGGCGTTCGACAATCAGCCTTGTAGATATCTTAATGCAGCAGGTTGGAGAGGCGTCGAACGTTTGCAGTTGCCCGCGGTGTATGAATCGACTTCCTGCTCGCCGTAAGCTGATGGTTCAACTGCGCATCATAACACCCAGTACGGAACGCTCCACTTCTCCACACTCGGTAGCTGCCGAATGAGCGCAAGCCGGTCCACTTTACCCCGACGTGTATCTGAGGATGAGCCAACAGCTACGCTCCTTGTACGCTCCGTATGTCAGGCTGACTCCTTCATCGCTGTGGTCAGCAAGGTTGAGGCGACAGTCGCATCTTGCGCGTCGTTTAATGCCAGTCAGAAGGATCGATATCTCCCTAAGCATGATTCAGCTTGGCTTTGGAACTACTGGCAGCGTTCTCAGAGACTTCTGGCTCGAATCATTCAACCGAAATGTAGGATTGCTGCTCAAAAACCTGTTGGCTGCTGTTATTGAGGATAAAAGTACTGGCTCACTACGCTCTCAAGGACGAATGCCTTAGCAAAGCCACTGATAGAATGTAAATGCTCGAGCAGAGCAGTGCGGGGCAGAGCCTGTCATGTCAACGATCTTGCGTAAGTAAGCTTGCGGCTCGGACTCGAAGTTCAGTGTGAATCGGTACGCTGCGGAGAGTCCGAACAATCGACTCCTGCACGGCCTCACAGCGAGCAAGCAAGCTTGACCAGTCCGCATCTGATGGAGAATGGCAGCAAAAAGTATCGGCTCGTGCACGAGTCTGCGTCCACAGGGTGGACTGTCGTTGCACCGCGCTCTAAATGTAGGGTAGTTCACCTGAACCTCAGCGTAACATATCGTGTCGGTGAGTGGCACTGTGTGCACTCTCGTACTGCCGTCTCAGATCGTCCCGTCATAGTTCGTACTCGAAGATATATCTGATGGCTCACGATAACTCCAAAGTTGTTCATGGAGTTTGTGACGGCATTGTCGACGCATGAGCAATGTCAGTGCCTATGGCCCTGAACTCGATGGGACGGGCAAGTTGGTGTAGTCCAACCCAACTTGGTATATGGTAGCGAGTAAGTTGGCGATGCAGAGTAAGAAAACCTGAAACGCTGGGCCTTCCCTTGCCAGGCTAAGGGCTTACGAATCAGCAAGCGTGTCCTCGCATGCTGCCGTCTGCCTGCTACGTCAGAACGACCTTTGCGATCTCATGGGAGGCTCGTGTCCAGTGGTCACACTCGAGTTCATGAGGCCGCATCAAGAGGCGTCATATGGCATGCTGCACACATTAGTCGAAGATTATGGCGTCCAACAGAAGAGAGAAGGCGAACGTTAACCCGGCCAACACCTCTGGACATCGCATCAATCCCAGGGGTCTCGAAGGGTCCTGTGAAGATCACCCCATAGCAATGCTGAACAAGGTTTTGTGGCAGTTGCTGGTCCTCAGCCTCGGAATCCTGGGGGGACCGATCTTACGCCCAATGCCCATATACCGTATTTCGGAACATGTAGCCAAGACCTGATGTCGAAAGGGCGGATACGTGTCTGCTAGCAGCTCAACATTTCTCGTGTAATCGTGTTGCGCCCCACCATGTGTGAAGGTGCATCATTTCGTACAATCATTGTGTGGTAGCGACGCGTGCGGCTACCGGCAAGGCTGTCCACGATCGAGGAATCTGAAGAAAAAATAAGATACAGACGCAATCCATCGGCTGGAGGTTATGTTCACGGCACCGGTAGCACCAATTGGCTCGTGGTCGGCGACTCTTCGTCAAATAAACAAGCCTTCCGGACGCTGATTCGTGACCAACTCGGCTCCGCTTGAACGAGGCGGATGATCCGGTAATCTGGCCACGAGGCTGGACAGGGAAGAAATCTCGAGCATTGCGTCCTCGCAAAGTTGCTGCTGATGCTGGCCTTGATGGATGTGATCTGGGATGCATGTGTGTGATTTTAAGACAATGCGACTGGAATGCAACGTCGTCCTCGGGACCCTAGCTGCAAAATTAGCGACCCTGCACCTCGAAATAGCGATAGCATGACCAAGCGGTCATCACAACAGCTCGCCATCCCCAGCCAGCCAGCCATCAAGCCTTGCGCTCTTGGCCTTGCAATGCTGCGAGGCGGCGTGATCCGACACAAGGTTCTGACGGGACCTCTCGTTTCTTTTTGATTAGCTGACCGAATCGGCAACGCAGCCTTCTCCCAGCTGTACGCGTCTTCTTGCTTGATTCATGGTAGGCTCGATGAGCATCGTTCAGGCTGGAGTTGAGAGGCCCAATAGGCGTTCAGTTCGCCTCTTCAGGTGGTGGCTGCAGGAAAGCCGCCCACTCAGATGGCAAGTGCGAGGCTGACGCCGGCTGAAAACACAGCCTTGTCGCACTCCACCTCCCCCCAGCGAAAATCGGTCTATCAGGCAGCTGCATAAGTGTATTTGGCACGCCCAGCCCCCGCCCTCAGATCGACTCAGAAACACATCTGAAGTTCTTGACACCTCGACATCCCACCATCCCTATCCCCATCAGCCTTAGACGCCGTTTGAAAGACCGGCCCCACCCAAAGGAGGAAATCGACTACCAGATCCGTCCACCACGTTGCACCAGGATTCGAATCTCTACCATAGCCTTCCTGGACCCTGATAGCATCATCAGGTGTACATGCCTCCTACGAGAACAAGAGCAAGGATGAAGGAAGAAGCACCCGCTACCACCACCACCATCTCGACGGTGATCCAGACTAGTGATCCCGTTGGGCCGCAGTCGACGTCAAGGGAAACCCTCATCACAGCTCTCATCAAAAATGACACGCCTAACACTTCTCCCACCTTCCAAAATTCAGCGAAGACTCCGTCGCGCAGAGTGTTGCGATTGAAGTGTCCGATCTGCTCTGACTATCCCGACGGCTTCCGGAGTGAGCATGAGTTGCGCCGTCATACCAATCGCGTCCACAAGAAGACGCGTAAGGTCTGGGTGACCATTGACACGTCGCCGGATAAGTCTTTCCTCGCAAATTGCAAGGCCTGCCAGACCGGTAAGAGGTATAACGAATGCTACAATGCTGCTTCACACCTCCGCAGGATGCACTTCCACCCGCACAAGCGAGGCGAGAGGAAGATGACGGCTGCAGAGGCGCGTAAAGGCGGGAAAGCCACAGATCTGGACCCTCCCATGGATGTCTTGAAGACAAACTGGTTGCGAGAGGTGGACGAGTTCGTGGATGGGGATGATTCGCCTATGGATGATGTGAGGAACGACTCCTTGACTCAACCACCATCGCTGCTGCAACCACAGCCTCAGCAGCAGACCACCGGTACGAAAGCCGACTCAAAAGCGCCACCAACCCCAACAACTCCCTCTACCCGTTCGATGGCAATCGACAGTATCGTAGATAAGGTCGATGCTGCTTGAGCCACCTTGTGTGGAGGTCTCCGAGGATACAAGGCACATACCTCGACAAGCTTTCGAGCTCGTAAGAGCACCGCCTCAATACTCGCACCCGATCACATGAAGAAATGTGACACCGATGAGCGTGTCATAATAGCCTTGCAACGTAGGGTAGGCGGCCTAGTCGATATCAGCCGGCGAGTGGTTCCAGGGCTGCAGGCGCACCTCTTGGTCCTTCAATAATAAGGCTGCTAAGCGATGACACCAACGTCGAGCTTCTTCGGCCTTGCACTGTCCTCGGCCAATGTGTTCGGTCGCTGTACATTGTATTGTTGAGCGCAACTGTGCCAACAACTTGATGCGTTCTGCATTCAATAGAAGGGGTGCAATTCACTCCACCCCGCTAACCCAAAATCTTTCGCAAAAGCAAGTAGCGTTTGGACTCTGTAGTGAGGCTAGAAAACGAGAGACGCTGGTGCCGGTGAGCGGTCAGCCTTGTCGTGTTGGGCCATGGTGAACTAGGATTGTAGTCAGCAGGATACGATATTGGCAAGGCGCCCTGTGAAAGCTCCACTTGTCCCATGCTCTTTCTTCAATAGTTTTGAGTCTTCGCGACCCAGTCCAGATGTAGACAAATAGCGCGGCTTATATCACTGAGCACGACGCGTCGTCGCGTGCTCGAGCATTGATCCTGAATCATGCCGATATGTTACGCCTAGGAATGCATTTTCTGAATTGTTGGGGTTTTCGACATCAAGATGTTGCGAACAAAATGCTGGATGAGTATAGAGTAGAATGTACGCAAGGAATGAAGTGGGTTTAAGAGCACCGCAAGTGTAGATCGTCCTCGTCCCAGTTGTGTGGAACCGCGGCGCGGGTGACGTGTGACCTCCGTACGCGAGATTGTGGGCAACTACCTCGCGAATCCTTTCTCCGCCAACACAAACACAACACAGAGGTACGCGTTCTCACACACGCTGCAAGACCAGGTTGTTTATCATCAATTCAGTACGTACGTATTTGCAGCCACCACAGCGACCTCGAACGACCTACGCGCCGTCTTGTCGATGTACTACTCTCTACTCCAGTGGGACAGCCTGCGAACTACCGAAGCCAACGATGACTGTAGCATCACTACAACTTGGGCAAATTGCGAGCATCGAGTTCGCGACCACAAGACATCGGACTTTCAAACCGTATAAATCTCTTCACGAGTTGCAACGATGGCTTGGAAATACTGGAGAAACAATGTAAGAAACTTTGTCAACTTGGGCAGGCTTTATAGCTTGTCGCAAAAGGAGAAGATGGAAATGGATAGACTACCTCGTCTACCCAAAGGACGTTATACTGGTTTCCCACGCCATGGTGTGAATCTGGGCAACCTATTCAGAGGAACAACCATTTATGATTATATGCAACCTCCAGGCTGGGCATACTTTGAAGATGGCTCCATATTTGTTGCGCGTGCCAGGTACGATCATCACGATATGCAGCAAATCATGAACTTTGCTGCATTTTTTCTGCGGGACCCTTCCAATGGAAAACGTGCTTTGAGGAAGGAGCATACTGGCCAAACGCAGCTGATTCTGTTGGAGTAAGTGACTTCGACTGTGTTTGTGAGCTATTAACGAACGCCTGCATTAGGAGAAACGTTGCTCATGAGGTCTATGGCCATGGGCGCTTTCACTTGTACGCTCGATACGCTCATACCGGAGAGAATTTCTTCGCTCCTTCGTCGCACTATTGTGCAGTAAGCCTAGAACTAGACCCGACACAAGCCTTTCCCATCTCTATTGCCTTCTACAGTCGGATGAGTCAATCAATCCTTCCGCAAAAGAACTTCACCCACGGTATACAGTTACTCCATACCTTGCGGACATTCCGCGGCACCTTGATCGATGGAGCCTTGCAACCAAACGTTCGCCCGAGCAATAGACTGGAGTTCTCAATCGACCCGTCAGCCGCACCGGCTTCTCCACTACCGGCCGCGCAAGTGGCTGAGAAGGAAATGATATCACAGCAAGGAGGGATTCAAGAACAGCAAACAATCACAGCATCTAAAGAATCCGGGCGACAGCCACAGACTTTACTACAAGAGCACAGAGCCTCTACCACATCTCATGAGAAGTCTCTGCTACATAAGCACCATTCAAACAAATCCGGCTCTACATGGGTGCATGTACAAAATGGGAGTATCGCACAACCAGGGGTGCCAAGCGCGCCGGATAAGAAACGCAAGCCCCAAAAGAAACGAGGCCCCTGTACCTCAGACATCGAGTCAACAACTGCACAGCTCGAAGCACGAGAGCGCGAGTTCAAGCACCGGGAAGATCTGCTGCTCTGGAAGAAAAAGGGTTGGAAGCTTGAGCAAGAGCTAGCTGAGGCCAGGAACGTCAGCAAGGTGCCAGGGTCCTCAGAGCCTAAAGAAAGAAGTGTGAGGATCCAGAAAGTCATGTGGGGCCCATCCAGGCAGACAGATGTGGAATCCGTACAGGCAGAAGCGCAGAGAGCGGACGCTGAGTCGATCTATGAGTTTCTCAATGACGATGAGACTACGCCTCTTAATGCTCTCGAATTGCTTCGAAGGACATGCCGAAAGGATTGAACCATGGGCAACAAATTGGAGTGTCGACAAGAAAAAGTAACACACTTCCATACACTACTGTGCGACTTTGTCTTATTTAGCACTCAGTCGCAAAGACAGACCTGTTGCGGCCTAAAGAAGGAGACTTGGGAATGCAGTGCGATCTTTGAATTACGCCGATACGACTCGATCACTCGTGCCATTTGGAAAAGGGTCAAGGATCGCATGCCGCCATTGATCAGAGTGCAAAAGCGCTCAATATACATACTCTTTGCGGCTAAATGTCGCGACAAGCCGAAGGTACTGTATACTATGTAAACCACCACCCAGTAGACAGCTAGGGTCCACAACACTCGGCCATTGTCCTTCCACCGTCGCCATGGTCTTTGCTCATGGCTGCACTGACACAGATTGAACGCAAACAAAGACACAACGAACAAGGAGCTGAGCCATCCACATCTCGCTGCTCCAAGTGCACATATACCCACGAAGTCATCACATCATCCAAAATATGACCAAAAAGTCACGGCTCAGGGTAATAGTGTGTGATTCGCAATCTGATTCTATTTCAGGGTATCCAAGTACAAACAGTTTTTCCGCACAGCAGCCGTAACCACATACAACATGGGAAACATCTTTATAAGGAAGGTACAACGCCTCAAGCACCAGTCAACTCCACGCTTGTTGTACAATAAGAAAACATACCGCGTCGACTCGACATTGTAGGATAGCGCAGTGTGCCGTCCATAGCAAGTCTTCGAGTGCGCCCTTGAGCAAGAGATGCCCACTTTTGGTGTCTTGGACACGACAATGCGCCACAATCCAGATGCAACGCCGATCCCGCGGCAAACAATCCGTTGTCCCCGCAATCTCAGGGCCTCCCCAGATTCAGGATCTGCCAGATCGCTCCGCCCTAGTCCTCCGCTTCTCATCGTGCATGCGGCCTTGTAGGACTATGGCTTTTATCACCCGTCGGCGTTATCGTGTCGCCGTCCACATTCGCCATCGATACATGGATGTTCGTTTCGACCTGGACTTTGATCCCATCTGATAGCGGACCCGTCTTGATGATTGAGTCCTGACTGCCTGTAGGAGAATCCTCGCGCAGAGAGTCCATTTGTGTTTTGCGTGTCTGACTGCGTCCAAGACGGTGATCGACTATGCGTGACAACCTGTTGCTGCCGCCGACGATGGTGACGGAGCGTGCCGGTACAGATTCCTTGTCCATGGACATGAGGCTGTAGTGTTCGATGTCGCCGGGCCGTGTAGCGTTGGTTGTGTTTACCGTTGTGACGACGGTGCGGTTGTATTGTGCGGTTGAGATATCGTTAGAAACGAGGATACGGCGGGTTAGTGCGTAGAGAAGGGCATCGATCCAACCGCATGATGTAAGGAGCGAGCCGGCGATACAGAAGAAGACGTCGGGCATGGGAGTGCCGGTCATTGCGACCATGCGGCCAACTGCGATAGGGAGCGTAAGGATCACGTAGATGGCTGGGTACATGACCATGAACTTTGTTGCGCGGGTGAGCTTGGTGGTGTCATTGTTGATGATGCTTCGGATGCGACCACGCAGATGGATGAAGACATGTCCGTAGATGGCGATGGTGCCGAACTCGACAATGAAGATCCATAGGTAGTGGAGCCACAAGCGTTCGTTCTGGTAATCGGATGAGACCCAACACTAGGTAAATGATCAGCTTCTAGTAGTAATTGAAGGCATCGCGCGCTACTTACCCATCCTCCGGCGCGCCCAAAGTAGCGATCCTGGTACATGGCCGGACCCAATATGGTCAAAAGCAAGACAAATGCCCACAGTCCCAGAATTGAAACGATGAACCACTTGTATGGCACCTTGTAGCCTTTGACGACACCCAACCACGTGTGGATAGCAATAGCAAGGACGAAGAAGCCACTCGATACATCGCCAATTTGCAAGAATAATGCCTGAATGAAGCAGGGCGCTGTAGGAGCCAATATCTTGTTGATACGAAGCCAGTGGAATGACATGACGAATGCGATCGCTTGCTGAAGGTCCGCCAGTAACAGATTGTAGATGAGAATGACATATTGGTTGTACCCAACGTATTCTCTATAGTGTTTCCGCCAGCTGATCAAACGATGTGTGATGAACATGAGTAGAGCCGTAACACTAATCAAAGACATCATGGCGAAGATGGTGACGGGGATAAGACCGGTTCGGTAGACAGGCGTGAGCGGATCCAGGCTGTTCGGGTTGGGGAAGTATCGCATCTCCAGGACGTGCCTGGGCGCCATATCGAAGGTTGCCATGTTGATGATTGACTGCGCTTGGATACTTCGGAATGAACGTTATGAAGTAGAATGAGGGATTTCTAACTCGCGATCTTCAAGACATTGTGCAGAACAAAGCGATTGATTGCAGCACCCTCAGTACGAAGACAGCCTGTCTCGTGCCGTCTGGTAAACGTAGGGTAAGCTGGTGAGGGCTGAGTGGATGCCGAATGGGAGGACGGTGAGATGGAATCCTTTATCGCGGGGACGATGTGGCTTGCAGCTGTATACAAAGGTACGTTGGCTTTAGATCTACTCCGTAACGGCGGACCCTTAGATGTTAGGACAATATTGGGAGAAAAATGGGAAAACAAGAGATTGCTAAGACGAGCCGGAGGAACCTACTTCAGTGGAGAACAAGGCCATAATAAAGTGACGGATCTTCAGTCTGCCACTGACTTGGGGCAGAAACGATACTAACGAGCATGCTGGTGCGGCATGCTTGACAGCTGCTAGCTCGACCTGGGCAGGGTTCAAGGGAAGGTTTGACGGGGGGGGGGGGGGCTCCACTCCCTGTCAGCCGGTATATAGCCAGCCGAATGGTTTGCCCCATTGCTGAGTCGTTGTGACACGGAAGTCGATCAATGGGGTACATTCAACGTTGTTGCCCATCCTGACGGTTACGCTGTTCCAGCTACTGATACCCGGGCTTGCAAGGTAGTTGAAGCGGATACAGCGTCAGGAGTGATGAAATTGCCAGGCTAATGTCGTGTGATGAGTCTCATGGGCCGGAGGCATTGGACAGACGGGCGCAGTCCGCAGCCACCACATGTGGATGCCCCTAAGCATGGGCGTGCATGTCTGTGCAATTCCCAAAGCGACAATGAGCAGCGCTGCCACAGAGCGGTGCCAACCGCGCGACCGTCCTAATCTATATGCACGTTCGGCAGCCACGATTCTACATCGTGTTGCTGGATTGTTGTTGCTTCATCACACCAGAATAAGGCGCGAAGGCGCAAGTCCAGATTGTGGAGAGCTGAGAGTATCAGGACGTCTCTTGTGCTGCATTGTTGTGCGGGGAGAGCTTCCAAGGTGCTTGGCCCTGGGGTTGTTTCTTGCTAGCCCGGTGTGGGGGATTGCCGCCAATTTCTGGGCTCATCCTTCAAAGCAATTCAGGGTGAAAGAGCTAGGAAAACTAGTCCTTCGCCAAAATGGCTTACCGCGCAGCCCGAATCAATGCGTTTACTTAATGCTTTCTGCACAAAACAGCTCTCAAAGATTCCAGCAGGTACGGCTACCGACTCCCCGTGCACGCAGTGTGACTGCCGCCTCTGAACATCAGCAGGGAAGGAGGCCCTTTTGTGTCCAAGGCGTCCACGGCCGAACGGGATTGCCATCGACTTGCCATGGGCTTGCGACATCCTAACAACAGACACTCAGGGTGGACCGAGATGAGGTCGATGCTCTGCGGGAATATCTCAAGTGTTCGAGTTTTCAAGTCTCCACATTGGCTCATCAGGCATCCAACACAGATGGTAGGCCAGCCATAAGATGATGGCTGACACACAACAGGCTTGACGTTCCAGAAGCTCCGGATCGAATGTTGACAAGTTCGATGGAACCTGGCTGTGCGACCAGGCTGTTACCTGTGGGTGTGAAACGGAGTGCAGGCGCGGCAAAGCACGCCACACAGCTGCAGGTCACTGCTGCAAGGTCATTGCGTTGAAATACTCAAGCCTCATGGATCTCAGGTTCCTAACCATTTCAACCGGTCTGGCACCGGCCCGAAGCTGTCTCGCGTCTCTCAGCCATTCGCACATGGCACACACGCAGCAAACCCGGGAGATCTTGCACGTGCATCGCGTCTATCGAGTGTCGTCACGAACTTCCATCTTCAGGGTACACCTCATGAAGTTTGTTCGCAGTCCCGAAGTCACTGAGAGGTTGCATGTTGTCTTCTCTGGTCTGGTCGCATCCTGGTCTCCAAGCACAACTTCTGGAGTACATATCCGCAGGATTCCATTCGTTGCATCTCTATGTATGGCCTAATTCCTTCAGTCGACAACGCCGCGGGCTTGCATGTCTTCAACCCATCGCTCTATTCGAGACTCGCGCCCTGAACACGAACAAGATACCAGTACCAAGACTAAGACGAACAAGATGCATGGATGCACTGTTCCCCGGTGTCAACTTTACCCCGCAGGCCCCCAAGTTCGAACATGGTTCACGTGCTGCATGGGTTGGTGTTGACGCCCATTGGAGCACATGCGCCGAGGCGCGTCAATCCAATCCTGGGGTAAATTGCACATTAGCCACCCAATGATCTTAACACAGAACTTGCTTCATAATTCGGACATACCGAGGTGTATCGTTGCCATTACCAGATTCATGGGGAGTATTAAGTGCGAGGTGCGTCTCACTTATCTTGGCGAAGACGCCTTTGGGGTACCGTGTCCGTGCGCGTAATGCGCCGAAATCCTCACCAAAATAGCCTATTTCTAGTACTCTTTAAGATAGTCCAGCTCTTTAGCTACAAGAGATATTAAAGAAATCTAATAGTAAGGTCATAGTAAATGACTGGATCTATAACTTTTGTATATAAATATTTTTAAAGTATAGCTATTCTAGTTTTTCTACTTCAAAACTACAAATTTAAGGTTGATAGATTTGTCTAAGGTACTGTAAGTTTCTCCATAGCTCCTCATCAATTCAATCACTGTTCTCAGGTACCAGCATACTTTGCGCAACCCCTTACATGACCACGTCAATACACTATAGCGAATAAAAGTTAGATAATATCATAGTAGGTATACAGACGATTAAAAGACTACCCTAATCGGCAAGATAAGTTTGTTGTATTTAATGGTAGATGGGATAGGTAAACGGACGTAGACCGGCAAAACAATAATAGCGATACATCCGACTTGCACTGATGGCAGTCGTTAACCTACGCGTGCGGCCGGATATACCAATGCGAGTTGCAACGGCGAGGTAAAGTGATCATTTGACTGCCTGGCGGGTTAAGAAAACATGGTAATTTGATGATTTCAACAACGATATATCAACGGTCCTCCACCACAAGCAATAAACAACACTTCCACTTGAACCAGTGCGCGAGGAGGTCAATAGCGTTCTATCAGCTCTGACATTCATTTCCTGCAACTCACATCCTCCTAGCTCGACCAACCGCAATTAGTAACCACCAACAGTATCATCAGTATACAACCTCGTCGCCCCTGGCCTCTCCTCCCCCTTCCCACCCTTCGCCTGCTCAGTCTTCTCCCTCGCCTGCTGCATAATCCACAGCCCACTGCTCGTCCCGAGCCTCGTCGCACCCGCTTCCAGCATCTTGACTGCATCCTCCAGACTCCTGACTCCACCGGACGCCTTGACCTGCATCTGCCTCTTGCTGACGCCGATCTTATGAAGGTACTCTGCCGCACCGACCATGAGCTGCACGTTGGGGAGCGAGGCGCCCGGCCCATTGAAGCCAGTGGAGGTTTTGATGAAGTCCAAGTTTGCGGCCGCTGCGAGGTGCGAGGCTGCGAGGATTTGCTGGGGGTTGAGTTGTGAGGTTTCGAGGATGAGTTTGATTACGACTGGGGAGGGGCAGAGGGATCGTATCGAAGCGAGCTCTCTGTAGATGGCGCTGTAGTCTGGGATCTCCTTGTCGCTACCAGCGGTGGATCCGGAGTTGGCGGCGGTATTGGCGGCGGTGATGCTGTCGATCGCTGAGTCGTGGCTGCGGATGAGTTGAGGAGAAGAGGGCTTGTTGTGCTGTGTGAGGAGAGAATGGTTGAGTACAAGGTCCAGTTCTGACGCGCCGGCAGCGACGCAGGCGCGTGCTTCGCGCAGCTTGGAGTAGGTATCTTGAGTGCCTTCGTGGAAACCGACGACAGCTGCTACGACGACTGATGAGCCTTTGAGGTTGGTGACGCAGCGTTGTACCCAGTTCAAGCGGACACAGACGGACTGAATGATGTTAGTTCTTGGTCAAGTTGTCTTTACAGTCTTGAGGACCGTTGTTCCTCAATCTCGACATCGCATACCTTAAATTCCTCTGTTCTAGCCTCACTGCACAAGCTATCGATCTGAGTGCTTGTCGCATCCAGCTTCAGAACCGTGTGATCGACTGTCTTTGCCAGCTCTTTCAGTGCCTCATTGCCGTTTCTCATCCTCGGTCCCTCATACACCTTCTGCGCCCTCTCTCCGCTCTCCACCTCTTTCAGCACCGCCTTCTGCGTCTCCGCAATCTGCGCCGCCCACTCCTCGTTCGTGTAGCGGTTCGTCATGACTTCAATGGGGCTCAGGTCAGCGTCAAGCGCAGGGTTTGCAGCCAGGAAGCCGCGGATCAAAACCTCAGACTCTGTCAGGGGAATAGGATGGGGATTCTCGGCAGGTGTAGACATGGTGGATATTGTTGATATTTAGCAAGGTGAGCCTAAATCGGGAATTTTTCGATAGATGGAATTGTCAGGCCGCGGAAAGACGGACGAGACGGGGCGAGATTCTTGGTGATTGGTGGTATGACGATGTGGGGACGACTGGTACGAGTCGAGTCCTTCCTCACGAGAATTTGCGAGCGTCACAATCAAGATTAAAGATGTCGTTATGGGGAAACTGTTTGATTATAGTCACGGCCTGGGATTGTCGGAGTTCGGCGAAACCTCGTCTTTTGCTCATCATGCGGGACAACTGTGCGCTTCAATGAACGTGGGGTCTGGACTACGCTTCTCCACTCGAGGTCACAAAAGCGCAGCCAAGACTGAGGTCCTTCTTCAACGGGAATGGTCGAACAAATTTGTCCCAGTGTTACTTTCGCAGCTTGGGATTAGGGCGGTGAAGTTGCTTCGAAAAGGGCAAGTGGAGCCCCAAGACCTTCAAGCAACTGGCGTAGTGTGGGACAATATCAGCTTGACCTGTGAAGGGAAGGATCATTAGATAGACGTTGACTGATCAATTCACCACGTAGCTAGTCAAGTCACGTCAATCAGGGGAGGGGAAGGTGAGAAATTGACTTTCGATTTACAAAGGACCGCGTGCTGCGGAGGTATCCTCGATTGCAAACCGGTCCTCGCCCTCAGATAACGTATCCAGAGCTCAGAGATGCCATCTCCCCTTCCACATGCATGTACATAAAAGCTGTGAAAGAGATGCCAAACAGAAGGGAATAGATCGAAGGAGAAAGGGTCGCCCTATGATCAACGCTGAATATCCGGAACTCCCATTTTGACTTTTGCATTGACTCGAGTCGAAAGATCCCTCTTCTATCCCGCAGTCGGATCGATCGGTACCAATGAGATCTACCCCCCTTATTCCATGATAGTCGTCATCGTAACCCGTCAAATCCCACCGTCATCGTTCCGGAAGAGTCGCTTACTTCCTGCGGAAAGAGCAGCCCTCAGTCAGGCGGGCCTTACCACCGGTAGGCTGGCACCTGTTCCATTATTAGCCCATGTTTCATCTTTGTCCGTGATGATCCTTGACTTACAGGACCTGCGAGCAGCCCTGGCAGACGACGACTGTGTTGGCGTGCGAGAAGACGGTGGTGATGGTGAAGCATCCCGGGCACTTGACGTCCATGAAGAACGAGCGGGGAGCGGGGACGAGGGTCTTGAGCTTGTGCTTGCGGGCCTCACTGAATGCATGTTAGCCGGCAGTCGAGGGAGTAAATCGAAGGGTGTAAGCGTACGCGGCGGGCGAAGGGTTGAGAAGGTCAACAGCGAGAACCTGGGCTGGTGTTAGCATGCGAGGTCCATTGAGATCCTGCTCGCGCGCAGGGCGGCCGTAGAAAGTTGCGATGTGAAGATTCTGTGGCAAACTCCGAGGCTGTCGTGTGCAGACCACACGAAATCTCCTTGCACGCTCCCTGCGGGCTCGCGGCGTTTTTCACTCACCATATTGTCGGTTTATGGGGAGTTTTCGGCTGAAAAGTTGTCGGCAACGGGCTCAGTTGATGGTATGGCGCGAGGATGCGTAGACGCTGGACGGCTTTCGAGAGTCAAGGCAGGTGCGAGGGGAAGTAAAATCGAAGCCAGCAGTGGGCGCTTGGCACCTTCCTCGCCGCTAATTCGTCTGTGCGTTCGCTAAGTCGCTCCTTCCCGGAACACCAAACATCAATTCACTGTTCGATGACTGGATGCAACTTCGACATTCTTCTAGGCAGCAAAATGTTGCTTCGAGAACACCGACTCACTCCAGACGCGGTGCAATTGTAGCTACTGTTGCGTTGTTGCAGTCGTTGCGCAAAATCAATGACGGCAAGTGCTGTTCACCGCGAAACTTTGCCCTCGCCCCCTCAAGACCCACATGCACCCTTCGGCGCCATCGTAACAGCTAGCAACAGCCGTTATATCAAAGCTGTCAAGAACCAAAGAAGACACGGGTTAATCGTACCGATATCTCATCAATGCCATGGCTCAAGGGATTGTCAGTATTACTACATTCTCAACATGGGTTGCAGGCATCCTTCCTAGAGATCGATCAGTGCCACCACGTGCTTGCGACGGTGGTGCGACTACCACAAAGTATGGGTCTGACTCTTGGAAAGTCGCGTGATCAGACATTATCAATCCCGGTTAGTCCAAGACAACCTTTGCTCTATCTTTTGAAGATTGCTGCATTGCTCAATGCATGCCCTCTCTGCTGCCGCACCGGTGCACAAGAAGTCTTGCCCTGGTGGTCTGGGTAGCTACTTTTATGGCAAAACATGGCGATCAAAGTGAGAGACTGACTCACCAGGTTCAGGAAGATATTCAGTGTGCTCCTCGTCGCTGTGAAGCTCCCGAGGTCAATTCTCAATAAGACTCGCTCTGACCATAAGACCGGCTCTTCTTCCGTGCTATCCATTTTTCCATGTCTCTGAAGCGAAGTACAAGATCAGCTCGAAGCATTGCTTATGATAACGTAAGTGTCAACGCTCAACTTAACGTTCTGGAACAGAAATATCCTCATACGGAGATGCTTGGCTCCGCCCGGTCATGCATGCATGCTACCTTTTCGAGATTTGAAGAGGTGACCAGGAGAAATCATGGTGAATGCGAAGGTGAAAAATTCGTACGCTAGTTCCGGATACGAATAAATATCAAATGGCGAGACCTTTGTACTTTTGACTGCGATTCAATCAACGACCGCTCAAACACTCCAACCGCCACCACGGACGAGACCAACGTCACAAGCTACCTTCTAACTAAGGATGACGAAAGCCTCATCAAGTTCTACAATCTAGCATGGACCCTCAGAGACAAATTGTGCAAGAACAAAGCAACAAACGAGTAAATTACCGACCTGACTGACCTTTGTCTGCGACTCACGCGCCGAGGTGCTCCTGGAAACCGCAGTTAATCATATCCTCGAACTGGGGAACGCGAAGGTAAACCCTTCTCCTGTAGTGTTGAGTATCGCCAGTATACTGACGATGTCAGTGGAAGGGCGTGATCTTCCCAGACACAAGCGAGCAGATGAGGCGCTTCATCGAGACGGTATACACTACCAAAAAGTGGCAACTCCCGAAAGTCTTGACGTAGTGTGTGGATCATTCCTGTGGAGAGAGTGCTGGCAATCTAAGACTTGAAAACTAAGTTTCAGGGAGATCATCATCGAAGACTTGGAGTGACGAGAGAAAAGTGCGCGGGAGGCGGGACGATTTGCAATGCTCGAAAGGTCAACTTACAAAAGCGACGACTGTCGCCAAATGATCCAATGGCATGCTCACGGGATATTCCGCTATGTTGAGAAACTTGAATGGTGGCCAACCTCTAGAAGGCCAGACGGCACTCAGAATGTATACAACATTTGAACTCTGAACTATCAATCATCAAGCGTGTCTTCAGATCATGAGAGAAGCAATGGCGGTGTAAGATGGTTCAACCTATGATCGGCCAGGAGTCGTACCGGATTCAATTCTGCGCAGGTCCTTCACCAAAAAAGTGCAGCGTTCGTTGTTGCACGTTGCATCGAGTTTGTCCACCCAAAAAGTCCACGCTAAAGTGCGAGATACTTCCTAATTGATCACAGAGCCCCACATTCCTCACTGGCTCCGGATCTCCATAGCAGCCACGACGAACGTGGTAGGTACAGCTGCCAACAGTATTTATATAGTTTTGATCGAGCCTCTTATTCCTTTCGTGACAAACAACCCACACACAAATCATAATGGCAGCCACACAGAAGAATATGCAAGAGATCGAGAAGGCGAAAGCCCTCAACCACGTGCCCTGGTGCGAAGAGTACGAGAAGATGATTTCAGGCATGCTGTACATGCTCCTCTCTATGCAAATCTCTAGCACGAACTCATACTGTCCAGCTACGCATCCTTCTCCTCTGAACTCAACCGCGCCCGGTACAAAGCACGCGCCTTCGCCCACAAATTCAACACCTGGTTCCCCGACCCATCCATCGATCCCAACGAAGGCTTCAACGTACTCACCTCGGAGCGCCTCAAGCTCCTCCAAGGAATCATCGGTCACCTGGGCGACGACGAGATATTCATCGAGCCGCCCTTCAACATCGACTACGGCTGCAACATCTCGCTCGGCAAGCGCTTCTACTCCAACTTCAATCTTACGATCTTGGACTGCAGTCTCGTGACTATTGGAGATAGGTGCATGTTCGGACCTAACGTGAGTATTTTCGCTGCGACGCATGAGAGCGAGGTTCAGAGTCGAAGGGAGAACGTTGAGTATGGGAGGCCGGTGGTTGTGGGGGATGATTGCTGGATTGGCGGGAATGTGGTTATTCTTCCGGGTGTGACGATTGGGAGGGGGTGCACGATTGGAGCTATGAGCGTGGTAACTAAGGACATCCCAGAGTTCAGTGTTGCTATGGGTCAGCCGGCGAAGGTGATCAAGAAGGTCACGCCTGTGCCTGAGGGGTACGTCGAAGCGCAGTAACCTCCCTCTTTACGGTTCGAACAGCTCTACGCGGCGAACAAAAGCACCGTTACTTCGAACTTGAAAGCGTCTTGCTTCCACCACACTTTGTGAAGTGCTATGTAGTGATAGCAATGACTTGCTGCAGACAAGTCTACATGTGGGCACACAGTCGCAACGAAAATTACTGGCGCGTTGTTGCCTTCTGTGCTTGTTCTGCGAAGCGCCTGGTTTCGCTCTAAAACATACGTCTCCATCAACAGCAGCACCACGACAGTATTGCCGCTCCTAAAACATATAGACAGGCTCTACTGAGACCTACTGACATTAGAATACTATGCAGAAGTCGCTGCAAGCGGTGTGCCTGCTGTTGCACACGGTTTTGCACAATCTTAACATACGATCTAGTACCTCCAAGTTGAACCATTGCTAACACTGGCTAGCGCAAGACATCCTTACGCGCCCCACGGAATGCTTACAGCGTTAGATAACCCAGCCTTGTTACATGGCGCCGCCTGCGGCTATGGCTGCGCAAAGTCTTTGCGCACCGATGCCGACGTAAGTTAGAAGCGTTCAGTCAGCACATAGGCATGCGGCTTAATTGCAGTCCCAAAAACGTCTCTACTTAGCAGGCAAGAGCATTGCAGAACTGCCTGCGAGCGCATGCTTAACCAGTACACACATCTGCAAATGTCGAGGTCAGCAGCTAGCAGTTCCAACAAATATCGTATGTAGACTTGTTGTATTGATCTTTGCAACAGCTGGCTATGCCATCTGTATTTGCATCTGTGAATTCACGCTTCTCTAGAGGCCTGATATGTTTGTGAGCACGCTACTGCAAACAACCGCATGCCCCGACACACAGCTCTATCGCAGCCTGAGCAGAGTCACGCGTCCAGAAGAACACCCAAGGCAGACTATGTCCTTGTACGCTGCTGTCTCGTATGCTCGATACTCAAACGGCAGCCACAGAAGTCGCTTGATGGTTTTGTTCGGCGTAAGGGGCTGTTCGAACCGCAGGGAGGGAAGTTAGGTAGGAGTATGGTCGAGCGAAAGGACGTGAGAGGTAGGGTTCTGCAAGGCGCAAGATGATAGACTAGACAATGACCATCACTTGTGCACACACCACTACAATGCTTGAGCGCAGTGATGTCAAGATCGACAGGGTCTGCTGTGTCGGTTAGGTTAGAGCAAGGTCAATACATCCTAGTAGTGCAATCAAAGCAAAACCAGAGCACATGTCACTGCAGTACGGAAGAACGGATGATGGCAGCTTGAAATTTTTGGGCAGATAGGCTACACGCTGTTTATGAAGGCCTTCCACCAGTCGAAACCGTGCGGGATATACTAAAGTCGTAGACAGCACACGTGCCCGAAATGTCATCCCGTCATGCCCAACGCCGGTCACCCATGAATCATTCCTTTTGACGTAGGATTTACTCCTCGTCGTCCTCAGCGGCATCGTCGTCACCACCCTTGTTGGCAGCGGCGGCCTTCTTCCTCCTGACACGGCCGGGGCGGCCTCCACCAAAGGGCGAGGTGAGAGCGAAGTCGATGTGCTTCTGGGAGTCGAGACGGACCATGAAGGAAGGAACGTTGACGATCTGCTTGCCAACACTGCGCATTGTTAGCAATGCATTCTCTCGGCACAGCGACTCCAGGGCTACATACCGGATGTGACGCTGGCGGATGAGCACACGAGCGTGGTGGATGGACTTGGCAAGACCGAGCTTGTAGACGCAGGTCTGGAGACGGCGCTCCAAGAAGTCCTCAATCTTGAGGGCCAAGACGTAATCAAGCTTCATGCGGGACTCATCGAGGACACCAACACGGACGAGACGGCGAATGAGGGCGTTACCCTCGAAGAGGCGCTTGGGATCCTTCTCGTCGAGAGTCAAGAGCGAACTATCGCCAAGTCAGAAATGTGCGGCCATTGTGCAATGTCAGCGCGATGCATGCGCAGATGGAACACTTACCGGGCAGCACGACGAATCTTGGAGAGGGTGAGCTGGACGCGCCACACCTCGCGCTTGTTGCGCAGACCATACTCGCCAACGAGCTTGAGCTCAGTGTCCCTGTTCCTCCATTAACCAGGTGTCCCAGACGTAAGCGGAGCAAGCTCGCGCTCAGTGGCCGTGGGATGTGAATACGTACAGACGAGCGGACTCGAAAGGACGACGGGGGACGCTGTACGTCTTCGAGTAGGAACGGGGCGCCATTGTTGTTGTCGTTGGTTCAGAAGAGAAAGTTCGGTGGTGTTCTGAGAATTAGAAGGTGCACTGTGCGTGCACGGTCCCGATATCTTGTCTGGGCCAATGGCGCGCGAGGCAGGAGTGGACCGCTAAGCGAGGAAAGCGCAGCCCACGGCTCTCGAAATTCGAACATCACGATAGTGCCAACCTTCAACACCACGACTAACCGCCAACACACACAGTCACAATGGGTCACGCAGCCGGTCTCCGCGCGGGTACGCGCTATGCGTACGTTGAGAATGGCAGGAATGGAAATGCGACAGCCCGCTGACCGCCCGCAGCTTCTCCAGGGACTTCAAGAAGAAGGGAATGATTCCTCTCTCGACCTACCTCAAGCAGTACAAGGTCGGTGACATCGTCGATGTTGTTGCCAACGGTACGCTCCCCCCGGACAGCGATAGTCGCAGCTAGAAACTCATACAATGCAGGTGCTGTCCAGAAGGGTATGCCCTACAAGGTCTACCACGGCAAGACTGGCATTGTCTACAACGTCACCAAGTCGTCTGTCGGTGTCATTCTTCACAAGCAGGTTGGCAACCGATACCTCGAGAAGCGCATCAACGTCCGCATCGAACACGTCCGCCACTCCCGCTCGCGTGAGGACTTCCTCAAGCGCGTCAAGCTCAACTTCGCCAAGCAGCAGAAGGCCAAGGAGACTGGCGAGAAGCAGCAGATGAAGCGCATTCCCGCACAGCCCCGTGATGCCAGGACCATCAGCCTGACGGACAACAAGCCGGAGAACATCACACCGGTACCTTACGAGACAACGATCTAAGTGGACGCTCGGAGGCTAGTCGGTGGTCAGCAACGGCAAAATGGGAACGGATGGACAACGGCGTGGTTTCTCGGATCTCAAACTTTTCTCTCTTCTGCACTTTCACCAGCATGGAAAGCGGCGAATTCATGGTGCAGACATGGTGTGCCAACATGGCTATGAGTTATCCCTCACGCCAATGAAATATCATCCTCTAGTCCCAGTCCATACCCTCAAATACCCATGAACATCCAACACCTGTGCCCCGTTAGTGTGAGTCGTGACTGTCGCTCTCTTATGTCTTGCACATTCTTTCAACATAGCAAGAAAGGACGGCTACCTCCCTACGGTTAATGGGTATTGGCAGTCCATCGAACGCCTCTGAAGGTAGCTTGGATGCATTTGATGCATAGCTGAACGTCAATGACATCAACGCTGCTCATGTCTGAAAGTCTTTCAGTTTTCGGTATAGAGCAGCCATCTTGAGATTGCGAGTCTCCAGTGGCTTTCCGCCAGGACGGCGTATGTGCTCCATGTTTACACCGAACCAACGTATGAAGCCTCGACGGCATCTTGTCCTTCAGAAGGCTGTTTCTAGAACTCAATTGCACGAACTTGGGAGTATTCAGGCTGTATTGCATGCCATCTTCGTTACACTTCTTCACTATTGCGGGTAGTGGTCGCCAGAGTAAGGTGTATGATCTATTCAAGATTCCGTCAACTACACAACCGTCCTTTCCTCTTGCCTACACAAACAAGTTGATTAAACAATAAGCCAAAGCCAAAGGCAAGGTAAGCATGTACAATAAAGCGATATAAAGTGTGAACAAGTCTATGCAACGACAACGCAAGAAATCTTGAGAACAGGATCAAGTTTGAACGTTTACCAGTGCAGTGGTAAGGCTCGCTGGTAGGCCGTGTCTCGTACGCTTCTCCATCTTCTCGAAGCTCGAGCGAGAGACTTTTGAAGCCTGATCGCTTTTGCTAAGATCCACAACATCAGCTACAAGTAAACGACATAAAGAAGGGTATGAACGGAGCGACGCGGAAAGACGTATCGAGGTGGGAGTCGTGTCGGCTTGTGTCGGAAGAAGGTACAAGGTGATGCAGGTGTATAGGTATGCTGATGGTGTCGCAGGTAGGGAAGGAGGTGGGGCTGCGTAGGATCATAGGATCGTACAGCCGCCGCTCTTGTCTTTGCTGGTCTTAACCTGCAGAGCGACACGGGCGGCTTCTGTGAAGGCTTCGTTGACACCACGGTTCTTCATGGCTGAGCATTCTGTCCCACATATTAGTCGCATTCCCAAGCGTCCTAGTGAGTCTGTCATACCAAGGTATCGCAGGGCCTTGATCTTCTCTGCCACTCGGAGACCCTCTTCATAGTCAATGCATGGCTTCTCTGGCTCTGCGCCCTCAGCATCGTCGTCCTCGCGCTTCCTCAGATCACACTTCAATGCGACCAGGACGAGCTTAACGTTGGGGCAGTTCTCGGCGATCTCACCGACCCACTTGGTCTCTACGTTCTCGAGAGAATCTGGCGAGTCGACGGAGAAACAGAGCATAATGGCGTGCGTGTCATCGTAGCTGAGAGATCGTAGCCTATCGAATTCCTCTTGCCCGGCGGTGTCCCATAAGCTCAGTTCCACATGGGTGTTGTCGATATAGATGTCTGGATTGTTATGTCAATTGATAGATTCGAGAAAAGATCCTTGAGATAGGACGAACCGTGGACGTAGTTTTCTGAAGAGGCGTCAGCATAGTTATGTATTTACTTTGTCTAGTAGATGCTCACCGAATACTGTAGGCTCGCTGAGGTAGACTGCGGTTAGCCAAATGCGCACATCTCAGGGGCGCATCACTCACTATACTGTTGGGAAGTATCTATGTTATCAGTTAGCGACCATCCTGCCCCATCGAGATCGCATTCCAAAGCAACATACCCTCTTGTGAAGACGTTTAGTAGCGATGTCTTGCCGCATGCGCCGTCGCCGCTGTCAGATGTACATTAGCCTGCTCCAATGGCTCTACCTGCCCGCTCAACTCCTCCTCCCCCTCCTCCTCTAGATCCCAGGAACGTACAGGAGTACCAGCTTGCGCTGCACCGACTTTGTTCCACCGCACATAGGCATCGTGAAGGCTGAGAGGGTGGACTCGGCGATCGATTCGAGGTGTTGTCGGCGTGCGTGCGCAGTGGTGACACGGGGGTTGTCGGTGGTCGTAAGCTGTGCGGAGGTTGGTGAGCGAGTGTCGTACACTAAGCAGAGGCCGGTGGGATTTGATGATAAGTGCAGAGTGAGGTCGGAGGCGTTCCAGAGCTGGCCGGGCGATGTCTTCGGTAGCGATGGGGAAGGTCGACGATCCAAGAGCCAGCGTTAAACCTAATCAAGGTTCAACTCAGCGACACCTCCGCGAGCCATCGCCGCCTTTCCACCATGCTCCGCCGGAACGAGGCGCAGCGCATTTGCTAGCAGCCGCGCCGATTGGCTAAATGCTGGGGTGTGCACTTACGATGTCTGTAGAAATACAGTGATTGTAGTGTTATCGATGCTGTGCACGAGAGATGTTGGCAAGAGACAGATGTTGAAGAGGGTTTAACGTTTAATGAGGTCGATGAACCAGAAATAACGGTGCCTGGATGATCGCGACCAACGGAAGGAGCTGCTAGCCGACCAGTGCTGGCAGGAACTTGGATGCACTTGGGGTCACCACGTGCCCAATACCTGGGCAACCGAGAAGGCTGGGACTGCATGTTGTGCATCACTGTATACAGTAATGGAATGCCTTTGACATTCGCCACAACATGCTCCTCAGACCACCTGTGTCTGTTGCATGGACAAGTCGTAATTGCACGTAGTCCGGTTCTCAAAGATCAGATATCTTCTTCCATGGCCTTGATATTCGCGTCGCAGTGCAGCATTGGGGCTGAAAGAGCAGCCTGGAGATTCAGACTATTGGCACCACAGACGTTCCCACTCTGTAACATTGTGAAAGGCTCTTGTGAAAAGGCCAATCCGAACATTGAATACCTCAGGCATGGATGTTGATGCAGCGCAAGGCTCCGAGCTAGCGCGCCCCACTACCTACATATCGCGGGGGCCGACCACAGGCAACACCGTCTTGCTGAACAAACAATGCCACCTTCACCTTCACACCGACCACTCAACCGCACGAGAACCGTTCGCTACCGTACCGCCAACACCGCTGCAGCTTCACATACACGCTGACGCCCCTAAACGCGCACAACCTTTCACAGTCTCCACTCGCGCCACACCATGTCTGACGACGATGATTTCATGCAAGATTCTGGGGAGGAGGAGTATGCAAACTTGAAACCACATATTACCGCTCAAGCTAATGGCAGCGCAGGTATGACTTTGAATATGAGGACGATGACGACGAGCAGAACGGCGATGTAGATATCGAGAACAAGTACTACAACGCGAAGCAGCTGAAGGTTGATGATCCGGAGTTGGCCATAGACGAGTTCCTGGGAATGCCCGCGCTGGAGGAAGAGAAGTCAGACTGGTATGGCACATACACTAAAGCTCCAACTCAGCTACCGGCGTTGACGGAGACACAGGGGATTTAAAGGTTTAAAGCAGGCCATCAAGCTCGAGTTCAAGCTGGGGCGGTACGATCAGGTAAGTTGTCTTCACATCGCATTTGTGCGCTCAGCTAAATCAGTGCAGGCTGTCGAACACTACAAAGAGCTTCTCACCTACGTCAAGTCTGCCGTTACACGTAACTATTCCGAAAAGTCCATCAACAATATGCTCGACTTCATCGAGAAGGCCGCCGAGGATGCTGAAGCGTACCGTTGCATGGAGAAGTTCTACGCATTGACCCTCGACATCTTCCAGAGCACCAACAACGAACGACTATGGCTCAAGACAAACATTAAGCTTGCAAGGCTGTGGTTGGATAGGAAGGACTACCGCCAGTTGACAGAGAAGCTCCGCGAGTTGCACAAGGCATGTCAGAAGGAGGATGGTACAGACGACCCAAGCAAAGGCACATACTCATTGGAGGTGTACTCGCTGGAGATCCTTATGTATGCGGAAACCAGGAACAACAAGCGCTTGAAGGTTTGTATTGCCGCCTCCCTCAATCAATCAGAGGCACCTAGTCAGCTCACCATCTGCAGGTACTGTACCAGCGAGCGCTTAAAGTCAAATCTGCCGTTCCGCATCCCAAGATCATGGGTATCATCCGAGAATGTGGTGGCAAGATGCACATGAGCGAAGGCAAGTACCAACCTTTCGAGACACGGGTCCGGCGCTAATGCGGCTTAGAGAACTGGAAGGGGGCGCAGAGTGACTTCTTCGAGAGTTTCAAAAACTATGACGAGGCTGGATCGTTGCAGCGGATCCAGGTGCTGAAGTATCTGGTTCTTGCAACCATGCTGTCGGGTTCCGACATCAACCCGTTTGACTCACAGGAGACCAAGCCCTACCAGAACGATCCCCGCATCTCGACCATGACTGACCTTGTCAACGCCTATCAGCGTGAGGACATCCATGAGTATGAGAAGATCCTGCAGAACAATCAGGATCTGCTCCAAGACCCGTTCATCGCCGAGAACATTGATGAAGTCACGCGCAATGTACGCACTAAAGCCGTCATCAAGCTTGTTGCGCCCTACACACGGTTCACGTTGGCGTTCATCTCGAAGCAACTCAAGATCTCCCTTCCCGAGGTCCAGGAAATTGTGGGATTCTTGATCGTTGACAAGCGGTTGCACGGTAAGATCAACCAGCAGAACGGAACGGTGGAGGTCGAGAGTAGTACCGACATGGACCGGGTACAGGCGATGAAGGAGTGGAGCAACGCCATTGGATCGCTGTGGCAGACGGTTCTGAACGACGGGGATGGCTTCAAGTCGGACGAGAGCGGCTCACAATTCGCCACTACCCCAGGTGAGAGCGGAGGCCAGCGTGCGCCCTGGAACATGAATGGCTTGGGATCTAAATCAGGGCGACCGAAAGGCAAGGGCCCCGCGGGACGCTTGGGAGTCTCGAGCAAAGGATGACCTGCAGGCACCGGTCTGTGAGCGGTTCACAGGACGACCTGTGTCTGGGTATTCGGGAAGACCACGGGATATCGCCAGTTACACATTACCGTCACTGAGGGCTTCGCTCACCTGAACCATTGAAACATGCGGCTTGGTTCCCCAGAAGCAGAGAACAGGGTTGGCCCAGCAGGTAGCACAAGGCGAAAGTACCCCCACCTAAGCAGCGATTCACAAGCGGGCGTCTCAGCAGAGGCGGACATGTTCGGGTGCACCTGCGCGCCTCTACCCCATTCGGTCAGCAGCGAGCTTCTGTATGTAACATCGGCCTCGTTTTCTCAAGTAACCAGCCAAGGAACCGAGTGCTCGGTCATAGCAGCCGCCCGCAGCCAGCGCCCCGCTCCGTTTCGTGATTTGCGAACTGCAGTCAGTACCCGTGACGCAGTGACTTTGATGCTCCGTCTAACAAGCAACGAACTGACCCTGCTGCGGGTTCCTTGTCCCGGGGAAGTCGGCAAGGAGTGTCAAGTGAGCAGCAGCCGACTAATCACAATCACGATGATCAGAATGCGCCCATAGCAGCACCTCTTTGCGGTCTGCCCTGGCTCGCTTGCAGCGTGGGGGGCACCGCAACGACAGGATGTCGCGGGTCGGACATTTCTTTTTCCTGCAGCATCGGCGCCACATTGCTGCGAGCGAATGGTGATATGCAGGAGGCCACGGTGACAGGAGCGCTCAAACGCGCGGTCATCAGGTCTGGGCGTGTGTGAGACGATGTGAGAATTCACTTTTACCTCGAACGACAGGGGTATGAGCTCTCTATGATGCTCAACGATTCCATTCCACCACGTAACACAGCGCCGCTACTGATCTCTTCCCCCCTCTGCTGCATGCACTACCAGCCTCACGCTCCGCAATTGATCCGGCGAGCGGCACTGGCAGAATGCTACTCTTCAATCTCGTAAGGAGGCCCGTTCGGTGAGACTGTGGATCGGCCATGGATGGCGACCAAGTATGATATAGGAGGAGAGTCAGTTGGCACGCCAATTTCGCTCGTCTGTGCTATCTAGACGAAGCTCGAAGCGATATCACGGCCCCGCTGGAGGGTCGCGTCCACTGCCTGTTGTGTGAATACCTTGCGTGATGTTGTCAGTGCCTCGTTGAAGGCGGCCATGGCTGCTTTTCTTTTGCTCGAGGTCGCCAGGCGCTGATTGTGTCCGCCCTTGAGGGCAGGAATTCCCTCCCTCTTGTACGCCGTCACGCTCGCCCTCTCCTCCCTCCGGTTTCACTTGAAGTAGCCCCATCGCTCGATGTGCATGAGGCGCCCCTAGCACTGACGATATCGATATTGTGCTTCTGCCCGTCTCCCAGGTTCCTGGTGCAACAGAGAGCCGCCGTTTCAATCCGCCAGAAGCCAATGTGTTGCAGAGCGCTCTTGTACCTGGTAGAGTGAATTCCACCAGCACGCGGCCAAGAGCGCTCCTGTCTCTCTCAAATACCTGCGTGCCCCTGGAAGCCGGTAGGTATCACAGCAACGACACAGCTTCCAGCCCATTGCCGCGGATCTCTGTACCTACTAAAAGACGCTGCCGCCCTCTGCTCGAAGGAGCTCGTGGACGATTGCTGCTGAACTCGCCTTTGCGTGCTGCCGAGTCTGTCGTGGAATCAACCGTCCAATTGCCAGCCCTCGACGCCAGTCACGCCGCCTACCGTCGCCCAAGCGTAATTTCGCACACGCAGAGAGGGAGCGGAGCGCATCGCCAGAACACGCACACACACACACACACACACCTCCTCCTCCTCGCCGCTACAAACCCACGATGAGTCGCCCGTCGGTGATGACGGGTGGCTTTCACCCTCACGGTGTTGGTCATGGTCACGTTCACCACGGCGGTCACTATGGAGTTCATGCACAGAGCGCCTACGACAGCGCGGTCCACTCAGGTTTGACGTTTGGTCGGCCGCTACCAATCCGCGCCCCGGTCCTCCCTCCCGCCTTTAACCACCAACACACTGGCCAGCACCAGCACGGCCGCACCTCCACGTTCAGCATGGCGGACCCCGCGTTTATGACGGCCGAAGAGGAGCATGCCTACATGCAGAAGCTGTCGAGCGAGTATGAGCCCGAGGCCACTGTGAGTCCCGCATCTACACCAGTGCCGCTGACTGAATACGGCAAACTGACCGCTGCCAGGGTCCGCTTGTCGGCGAGCGCCAGAGCAGCGCTGCCATCACCACCCAGTATGCCAACGCCGATCCCGTCTACAGGATCAAGACCGCCGCCCTGCCCGGCAAGTATGCTTACTTCCGTACCTGTCGCGGCGATGGCCACTGCGGATGGCGAGGTGAGTTGCAACGTGCCTTCCTAATGTTTTGTTTGCGCTAACATGCTTAGCTATTGCCTTCACGTACTTTGAAGCTCTGCTACGCGTAGGGGAATGGCAGAGGTTCCAAGATGAAGAAGGCCGTTTGAACTCGATGGGCAATCTGCTCGAGCATATTGGCTTATCCCGCGACATCTGGATGGATTTCGCTGAAGAGGCATTCGAGCTGCTGCGCAAGCTGGGCGACTCTGTGCACGCCATGGATGGTACTGCTGCCGACATCCTGCTCCAATCCTTCAACGACATGGGCATATCCATGGCCATCATCACCTACTTCAAGGCAAGTCCGGATCGTTTGGTTTGCAATCTCTTACTAACCAAGGCAGCTCCTTGCCAGCGCCTGGGTCCAGAACCATGCAGATGATTACAGACACTTCGTCCCTATGGGCGACGTCAAGGCATATTGCGCCAATAACATCGATCCAGCACAGTGCGAGGCTGACAACATCGGCGTAGCTGCTCTTGCCGACGCACTCGTCAAGCCTGCCGGCTTTGGCCTTGAGGTTTGGTACCTTGACCGCTCGCCAGGCGAGGAGATCAACCGCAGCTACTACGCGGAGCCCACACTGCCTGGTTCTCCTATGTTGCGACTACTCTACAGACCGTAAGTTTGCCTTCAATGACAACGCACCTACATACTAACCTTATGTGCTCAGTGGCCACTACGACATCCTCTACAAGGCCGAAGATGTTCCTTCACCAATCCACCACCAGGCTGTTGCTCCTCAAGCACCTCTCCAAGTTAACTTCACCAACTATGCAGATGAGTTTCTGCCGCAAGCCTCCAATTTCGGCGACGTAATGAGCATGCTTCCGGGCATGGGCCGTCCAAGCCTAGGAGGATGGGCTTCGCTCTCGTACGACTGCAATCCAAGCCCCGCGCCCCAGGCTCAAGTCACACCTATCCAGCCGTTTCCAAGCGCATCTATGTCTGCACCTCCTATCACGAGCTCGCTAGACTTTGTCACACCCATTTCCAACGGTCAAGCAAATAGGTACGACGCACCGCGTCACCACAGCATTCAGCTTGACCAGCCTCCCATCACCCTTCCGATGCATCCTGCACCGCCGCCCCCACCACCTGTCAGTATCGAAAGGACTGCACCCCTAGCAGTTGAAAGTGGTGGACCATTCAGGCCTTCGATGTACCAGCTGGAGCCCGGCTTTGGCTTCTCAAATCAAGCACAGCCCTTCCAGACTTCCATTTTTCGCAAGTACGTATTACCCATCGCCCACCATATCTCCATCCTAACAATTGGTAGCTCACACTTCAACACGGCGCATTTCATGAATCCAGACTTCCAACCTGAGGAGTGGTGCCCGGACGGAGAGTATGCGACAGGCAATAAAGGCCGTCACAAGCATCCATCCTAGTCGTCTTTCGCTGCAACCTTTGTACACATTTTTGCTCTCCTGGAGGTTTATTCCGACATCTTAGCGACTACTAGCGTCGGCGTTCATCGAGCTTGCGATTGCTTTCGTTTGCTACCTGCATTATCATCCGCATTGCTTCAACACTCACGACGACGCACGACCAACGATACCATTGTTAATCATTTCTCGGAACATTACTCTATTACTCTACTCTTGCATATGCAAAAGGGGCGGTACTGCTAGGTACCAGAACTCTTGACCATACGGCGGCATACATCATTTCACCCTGGCATTATCTACAAATCAAACTTTTGGGCGGAGTCCTCTAATACTGTTCTCTCCATCTTGCAACGCAAGCTGTGAGGACCTACGACTGACGAATACCAAAGACCTTCAACCTCAGGGTACCAACATTAGCGTTGATCATCATTATGATTTTCGTCACTTTGGAGTACTATCGACCGCCTGTTTTCGCCGCTCCCCTCGGACATAGCTATCCTGCCCTTCCACAGCACACGCAAACACTATTCGGTATCCGCAGTCTCCTCTCCTCGACTCTAAACCCTACTGCTCAAATCTCCCGCTCGGAAGCGAAAATGTCCTGGTCCCACTTGGGCGCGACTCAACGAAAATATTGGCATCGTGCCATGATCGGGCGCTTCGTACCGAAGGACTACGACTGCAGGGTTCAAGATGCTCGTGAGCAGATTCGGCACCTTCGGCACACAGGCCGGGAGTCGATACCACGAGCACAAGCAAACATCAGATAGAAGAAGGAACTGCACAAAAACAACCAAAATGAGGTACCTCGCAACTCCCAGTTTGCCGCGTGATTCCATGTGCCTTCCGTATCCCTTGTCTTGCTCTCAAACACATGCTCAACGATTAGCAAATACACCAGACTCTCGACCGCGATTGAGATTGACACGAACTGAACCTGCATAACCAACAACTGAAGCCGCAACGCAAGGCTTAACACCCCGTCTCAAACCCACCCCCATGACCTGCTCTACTCCTACGCCAAGCTGCTCACGATGCCCTCCCCACCTTCCCTCACATTCCTCAAAACACCCCACTACAAACCTATATCATAGCTATTAAGATCCCCTCCTGTGCCCGAACGTTTGCCCGCCGCCATGGCGATTACGCTCCCGGCGCTGCTGCTGCAGGATTGAAACGGTAGCCGCATGATCAGCTCTGTGGGCTAGTGTGAGCGGCTGTGGGAAAAAGCAAACATGAGCACGGACGGGGAGCAACGCAGGTACAATCGCTTCACGTGCACGGTGGTGTGGAGAGTCGGGTAAGGATTGGATGGAGGATGTTCACCGACTTTCTCATCATGTATGCGTGGATATGGGCAGTGGGTTGGAAGATGGACGGGCTACTCTGCACACTGCGGTATATTGGAGGCTCTGTTCTGGACACTACGCGCTTACGCCGGTCTATCGTGAGGACTATCTACACCGTCCCGCCCTACAAAGTCAGCTCTGAGTGAGGCTGCAGCTATCTTACACCGCTGCATCGTCTTCGCCCAAAACGGGTGTGATCAGCGCGGCAGTGTGCTACAACATCGAATCTCCTCACCCCCCTCCTACGAACCACTCATCGCAATTGCACGAGGGCTTCGCTCTACCGCCGACCGTTGCACGGCAGCGCAGCGTCGTTGGACGGCGGTGTTGTTGAGGAAGCCGCAGCATCTGATGCTTTGTTTGTCCCGCGATGCAGATGATGCGAACCCGAGCGTGACGTTGGACATGGCGCGTCTCGTCAATAGTTGTACGAGTTGTTTACCCCGCTTTGTGAACGGGGGCGTTGAGATGGATATCGTGCTGTGTTTTGTGGTGTTAAGGAAGTTCTATCTGAAGCCCACACTTGATGCTGAGTCGTTCTTGTTGAAAGCTACGGATGTGCTTTCTCAACATATTGTCGGATTAGCCCGGCTATGCGCGGTGAAAGACGCGTATAATATCGACAAGGTCTCGAGCGTTGATATCGTCCCTCAGTGATGCAAGGGACTTGGCAATACGCGGTTCTACGCATTGACGTGGTACAAATCTTGCAGCTCTGCCGCTCGAAGGTGATCGGCGGAGGGAGCCGAAGCTGCCGCGAACTGCCTCACTGTTCTTTTGCATCCTAGAGATTCGTAGAGATGAGCAGTTCACGGCTCTGATCCCGTTGATATGGTTCGATTTATGGCTCGACACTGTCGTCGCCGTCGCTCATCTCCACGTCGTTATCGCCGTTGGCGGGGCCTGCTTTCTTTTTCGCCTTCCCACGTTCAGCTCTTTTCTTTTCCTTGTCTACGAAGTATTCTTTCTCCTCGCGCAGTTCCGACAGTTGCGAAAATGTGACCTTCTGGATGCGCTGTAGGCTGGCAAGCTGCTTCTTCAGCTCCTTGACTTCGTCTTGAGAGACATCGTTAGATGCACCCGATGGCTCTACATCGTCACTTTGGCTCGGTGCTGTGATGTTGACTGTTGGAGCACTGCTGACCTTAGACGAAGCTACCCATGTTTCCAACTCTGCGAGGCTTTCTTCGAGCATGTTTGTAGGGAAACTGGGGTGGGTGAGGGCCTCCGCGAACGAGCTTGTCTTGGTGGACCGCCTATCTGTGGCTGATACCGCTATGGTGTTCACTCGACCAGTGAACTGCATGTTTGGGTTGTAGTTTGAGGGGACCAAGCCACTGCTGCTGCCTGTCAACCCTGCGTCTTGTTTCGGTTTGACGATTGTCTGAATTTTGAAGGTGGGCTCAGTGGCGCTCGAGAAGCCTGTAGGACGCAAGAATTGCAAGCTTGATACAGGTCCTGGCAAGTTGGCCAAGGTGGAAAGATAATTGCCCTTCGCAATATCCCAGGCAGCAATCTTTCCGCTGCTATGCCCGGAGAGAAGAGTTGTGCCATCCCAGCTTAGACTCAGAGTAAGAGCCCCTCCCAGCTTTTGCGAATCAGCACCGAACCTGGTCTTTGGTGAAGGTTGTATAGGTCGGTGTGACGATGGGGCGTCTCGCAGAACGTCGGTCGATGTGGTCTTCTGGATATCGTCGTAAAAGTCTACTGTCTGCAGACTGCCATCTGTGTAAGCAATAAAGCATGCTCTGTCGGCTGGATCCAGAGTCACTGCTGTCGGCGTTTCTGGCAGGAGGTATGTGCGAAGCGCCTGGCCGTTGTGATAGTCCCATACAATCGCCGTCTTGTCTCCTGATATGGACACTGCAATGTTGGCGGTGCTAGAGCTGTGTCCGCACGCAATAGACGAAATAGGTCCACGATGCGTAGACAAGGTGTGAACAGGTGAACGAGAAGTATCGGACGAAAACGAAAGAATCGACGGTAGTGCCCACACGTGTATCATAGCGTCTGCAGAGCCAGAAAGGAAGAAGTTCGAGGAAGGATCGACAACGATAGACGTCACAGGCTGAAGGTGAGAAGTGGACGTGGAGACGAGACGACCTGAGCATATCTGTGCCATGAATTAGCACTGCAATCCTATATATGTATTTTGAGGCACGACTCACCTCCCAAGCCAGCACTCGCCCACTCTCAGCTCCCAGCAACAGTACTGTGTCCTGCGCCGCAAGCGCAATGCTGTGAATCCTCTCGGGAAACGGCACAATAGCTTCCTGATTGCCCTTCTCCCGGCTGTATACGTGTATAATGGCTTTCTCGGTTTGCGCGGCGAAAATATGTGTGCTGGTCATAGCAATGCCGTTCTGAGCAGTCGCGCTCTTCTTGAAGACATGACGCTGTGCCGCCAAGGGTTGGAACTCGTGAATGAAGATACCCTGATCTTTGGTAACGCCAGTATTTGGCTTCGTGGAGCCAGATATGGCGGCCACAAATTGTTCAGTGAGCATGGCTGGTGTCGTGATTGTCGTTGTTGTGAGCTTCGAGCTTTCCCTAGAGATTTTTTGGTGGAGCAGCAAGGTGTGGTCCGTGCACCCGGCGTTAACGGCCTTAGGTTCGCATCTCAGCCTCACCTGTTGTACACACTCGCGATGTCAACCATGTACATGTAACGCTACCAGTCGTCGACCGTGTTGGCCACTCATCATGGAGCTCGGGTGTCTGCCTTGGCAAAGCACCAGGGATCATCAACAAGCGCTAACGATGAAGAAATTAAGAACACAACAGCAACATTGTAAGACATGCAAGCTTCTGTGGGATGATATCAATGCCGTACTTGGGAATCGGATTGTCTCTACCATAGACTCGTTATGTTTTCCATTGCGATCGTTAGACGAAGCTGGGCCCCTGCATGTTTGTCTCGAGAATGACGGTGTACTGAGTGCACGTATCTGTTTTATCATCTGGAAGGTATGTTCGGCCATGGAACCTGCGAGTCAGTCTGTCTTTGTGCGTCACTATTTAATCGAGATCAACTACTCACGATTGACAACTTGATAGGAACATCAACCCCTTAGCATGAAATTGGACCTAGCTCAACTGTGGGCTCTAGTAGGCTGTCGAGCTGCACCTTACAGCAGGCAAGGAAGTGGCTTAATATGCGTGCCTCCAGCCATAGGGCGCATGTTCAATGTAAACCCTATGACGAGCACTCGACGCGCCTTCCAACGCGGGTTGGGACACGAGATAGCGATTCTGTACGGCTTCACATCTCTCATGAGGGGGAGATTCGGCGTTATGTCACTTTGAGTTACTGCTGGGGTAACGAGAGACCTCTCACCACGACCAAGGATAACTTCCAGCACCATACTGAAGCGGTTCCCCTGCTACTGCCCAAGAATTTCAGTGACGCAAAGCGCGTTGCCAGGGCACTCGGTGTATGGTATCTGTGGATCGACTCGATCTGTATCATCCAGGACTGTGACATGGCCTGGAATGAATAAGCGCCTCAAATGGCAACGATTTACGGGAATTCTTATTGCACGTTTGCTGCTGACGCTGCAACAAACAGCACGGAAGACTTTCTCGAAGGCACAAGAAGAACGCTGAATGAGCCGAAAAAGGTCTCTTCCTCACATCATGGTCAAGAAAGCGTGGTACATGTTCGAGAAAGATGCATTGATTATACTCCACGCCCTCATGACTGGGTGCAAGCTGAAGTCAGCCTGAAAACCGGGCTAGGGTGGCGAGTCAGCAATGAAGACTCAGATCTAAAGCATGTACGCTATATGCTGGCGGATCCATCCCCAAGTTGTCTCTCGAGACGCGCTTGGGCCTTTCAGGAGCGCGTCCTAGCTCCCATAACCCTCCACTTGGCCATACCGAGGTTTCGTGGGAGTGCCAATCGCTTGCAGACTGTGAATGCTCACCTCTGGACTCGATAGAGGTGGCACACTCTTTGACAGCGAAGATTGCTTTCTTCAGGATACGTTGGCAGGGAGTAGCAGAGCTCTATACTGCCCTAGACATTAACTTTTCTCACGATCGATTGGTGGTTTTGTCTGGCTTAGCACGCGCTTGTCAATAGAAGAGCAAAGATCATTACGTTGCAGGCATGTGGGTCAGAGAGCTCGAGTTTCAGTTGCTTTGATACGCCATGAACGGGGACTCGGTACCTACGAGCTCACTTCCGCCTATCAATAGCACCAACCTGGTCATGGGATTCGACGGCAGCGGCAGTCACTTATGAAAGCCACATCAAGTTGGGGTTCGAATTTGATGTAGAGAGTCGCTCCGATTGGAGAATCATGTCGGTAGACGGAGAAGACAGTGACACAAACAGTTTTGGGGCTACAGCTATAGCGAGTTGGTTCGTTGAAAGTTTCCTTGCCGAAGTCACTCTCGAGAAAGCCATTGACGGATTTGATCTCCAGGAGTACCGATGCAAACGCATAAGCAGAGCCATCGCAGCGAAGATTCGAGCCAACATGTGGTATACAAGATAGACTGGGGTGCTGGAGTCCCGGCTTCTCCACACTATACGCTGTTTCTTACATCGCTCTGGGGGCATCAGATGCAAGGTCTTATTTTGACTCAGAAACTGACCAGTCATCCTACGAGAGAGTCGGAATGGTCTGGATGAATCAGGCTGCGGGGGTGGACAACGACTCTATCCACCCATGGGACATATGGGAAGACGAATTGACTAAGCAGGTTTTCTGAATTTGTTGAGTACATTCCATGGCATAGGTCTTTGATGGCTAAACTAGAGTAGGTAGAAAACCACAAGGACAGGACACAACTCATCCCACAGACTCATCAACCACTCGTCCAGGTAGACTCTATCCTCCATCTTCCGGATCAACCTTTCATAACTCTTCCCCACCTCGATGTCCTCCTCCAGCATCTTCGGCAACTCAGCACACCCATACACGTCCGCGAACCACTCAGCTCCAAACTCCTTCAACACGTCACACCTCTCGTCCATCGTCCTACTCAGTTCTGGCCTTGCCCAGTCCTCTGGTCCCTCGGGCGCATCTGTCTCGAACCTACACGCAATCTCCGTCGGAAACACCTTGGGCAGCCATACACCACCCAGTAGAAGGATACCCTACATACGAGTCCTGCGGATAGTGGTGGTCATGCGGCAAGGAGAGACCCGCATCGGGGTGACTCTCGTAGAAGTTGAGGCTCGGCTACCAGCGCGTGCCGAGTTGGAGCATACGCAGTGCGAAGACGTCTTCTTCTACCAGATCTTCGTATGTCATAATGATTTGGGTGCGTGGAAGGCCAAGGTGATCGAGCTCGACTCCGGTGAGGTTCTTGCGTACCACACCACCGGTGGAGGGGTAGGCGAAGACGGTCCAGGTAGACAGGCCGGACTCTGTTCGAGCTCGTGTAGCTAAGCGATTTGACATAGTTGTTGGGAGCGTTTGTGTTCAGTTTTTTTAAGAGGTACAAAGGACACGGCAGGAACGGCTGAGAATGGAGCTGAAAATGCGTTGTACCACAAAGCCACAAGGCACGCTATGCCGGTGCCTAGCTGTTCTTTAGCCCGTGATCGTGACAAGTTGCGCGTATGTCAAAGGGGTATTTCTTGTGTTCGATACGATATGCGGGTCTGAAGGAATTGGCGACATATTGATGTCTCACCCTAGTTCCCTACTTCTGAGGAATTTGAGATCAATATTGCGAGAACCGTGATACATGCTCTGCTCTTACTGCCTTCCCATCACCCAGCCGATCATTTCGTCTTCCCTCCCTTCCCTACGTTCCAAAGCCTTAGTTTTATAGTCAATGGCCTGCAGCTCTTCTCCATCTCTGTTGTCCAAGGTAAGTAGCTCCACCTGTGCCCTTTGCCCGGATTGTGATACGAGGAGCGGTCCTCATGCGATTCGATGGTGAGCTCGCCAGTCGCTTCCACAACAACGCACTCAACATGATCCTGGTCGACGTACGGCGAAGCTGAAACGATACGTTGGAACTTCCGGTGCAGATGCGTGCTGTAGATAGATGGAGCAATTACATAGCGGCCTGGACATGAGGGCTCCGGGTAGAGGGGGTATTGTGGAGGCGCTGAGAAGTGCCAGTTTTGCGCGCAAAAGATGCAGCCCGATCTCAAGGCTTACTGCAAAGAAATCCGTCAGGAGATCTCGGTAACCCCATGCGCATCAGCCAGACATGTTTCTCACACAGGAAATTGTGAGGTGCACCACACAAGTCACAGTATCTCTTCCAGTGGTCCCAACTCTTGATATACTGCGGTGGTGGATCGCGTATTTGACGCATTCGCCGCGTGAACAGCTGTGCCTCCTTACAGTTGTTGGGCAATCGTTCGGTGACTATATTGGGCGGGTTGTGCAAAGTCCACATCCCGCTGGTTGAAGAGTTTTGAGAGAACCATACCGGTCGCCAGTGAAGGATCGAATTGTCATTGAAGCCGGTGAGGATCAAGAGGTCTTGTTGGAAACGCTTGACCGTCGGGTTTGGGTCAACCTCCGTTTGCGTAAGCACTGTTAGGACATGGACATCAGACACAGGTGTCGCCAACTTGGGTGATACCCATTTCAACTGATCGGAGTCGCAAGCTGAACGCCTGGACTAGCGCTATGTGGAGGTTCGGGACTAGGTGTCGCAGGTCCAGTATAGGGCGGAGTACAACAACCGCTCATTGCAGTCGCTGTGCAGAGAGTGCCGCTACTTGAAATGTCTGTTTTAAGTCAAGGTTATAGATGAGCTGACGACTGATTGACAGAGGTTGATGTGGCTGGTCCAGCATTAGCGAGTGATGGTGAAGAAGGATATCAGTCCACTTCGTCGATGAATTTAGTCATGTGTGACAAGCAAGCGGGTACCTGCAGTTTGCTACTAGTAGAGACAACGGGGCTGCCAGTACAAGCCAGCGTTTGCAGCATGATGAACATGCGCAAAACGAAGCTGGGAAAGTCTATCGGCGTAGTCAATGTCTCACTCTCACCAGTGTTTGTACATTATTTTCGACAAGGCGTTAGCTCCTCAGATACCTACTCCAATTCAAGCCGAGCATTCGTAAGGTTGTCCATAAGATCAGATATTCACAAGAATAATGTTGGCTATAGGCAATGTCTTGCCTGAAAACGATATTGCTTCTTGCTTGCTTGATCGCTGTCAGATATAGTTGAGTTCTTCAATATTTGGAGACGGGAGGTCTCAACATATGTAACTCGATATCGTGGCTCAGGTGGCTTCGTAACCAGTCATTTTGCTCTTCGAGCTTGCGCAGGAAGAGTCATGCTGGCTGGTTTGAGCCCACATCTGCGAGAAGGTTTGATGGCGGACGTAGGCAACGTGTCAGTGCCCAGAGAACGTACCCTCAGTCCTATGAGGCAGTTTGGAACTGCCGCTAGCCCAATTAGGTCTAGCTCCTCCACAGCGTTGATTTCCTTCACCCATTCGTAGTTCAGATAGACAGAATGATCACACAACACTTCTGACTTTCTCCGGTTGATACAATGCCACAACACGGTATCCTTATCTCAACCTTTGTACACTTCGTTTTTCACGAGCCCATGATCACTAATCGAGGTGCACCTTTGCGGAAGTAAGGCTTGCGAGGCTCGCAATGAACGTCGAATCAGGTGATGATGCGCGTGTCGATGTGGAGGTGTGCCTCTGGAACCGCGAGTTGAATTTGGCGCTTTCACGTTTCGGGAGCTGCTCTGGAGGACCCAGTTCTTGAGACTCTGAAGCGAGGACTTCAACGCCCGACTCATAGTGACTAGGTTGGCTTATTAGATTAGCTGACTGCGAAGTCGTCTAGAAAACTTTCTGCTGTACTTACATGGATTGGTAGCGTGTCGTGGTCAAGTCTTCAGGCTAAAGGCTCTTACTAGATATCCAATATATCTGTGTTCGCTCGAATCCTTCCATTTTAGGTACTGTCAGGGTCCTTACTCTCTTACTCATTGCTTTTCTGGAAGCAATTGTAAATCTTGTGCAACCATTGACGCCCAGATCTGTTCGCGTATTAGTGACACGCGACAGATCAAGCAGATAAACAAGAATGTCACATGCAAATTCGGTCAGCGAGGAAGACAGGGCAGAAACACGTCGGAAACCCCACCAACCTTGGAATGGCGGGGCAACCGCCAAATCTTGCCGAATGCAATTCCGCCTTACACATCAGTCGGTAAGCTCGAGAAGCACGACACTATCGCAAATGCCATGCCTTAGCACCTCTCTCCACAGATTGCGACATATTGGCGCACTATGATTGGCTTTCGAAATCGAAAAGCCAGAGATTCATGAGCGCCCTGTATCGCTCCGAGATGCCAATGATGTTCAACGAGCAATTCTTGTCTTTCCTCGAGCATCACGAACTTTGATGATGTCGCTCCACTCGATTATCAGCTCATGGAGCGCGAGGGCACGCACACAGCTTAGCGTCTCACTTCCAGCCAACACCGGCACGCCAGGAGGGCGTCTAACAGAGGTCTTCATCAGGATGTGGGATCTTGGCTTCACGGCGTTCGGTGGGCCACCTGTACATTTCCAGATTCTTCATCGACGTTTCGTTGAAGGTTTGAATTTTGGTGGGGGTAGCAAATGGATTGATGAACAGACGGTCAGATTCGCCTTGGAACCTCGAAGTTGATGGCAGAGCCTGACAAAACCACAGTACCAAGAGATCTTCGCCATTTGCCAGGCTTTGCCCGGGCCAGCCTCTACTAAAATGCTCTTCACGATTGCAATGATACATGCTGGCCTTGTCTCAGCCGTGTTTGCCTTCCTACTATGGAGCTTACCAGGCGCCATTGGGATGTACGGTCTGTCTCTCGGCGTGCAAAGGATGCCGGATCAACTACCGCCAATCGTGTACGCCTTATTGAGTGGAATGAACGCAAGTACAGTCGGCATCATCGGTCTGGCTGCTGTGCAGGTAGGTTTTACGCTTATGGTGGGATCGACATTAGCACATGCTTACAACGTCGTAGCTTGCGCAGAAAGCGATCTCAGACCGTTTGACCAGAATCCTGGTCATCGCAGGAGCATGCGCTGGCATCTGCTATAACGCTCTATGGTATTTTCCCGTCTTGATGGCTGTGGGCGGCGTAGTTACCGTAGTTTGGGATGTCTGGCTTGCGCAGAAGGTGGGCAAGATCAAAGCTAAGTGGGAAAGCAAGAGGAGGAGAACCAGGAACGAAGCAGGAGATGCTGAGGACACAAACGCTACGCAAGACATTCAACCTGTTCAGGAGCTGGAAATCCGGCAGCCGGAAGCTGCGAAAAGACGGGCACATGCTGGTACTTCCACAGAGCGCATCATCCCAGGTAGAGGAGAATCAGGCTTGAGCCGAGCCGACAGCCAGCGAAACACAGAACCTGATACAAGGACGATTCCTGCACCAGTAGCTGATGTCAAAGCTCACAACATCTCTATCAAGCTCGGCGTCTCATTGATCGCAGGCTTTTTTGGTAAGTAAGGTCGCTCGATGTTCAACAGCCAGCTTACTGTTTCCAGCATCCTTTCTCGTAGTGATGGTCATACGTGGTACTGTTGCCAACCGGGCACTAAGTTTCGACCTCTTCTCCAACATGTACCTGGCTGGCACGATCATCTTCGGAGGCGGACCTGTCGTAATTCCTCTTCTGCGCTCATACGTGGTAGATCCAGGCTGGGTCTCACCACGAGACTTTCTTCTCGGCCTTGCCATCATTCAGGCGTTTCCCGGACCTAATTTCAACTTCTCCGTATATCTTGGAGCGCTAGCCCTCACATCAACCAGCACACCAACCATTTTTGGGGGCCTACTTTCGTTCCTTGCGATATTCTTCCCTGGCTTGATTCTGACTGTCGGCGTACAATCGATCTGGCAGGTCATAAGAACCAAAGCATGGGTGCTGAGTTTATTGAGAGGAATCAATGCGACAGCAGTAGGGCTGGTTTTTACTGCAGTCTACCGACTTTGGGAGATTGGCTACCTCACGCCGGAAAGCAGTGATGGCACGAGTCTTGCTAGAGAGCCGTGGTGGGTTGTCGTTGCGACACTGACTTATGCGGAGACCGCCTGGTTCGGTGTGCCGCCCGCTGCGGCCATCATATTTGGAGCTGTCTTGGGTTTGGGATGGTATGGCGCAGTGGGGCAGTAATTTGTCCTGGGCTTCGTAAAAGAATATGACAGAGTCTGGTAGACCACGTCGTCACGTTGACAGCATGGTGTGATGGGGCAAGTAAGCGCCTGTTTCGTTCCGGACTTGCGCGCTGCAAGTGACACCTTTCAATGATGCGCATTATCATCGGCCCTGCTGCCCTGCGACTGTACTTCGAACGACTGTTCATGAACCATGACCCGGATCGTAACTTCCGAAGCCTTCGTATCTCGGCAGCGCGAGGTGCGCGGTGCGCAACGTTATGGCAAGCGGAGAGGCTGAATTCCAGTCGCTTCAAGAACGGGCGCGCGTGATTGGCTCAACCGCATACCGTGTCCGTGCGCGTGCCGACAGGATTTAACTAGGGAAAAACATCAAAGTAGGCTCACCCGTGAGGTACGTTACTTTTCTAATAGAAAGTATCTTAATATCTCTACTATTAGTAGAAATATTCAAGGTTAAACTTCTTATCCTTTGTTGTTTTCCCAGTAAAACCCGGTCGTCACGCGAATCCGGTCGGCACGCGCACGGACACGGTACAGGATCTCGTCAGGGGTCGAATGCTTTACCGCTTTCGGTTCGACCACCTTGGCTTTAGCATCAATCTTTGAAATGGCTTCTTGAGTGGTCTTGGAACTAAGTGCAGCGTTGCCCCTCTTGCATCCGGCAGGAGAGCTCCTGTGGTATGTTACACCTCTCTTTGACATCTACTCCACCTTTCCTTCCTTATTCCCTTTGTACAACGTCTTTCTCTTCTATTCACACTCTTACGATTGTGTCATGGGGCATAATACAACCATACTAACACGCAGACGCAGATTTTACTCTTTCCGCCGTCTTCCGCGGTCCTCAACTTTGAAATTCATTCTCCTAATTTTCTTTCTTTGGGATTCGATACATTGCATCTCCTTGTACCTTCATCAGACTGCAGCGTTACGGACACCGCCACCCCCGCCTAATGCAAAGCGCATCTACATAGCTGCGCAACATTACAACTCAGCACGCCTCCTACGGGAACATTGGAATGAAGCTCTATACAAATTGGTGAAAGAGTTGGGCGTCGACAATGTATTCGTTTCAATATACGAAAGTGGATCCTACGATGAAACACAACAAGCCCTGAGAGAGCTCGAAGCAAACCTGGAGGTACTGCAAGTTAGGAAGGAAGTTGTGTTGTCAAAATTGACCCATAAGGAGGAAATCGCAGCGCAACCTACAGAGCATGGCTGGATCGACACACCGGCCGGTGTGCATGCACTGCGGCGCATACCTTTCCTGGCAAGCATCCGGAACAAGGTCTTCCAACCTCTTGAAGCATTAACGGCTCAAGGCGAGCATTTTGATACCATCCTGTTCTTGAACGATGTCGCTTTCAACACTGAAGATGTGCTGAGGATACTTGACACGAACGGCGGTAACTACGCGGCAGCATGCTCGTTGGACTTCTCGAAGCCTCCATACTTCTACGACACCTTCGCGCTAAGAGACTCGCAAGGGCATGAAGCCATCCTGCAGACATGGCCGTACTTCAGATCATATGCATCCAGGCATGCTGCGGAAAGATTCTTACCAGTTCCTGTCACTTCGTGTTGGAATGGCATGGGTAAGTTTGCTTACTTCGAAGACGACATGAGCGTTATGTTGACCCTGCCCAGTTGCAATGCCTGCCGGACCCTTTCTTGGAGACCATGCTCTCCGCTTTCGGGGCACCAACGACTCGCTTGCCAGGCATCATCTTGAGGGATCAGAGTGCTGCTTGATCCATGCCGACAACCCACTGTCCGCTACCAAAGGCATCTTCCTGAACGCTGCTGTGCAGGTTGGCTATAATATGACCGCCTACAATGCTGTGCACTCTCCAGATGCAGTCATGTCGCCTCTTCGAATGTACACGCGGATTTGGCAAAGCCGGATACTGAGGTGGTCCACAACACCCTTATTCAAGGAGCGTGTGGTGCATAACAGGGTGACCAAGTGGGCAGAGGAGACTAAGGAAAAGGAACCGGGTGAATATTGCCTGGTGAACGAGATGCAGGTCATCTTTGAGAGGGGGTGGAAGCACGTCTAGATGCAAGCAGAATAATGCACCTGATGAACCATGTTGCCAGTCCTTGGCCTGCATGGCTGGGCATCTTGGCCTTCGCATCCTACAGCTTGTTCTTCACTCACATCTGGCACGCGTCTTCTCTTGCGCAGCAGTCATGTCTTGCCGACGAATGAAAGCAGTGGCATGATATATCATGGCTCCATTCGGGCCTGCCCGCAGGCCCACTTCACACTGCCCCACAGTAACTACCGACTACACCTGCCGATCGACACGCAGGTGTAGCTACATGTAGAAGGTGCCGACAGACGTGGCATGGCCTCCAAGCTTTCACTCGTAAAGCATCATATCCCTTCTCAAATTCCAAACTTCACCTTGTCGTTGCGAACCTTGGGATCGTGCATACACATCTTCCATCATGGCACAACCTACACCTCCACCCACGTCCACTTCTTCTCCAGAGCCATACTGGCTAGGCCGCGCCTCAGACGAGCAAAAGCGTCTCTTAAGGCAGCACACCATCTGGACTCGAAGCATCGGCTACCTCCTGCACCCATCAGTATCCACAAGCCTCCCTGACAACGCCCGAATCGCCGACATAGGAACCGGCACCGGCATCTGGCCCATCGAGCTCTCCAAATCCTCACCTCCCACCTACACCTTCCACGGTTTCGACATCTCCTCCGAGCAATTCCTCCCTGCCGACTCCCTCCCGCCAAACGTCAACCTCGGCTTCGGCGACTTCTTCAAACCGATCCCTCAAGAATTGCAAGGCACCTTCGACCTCGTCAACATCCGGTTGATAATCATTAGTCTCGGGCCCGTCTCAGTCTGGCAACAAGTCCTCGCCAATATCTTGACGCTGCTGAAGCCCGGTGGAGCGATATGCTGGACCGAAGGCAATTTCCTCGTCGCGCGTGGTTTCCGCGGCCCCGAGCCGCAGTCAACTGCTGGGCACCATCTCACCACTGGACAACTTCAACTAAACAATACCCTGATCCAACGGTTTGGTTATAGTTTCCCGTCCCTCACACGGTTGTTTGAGGACGCGGGACTAAAGGGCGTCGAGGAGGATGTGCTTAGTACGGATCGGCTTCCGGAGCAGAGGGGCGAGTTTACGGATTTAGGGATCGGGGCCGTGTTTGGGGGGTTGAGGAATTTGGCAAGGGTGAGGGAGGAGGGGCGTTGGGATGAGGGTGAGGTGGAGAGGAGGAGGGGGTTGGCGGTGGGGGATAGGGAGAGTGGGGCGTATTTGCGGTGGGATATACATGTTGGTGTTGGGTTCAAGCCTTTGTGAGCATGTGAGAAAGGGTTTGTATGTGGCATTGAGTTGAAACGATGAATCATTATCGCAATACCCTCTCTATTGTCGTAATCTTGTCCAACGCCTTTCTCAATCGAATCTGCACCTCTAACCAGTCCACACAGCAGGACCTGGAGGCGTGTAGCTTGTCTGACCCTACTTCTCATTAGCACACACCTTCCACGTACACAAAAATCACTCACACTGTAAATATTAACCTGCAACCCCTTCTCCCCCGCAACATACGCCCCTGGAAAAGTAACTAGCGGCCCCGGCGTCCCACTCCCACCACCCGTGACCTTGATCTGCGCACACGACAAGTAAATCTGCGCGCCATTAATCGCACTAGCAGAGTGCAGCGCAATATGCTCAATACGCAAAAGATACTCGCCCGACGGTGTATTCTTCGGAATTGTCACAGACGCGGTGGCAGCATTCATGCTCCCCCATGTCAGCGCACCGTTCGCTACGTTAGCCTTCTCGGCAAAGATCTTGAACCACACGTTCCCGCTGCCGTCCCAGGTTGCTGCTGTTTCTCCTGAGGGCACTTTGGCCATGTAGAATTGCAGCGGGCCTTGGTGGAAGATGTTGGGTGTTACTTTGAAGCTTACGCTGCTTCCGGCGGCGACGCTTTGGGTTGCTGCTGCGCTGGTACCTGGGGTGAGTTCGTAGCAGCGGAGTGCAGAGGAGGTTACGTCGGTTACGGGGCCGTTGGAGTAGTGGTTTGCGGTTATGCGGACGGAGGACCAGTCTGCTGTGCCGGTTAGGGCGGGGAAGAGGTCTGAAAATGTCAGTGAAGTCTGGGTGTGAATGAAGGATGGCGTGCGTACAGTGGCGGGCTTGTAGGGCTGCTGCGCTGACTGCATCAGCTGCAAGGGCAAGGGTGAGGGTTGTAATGAGCTTCATGGCGGCTAGTTGTGGCCAAGGCTTGTCTGGAAGAAGCAGTTTGGTGAACAACAATAGACGAAGAAAGGAGATTCCTTTGCGCTTATGTCTACATCTGCAGTATGTGACACTCGGGGAGATGAGCCTGATTCCAAGGTTGTGCTACAGTCGCCATGCCTCTCCATATTGCGCATCTTACGCGGTGGTGTTTCGGTTTGCCGAGAAAGGTAATCTGATATTGACCGCAATATAAACAGATCGAGGACCAATGCTGCGCGGAGCCACGCGACTCGGCAATGGCGGAACGCCGGCTTCTTGATGCGTCAAGGCTACAGACGACAGAGTCAACGGATTGTGCTTTCCGGTATCGAAGAAGCGTCTCCAGACATTCTTTAACCAATTTGACTGCGCTGTCGCAGAATGGACTGCGTCAGGCGCTGGAAAGATGCTCAAGACTGCTAAGTGAAGCAGCTTTCTAGGCTTGTCAAGCCGTGCTTTCGGACGCTTTTGTGTTGTGTGGCTGTCGCTGTGATATTCCTGGACTTGGTTACCATGATCTTCTGCTTAGCAACCAATGCATCCTCGATTAAGGGTCCTGCAGCTCATCGCGTTGTCCTCTCTTGGCCGCGGCGCCCTAATTGTCTTGAATCGAATGCATCGGTCAAGTGCAGTAATCCAGAGTCTTCTGCGGCGAGTCTGGTGGCGTGTAGATCGTGTTTCAGCGAAGTGTTGCGCCCCGGTGTTTGTTGCCCACCGTCAGGTCCTCATGCCCATCTCGACATCCCTAATCTCGGTGCTCAAGTCCTGAACGTCATCTTGCGCCATCATCTGCGCACTGACTTCCAGGTCGTTTACAACGCTTTCTAGGCCTCTAACAAGAGCCTCAATCTCTGCGCGCTGTGCGGTCACCGTTGCCAGCAGCTCCGTATTCGCTGTCTGCGTCTCGACGAGCTTGGTATTCATGTCTGTCGCCTGCTTCTCGAGGAATGGCATTAGATGCGCTAGGTGAATCTCAGACGGCGTGAGTGTATGCGGCCTGATTCCGATTGTCAGCATTGAGCGTGCATATTCCAGACTGGTATACTCACGGCACAGGGATTTCTACAGGCCCTCCATTTGCGCTAGCTTCAGCGCGCTTTTTTCTCAGCTTCGCATCTTCAATGCACTGCTCCAGCTCATTGACCAGCTTGACAACATTCCTCTTCTTCAGGATCTCTTCGAAGTTGACCTTCCATGTACGGTCAAGCTGATCAACAATCTGACTGCGCAACCCTTCGAGGGTCTCAGGCGCATATTGCGCAGCGGTAGGGAAGCAAGACGCGAAGTTCTTTGACGAGCACTTGTCGAGCGTGGCTTTGGAAGCTTGGTTGAAGACATTGATCAGACCCTGGGCGCGTGGACCAGGAGTTTCAGCGATAGGTGGTGCAAGGGCCGGCGAGGGCGATCGCGAAGGTAGATTCGTAGCGGTCGGCATGGTGGAGTATGAATGTTGTGGTGATGGTGGAGGAGATTGTTGATTGTTTACGACGCGCCGAGGGCTGCTTAGCGCGAACCCCGTGATGGGCTGCATGCGGCACTCATACCTTACAGTTGATACGGAGTTCTCTAAACACACATGTCCAACTTTTACTTGGTGTCTGTAAACTAAGTCTGCTATCAGCCTTTTCAAGGTGGTGTTCTCTTGTGTGTTATGTTTCTGTTCTGTCACTGCTGTGTTTGCGAAAGATCATCAGAGACCCCCCGTTTCCACCAACCAAATCAAAATCGGTCTCAAGAAAATCATTCGTCAAGAATCCTTCATCCCGATTCGCAAAGATTGAAAAGTTCCCTTCACCAGAAACTCACAATGCTCAAGTCGGCGTTCTAACTCGCCATCCTCATCCCCAAACCATCCCCATATCCACCGTTCTCACGCCAACACTTCGACGCTAACATCTCATCACGACCACCCCAAACCTTCCCAAAGCGGCAGGTGCACCTCAAAAACCATTGATTCTAGCGAACGACGTTCGCCCTCTGGCGCGCCCAGCGTGCAGCGGACCCTGCATCTGACCAGGTCTCTGGCACGCCTGACATCTTCTCGCCTGCAGCTGCCTTCCAAGTTCCTTCTCGCTGTCAGGCCGCCTGTCCATCCACCAACCCACCAACATCACCCACTTTGTCCGCGGACCCCACGATCATTGAGGGTTCGGTGCAATGGGTCCGACAAAGGACAAGCGTATGTAAGGGGCGCATCCACTGCGATTTCGGAAGATTTCCCCTTGTCATGTTGCGGCGCATGCTGCTAGACTGGATCCTTCGTTGATCAGAGCAACCCTGGTCGGTTGTTGTATGACGTTGACAAGTGTGCTTATTTGGCAGGAAATCAGACCAGCTTTTGGCGAAAGCACACAAAGAGGCCCAAATTCAGGGCCGCGTAGAGTCAGCAGCGGTGGACTCGGGCTCAGATGCAAGTTCGCAGTCAAAGGTGACACACGGTGTGGATTTGTTTGGCGTGTTATATTGAATTGAACTCGCTCGTTGATTGATGTTGGTGTGAAAACCCATGGTAAACCCCTCCCACGCCGAAAGCTTGCTAAGATATACATGGCCTCTGAGAAGGCCGAAAATTAGGTGCTAGGAGAGTGTGATGAAAAGCAGAACTCCCGTGGTATAGTGTTGAGCGAAAACTGCAGTGCTTGATGAACCTCCTCATGTCCTCCGCTGCCGTCTTCGTGAGGTTTGTGGCTGCAGTGCAGTCCATTCGCGTCCTTCAAGTGCAGAGCTGCCCGGTGGCAGTCTGTTCATCCTCCACGGCGCCGCGCCGCGCGTGAACAAGAGATATCTTGCATGATGTGATGTGAAAACCGTAACCGAGTGCCAGTGGTGTGCTGCAGAATGGTGTCGAAGTCGATCGTGTAGGTGCCGTGACGTTTACACCCGAATATTCTTCTCGTTGAGGCCCTTGTTGGTGAAGACGGCGTCCTGGCTGGACATGCGGCGGTCGAGAGCGCGCTGCACCTTCGCGCCTAGTGCCAGCTTGCTCATATCCGCTGTCTTGTTGTCGCTGGGGATGTAGCGCTGCTGGACGAGGCGCTTGTCCTCAAGGCGCTCGAAGCCGGCATTCCAGGTCTTGATGTCTTGTGACTTGGGGTCGCCGGATGTTGAGGCATCTGAGAGGTGCGAGGGCGCGATCGAAGGTGTGAGGGTGGGCGTGGCGCTGTAGGTGGACATGCGGGTCGAGGCGCGGTTGCCGGCCGACTGTGATTTGGATGCGTTAGACTGTGGTTGCGACATGGTAGTGGTGTTGTGTAGCTGTGGCAGTGAAGCAGTGAAGAAGGACGGGACAGCGGTGTAGTTTATTCGCAGAGCAATGCACCGCGTGGCAAGCATCGACCCAGAGACAGGGAAGACGTGAAACAGGCGGTGGGTACGCAATGACTTACGCTGGACAGCATGGGTCGCGAGGACTCCAGCGAGTTCGTCATAGTGTGCTGGGTAGGCGGAGAGCGAGCTAGGTCTTGCCGTGTTTCGGATAGAGCAAGTGTGCCGGGCGTTACAGCTCTTAATGCTGCTGTTATGGCGGCGCAACGCTGCAATTGATCGGTGGAGCGGGAGAGGAAGCGAGAAGCAGCACAGCGCAGGAACGTCGCTGGGAGTTTTGGGGTGAAGGGCTGCAGCGACAGTGCACCGTGAGGGTACGAGCCGGCCTGGTCAAACAGGTCCTGTGCTCGTTTCAGAGGGCCCAGAGCGGTAAGGGGGGCGATGAACGAGGATGAGATCCGCGACCAGGGGCCTACGGTGTTAGCGCACGTGTAGACCAGGTGCAATTACAGGTGCAATCGTAATGAGGGCGCCTAGATGCAGCCTTGACTTATAGCAGCGAGCGAGGGTGTTGTCGATGTATCGTGAGATTTAAATGAGGGAGAGCCAAACAAACAGCACCGCCTGAGGGAGCGAGCACCTTTTAGCACCTGCTGTGCTCTGAGACGGCAAGTTAGGGACTCATCATGCATTTCGATAAACTGAGCGCCATGCAGCGCCCTCTCAGACACCAGCCCAGGGTTCAACACGCTCTGAAGGATTTCTGCCGGTGTAGGCGGCGCTGAGGCAGCCACGACTCCGGCCCCATCGCCCGTTCGCTGCTGCCATTCGACCAACATGCAGCGCCCCACGCTCCTGCCACGTTCAAAAAACGTGGCTCCCGCAACACTCGCCGGGGTCAGCGGGGCATCGCCTGGTGCTATCTTTCGCTGCTGTCTTTCGCTCTCCGCGACAAGCACCTTCAAGACATCAATGTATGCAGGGAGTATCCCTTGTGCTATTGTCAGACTTCTCGCTTGCTGCACCGTCTGCATCCCGGGTGACGGATACGGTGAGTGTTATCGAGCTCTTCTGGAGGTTGGGCTGCCCCGAGTTCACTAAGTCCTGCATGTTCGACTGCATTCATACGTCTGCGGCTAAAATCTAGTCTACCGCCAGCCAGCTTTCAGATGACTGTTACACGAAAGCGGACAACCTCCGATTTTCTGCAGTAGCACGTCAAAATTGTCTCCGCCTGCTGCTCGTCTATGGTAAACCGGTCAAGATCACGATCCTATCTCAGACATTCCCATGCTGATCTACTGGATTGCAAACCTTACTGAAGTCTTCAAGGCAGAGCTGGCGAGGTTATAGACTTATCTTAGCTGCATTTGGGCGCCGCAGCTAGTTGTGTCAAGCTGCTCGCCCTCATATGACTGCAGCACACACTATCCGCATTTCCGCTGACTTCACGATAGTGTTACGGCATGCAAAGTTGCAGTTAGATCGTGCTGACCACGTGTGAAGCGAGGGGTGTTCCCCTGCATGATCGATGCACGTCACCACGCAGTAAGACTTAAATGCAGACTTTTACTGGATATGGCTGTCTTTTTGAAACCGCAGCTGCAGTGTACATTGCTGCAGAAACGCCTTACATCAACCCACATATGCATGGCGAACTGTATCAAAGTACGATTGCCTTGCTGGAATGTACATGCACAAACAAGACGATGTGGGTTTTAAGCGCAATAGTCTCCTTTAGTCACGCGCCTCTGCACATACACCATGCTAGCAAGCTTGGAAGTAGCTTACGGTACTCCGTGGCTCTCGTACTCTCGAAGAGTCCGCCAGAAAACTCGGCATCAGAACTATACTTTGGAGGTCCTCAGAGGCGTCAACGATGCAGGGGCAGATTTGGTAGTCAGTATTGAACGCTAGACAGGAGCGCAGTACTTCAATCACACGTCTCCGGCACTCCGCGTCCAGGGTTGTCAAGCGCACAGTTCGGCTTAAACAAAGCGCCACTATGTTGAACCTCAACATCTTCCGAGATGGATCTCCGTGTCTTGGCTCTGATCGCAGAGAACCATTAGGTCATCAAAAAGGCACGGATAGTCAGCACGGCAGTTGGAGACATGCAGTGGAAAGATATGTCTACGGGCCATTTCAGAGTGCACTTACAACCAAGAGCCCATTTTTGAAGGACAACAAAGTTTCGCTGTGATGAAGGGCTGATATGTAACTAACCGCCGAAACAAGCACCAGTGACTCAGATCCTAACCACCACCACCAGACCCATCTCCTACGCTCACCCAATCTTCCTACCAAGCCTCACCGACACCCCCATTCTGCGCCTGCCACTCCTCATCTCCCGTCCCCCCATCAGTCCTCCACCTCCTCACCACCTTCAGCCTAACCAAATCCCTCATCCACCCCACCGTATTCTCAGCAGTATTGTCCCTAACCCTCTGCAAGCCGACAGACGTCCTACATTTATCGCCCTTGAGCCCACAACAGATCGCCTGCTCCTTGATCTTGCGCAGCAGTCTATCCGGACGTCGGTACAGGCGACTCGGATCCGGCGTCCAGGACTTTTTGTCGGCGATTTTGCAGAGGAGGTCCGCGACGCTGGCGTCAGGCGCGGGGGTGAAATTGTCGGGGCGGAACTCGATGGGATTTTCGGACATGGAGCGTGACATGAGTTTTGCGAGATCGAGGTGATCACATATGCAGGGTGCCTTCTGCTTGACCAGGGTTGCAACGGTTCCATCGACGCTTTGGAAGCGGAGCTGAGCATATAGATCTACGCAACACTCAGCTATGGTTTCTATACCGAGTTCCCCTGGACGGATAGCCCGAATTTCGAGTGTGTTGGGCACATCCGTATAGCGTCGAGACTTAGTCTTCGACTTCGATGGCTTCGTTCTGTTCTGTCCGTAGTCGCTGAAGAGGGGTGGGTTTACAAGGTATGGATCTATGCCAGCCCAGACCCCTTGTAGCTGGTACCAAGTGACGATCCTGTTGTCCCACAACTTGACTGGTGTAGTTCGGGCGAAGCATTTTCTATTAGTAATTTCGCTCATTCCGGTCCGCTCCTGTACGCTCATTTGCATCTCACGCAAGGGGAAGTGAGGCGTACCAACTTGCTTGTTGCCACCCCGAGCAGTGGAATAAAGCCGTCGACCAGGTGAACCTATTGAGTGGATCCGAGTAGTCATATGGGTAGCGTGTTAACTCAAAAACATCACGCATCCGCAGCTCTTCGTAGATGCTATATTCAGAATCCAAGAGGTTGCGCATGTGGGTCCGCACGCCTTAAGGGTCCGCATCCCCGTATGTATGTCGAAGTCTCGAGTTATGTATGTAGTTCGCAAGAATATAAAAGGCGTGGTCTGGAAGGTGAGCTGCCATTTGCAAATGTATCTCAGTTTGAAGACTTTGGAATGTCACCGGTATTATGTTCGTTTTGAGAGCCGAAGGAGTGGGTCCTTGAGAGCTATTTGACGTTCTGGAAAAGCTTGGGCTTGGGCAAGGTGTTCTCAAATGTGTTGTCAAGAGCCAACTGACTGGATCGATGTATAGTGTTAAGTATAATAACGTTCGGGACATAAGCTCGGCATCGAGTGTTGACTTTTGTAGCGGTGCGGACCGCTGTAGAATACTGATAGCTACGGTAAACGATAACGTAGGACTATCGGGTCGATGGAATACTGCGCTGGATTGCTATCTAGCTAGGAGGAGACGACTATATACCTGACCTGTAACACACTAGTCTAGGGTAGTAGTCGGGGGTATAGCCAGACACTGTACGGACCAACCGATACCGCAACAACTTTGGCTTTGGTACCCTACATGGTCCTAGAGCAGTGTTCATGTCTCGCGTGAGTACAAGTTGAGGTGCTTCTTCTCCGTAACTTAACCCTCTCTTACTGCATATCAAAGGAGGCATGGGGACAGTGACAAATACATAAAAGAGAAGAGCGAAAGAGAACAAAAGCGTGCCGAATGCTGGACGTGCAATTGATTTCAAGAAGCTGTTATCCCTCAGTAGAAGATGGAAGCTATACTCTGTGATGCATAGAGATATGTACCCTGGAAAACATTGGCACGCCCACTCAATGAACCCGCCTCAATACATATTACCTGTACCTGCGCCAACCCAAACCTTGAAAGGGTAAAGTCGCGACTCCACAACGACTGAAGTGGAATTCAATGACCGGTGCTCGCGAGTAGATGTCGAGGTTAAGAATCTGCTCAACGCTCCCTGAGGCTTTTTAGGTGAGCCTGATCGAAAGTGTCGCTCTCTAGCGCTAGGTTCTCCTTTAGACGTCCTTGCTGCAAGCGAAAAAATGGTCTCGGTTTAAGAGGTGATGGGCTCGTTGCTGCGTGTAGCTTGCGGTTCCTATGATACCCCGAAGGGCCACGCTCCGTACAGACGTTTGGACTGAGGGGACTCAACTCGAGCTCTCCGCCGCCAGCTACTGTGTGGTTGGCAGGAGTGGATGCTCGGCTAATGTCAGCTACACTCAAGTGTGTTGTTGTTGTCGAAGACTGGAAGGTTGCTCCGAAGTGGTCGGCTGTCCGACTAGCTTGCTATGCTTGCCGAGTGTCGAAGTTGAAAGTCTTGCACATGTCCGAAACATGGCGTTCCAATCGAGTGCCGAGGACGCTCTGGGGCGCATCCATTGTTGGAGGGTTCGACAACAGTTCTGAGCCTTTACCACTTGTTTCTTGGTACACTTCTGAACTGCGAGGTCCTGGTACTCGTCTCTCACGATCCACGTCGCGATTTTCGCCCATGTTATCCGCAGTACCCTCAAGTTCGCCACTGCAAGTTGTTGACAGCCAGTCATAGATCCTTTCTGTTGGCGACTCGGCGACCTCTGTTGAAATACACGACAAACTCGCATTCAGATAACCTGAATCATCGGACCAAGGCTCTGGGGAAGGTCGGAGTTCAGCAGTATGAGGCGAAATCACATGCGGGTCGCTCACCGTCGCATCAGTATCAATTGATGAAGGCTGATCTTGAGGTTGAGGTCGATCGTGCCTTGAAGAATCGCTGAAAATTGCTTGAGAGTTTTTGTGTGGCGAGACATGCCTAGACACGTTTGCAAGAGATGGGTAGATTACGTCCCTAGTACGCTGCCGGCCAAGAGATCGTTGTTGCGTATCGTCAAAGATCTGGCGTATACATGCGCTGTGACCAAGGCGTGCAGGTGAGTGTAGCAATGCCGAACCCATGTATCGTCGAGCACTCGTGTTGGCGATGCGGGATGGCGATATTGGCTGAAGCTCTCCTGCTCTACGCACCGACGGAGTAGCAGGCGCTCTATTAGAACGTAATGGTGAGGAAGCCCCTGTGGCAATGTCAGTACTGTAATCTGGATACTACGTTGACTTCACCTACGTGCGGCATTGCAGCTGTGCCCACTTCCTAGTGACACAGCAACTATGTGGGTGTCGTGAGACGTGACGGGTTCCTGGATAGGTCTGAGCATGTGTTCGACCTCATTTGACCTGTACGAACGCGCTGAGATGATGCCATGGAGTAGTTGATGCGTATTAGTCGAGCGCTTGTAATAACTTGGTGAGGTGGCTGGTGGAGGCCCTGAGGTCAGTTGCTTGGTAAATGAGATGAGGGGATTCGATCTGAATATTGTAGACAATAACGCAAACGTAGCAGCGACGACGCTCGGCACGTTCAAGCTATAACTCCAATTCACTCATTGCGCCTTCTTCGCGCAAGAACATCAGCATGTACCGTTGGACAAGGTGCAGGACTCGACAGTATCATGTTCCAGGTGAAATGTGTGACTTGGTTGTTACGTGTGCGGAACAACACCGAACGATGCGCAAACGAGTCTACTGTCGTTGTGGTTTGACAGAAGTTGGTGTTGAGAGCACCAGACCAGGTGGCAGGAACTGGTGGTGAGCGGAAGTGGCAGCTTCTTCTCAAGGGAGCAGCTGTTCCATTCTCTTCATTCCGCATACATTGAGATGTCTCATTCCTCATATTGTTGTCGAGGTCAGACTTCTTTATGGCTGATCGTCATCTGAGCTGCCTCAGATTGATTACTTACCGGCCACTCAGACGCCCGCGCTTGCAACGGCCCTTGCGCGATACGTCATCGTCGTTACCCGTTGCTCCTTTGTATCCACCGCTGTGGGGCGTACCTGAATTAGCACGCAAACCCTCTTGTCATTTTGCTGCAGCATCTGGAGACCGCTGATCGCTTGTGTACTGGTGCCCGTTGCAGACAGCTGATGGCTGAGCGCTGGTACTGCAGCTATCCGTAGCAGGACTCGACAGCTGCCGCAACGTCCGGACTGGAAAGATTGATGCATGTGCGCACAAGGCATCCGTGGCATCGTGTCTCAAAACAGTTCTATGGCCGACACCACCACCCGCAGTCGACTCGTGAAGGCCTCGCGAAGCTGTACGGCGTACGCAGGGCTAGGCCGAAACACGCCAATGTCGGAACGCCTCTCAATCCTCCAGGCCTCATGCCACCACGTTAAATTGCTGACCGAGAACCCCAGCACAACGATCGTGGCGCTGACTAGCCGGTGTTGGGAGCGACAGACGGGAGTGAATTGCCCTCAGCCGCACACAGCACTGCTGAGCATGTCCAGTCAAAAGCCATCCAGCCATCGCGCTTCTCACGAACATCTGGATCCTCCTGATCTTCTTGGGGCCATCTCGCCTCGTGCTGCGACGGGAGCATGTGCGCTGCCCGCTACTGTCGCACGACTCAGCAACCAATAAACTGCAGCCACTGTGGACCCCTGAGGAGGTCCCCATTCGTGTTCGCTTGCTGCATTGAAGGTTCAGTCCGTGCGTGCATCTGACTTGGTCCGGCCTTCCTTACGCGTTCCGCCATCAGCCCTGGCTCCCGTCCAAAGTCTCTGCATTGCGAGACATCGCATCGCTGCCCTGCGCTGTGTCTCCTTGCCCTCTCTTCGCTGTCACCAGCTGTACGTTGAGTGCTTCTTACGAGCTTGACGCTCTTCCAGCGCAGCCCGTCTGATGCTTCGACTTCAGTCCGTTCTTTAACCTTCAATTCATTTCTCCGCACGGCCAAGCCTCCATAATCGAGTCGAGCATATCTTATCGCTATTCAACGGTCGATAGTAAGCTTACTTGCATCCATTGCCCTTGACAACTCATCGTCGTACGTTACCTCTGCTCGACAGAGCCCATTCTTCCAACCGACCTTGTTTGACCACCATCCGGGTTACGTTGATACGGTACGTACCTGGCTCTCTACTTCTTGAAACCCGGCCTGTCAGTTGTCCTCACATCACTGCAACGAGCAACGTCACAAGTTCTTCCATCACCCTTGCTTGCATTTCTCCGATCCAGCCTCTCGCCCTTTGTCAGCTCTTCTCCTACTGCTCATGAAGGTATACCACGTTTTGTATACCTCGTCTTGCCGTGCGCCATGAACCCTCGTGCCTTTGCTGGCCGGTCCAGTACCTCTGTATAATGCGAGGGGCAAGACTGACATCAAGAGACAACAGGCTCCTGGAACTCTTAGTATACACTATCCACCACTGTGTCGGTCTTCCCTAGCATCGTCGTTGCCAAGACAGCGGTTTTGTTGGCCATCCCAAGGCAAGGAATCTCTACCTTCCGCTGACTGTCGGAACCTACGCCAGATCTTCGGCCCCAACTCTAGACGTGTACCATCTGACCACTTGCCTATCATCTGGTCTTCCTGCCCTCAGTCCTGAGGTTCTGCTTTACAATTTCAAATCGGCTGCAGTTGTCGACAGCTTCGTGTCACACGTCTACGCATTGACCTGTCGCTGTCTTTGGTCTGGATTTCTTTGCTATCAAGAGTCGCACCATCACTGCTTTTGGCTGCTGTCGCATGCGTTGCGCCAGTACTAAGGACCCACGCCAAGCTCCCACGTTGGATCGATCCAAGCTTGACACTCTACATCCACCGACTCGTGTCAGTCTACAGACACGCCCGCCGCCAATATTCTAGTTGGACGATAGATGAGCTACGAAGCTAGACTGGCCCCACGGGCGTATGGCGACGCACAAGACGGAGCCGCACAGAAGGGTTCTGTACGTGCAGCACGGGAGAGAATGCAGGCCGCCCAGATGCGATCACAACTGCCGGATACATCGAGGATCATAGGGCTTCCACAACGACCCAACCAACTCGTGTCGCAATATTCCGCCAACAGAGACGAAGAATTGCAGCCGAGGACTCCTACTGATGGCAGAGATGATGGGAGCATGGCATCCCCACCTCCGCAGTGGCCTCTTCCCGACGACGCCAGTCCTACTATACCACCTCGTTCACCCAACAGGTTACGGCCACCGCAACCAAGCATCCGGCCTGTATCAGACGACTATCCCATTCAGCAGCCTTCCCCAAGGTCCCCACCGCCGCTTTCTCCAGATTATCTTCAACCGCCCTCTTTCAACTTTCGAATATCAAACAAGAGCGACGACATGTACTCGCCATCATCACGGCCATTCTCTGGCGCATCAGAGGCATCATCGCTGGGATCGATTCCGGACTTCCCGGTTCCTCAGCCACCCATGCCTGCTGTACAGCCACTTCCTCGTCGTGTCCCCGGCTTGGGCCCACCACCTTCGTCGCGAAGAGGTCCTTCATCATACTACACACAGATGTCTTACGTGTCGCCCATTGTCGAAGAGTCGGAGACTCGTTCGGACACAATCAGATCACGTCACGGTTCCTTCGCGTCAAGCAACGTCTTCCCCACGAACGGCGATGATTTTTACCAGAACGATTACCCACAATCGGACGATGACGAGACGATAACAAGCGACCGTGGGACAATGTCACCCACTAGTGACCACGATGACCAAAGTGGGCTTGTCAAAGAACCGCCTCCTCTTGTTCGACAAGCAAGTCTGGGGCGGAGGACGAAGCCGTCTCTTATGACAATCAAATCTGTCGACAGTATCGGTGAGAAAAAGAGTGAAAATTCCAAGAAGGCAGCAGCTGGCGCAGGCATTGGCGCAGTAGGAGCGGGTGGCATCTTTGCTGCACGTGATGCAGCCCAAAGTTCACCCCTTCGGAGCTCGATCTTGAGTAGTGGCACTGGACTTATCGACCCATCCTCATCCTCCTCCTCAGGCTCGTTGAACACCTTACGCAACACCAAGTCGACTTCCCCTAGCTACACAGGCGCCGAGTCACCCCTCTTTGCTTTTCAATCAGAGCCTCGCACAAATACCTTGGCTGATCGTGTCGGATTTAGGCGCCCGCCTAGGCTCGACATGGATACTGTCCGTGACGCTGAGGCACGCGGCAGTCTAACCAGCCTTCCAGATCTGATTCGAAGAGCAACGAGGTTAGCGGCCAACCTTGATCGGGGAAAGACAGCCAGCCGATTTGGGTTGGACTTCTGGGAGACTGGTGCACCAGAGCAGAACGTGCGGAAGTCTCAAAATTCCTTGACTGACATGCTCGCTGCATTCCCTCCACCAGGCCAAGAAACTCCGCAAAGGTCAGGTACACCGGCTGGCAATGCTATGGCAGAATGGCCGTCTTCAGGAGGAGCAGCTACACGCTCTGGTGGTGCAGACCAAGGATATGGTAACGAGAAACCAGCCAAGAAGCGGCGCAGATGCTGCGGCCTCCCACTTTGGACTTTCATCACGTTGTTGATTGTACTCCTCTTCATCGTAGCCGCAGCAGTGGTCATCCCGATCGTGCTTGTGGTAATACCCAATCAGAACAAGAGTACCAGTGCTGCTCAGGATAACCAAGGCAACAACAACAACACCACAAGCGCACCAGCTCCAACATCAGGCTCCGGAAGCGGTTCGTCCAATTGTCAGAACGGCGGTGTCGCCATTCAGAATGCAGACCAGTCGAGTACTTGTGTTTGCATCAATGGCTTCACCGGTAGCACTTGTGGCAACAACGATGAGAGCGGATGTACAACAACCAGCATAATGGGCACTGCCAACAACGCTACTGTTGGCTCTGGCATCCCTCGACTCGTTCAAAGCGCGGCCGAGGATTTCAACATACCCCTTGATGCAACTCGCATCTTGTCGTTATTCTCTAGCTTATCACTTAGCTGCGCAGCAGAGAATGCGCTGATCACCTTCAACGGTCTGACATCCCGCTCAGTTCCATCCACGGACCAGTCCATCAATCTTGGCAGCTCCCTTCCTACGCGTTCGCTTCCTGTCTTGCACCTTCCCCACCCAGCTCGACAAGTGGAGGCGCGACAGGAAGCCACACCCATATCCAGCAACACCACCGCAGTTGACTTCGCTCGAGTAGGCGTCCTATTTGCACTGCAACAGGCTGGCAAACTCGACACCGCTGCCACCGCGCAGGAGAACGTCCAGGACTTCCTCACCAGCAACCGCAACGGCGACTCAAACACCAACACCGTCGATGTCGGCCCCTTCACCATGGACCTCGTCAACCTCACCATCAAATTCGACAACGGCACTACCATCGGCCCCAAGTCGTAAAAGTTGTTTTGCATGTTATTGTCTTTCTAGCACAGCGATACCCGCATACATGCATCCCCATCATTGTCCACGTTCTCTTTGTCTCAGCATTCCATCAGCATGTACAATATAGCGTTTTTTCTTACCGTGACACTTTTACTTTCTATATCACGTCTTGAAGACGACCTTTGGTACTATTTTGATCTGGATCTAATGTGTATATGGACCGGGAATAACCTTTGCTGAGAAGCTATGACAGGGTTTGGGTTAGATAGCTTTGTATATAGAGTGGCATGCTTAGCATGGAGAGAACGAACACGAAGACTCAGAACATCGCTTCCCCACACCGACGCGTCTTGAAGTCATTTCGAGCTGCCCATCCTGCATAAATGAGGAGGGAGCAACAGGGCAGGTCGTCAGGTGCTCCTGCGCTCGTTCAAACATGACCACGCCAAACACGTGCTCAGTCCATCGCACCTGCCTGCTCCATACACTCCTGCCACGCGCCAAAGGCAGTCACTCAGTCATGACTCTTAGCTCAACTTCTCTCATAAACTCTTCACCGATGTAACAACGGCCAACAAAGCTCCGCCTACACTAACAATCCATGAGGCAACTCCAAACGCTCCTTGAATGTCCGATTTACCTTTGTCCACACCACGCAGAATATGAGGCTTTTCGCCAATAGGCCGAAAACAAACCTGAAGATTATCTTAGGGTTCCAGCCCTCTTTGTAGTATATGCCCCAGCCCTCGGCGGGCTGCTCTGGCTTCCCAAACAGCTCGCCCCATGTTCGCTTTGGCAATTGCTCGGCCATCCATCTGCTTGATTCGTGTGCTTCTTTGTGAAGAATGAGAGCAAGTATTCTGGCGGGAGGGATGGGGAGGTTTTGGGTGGAACGGGTTGGCATTTGTATTCGGCGGTGTCGACGGGCTCGACTCTTGCTTTGGAAGGAAGACACTCGCAAGTCTTGCTTGCGGTTCGGTTGTTCGATATGTTGATAACCGGAACGCATGTTGTCTCGTGTAGTATGATGATCACACTGTGTTCGCTAGCGGTCCGTTGCAGTGTCTACCAGCGGCCCGTTGCAGTGTCTACCAGCGGCCCGTTGCAGTGTTTGCCAACGGCCCGCTGCACTGATAGTCCAGCTCATTCGGTTAGTTTGGTTTGCTTCCCCAACTCTTCACTGCTATCCCCTTCTACTATATAGTCTCGATCGATTCCAGCCAATAGCTCTCAAGATCAATCAATCATCTCAACCCTTCCACACACTGTCGCCTAAAGGAAGGTAGAATCTGACGATGTGGATGCCTTGCACGCACTTCAGAGAGAACGCTGAGCGCAGTCGACTGCGATGACGACTGTACTGATCCCGCAGGAATTGGACTAAGGCGCGGTCAGTGGATATGCCTTGGATCCGATCCTGTAGAAGGATTTGTCAGAGCCTTTGTCGTGCACGCAAGCCATCAGATGAAGTAAGGTGTCCTTTATGACGCCCCCATGATTGCTCGCCATGGTGTTTGTCGAAACAGTCGACGCTGGGGTTTGAGTAGAAGTGGGTTGAGACCTTTGCCGTCGAAACGTGCTACCACGATTGCGGCGGAGATGTGTGTGACCTGAATACAAATCAGTACATCTATCTCGGGTTCTCTCGGGATATCAACGTACAGCGGATGTGAAGTATGGTAGACCCAGACCTACACCTCCAAACCCGATGGCCTGTATTCACAAAGAGGCCATGAGCGGAGCGCCTACAAGCGAGTTGAGTGTCTTGGTCAACATGACGATGCTGAAGTCCTGCGTGTCAGAGTCAGCAAGCGCTATAAGTTGGGACTTCACGAGCGACATGGTGAAAACTGGCAAAGCCGAGCCAAGGGCATAAATCATCAGAGCGGCCAACTGCATCAAGAACTTGAATACCAGTGCTACGCACAACACGCTAATGACCGAGATTAGAATGCTTGCTTCTGCGCCAAGATAGTCAAGCCGGACTTCAGAGCCGTGGACGGCTCTCGTGGACACTGACTTGTCGATGAGGCGCGGGACGACGATTGCAAGTAGTGTGAAGTTGATGATTGCTTTTGCTGACAGTATGAAGCTGGCCTAGAAGCACAATGAGCTAACGATTCAGACAGGAAAAGTGGGCTCTCAGCCAGTTTACCTGAGTAAACATCCACTCGTATCGTTTCGAGATGTACTGCACATGGAGCTTCGTATCCGAGCTCGCAAGTGTGGCAAGGAAGAACGAGCACAGAAGAACCTGGAAGTTTCAACGTCTTCTGAATGGGCTCACAAGCTTTTGGGCTGCCTGCAAGGATTCTTGGACAAAGCCGTGTGGCTTCTCAAAATACATTGGCGTAGCGACTTGAACTGCCCTCACTCTTTGCGAGGAGTGGTCCTTCTTCGAGATCGTCACTGTTGAAGCGCTTGTATACCAACGATGAAGAGCCGATGAGGGTTGACTTCGTTGTCTCAGGCAGCATCACAATCGTAGGTATTGCGAAAGCCAGAAGACCTATGTTGATCCAGAAAGGCAGCAATATGTTCCAGCTCATTGTAGCTGAAGCTATTATGGGGCTCATGAACGATACGACGCATGATGTTGAGCTGATGTATGAGAAGAAGGGTGCTCTGCGTTTACATTAAATGAGATTTGAACGATGAAAGAAAACGTGGCTGAAGAATACATACCGTTGATCATAGGCACCAGCCAGCGCCGATGTCAATGTAAAGATTATTGACTGAAACACATATTCTCCGCCGAACACAGCTAGAAATGGCTCAACAATGATGGCTTTAGTAGGCAGGATGTGGACAAAGTACCCTATTGCGATAACCCATACGCTCATGAATACCCTTGGATGAGATTGCACCATAGAACGACTCGAACGCAATACTTCTCAGCGACGGAGCTGAAAGGTATCGTTACCGGGAAGTCCGATTTGAGCGCAATCAGACACGTGCAAAGTAGCAGATCTGCTGCCGACGTTACGTATCACACGAGACTAGTGTAGGCTCCATGGTGCCCTGAAGCTATGCTAGTCGCTGCTGGGCTTCATTGATCTTGCACAGCTTCTCAGAAATGGGCCCATGCTCTGGATGAGCGCTGGATCGTGATGCTCGTAGTGATCTTAACAAAGCCTCAGCTCAATCACGCGGTTTAGAGGGAGCTTATACAATACGGCAGAGAGATGCACGAGGATGAGAAGCGCAATGAGTGGTCGTATTGGATGTTTGTTCTTTTTGACAGAACTGGGCGATGAGCTCCGAGAAGATGCGCCCAGCGCGGCTGGCAGGAGCAGTTCACCGCTGAGATAAGTTGCCATAAGTGATGGACACGCTCGCGACGACTTCATGTCGACATGTTTATTGGTGAGTATGATCAATGCGACGGAGTTTCGAAGGTACGAAGTACGAGATCTGATGCGATAAGATAACTATCACGTGCCAAACTCTTTCCACCCCTCTCACCGACGGGGACATTCATCACTCAAGAGCCGTCAAGGTTCATCAACTGCCGGAAAAACCCTTGACAGCACTCCGGCAAAGCAAATGCACACCGCAACTCCATCTTCGATCACCGGCCCTCTCCGCCACACAACCAGGGTATACCCAGCCAATACGACAGCGCATTGCGCCACACCGAACCAGCCCTGCAGCCGCCTCACCCAATCTCCCCCTTTTCCATTCGCCTAACCACCTTCTAGAAACGTGTGTTCCCAACACCGTATTTCTTACGAACGCGGTTTCGCGACTTGTGAACGCGACTGCGTAACCTTGGCTGCCTCCCCAGATTCGCGTTCGAGGCTGATGATCCTTGCAAGGGATGAAGACTGACGGTGACGGTCTGACACCACATATTGACACGGGAGCTTATCGAGGGATTGGCGATGTCGTTCCAGGGTGATCGTGAACTGGATTCTAGAATGATTTGGAAGTTTTGCTCCTGGTGACTGGGAGATCTTACACCACGCCCTGGCAATATCCTAGACCCTCGCGGATGACGCAGCGTGCCCATGTTGGATCTGCGCATCTGTCTCCGCCGTAGTGTGATAGGCATGTTGATTGTAGTTGCTTGTTTGAGTGTTGGATTGCTAAGGAAATTCCTAGGGTAAGTGCAGTCGTGGAAAGAATGAGCAAGAGCATGGTCGCGATGATTTGTGCTCTGTACTTTCGCCATCGCTTTCGATAGTTGCGCTCTGTACCAGAGTCTAAAGATATGTAGCTTCGTCGCCATGGTATGGACTCTAGTATGTCAAAGGACTGAATCGATGCTGGTGAAGGTGGTGCCGAGGTTGGGTCTTGGTCAGCATACCGCGGACACAGGACATTGTTGGCAAATGTAGTTTCATCGTTGATGTAGGGCGATACTGGCATGTAGCCTATGCTCGTGGGTCTTGAGATGGAGATTGGTGTCTTGTGCGGTTAGCGAGGTGTCGTATAAGCGGCAAGCCAGCGCAATCTCCCTGGACTTACGGGAGCCATGCTAGAAGACGAATTTGCTGGACTGAGCAGAATGCATCTCGAGCGCGCGCACCAAGGCCATCTTTAAGACTCAAATGTTGCATGAACAACCGTGAAACATGCAATGAGTGGACAGCAGCACAAGCAACTTGACGCGGTGCAAGTCTGCTTGCCCACGAAGCTGAAACATCATACCGCAGGAATCCCAAGATTAAGCGCGCAAGGACATGTCGCATGGAACACCGTTGATATTGTGGGCGACCATGTTCTAGTACCTAATGCTCGTCATGCCCCTTCCAGCCCCGCTGTCGAAGTACAATCTGAGCCCTAACACCAGGACTAGCCCACCGTATCACCGCGCCCACGGCACCATGTGTATGCCCACTGATCCGCTGCATGGGTCCAAGAGACGAGATTTTGTAAGGAAAGAAGAAGGGTATCTCTGCTCGCTTAAGCAAACAACACTGGCGAGTGAGCTCAATTGTAGCATCTGTTCCCAATTTAAGCCTATATGCTTGCTTTCCACCGCTCGCACTCCTGCCACAGAGCTGTTCATATTAGAGGATAGTGTAGGTCCAAGATGCGAACATTCTGCTCTGATCAGGACCGATGTACTAACGCAGCCTGAAGCTGGTGGCGTACGACCTTGTTTTTTTGTAGGTCGAGTATTGTAACAAAGGAAAGCTGGTAACGGACAGGAACAGAAAAATTCTTTGATATCGCAGAAAAGGTAGAATAAAACGCTTGCAAATGCCAGACAAATGTGACGCTATGACGCTCATACATGGAGAGTTTTGGTACAACGGGTATATTCATGGTTGTGATCAAGACAATCCATGATTATGCGGAGATGTTCAAGACAACAACTGCTCCCAGCAAGGGATATCTTTACATATGCTGGGGATGCAGGTATGAGGTGTGGTAATATTGTTGATGCGGCACGTTGGGTGGCAGCTCTGATGTTGGTGTCGATGGGTACATCGAAGCCGGTTGTGACTTGACAACGTGACCAGCGAATTGCCCCTCACCATCGGGTGTGATTGGTGGTGTGAGGCATCCGTTGTTCATGATGGCGCTGTAGACGACCTTTTGGGGTGTCGAGGGTCCGTATTCTGAGACGTGCTTGGGCTCTTCGACAGTAAGTGTTGGCGGGGGTGTCGGTGGCGAGGCCGCTGCTCGTTGTGCGTTGCGTGCTTGTTGTTGAAGGAACTCGTCGACAGTTGCGACGACGTTGGATAGGTGTGTCGAGGCGTACTTTCTTGAGAGGACAGGCGATGGCTGGTAAAGGTGGTTCGACAAGCCCATAACGGTCTGGGCATCGTAGGCACCAGCCCACTCTGTAGGCTTAGCTTGAGGACGTGTAAGCACACACCTGGCGAGGGCCAAAGCAGATCTGGCGAGGACTGAAGGCGGTGTAGATACAAACTCCTTGTGGAACAGGGCAATCTCTGCAATGTACAGTGTCATGTGCTCGACTTCGGCGTCATAAGGTGCTTCGGCGAGAGCAATCTGAAGGAAGGTGTCCACGGTGGGGTGTCCAACGACCCAATTCAGGGTTTGCAGAACGTGCCATTCCATCTGGGTGAACATCTCATCATCATAGAGCGAGCAGCACATCGACTTCAGTTCCCGAACGGTTGGTACCCGGTCCTTCTTGTCACCGTACTTAGCAGCAACGAGGAGGGCAGCACAGCCAACGAGCTGGTAGTGACGCTTGTAGACGACGCGGCGGGAGCAGTAGCGGTCGAGAAGGTTGACGGCAAGAAAAAGAGTCTCGGGCAGCAGCTGGAAAGCGGCGTGAGCTTCGACCAAGAAGTCGAGGAGGTAGGGGCGCATGAACCACTGGATCTCTGTCTGAATGTCGATTGAGTTGACGTCTGGTAGTGTTTGTGACTGGTTCGTGTTAGCAAGACTTTTCATCGCATGTGTCTCACAACACCAACCTCCATGTGCATCATGTGCTCCATAATGTCCTCCTGGTACTCATCGGCAGTTTGTCTTGAAAGCTCTTCCGCGATAGCCCGTTGTTGCATCCTTGCAATACTGCGCTGACGTTCCCTAGCCTCAGCACGGAGGACGTAGATGCCGTCATCGTGTGATTCCGTGAAGTACGAGTCGCAATGCCCGTAGCGGGATTGTGTGTGTTGGTGGTAGGCCATTGTTGGTGATGTGGAGGGAGGTGGGTTGCAGGGGCGTCAAAGTCGGTTTGCTTTGGTAAGGGAGTGTGATAGCTCGGTGTATTGGCCGGATTAGAGAATGGCAGCCTGATTGGCAAACTGGTGTCGAAGGACTGTGTGTAGTTGGGTGGTAAAGGAAGGTATCTGGTCCGTGGTTCCCGAAGAGCTTGTGTGGCGGGAATATGTATAGCAGAAGCCTGGAACACGAAAGGATGTTAGTCCGCGTTCAACTGAATTTTCGATCGTGAAGTGGTGCGCGAGGAAGTACATACCTTGAAGAATTAAAGTATTAAGATAAAGAACGAATGAGGAGCAGAGGACAGGAAAGGTACGGTAGAAGAAGTCGGAAAGCTCGAGCCCCTTGCTAATTGCATCCAGGAGCTAGAGTGAAATTGGGCGGGTTTGATGTGGGGCGAACACTACTGTGAAAAGGGATGACAGAGCACGAGCTAACGAGTCTGCCAGGGTGCGTTGCTAGGTACTGGAATGCGAATAATCCCAGTGCTGGCAATCATGGAACTACGCGAGGCTTAGTCTCAAGCATTTCGGATGTCTTTCGCGGGAAACTTACAGTGGATGCAAATCTTCAGTTTATCGAAGATGCAAAAGACTGTGGTGAGATACAGCCGGTTGTATAGCCTGATTACAGTTGATGAAACTGCAGTGGTATGGTCAGCGCAAGTTCGACAGTTGATCAATAGCGAGTCAAGGTGACATCCAGTGATCCAGTAAAATGAGAGTGAGCCAATGTGGTAACCGATGATCAGGCCAGCGATCGTGGAATGAGGCTGCGGCACGTTCCGGCCAGGGACCGTGACAGGACGTGACGGGTGCACATGTAGTTGAGCCGCCAGACTTCAGTGACAGATCCTGATGAACCACAGGTAATAGTGACGATGCGGTGTAAAACGACGTTTGCTACGTGCAGCATAATGTTGACGCAGAACAATGAGAGCAACAATGACAGCCATAGCCTCAGTCCCAAGTTACTAACTCCAAGCTACCAAACCTGATATGGATGAAATGCAAGTCGTAGACGTGACCGTGTATGAGGTGCTACAGCGGCGAGTTCGTGGCACACAATCTTGTGTCAATGGTGATGGCATCGCGGCGGCTTTCGAGAGTCGTGATTTGGCGAGACACTCCTAATTGACGTAGACGGGACGAGATGCAATCCGATGGACGTACGGTATGTGTCGCCCTTGACTCGACCTGCCACCCTAACCGACAACACTGTGCAAAGCCGATGCTTACAATCCTATTGTCTCGCCATGGCCCTGTCGTTCGCAATGTTCGCCCTTCCCTGATGCTGCCCTCATATGCTGACGTTGTCCTCCGGCCTCCTCGTAGTGTTCATGTGCCTCATCATGGTCTGTGCCGTCCTGTTCCTTCTTGATCGGGATCCGCGGATGGAAGAAGTCCCTGATGGAAGGTGCTACGCAGACCCGACGCAATGACCGAGGCAAACGGGATCCACGGCAACGAAGATTGAAACATTGACCTACCTTTAAGTTCCAAGAGCTGACACAGGTGTACGGTGGGGTCACACGAGGCTGGTCGTATAGGAGTCGAGTCTGACAACGATGGACGGAGGTACAGCGAAGGCTTTTTCAACTATCTCTGCGGCCAGCGAGAGGACAGGAGGGGTAGGCGGATGGGAATGGGAGGCTGAAGGTCGCAGAGTGGTCTGGCACACTTCAGGGTATCCTATTCGTAGAGAGACGGTCGGGGTGGGGAGAGAGCAGGAGAAGGAGGGTTTTGTGGAAAGACAGGGCCGAAGATTTTCAGCACCACATCAGATCCAAGAAACTCCGTGCTCGACCGTAGTGGGGAGAGGATGATAAAGAGGAGGTGAAGGGGAGGTGAGGAGAGGATGATGTTCTTCAGACGGCTGCAGCTCTTACAAAACGACGGGCTCTCAGCGCGCCCAGGAGCCAGAGTGGACCGCGCTCTACTGGCTTGGAGCTACCGGGCTAACCCTATCTGCGTCGCGCAAGTTCATAACCTTGGAAGTCAAGGAACACCAGCCAACCGTGGCGTGTTCCGTCCGGCGTCGTGGATCTATGGCGTTTTGCTCTGGCAGTTCCCAGCCAGGAACACGCTTGACATTGCACGCGTTGCAGCCCGTATCTTCCGCAGACTCCCCCATCTGTCTCGCGCACTGTCACGCCGCCCGGCTGCTGTGCTCGCGGCCGTAGCCACCAACTGCAGCACCCTCCAGTGCCTGCGCTGCGACGTGCAACAGTGGCAGGCTGGTCTCCCGCTGTCTTGCTGCTCGCACAAATATGTGATGCTGCCCGTATGCCCATAACGCGTCCAATTGTGGCTCCTAGCTCGCGGCGACTACTCACGTTAGCTGGCAGACGGGCTATGAGGAGACGCGCTGGTGGGCGGGCTGTCATCTTCGCAAACCCCCGCCCGAATTAAGCCTTGGGAGCATCTCCGGTCAGCGTGAAGCCAACGCATGCAGCGACCGGGTCAGGCTCTGATCGCTGGCCAATGTGTCCTCGTCTGCGCACAGGAAATATCTTGCTTTGCACGCTTTAGAGAGCCAAGACCTTGAATTGGCAGTGCCGCCGCAGCTCAGACGCTGCTGCGTGGTCCCCCTGGCACATCCTTACGCCAAGTGGCAGGAGACGCCTCAAAGGTGCCCATCGTTATGAGGTGATAATAGATATTCAATTCGCTTAAGCTCTCCTGTGCGTTCACGGGTGCGTACAGATGCATGCGGGTTGTTGCATCCCGTTTGAGGTTGTACACGAAAATTCACATCGTCGAGTATCTGCAAGCAGCTTCAACACCAGCTCTCTAGTGGTTTTATGAGCTCCATATAAACACGCAAACTCAGTGCATGCGGTTCAGAGCATGGAGATCCAGCGAGCCCCACGTTCACGCTGCTTCCGCATGGTGGAGTGCTCTAAGAGAGACTATTGCGCAGCCATCGGTACCGAGCTTCGTAACCAGAGTAACACAGACCTCCTTGCTGATGAAGCCTCAGACCCGACCGTTGAGATCATCGTTTCGTGATGTACGAAGACTGCTGCTGTCGTTTCGACGCGAATACGAAGTCTCAGGAGGCCGCCTGCTTGCCTGCAATATATTGCCGCTTATACACTCAGCAACGTGTCTTGCAGCACCAAACTGTGGTTCTTCATCTCGTGAGATTGCATCCTAAGTCCGCGGGTTGCAAGCATCAAGCCATGTTGCCGAACTTGAAGCTTCCAGAAATCAGCCGTGGTTGACCTTCCCTTGCAGGAGCTAGCCACTCCTTTTGCGGGGTTAGGTGCATGCACACAGTGTGATCCGGTGCTATCTAACGAGCTTTGTTCCGCTGCGTCGTGACAGCACTTGAGCTTTGACTTTGCAGAAGCAATACAACGCCTGACGCTGACCGCATTGGGAGGCAAAATGTACACATCGCCCCTTCAATGCATGCCCGGGTTGAGCAAGGCAGCCCATCTTAAAGGCACACCACCGAGACAAACCAGGGCGCCCTTCAGCTGTCTGCATGTCCCTGCAACTGCATCAACAAACAATCAATTGGCGTTTCTGCAGGTGTCTGACATATGATGTGATGGTTTGGATCCGGCAAGTCATTGCGTGCGGCTGGGAAGCTCATCATTTCCAAACGATAGATGCTAGCGCGATCTTTCGCGTTTCCCAACAATGACCTTCGGCGCCGTCCCAAAAGCACCGTTTAAACGCAACAATCGGCAACGCCTTCTCTTGGTCTGACTATTGCATGCAGCTAAAGCTCGCAGCCGGCTTCCGCGCACCGTGTCTCGTGTTTAAGCCAACACTGCAGCTAACTCGTCATGTCCTTGGTCTGATCACGACCGCGAACACAGCGCGCATCTTTAAAGTACCTGAGCCTCAATGCACGCGACCACGCGTGTAATGAAACTTTTGCCTCCAGCCTGTTTTCGTTCCACTCCGTTCCACGCCTTGTCTTATCCGACTGCACACCGAGTCTATCGACAGTTGTTCCGTGGACTCTGTGGGCCTCAGGCTGCGGCTACCGTACAATCAGCGTTGCTAGCAAATTTGCTCAAGACTTTTCATCACGATTGATCACGATGCGGGCCTCGTGAGGAGATCTTCACTTATCTTCCACAGCAACCAGATGCACTGCGCCGACATACGTTGTAGCACCGGAGACTGGTTGCGTTGCGGATGGGTCCCCTACCTCCGGCCTTATCGCTTACTTGGTTGTCTGGGCACCGCATGAGCTGTGACAGATCTTGTGCAGCTTACACAACGGTTGAAGAGCAAACTTTTTAACATTTACAGACGTGGCTGCTGGGGGCGAAGTGCATGTTTCAATACTTTGCAACACATGTCTTCCCCAAATACAGCCCAACGATAATGAGGTCCTTGACTTCCGCGAGCACGATTATTTATTCAAAAGGATGAAAGGACCGATGCAATGACACTGCACTGCGGAAACATGTTACCCCGCTCGGCGGTCAGAGCGCATCCTTTGAAGGTTCAACCAATGCTACAGTACGGGATTGTCACGGAAGTTCTTTTCCCAGGTCCCGCTATACACGCGTTGGAGGCGTAATGCTGGTGCACTTAGGGTCGCGTTCACGCGTACCGCGTAAAGTGGTTACATAGTTTGCGCAGCGTCATGACCATGGGACGCCCGAGCCGCACTGATGGTGATTCATGTTGATCTCATGCAGTATCCAAGGGGCGCCAACCCTGGTTGCAGTCAAGTTCAACCGTTGAACTCAGCATTTCTACAGCAACGCAGTGCGATGACGTCCAGCGCAGACGCAGAGCTAGCTAGTTTGTTGCGGCTTGCGGATTGCGGAAACTGGACCGGTTACTTATCACAATAGCTCCCGCAACGAGTCTCACAACGGCGTGATTATGCGGCGTCACAAGCCGAACAAGACGGCCGAAAGGAGGGGCACCCAACGAGCTTTCATTGCTGGGAGCACAAGTAATGTTTGCGCAATGCTGAAGCGGACAACACGTGCAAGACTATTTGGTTCAACGGATGGTTGAAGTGGCTGGTTGCAGACAGCGCAAGGTCAAGCTTGCCGTGCCTGACACCTGACTGACAGTACCGCGGCACATGCTGAAGGCTATTCAGAGTTTTCAAAAGACTGTCCCGCCAGGTCTGGTGTCTGAAGAATACAACACGTAGTCACAGCAAATCCGCCATAATTGGTTCTGAAGCTGCCCAGCCCCCAGAGCTATACTGTCGTGCTCAAGCCTGGCTTCCATCTTTGCAACCTCTGTTGTCCATCCTCCAGTTCATCTGTCCCAGTGTGTATTAACTACAGAGCCCAAGGGTAGAGCGGAGCGAAGTTCGGTGATGCACAGCCTGTGCCTGGGGGTCGGTGTTTTGACAACATATACGGGCATGACTAAGCCTTCACGAAGCCGAAAACTTATCGAACGTAGAGACGATACCTTTGCAGAGCACATTCACCATTCTGATGGAAGCAGATGGGCAGACGTGGTCTTCAAGGTTTGATGGATGACGAGCTGGAGTTCAAGGTTGTGCGGATGAAGTGATGTTAGACCGGGACGGACAAACAATTTACCTAGTGACAGTGACCCACCTGTCTCCACTGAAAACTTCGTGCCAAGAGTTCGATCCTCGAGTGCTTCAAGCTGCGACTTTACGAATATGATAGCTGTAGTGTTGACCCGGTAGCGCACGCTTACAGACCGCGCGTGGAGCTCCTCAAATATATTTGCAATTCCTGGTCTCAAATCATAGTGCACCATGGACATTCACAGATCGCGTTTCGTGCCTTTTCCGCCATCTGCGATCAACGCCCTTGCATTTTCGCACACCGAACCTGAACATGGCCAGCAAGAACCTGAGTCATTGAGACTCGCGATCGGACGCGCCAACGGCAACATCGAGATTTGGAACCCAGCGAACGGGGCATGGCTGCAAGAGAAGGTGTTCTATGGCGGCAAGGACCGAAGTGTGGAGGGTCTGGTGTGGACACAGAACCCCGACCAGAGGGATCCAAACGGAAAAATCGTTCCAGGACGCCTGCGGCTGTTTAGCATTGGATACTCGAGCAGCGTCACAGAGTGGGACCTTGCAACTGGTCTCCCGGCACGACACTCGAACGGCAACCACAGCGAAGTCTGGTGTATCGCAACGCAACCGAGGGCGAAGTGCAACACTGTTGCAGGCACGAGCGATGCCAGCTCCTACCAGAAGCTCGTAGCAGGCTGTGCCGACGGCACACTAGTCCTCCTCACCACCGAGGATGACGACCTTCGCTTCGAGCGATTCGTGTCCCGGGCATCGACAAAGAAAGCTCGTGCTTTGAGCGTTGCATACAAGGACCGCGATACTGTGCTTGCAGGATTTGCGGACAGCATGATACGAGTCTTCGACACAAGGAACGGCAACGTTATTAGAAACATCTCGCTGGGGAGTGGACCACACGGTGGACCGAAGGAGATTCTGGTCTGGAAAGTGAAATGCCTTCCCAACGGCGACTTCGTATCCGGCGACTCTACTGGCGAAATCAGGGTCTACAGCGGTAAGAACTACAGTCAGACGCAGAGGATCTCGGGTCACGAAGCGGACGTTTTGGATTTGGCCGTCTCTCGTGACGGCACAGGCATCTTCAGCGCAGGCATGGACCGCCGCACATGCTTCTACACTTGCAAGAAGTCACAAGGCAACAAGGGACAGAACGGCAAATGGCGCAAGGTGTCCCACCAGAGGTATCACGAGCACGATGTCAAGGCTATGGCAACGTATGAGGGTAACAAGATCAGTGTGGTCGTTTCTGGAGGTAAGGAAACTACTCACATTTCAATTATGATCAACGACTCACGAACATTGCACAGGTATTGACACACAACCCATCGTCGTTCCTCTCCGCCAATTCGGTCAAGAGCTCAGCCGAGGTCTACCAGCTCTACCTTCTACTCCGCCCCTTGTGAGCGCTCCGGAGGCACGACTCGTGGTCAGCTGGTGGAACACAGAAGTTCGTGTCTGGCGTGTCAAGCCCAACCACGATGGCACCGAGAAGCCCAAGGTGGTGGCACGACTGGCGTTGCAGGGTGAGGAGAACATCACATCTGTCTCAATCACCCAAGATGGAGAGCTTCTCACTGTCGCAACCGCGGACGCCGTCAAGCTGTTCCAGCTCATCCACCCGCAGTCAGGAGCAGGACCGAGCCTTCGAATTCGGAAGATCGAGATGCCAGATATCGAAGGTGCAAGGAACGTACGTCTGACAGCAGACGGCAAGTGGCTTGCTGCGGTCACCGCGTCGAACGAGGTGAGGCTCATCAGGGTTATCAGGACGGAGGACCCAGATGATCAGCCGCGCCCTCTAGCCAAGGTTGCGCGCCTGCAGCGTATGCCTCGCGAGGACATCCGGTCGACGCCCCTCACTGGCGAGCACGGATTTTACGAACGCTCTATCAACAATGCAGAGTTTTCTTCTGACGGTAATGTTTTTGCTGTCACAGACCTTGCAGGCTACATCGATACGTGGGTCGTTGAAGGGCACGAGGACTCAACCGCTCCCGAAGTGGACATCGACGACTCCACTTCGGACGCTGCCGAGGACGAAGACTCTGACGATGACGAGGATGGATCAAAGGAGCAAATCATATTTCTCGGCCAGCGATGGATACGTAATCCCTCAGGACACTTGCTGCCCCGTCTCGACTCCACACCTACGCTACTATCGTTCCAACCCAGCATGAACGACTCTCGGCCACAACCGAATGGCAACCCAGCGGTCCATCCCACAAGGTCCAATCCTCACTCCCACTCGCATGAGGTGCTGACGACGGAGCAGAGGCTTCTTGTCACATCTGCGAAACACCAGCTGTACGTCTTCGAAGTGATTGCAGGCCGTCTTTCAGAGTGGTCAAGGAGAAACCCCCCATCCAGTTATCCTTCTGAATACCGCATGCTCGACCTTCCCGCAAAAGGCTGTGTATGGGATGTCACTTCTTCCCAGCAACGACTGTGGCTGTACGGCGAGAAGTGGCTGTTCATGTTCGACCTGAGCAAAGACTTCCCAATCTCCGAGGATGGTTCAAAGAAGCGCAAGCGCGATGCGGTCACAGATACACCGAGGAAGACCACCAGTGGAGCCGGCGACATCATCCCCTCGAAAGAGAGCACTGTCACAAAGATGCGCAAGTATAACAGTGCACCAGGCAAGGATGCGGGCAAGGCGAACTGGTTGGACGTGCACGCGCCTAGGTCTGACGCGCTTGACGATGACGACGAGGGCGACGCTCAACCATTGGCGTCTCTCCGACGAACGGCGACGCAAGATGAGCCGACTAATGGCGACGTACCTACTGGGGGTGAGGTTGCAGAAGTGGAGCAGAAGGCGAGCTGGTGGCATACGTTCAAGTATCGTCCGATATTGGGCATGGTGCCTGTTAGCGGCGAGCAGGGGCAGCCGCTCGAGGTGGTCCTTGTCGAACGGCCATCGTGGGATCTTGATCTGCCGCCTAGGTTTGTCGGGGCGCATGAAAAGTAACTTCATTTTGCTCTTCATAGAGATGTTGCATTATATGGCGTTGATACCTCCAATCGAACTGCGTTCGATATCCATCCCTCCATCTCAACCCGCTACAGTGATACATGTTTGGAAACATCTAGGAAACCTGAAAGGAGTCATGCCGCGCGGTGCGGTCCTGGACGTGTTTAAGCTTATTGAGGCTGCGAAGGGTGCCTTGCTAACATGTTAGTAGACGACACGTCGATGCTGAACACCTCATGGCAAGTGGGCCTAGACCATCCTTGTCTCAAGCAGTGACTCGTCAGCTCGCAGCCTGTAGCTTGCACTGTTTGTCCGCGTCCGAGTCCGCACGATTTGTGAAGACCGTCTGACACAGCACAGTCTTCGTGTTCGTGAGCTTGCCAAGATATATTCGCAAAACAGAGTACTTGACTCGGTGAAGAGATGTATTCGTCAGCACGTGATGTGGGGTGCGCAGAGCCGCTTGACAGTCATTGATCGGTGCGATAGTCGTCGCAAGCATGCTTAAGCTCAACGTCTATCGCGCTGATGTCAGACCTTTGCAGTACCACGGAGTCAGCACATCGAGATCTTGACAAGTACCTGCTGATCTTGGTAGAATCCGCGGTGATGAGCGCCAGGCTGCAAGAAGGAGTATGTAGCATCATGTATCCCGCAGTATTCGCAAGCTGTTTCACCACAGAGCCAACGATGTTACAAGGTCAACTTTGACAACCCGCACTTTGCAGCAGATCGACCTGATAGCTGACGCAGACCAATGACGACGAGGAACGGTAGTGCCAAGAAACCGCCTGTCAGTTCGCCACATGGCCGCACGGCTAACGACAGCAGATCTTCAGCGAGCAGAAAAACACGCAGGCTCGAAGGGACAACGCTGTCGCAAGCAGTGGTGCGGGCTTCAACAATTAAGCTTGCGTGCAGGAACGGGGCAGCAGCTGGCGTGTTCTTATTCCTCCACCTGTTCCTGAAGAGTCTGCGTCATCACCGACGGTGTGGGAGCTATTGATTCATCAAAACCTACCGACAGCAGCACCGGTGCATACGCGTACGTGGGTTCCGTGGCGTTGCGAGGGCAGATCTCCGCTCCACACGCGCAGCTGCGCGCCTGATGGATGAAGATTTGTCGCACGCAATGTAAGAATACGCGTGGGAGAGCCGCGAGGAAATGAAACCATCAATTGCTTGGGCGCGTTGCGTTGTGCCTAATAATAAGAGGGTCGCAAGCTGCCAAGCAGTTCGAGAGCCGTCGAGGCGCAGAGCGTTCCTGTGGTTCCGTGACAGCTAGAGCCAACATACGCAATCGTTTAGCGCGGTGTGTGCAGGGCTTGGCGGCCGCGTGTGTAGAGACAGGCGACAGATTTGCAGAGGCACGCAGCAGCGATGAATGGGAGCGCACGCAATTGAGGACTATGAACTGCTGCTGGAGCGCACACGCATGCAGTTCGCCAGCGATGCGCAATCGCAGCATGGGGCCGGCACGCAGGATGTGAGTAGGTGCTGGCCGGGGTTGTCGCAGCAGTGTCCTCGGTGGGCGAGGGCCGCGTGTCGACCGCGAAGCCCCTGACAAAAGCGGGAAGGTGCGACTTTCCGCTCTTGCCCCATTCCCGCCCTCATGATTACCCTCCGTCCCTGGGCACCCTTCTCAGCTCTGCTACCAGATTTCACGACCCTTTGGACGACGTCGTCTCGCGCACTCTGACGCTGCAGCACCGAGCTCGCAACAGTCGACGACGACGTCTGCATACAAAAATACCGGACAGCCGCCGTGACGCCTGCCCGCTGCTGCGCCTGCACTCTGACGCTCATTGACCAGCGACCCGGGGCTGTGCAGTGCCAATCCACAGCCTACTTACACCCACCGTCAGCGCTCCACGCCCGCCCACGCCGACACTCCTCACCCACCACCACGCACCCGCCCACCATGGAGCACCCGCGAGCATCTTCGCGGGCCCCCGCCAGCGACGTCGACAAGCTCGCCGTCGAGATGACCGAGAAGTTCCGCTCCGTCCTCAGCACCAAGCGCATGAACGACCTCTCCACATCCTGCTCGCAGTCCCGCTCGGCGTCGCCTGCACCACGAGACTTTGGCACACCGCAGCCGCCCACACAGCATGCCCCGCCGTCGTACTCGTCGCTCAAGAACATCCCACTCGTCGCCCAGGCCCCGAACTCGAACGACCTCCGCTCGATGCGCTTCCGCAACATGCTGCACTCACTCTCGGCCATGCCCACGCGATGGGAGAACCCTGGGCTGCTGGACGAGGCCCTGCGCGTTGTGCCTCTGGAGCAGATCTACAACGAGGCCGACGAGGAGAGCCAGATCCTGCAGGCGGAGGCGGACAGTCTCGGCGCCGGCAAGAAGGCCGCTTGGGGCTACCAGGACTGCGTTGTCCGCGCACTGCTGCGATGGTTCAAGCGCTCGTTCTTCCAGTGGGTCAACAACCCGCCGTGTTCGAGGTGTTACTCGCCTACAGTAGCAGTCGGCCTCACGACGCCACTTCCTGATGAGCAGGCTCTCGGCGCCAACCAGGTCGAGGCCTACAAGTGCTCGCACGAGGGATGCCAGAACTACGAGCGATTCCCCCGTTACAACGACGCATTCGTCCTCCTACAGACCCGCAAAGGCCGTTGTGGCGAGTGGGCCAACTGCTTCAGCATGCTCTGCCGAGCCGTTGGATCAAGAGTCCGCTGGGTTTGGAACGCAGAGGACCACGTCTGGACAGAAGTCTACTCAGTACACCGCAAGCGATGGGTACACGTAGATGCCTGCGAAGAGGCCTGGGACAAGCCCCGGTTATACACCGATGGTACGTTTAAGCTTTACCCTGAACCATGGAACTCATTGACTGACATGTCCATCAGGCTGGGGCAAGAAGCTGTCTTACTGCATCGCCTTCTCTGCTGATGGCGCCATGGACGTTACTCGACGCTACGTGCGCGACCAGAACAAGCACGCAGCTCCCCGCACCCGTGCACCTGAGGCCGTCCTCCTTCACATCATGGACGAGATCCGTGCTGTGCGACGCAAGGACATGTCCAAGCAGGACAAGTTCCGCCTGCAAGGTGAGGACCTCCGTGAATCAAAGGAGCTTCGCGGCTATGTCATTTCTTCCATCGCACACGACATCTGCAAGCTCAAGCCACAAGACATCATCAACGGAGCACCTCCTCGCGATGCCGAATCCGACAAGGCATTGGAGGGTCGTATGAGCGGCAACCAGGCATGGATTCGAGCACGGAACGAGCAAGGACGAGGCCAGTCGAACCAACAGGACCCTCGCAACCAGCACCCGCATTGAGGATCCTACCCACAAAGGTCACTCACTATCTTTTCTTCACTACCATCTCCGCCTATCCTGTCGCCCTACAACGCAGCCGAGCCAGGTCCACCGTGCATAGCACCTACCCGCTCTGGCACGTAGGTCCGGATTGAGCTCTTGATGGCTCTCTTTCACCTTGACCCTGCGACGTTCGCTCACGAGCACCCCGCACTCTGTAACCATAGAATCCCGGATTCAGCGATTCATCGAACCTTTTGCGACGGCGTTCATGGCGATACCAACAGCATTAGCAATAACCTCTAATGTCTGCACCACCCCTCGGGGCCTCACCTATCACTAGCCTGGTTCAAGTACCATGGCACACACCCACCGACACGGGGTTTCCTTTCATGAGTTTCTTGCATATTCACTTCTTCATCTTTATGTGCGACGCAGGATTAGCGGCACTGTTTATACCACTGGGCTTTTTGGGTCACGATTTGATGCACCTGTTTCTTATGTCTTTTGCAGTCTCCCTTTGTTACGAGCATTTTTTGGGCACTTGATGTAGCCTCGTGCGATATGATGGCATGCACTTTGCGATTCTTGTTAAAGTCTGGCTTTGCACGCAGACTGTGTTGTAAGCGGTGAGAACGGCGCAAAGGCCGTGGTGGTTGAGGACGCGCGTCATGCATGGAACGCTGCGAGAACCTTGGAAGGAGAAGTGCAGGTGCAGATAGAGAAAATGAGAGCCAAGGCGATTGGCAACGCTTTTTTGCGACACACAACACTCTACTGGTCCCAGACTTTCCGAATCTTGGTGATGTTGCATGATCCATGAAACATTGCAGATGATCAAGCAAGGCCTTGCGCGGAACGCGCGTCTCAAAGCCTTCATGTTTGAGCATTTCAAATCTCCGAATAGCCTCATGAAGAACCTCAGGACATGATGTACCTTAGGCATCACACGCAGGTATTCTTCAGACAAAGAACACTGGAGCAAGTTGCTCTCCAGCCCCAAGCACACAGTCTCAGTGTCTTCGCAGACGCGCGTACCTCGAGGCGAAGGTAACATAAGGCTGTCAGCCTACTGATGCATTCCTGCATGTAACTTCGGTTCCCCAACCACACCTCGTAAACACAACTCCCTCGTACATCAGCCCGACTGTCTTTCTCCCCCCAGAAAGAACAGTCACGATACTTGAGCAAACTGAGCAAACATCACCACCTCAACTCTCACGTTTCAACCGGACGGCACTCGGTGATGATCATGATTAGATCGTCTTGGCGGGTGGGCGCAAGCGAGAGCATGGCTATTTTTGGGTGGGCCTTACGTTTTGCGTGGCTGATGAAGGATTCAAACACTTCATCTCTTGCGCCTCAGCACAGGCTGTCAGCAAGTTCGATTTTGGATGTTTTGTTGCTGCTGAGGATCCCTAGATGGGTTTTCGTCGTGAAGACCGAGCGCTTATGAAGATGATGTCTGTGAGAGAACGGTGCTGTTGATGCTGCAAGGCTGCTTGCTCGCTAGCTAGCTAGCTGGCTGTGTGGCAGAAGATGTGGAGCCCGCTGCCCGTGCTGACGTGAATGCAGAGGTTGTCGGCACCGGCGAACATGTCTTTGCTTCGCCTTACGCACACGATAATTACCCATTTGGGGAAGACGTGAAGCAGCGTCTTGCAGTTTGGCAAATTGCACCGAGGCGTAAGGCGCACTGTACACTGGCTCAACGGTGGTGACATTAACCTGTTTTGGAAAACTGGGAGGATTACATGAGGATTGCGCAGGCGTCCAAGGATGTGGTCGTGGTCGATCTGGGCACATCGCACAGCAAAGCAAGGCTGAAATGTGTAGCTGACTAGGCACACTATCAAATCATTCACCGCACACAAGACTGAGCTGGACCTCACACGGGCATGTCCACACTGTATACTCCCCAAACAGCATAGTGCAGGTCAGCGTGGAGTGTCGCGTCAGCACGCCTCCCACAGCAGGCCCGAAGTCGCAAGCCCTGTGAGGCTCGGTGAAGGCTAGCCATGCCACAGGACGCGGTTTGACTGGCTGGTTTGGCCGTTGATCTTGCTGGGCAACCCGCACTTGCACAGACCCTTGCTGTGCCTCTCACAGCCCCCTTCAGCTGGGTTCAGCTGTCGCACGCAAGTTTGTACAAAAGCTGGCTGACCCGCGCCGTTCGTCTGACCCTCATCTGTTTGGTGTCCTGTCGTTCAGCCTTTCCTGTTCACCTGCATTTGGATTGTTTTGCCTCTCAGGACTCAACGACCTACGAATAACAGTCGCTGCTCTGCGCAATCGATAACCATCAACCTCTGACGTCGCGTATCGAAGCACTCTACCAAACACTCACTCTACACCAACACCGCAAACATGGGGAAAGCAGGGCGCATCGCGTGTATCATCACGCCCATGGCGTTGACAATCGCATCGCTCGTTTGTCTGCTCATCGTCATGATCGGGCAGCTGGGCAACAACGGCAAGGCTCCCTCGACATCGCTGGGACGCGACCTGTACTTCTTCAAGGCACGGCAACCACCTCTGTTCACAACTACCGTCCTCTAACAACATCCACAGGCAGACACAAGTAACTTCACAGGCAACTCGCAAACCATCCTCAACAAAGTCGAGGGCGCTTCTTCCAAGGAATTGAAGGACTTCTACCAAGTCGGTCTGTGGTCGTACTGCGAGGGCGAAAGGACCGATGGCGTTGAGAAGATCACATATTGCTCGTCCTCCAAGACTCAGTTCTGGTTCGATCCTATCGAAGTTTGGGGGCTCAAGAACACTACTGTGCAGAACGTGCTTCGCGATGACTTGCAGAAGGGACTCAACACGTACAAGAAGGTTGCTGGCTGGATGAACTGGGCTTTCATTATTGCGACGGTTTTGACTGCTGCCGAGTTCGTTGTTGGGTTCTTTGCGATTTTCTCGAGATGGGGAAGTCTGGTTACCACTATCCTCTCAACCGTTAGTGTTTCCAAATTCTGGCCTTTGAATTCCAAGCTAACACACCGCAGGCCTCTTCTATCTTCGCCGTCGCCGCCGCCGCAACCGCCACCGGCGTCTACGGCGTCCTGACCGGCGTCTTCCACACCGCGCTCGAGCCCTCCAACATCGACACCTCCATGGGCAACAAGATGCTGCAAGTCATGTGGGTGGGCGTTGCGTTCAGCATCGCGTCTGGTCTCTTCTGGACATTGAGCGTGTGCTGCTGTTCTGGTAAGAGCGGAAGCAAGAAGATGGCGGTTGAGAAGACGCCGTACACGTATGAGCGTGTTGCCAGCCCAGCGTTTGGTCAGCAGGGTCATCAGTTGCAGACTGCGCCTGCGTTTAAGCCTAGTGGGCATGGGCAGAGTGGGACTGCGTATGAGCCGTACCGTGGTCAGGTGTAAGACATGATGGTTGGAGTAGAGGGCGACTTCGAGGGAGAAAGAAGAAGGTGATGCATTTCACGACATCCACGACATGATTGTGCGATTCTTGTTCATATACCATGGCGTTTGGGAAGCGGAGCTACCTCACTGCTTCATGTAGTTGAGACGCGGACTACGTTTTGAGTAAATTAAATTTCATGCTTCTATTTGTCAACAATATTTCAGTCGCTATGTTGCTTCACGTCCATCATTCAGATCATTTCAACCTTCATCAGTACTGTCGTTATCGTAAAAGAGCCACTAGCAGACTCCCTCAATGTCCATCGACACCATTCTTCAAATCAGGGTTCACGAGTACCTCCATAGAGCTTGAGCGACGGGTCCTGCGGCCTAAGCTCATGGGAATATCGAAAGAACCTGGAAGACATGAGCTCGATCAAGTCAAGAATGCGCCAAGGCATGTGTACCATTACAGGCGATCAAGGTAACGTATGGTCTGTTGACCCTATCATAAGCCGTCTTTGGCTGCAAGGTATCAGTGCCCGTCGTGTTGAGGAAGCTGAACTGGAGCAGGGTTCTGGGGCTTGGTGGACGATATCTTGCCCATGTTGACAAGTAGTGTATGGAACAGTGCCAAGACTCAAGTTGCTTAAGAGATCGGAACCAAATTGCATTGAATTGAAGGCACTTTGATAGACGAGAGAACCTGGCTTCTTATAAGATCTTGACGCTTATCCTGCCTCCGAACGTTTTCATCGACCTTTTTTTACTTGCGGCTTGGAAAGTAGATCTTTCCTTCCGCCGTGGTGCAAGGGCGGACACGGAGGGAAGGAACCACAGCCGTGTTTGAACTGGGGTATGATAGTGCGTCAGGCTGAGACGTCATTTTGGTGCGTTTATACATCCTCGTGGCTATCATAACGCGGCCACGTGCTGCCCATGTCTTTTGGAACTGCAGGACGCTGGTGCAGCGAGCATGCACCCACTCACGTACTCTGACGCTCCGAGATTGACCGCCTTTCGGCACTGGGCCTTCCACATATAGTTTGTATAGATTCAGTGTAGCGTGCGTGTGCGTTGAGAAGATAGCTGAAGGTCTTTCCTATTGCCCTCGACTTCATCAACGAGGCTTGTCTACCCCCATAGCAATCAGAGGTATCAAAGCAGCACACACAGCCACCATATATGCGGAGATCCCGAATGCGCCTTGGATATCGAACTTGAATACCGACCAAAGGGCTCCAAAGAGCGCGCTCGCTACCAGAAACACCGTGAAGATCATGACAGAGATAAGATCTCGATCCCAACCCTCTTGGTAGTATACGCCCCAGCCTTCAGCTGGCTGTCCGACCTGTCCCTGTAGCTTGCCACAAATGCGCTTTGGAAGTTGCTGTAGGATCCAGTCGTCTGTTTCGTCCGCCTCCTCGGGATTCGAGAGCATCAACAAGAGATGCTCAGATGGAACAGGCGGATATATCGCTGGAGGACCAGGTTTACATCGGTACTGTGCGTTCACTGCTGGCTCGACCATTGCTGCCGGCGGGATACATTCACAGCCCACTGACCCTGTTACATTCGCGAAGCAGTACGAGCTGTGATCTCGTACGATGACTGTACTACCAATTGGCAGTTTGAACTTGATGAAGAAGATACCTTGTATGCTCTTTAGGGATAGCATATTGCGGAAGCGGCCACGATGTCGTATGTATTGCTTGCGCATAAATCTGAACAGCTCGCGATCAGTTTGGATATCCTCCAAGACATCCTGCTGAAGGACTTTGCGCGAACGATTGCGGTGCATACAGGCCATCAAATGTAGGATAGACCGGGGAGCAGGTGGGTTGGTGGATGCTGCAGTTGCTGCCGCTGATCCAGGGACGTTGTGCAGGGGTATACACGGCTCTGCCCTTGAAGACGTACTGACATTAGTTGACAGTTTCGCAAATCCGTTTCGAAGCCACTGGACTGGGCGTGGAGTGATGTACTGTTGGTTACCCGTTTGGCGATTGTAAGTAGCTGTCGTCACTTTGGTGCCGCTGGAACGCTCCAGACGAGGCAGGAGCTGAACGACACCATCGTTGCGATATTCGACAATGTCACTGAAGATGCGATCGCCGAATTTCTGGATGGAAATAAGCATCGTAAATGGCTTCAAAAGCGGCTGCAGCAAGGAGAATATACTTACACTTTTCCAGCGAAGCCGTGCTGCGTTCTGGGCAAGTGGGGGTTCCAAAAGTCCAAAACGAATGGAAAGCGCATCTGTTGTCAAGTAGAAAGCATCGATGAACAGAAAAAGGGTGCGCTTGATAAGCAGGGTATCCTTGGGGTCAAGAAAGATAGCATCCACCGTACGTCTTACATCTTCAAGCCAGGTTTCCCATTTTCGAACCTTCATTGTGTCATGATCGGCTTTGCGCTGATTCCGTGGTTTTGTTTTGGTTTCGAGATAAAACGATGCGACTTTGGGCAGGACAAAGGACTGTACCTGCACCCGAAGCGTACTGAAAGCTGCACTCCCAGCGAGGAATTCACCAAAAACCTTAAGGTCGTGAAACATGTCATCGTTCACTATGCTCACCTTTTCTTCGTCATCGGAACTTTCATCCTGCTGTTCACGACGGTTAACTTGCTGCTTTGACAGACGAGGCTGAAGCTTCTCAACGATATACTCTGCGAGATACCGCGCTTTATTTGCCACTAGCCGTGATGCCAGAAACTCAAGTCGCAATCGGTCAGGACCTATGTCTGGGTTGTCGATTGCACTATGATAAAGTGGTACCAGCAGATCATCTTCAGAAACGATCATAACTAGTCTCCTTGTGGCGGTCGCAATCTGTTCCGCAGAGTATCCACCTCTGTCAGAAAGCGCTGACGCGGAAGAAGCCAATGATTCAACAGTAAAGACTGAGGCCGCATACGATGGTATACTCGATTCGTCGTCTACAGAATCATCGACATCAACCTCTATAACTTCCGCTTGCGTCAAGGTGGCGCTGATATGCTTATGTGGATCGTGTGCGATTGTCCGAGTACCAGCAACGTTGTAGCCAGTATTGCTCGGTGGTCCCTGGGGAATGTAAAGCGGCTGTTTTGGCTCGCCGTCATTTGAGAAGCCTTGCTCTGCCCCTTCTGAGCTAGAAGGCGCGTTTCCGTGGAACGGTGACGACGGAGAGCCAGGCTTTGGAAGAGGGCGCACATCATCCGCGTCCCAACTGTCGCCAAACCAAAGCCTTTTGTTCAAATGTAGGATACTCGATGCAAATCGTGACGGATATTTGAGTCTTCCATCCTGCTGGTCCTTGTCCACGTTTTCGAAGGGTACACCCCCATCAGATCCAGAAAGAGTGGTGCGAATCTCTTCGGTGTCGGGATGTACATGCTTAAGCACCTGCTGTACAGAGTTGTCTCTTTGTAAGCTCTCACTGATTTGCTTGACGAATGTGTCCTTATCGGTGGCAATCATGATCGAGGGATCAATCCCTTGATCTTCGAGTTCCAAGTGGCGCATCTTAGCAGGATCCAATCCTATCAAGGGCTGATTTAGTGAAGTGAAGTTGACACCAGAGTCATTGTTGACGATATCGGCGAGAGTCTTTGTCGGCTCAGTACGAGGAGTTTCCGCCTGCAACTTGACAGAATCATGAGTTGAATCACGCTCTCCACTTTCTAGAGCTGAGCCAGTTGGTAGCGATGATGTCCTCTCAGAGAATTCTTCGGTATCTCGTTGCGCTTGAGTAGCGGGAAGCGGAACTCTTTGGTCGCCACTCAGTGCTCCTCGCTCACTGCGCAAACGTCGGTAAAGGACTCGTCGCGGTTCATCTTGCACATTTCGTGGTCCTTGCCTCCTATGGCTGCTCCTGGAGCTGCGTTCTGTCATCTTCTCGGCATCCCTTCGTGCCTGACTAGCAGACATTATAACTTTCCTGCTGGCTCCCACGCTACCTCGCTCACTTCGGTAGGTACTTTCGATCCCACGAGAACTGCTGATAACTAACTCATTCTCGCCATTCTCAAAGGAAACAAGCTGCAATGTTCGGCCCTCCATGTCTCCGTTCAACGATAGAGTCACGGGAGCGTCGTTACTTATACGAAGTCGAACTTCGCCATTTTGATTCTCTTTGAAAGTAACATTGTCCGAACGATCGCTTTTATCTTCCCGTATGGTACCCACATACTGCTCAGCAGCATCAGCCTTCTTCTTCAATTCAACAAAACGTGTGGATCGTTGACAATACTCCGCGTCTGAAGCATGGCGACGGAGTGGGGCACATGCAACAAGCTCAGCTTCTTCTTTTTGTTCTTGTTCTTGTTCTTCTTCATCCTCGTATTCGCTTTCATAGTCGCGAGCAACGTCGAAACCCCTTGAGGATCGATTAGGGTGCCTTTGCTCGTTGTACTCCTGCTGCCGTGCTCCGCGAGCAAGTGGCCTGTCATGAGCCTTCAATGATTGGCGACGAGATGATCTTGAACCTTCGATAATAATGCGGGCCCGCTGAGTTTCATATGCAGATTGTGATGAGATTGAGGGGACCAAGGGAGGTCTGCTTATTGATCTACGGCGGTCTGCTCGCAAAGCTGGTTCGCGTTCTTGAACAATCCGGATTGGGCGCTCGACAACGACTGTCTGTGGTCGTGGCCTTCTGTGAGAAACTTCCGGTACTGGTGTTGTTTTCGCATGGCCCATAGTGGGACGACGCCCAGGAACGGGACGCTCAGTGATACGGCGAGTGAGACGCCGGGGCGCCAGCTCATAATCTTCTTCTGAAGAGCTCTCAAATTCCGAGCTACTTTCTGAATCACTGTCTTGATCGTCATAACCAAGCCGTTCTGAGGCCTGCGAATATCCGCGCGACAATGACGGACGTGGTGCACTCTGCGTCCTCTGCGCGCTTGGAGTACTCTCGTATCGTAGGTGGAAAGGCCTAGAGGTTCTCTGCGCTATGGTAGGGGAAGGAGCTCTCGGTACAGTGTTGACAAGAGCAACAGGCTGGCCTTGTTGAGGCGATATAGAGCTACTCATACCAGCGATAGACTGGCTGGAATAACCAGAGTCGCTCTTGACATCGTACGTTGGTTCTCTGCCTGTAGCGGCCTTTCCGCTCCCCATGTCTTCAGGGTTGAAGCGTTTAGTGCGGATGTTTGCCTTGCCTGGCAAAAGGTCTGGCGTAGAAGACTCGATAGAGACAGCATTGTTGTTTTGGCTGTCGTCCGAGAAGTAATCTTCGACAGTGGGACGGTGACGCTTTGTATCGCTCGCCATGGTGGGGATAGCGTCCGAGGTGAGTTGCAGCATCGTCACCGACTGCAGATCCCGAATAGGGTACCGAACAGGAGAAACAGTTTTCTGTTGTCGTCTGAGATCTGAGTTTAGTATAGGCGGGGATTAGAGCCTGACGATGTCGGTACGTCCGCCTTCGCGGTAACTCCAAAGCTCCTTCTTTTCGCTCACGGTCAGCCCGGTGAATGATGGAATGCTTAAAGAATTGTGGTCGACCGCTTTCGGAAGCTCTGAGAGTCTCCAGACGTAGCAATGAAGTTTGATGAGATGACTTGTTGAAGATCTCATTAGGCTAAAGGAGGGTGCCATACAACGAATCCTGCAGCATCAGCCACGGCAGCGCTTAGCACGAAGCGAGCCCATCAGGCTGGCTGGGGTTATCTCGGCCTTTCATGCACCTGCGTTGACGATAGGCTGATTCATAAGAGGGGCTATGCAGAATCGATGTACAAGATCGGCTTCTGTCCCCCACATACGGCTACCCATTCAGCAGTTGGCCCTCGAGACGTGGCATAACCTTGGAAGGCAGAAAACGCATGCTGAGGCCATTGTAGTGATCATACACTTGCCGTGAGAGTGCGGACAGCTTCTTAGGGCAGTTGTAGCTGCATTTCCCGTGAGCTTGTGTGGTGGGAGTTCACGTCGAACATGTGCTGCGAGCGCGCCTTCAAAATAATGGGCAATGCATGCGGCCTGCATGCTCAGATAGCATGTTGGTAACATCAAGTGGAGTCGAACGCAAGAAAGCATCGTCGAGTCTTATTTCAAGGCAGAATTCCATGTTAGTGTGTATGCTCTTGATGACGAGTGCGGTGGTGAAGGGTTCGTGAGGGTCTCGTCAGGTGCTTCCGCGTTCGAACTGTGCATCATTACGTCATCATCGACGCGCTCACTTCACTGCGGCCTGCTCGACGCACACAACGTCGACACGCCCATTTGGATGGAGACCACGCCCAGAGTACCGCCATGGGTGTCACCGGCCTTTGGACTGTTTTGCAGCCTTGCGCACGGCCCATTAAGATCGAGACGCTGAACAAGAGGCGCATCGCCGTCGATGCCTCGATCTGGATCTACCAGTTCCTCAAGGCCGTGCGCGACAAGGAAGGCAACGCGCTGCGCAACAGTCATATTGTCGGGTTTTTCCGCCGGGTGTGCAAACTCCTCTTCATAGGCATTAAACCTGTCTTCGTATTCGATGGAGGCGCACCTGCGCTCAAGCGACAGACCATCAGCCACCGCAAATCCCGCCGCGAGGGCAAACGAGACGATGCAGTCCGGACCGCGGGAAAGCTGCTGGCGATACAGATGCAGAAGGCGGCCGAGGAGGAAGAGCGCAAGAGGAAGGAGGCTGCCAGGCACCCGCGCGAGGAGCAGGAAGAAGAGCTGCCGGAGAATCTAGTCTACGCGGAGGAGATTCTGCAGACGCAGCAGGAGCGCACACAGAACAGAAAGTTCAAGAAGAAGGATCAGTATCATCTGCCCGATCTGGGTGTTCCGATGTCGGAGCTGGGTGGTGATGACCCTCGTATCATGTCGCTCGCAGAGCTCGAGGACTACGCGAGGCAATTCGACCGAGGCGAGGACATCAACGTCTATGACTTCTCCAAGATTGATTTCGATGGTATCTTCTTCCAGAGCTTGCCGCCTGCCGATCGCTACAATATCTTGAATGCAGCTAGGCTGAGAAGCAGGCTGAGGATGGGCTACTCGAAGGACCAGCTCGATGCTATGTTCCCAGACCGAATGGCTTTCTCCAAATTTCAGATCGAGCGCGTTCGCGAGCGCAGTGATCTCACCCAGCGACTCATGAACCTCAACGGCATGAACGATGACACGACGTTTGGCACGAATCGTATCGCTGGCGACAAGAACAGAGAGTACGTACTGGTGAAGAACGAAGGTGTCGAGGGAGGATGGGCGCTTGGCGTTGTGACGAACAAGGACGAGGGCAAAGCACACAAGCCCATCGACGTTGACCTACCTTCACGCGCTGCAAAGGTCGAAGAAGATTGGGAGAGCGAGGATGAGTTCGAGGACGTGCCTATCGAAGGTCTGAACAGGCTGCCGAAAGCAAAGCCTGGCCCCAGTCGTGAGACGGTTGAAGGTCGCGAGTTCATCTCGAACGAGTTGCGCAGACGACGCCAGAACTTCTACAAGTCGACGAAGAGCAAACCAACCCAGTCAAGACCTCGGAGGGCAGCTGCTGTCCGGGAAGATTCGGACTCGTTGTTCTTGGCCGAGGGGAATGAGGAAGAGCAATGGGAGAATGTACCAGCAGATGGTGAAGATGATCTGTTCGAAGCTGCTGGTGACAATGCGGAAGAAGAGCAGTTGCAACAAGCCATAGCTCTCTCAATGCAGCAGAATGGGAAAGAGGCAGCTGAAGAAGAGCCTGAGGAGCGCCCAGCGCTCGAGGAGTACCAACAGCAGCGTGCTAAGGAAACGAACCCTTTCAAAGCTGCGAAGGGGTACAGAGGGCTAGCAATTGGGCGACTAGCGAACCAGCGCGCTAACAAACTTGCTCTCGAAGGACCGTTCGAGGGCAGCGACAGCGAAGGGGACGATATGGACCTGCAGGCTGCTCTGGTCGAGTCTCGCCAGTCCAAACGACCTACTAAGCCACAGAGATCACCTGCTCCACCCTCTAAGGCGTCCGTAGCCTCATCAGCAGCCAAGCCAGAAAGCAGTGCGATCAATACTCATGGTTTCGATGGGCCGTTGCCTTTCGAGAAGCTCAATCTCGGAACATCGCTACTCGGCAAGAAAAAGATGGAGAAAATTGAGCAAGAGACCGCAGGTGGTTTCGAGAAAGACACTGAAGAGAAGAAGAAGTCCGTGCCACTGCCACCTTGGTTCAAGGGCGAGCGAGACATTGGAAAGGAGTTAGATGAGTACCGCAACGAGGAGAAGCGGGTGTGGGAAGAGGATCGCAAGGAAGAAGATGAGCAGTTCCAATTCCAGCAATTACCTCGATTACGGAAGCATGAGACTAGAGAAGTCATTGACTTGGACGTCGACCCCAGTCAGAGCCAAAAAGAGAAGCAAGTTATCGCTTTGGACTCGGGCGACGAGGATGATGTCGAGATGGAGGATGTACCCATCAACAATGGTCAAGCGGAGAGGCCAGTCGAGGATGATCAGCTCAAGATGGGCGACCTGGCGGACAAGGTCCGAGCAGAGCCGCCAAAGCCACTCGCTGACGACCAGCGAGCACCACCAACACAAGATCCCAAACTGGTCAAGAAAATACCGTTTGCAGATGACTCCGACGAGGAACTGGTCGATTGGTCGGAAAGCGAGCCTGAAGATGAGAGACGTGCCCCCGCACAGACAGCGCAAGCTGAGACAGCACAGAGAGACCCTTCACCGTCTAAATCTCCTTCGCCCGAGTTTGAAGATGTCCCCATGACCACCGAGTCAGTACCAGCACCAGTTGCAGATGCCCCGAAATCATCCTCTCCCGAATTTGAAGACGTGCCGATGTATGCCGAGCCAACGGAGGCTACAAAGTCACCATCGCCAGATTTTGAGGACGTTCCAATCGCTGTACCCACTCGCAGGCCTCGTCGCGAGCGGTCTCCTGCCCTCCTCCAAGGTCCTGATGACCTTGAGATTCCCGTCGTTCCGCATGGCGGGCTCGCGGACGAAAATGCTCCTCTCGATTTACCTGGCAATGACTCTGATCAATACTCTGACCCTGAAGATGAAGAGTTGTTCGCATCTTTGGCTGCCGAAGCCGAAGAACACAATCGCTTCACCCAAGAGATCAACAACGCCGCGTCCCGTGTCGACTTCGAAACCGAGCTCAAGCAACTGCGCGCTCAGCAGAAGAAAGACCGTCGTGACGCTGACGAAGTAACACAAACTATGATTTCCGAATGCCAACACCTCCTCTCCCTCTTCGGGCTCCCCTACATCACCGCACCCATGGAAGCTGAAGCGCAATGCGCCGAACTCGTCCACCTCGGTCTCGTCGATGGCATCGTAACCGACGACTCGGACACATTTCTTTTTGGTGGCACACGCGTCTACAAAAATATGTTCAACGCAGCCAAATTCGTAGAATGCTACCTTGCCAACGACCTCACTTCAGAGTTCAGTCTGACTCGCGAGAAGCTCATCGCCATAGCCCAACTTCTAGGCTCCGACTACACAACCGGCATCCCAGGTATTGGTCCCGTCACTGCGCTTGAGATTATCTCCGAGTTCCCAAAGCTAGAGGACTTCAAAGAGTGGTGGACAGGCGTACAGAACAACACCATCCCCAAGGAAGCAGATGCGTCAAATACCTTCCGCCGCCGCTTTCGCAAAAGTCAGGCTACGAAGCTGTTCCTGCCTCCAGGCTTCCCTGATCCACGTGTTGCTGATGCGTATCTGAATCCGGAAGTCGATTCGGATCCGCAGCCGTTCCAGTGGGGTGTGCCTGACCTTGCCGCCTTACGCTCCTTCCTCAGCGCTCAGATTGGATGGAGTAGTGAGAGGACGGATGAAGTCCTGGTCCCGGTCATCAAGGATATGAATAGGAGGGAGAAGGAGGGTACGCAAGCGAATATTACACAGTTTTTCGAAGGCGGAGTTGGCGCAGGTGCATTCGCGCCGCGTGTCCGAGGCAATGCTACGGGCAACGGGCCAAGTGGAAAGAAGAAGGGCAAGGCGGCCGCAGGGAAGAGACTTGGTGCTGCGTTGTCGAGGCTGGCTGAGAGGGAAGGAGCGAGAGGTGGTGTAGACGATGAAGGTGAAGATGAGGTAGACGAGGCCTTGGGTGCCGCTGAAGGTGATACTGAGCTAGCAGAGACTGGCAAGGCGAAGCGGACGAAGAAAAGGGCACCCGTCTCTTTGGCAGCCATGGAGGATGAGCCGGAAAATGAGGACGATAATGAGGATGCGGCATATCAAGAGCCAAAGAAGAAGAAAGCGAAGAGGACAAGGAAGGAAAGAGCGTAAATGTCTCTTTACATTATTTGAATTTAAATCACCTATGAGCCGAACGACGTCGATCACTTTGAGAGCTCTCAAGTCTGAGCACTCGGCACTATCATGTCTAACATATCGATACAATGGGGTTTGAGGCACGTAAATTGAGGTTTGCACGTTCTCGGATACCTCAGCCTTATCTTGAAGACCTTGCGTAGGCAAGGCATCCGTAGAACAATCGCTCGGTAGCTCCACGGAAAAGGTTTGGGCCATGACAGCCAGTAATCTTCGACGGTGACATGTCGTTAAATGCATGCCAAGACAAAGACGAGCAAGCTGCGGAGCCTCTTTCGGACAGGCGAGCTGCACGTCGCAGCACGGCTGTCGCTGAATCATGCTCGCGCTCGCTCCTCGTGCTTGTATCACTCAAATCAGATTTCTCCACCCGGTGTGGCCTCCCTCTCTATCAAACTCTATCAGCGTGTCTGACGGCGCCCTGCAATGCCGGCAATCGCGTGAGCTACGGCCAGCGATGGAGTGACTGATACACTTCACTAGCCTCTCCCGTCACGCCGTCTCTACCGGCTGCCACACAAACCCCCTTCCGCCGCTGGTGGCGTCACTGCTATTTGTGTGGACGCTATCGTTCTCTAACCGGTGATTGGATCCGTTTTGACTCTGATGGAGCCGATACGATATGCAAGTGAAAACTCGTACTAGCCACAATCGTCACAGAAACCCTAGCCAATCATCACAGTAGCACTACCCAATGAGCGCCCGTGTCGTGCTGGTTTGGTTTGTAGCCAATGAGGAGGCACCTTGAGCATTCTGTTTGACACAGCCGTACGTCGTCAAACGGGAAAGACGAGGAAAAGGCGCAAGAAGGCATCTGGTCAGTGGTGGAGGAGCGGGTGTATAAGAGGAGGCGTACCTTTGCCTCAGATTTGCATGTAATTCATTGGGCTCCAAATCCAATCCATACGTTTCCATGCCATACAAGCTCCGCCAGTCTTCTTGTACACTACCAGTATGAGCAACCCTCAAACTAGACCTCAGGGTCCTACACCAGTTCGGCCTCAGACCAACCCCACAAGGGCGAACAATATATCCCATGAAATTCATGTTCATACGCGGAGTAATGACAGGCCGTACACCAACATGATAGCATGCAATGGTACACACCCACCATGCGCTTCTGAGACTCTACTTGATACTTCACAGGCTCGTTCGACGTATTCGTGAGCTCAGGTGCAAGAGCTCGCCGTTCAAGCTCAATGGAAGTTCTTGTCGGTTCTGATAGTAAGGATCAAGTCAATGGGTAGTGAATGGAAGGAACAAAGGGTTTCAGATTTGAGAAGATAGTATGCATGAATTAAAAGATGGGATATTTCCTGACTACGACATGTGCACCTTGATTGTAGCCTACTTGATTGTAAATCATGTTGGATATAGCTGCAGAAACTACCAACAGCTTTGGAAGCCTATGAACGTCCTCTCATATGAAACCGGGCTTCCGCATCCGCGTTATGGACTCTGCTTGCGAGAGCTGATGGTCAGACTGTCAGTGCTCCTAGACGACATACAAGGATGGGACCCGAAAACACCTAACAAGACTAAACTCAAGCACAATAACGTGGACTCTGCGAGAAAGCACAGAGCTGAGTGCGCCGCAGTTCGGCTGAGGCATAGCTCACGCGGGCGCGGTAGTACAGGGTCGACAAAGTCTGCCTAGCCTCATAACGGCCTGACCCGGAGCTACACACAAAAGCTGCATGGAACATATGAGCGGACCGCCGAAGCCACCAAGGATGACCGGCCGACGAAGTAGCCATTTACAGTGGAGCTCGTGCCTAGCTCACAAACTAGCGAAGCCAATGGGAAGCATTTGTGAAAGCTACTCCGTCGCAGATGAATACAGTGTAAGAGCTTGAGCGGAATACGCGAGGATGCATCAAAAAGGTTAGCATAAGTGTACTTTGCCATATGCTTAATACACCTCTAAATCTGACAGCAATAATACTTTAGTTGAGTGTTGTGATGTTGCGCGCAAGTAGTGTACTGAGAGCCAGTGTCGAAAACAACGAGCTCCTTCGTATAAGCGCACAAGACCAGGGTCGTTGGGAGCCTCGTCGGAAAGTGGGTCATTCTCATGCGCACTTGACAGTTGTCAGAGGGTGAAGTCTGCCTTGGCTTTGCGCTTTCTTGATGCGCTTTGATCGCCAGGTACTTTTGATCGGCTTGAGGACACGGATGTGTAGACTGTGACTAGGGAGCAACCGCGGGCGGTAACCAGTTCATTTGTTGGTGGGGGTTGACGCTCGCTACTCACGGAAGCTAAATGGAAGGTAATTTCAAGGATGACCTTTATGTACAGTGATGGTTGGGGAAAACCTGAAAACATTGACGATGACCAAGGCAATTGAAGAACGTTATGGAAGATGTCGAGGTGGACTGGACTTGGGAAACGAGTCTGTTGAGATACGCAGCAACGTATCTGATGGAACGAGATGTCCAGAAGCCAAATGACAGGACTTACGACAACCACAGCATCTAGAGCTTCACTCCGCCACCTTCAATCTTCTTCAGCTCCTTGGCCGTGAAAGGTACATACATCCCGTCGCTGAGCCAGTACAGTGCATCGCCGGCTTGTTCGACCGCCTGCAGGTCGATTCCATCCTTCTGTAACAGGTGCTTCTGCTGCTTGTTCGTCCCTGTGGTCTGCAATTGCTTGGTGATCCTGATCCATATGGGTCTCGCAAACGCCGGCAACTCTTTCGTCACATGTGTAGCGAGTGACTCCAACACATCGCCTTTGACTGCTATACCTTTCTCAGTGTTGGCAGACGTGGACAATGCAGATGCGTTCAGCACAACAGCGGCACACCCAGCCCGCCCATCGTGGCCTGGGACTTGGACACCGTAGACAGCTGCTTCATCAACCTCGGCATGTCGACCGATTGCATCCGCGACTTCTGCTGTGCTGACGTTCTCGGATTTCCAGCGAAATGTGTCGCCGATGCGGTCTACGAACCACCATCTCCCTTCTTTGTCACATCGCACGAGGTCTCCGGAGCGGAAGTATGCGTCGCCCAACTTCTTCACATTCCTGACAATCTTGCTGGTCGTCGCCTTGTCGTTCGCAAAGTAGCCTTGAAACTTCAGTTCGATGTTCGCAGGATCCAGTTTGTACAGCAACTCGCCAGCCTCGTTCCAGTCGCACACTTGGCAGAATTCGGTGTCTTTGCTGCGCAGCGGCTGTGCACCATCGGCGTCAGGGTCGGTACGTACGACGCACATGCCTGGGGAGAACAGAAGTGAAGCAAGTGTTCCGTTTCGTCCAATGGCGCCGGAGGAGAAAGGGTTGTCGCTGCGGTTCCACATTCCACCTGGTGCTTCTGTGGCTGCATAGAATTCGAAAATGGTATTGATGCCAAACCGTTCCTTGAACGGCTCCCAGACATCAGGGCGTAGACCATTGCCAAAGGCCGCGCGGACATGGTGCGCTTTGTCGAGGGCAGAAGGAGGGGCGGAGAGCAGGTAGCGGCAGGTCTCGCCAACGTAGTGGATGATTGTTGATTTGCTGGATCTTATCTCGGGCCAGAAGGTTTTGTGACTGAATTTGGAAGAAAGACAGATGGTGCTGCCGGCACGGAGCACGGCGCATACGCCCAAGATGGAGGCAGAGGAGTGGTAGAGTGGCATGGAGGTGTACATTATGTCGTTCTTGATGTCGAGCCAGCTAGAGACGAACTTTGCACCGCCATTGCACTTGGCCCACGTCACGACGGCAGGCTTGGGCAATCCGGTAGTACCACTTGTGTAGATGAGCATTGCCATGGTGTTGCGCTTCTGGTCGGCGCGGCAGGAGTTGGGTTGACGGATCGGCTGGAGCATGAGGATCGAGTCCTGCAGCTGCTTATCGAAGAAGACGACTTCGAGCTGTCTCTTTTGTGGAGTTGCAGTAATGCCCTGCTGTTGCACTTGTGCTAATGCCTGGCTCTTGACGGAGCGTGGCACTTCACTTTGGTCCATCTCAAAGCCGTAGTTCGCCTGTTGCCCGTCTGCTATCGTCGCAGGTGCAGGGACGAAGCCATGCTCTGCCATGACGTGTTCCGCGAAGTTAGCCTTGCTCTCTTCGTCAACGAGCACCAGGCGCGCTGTTGACATCTTGATTGTGTCTATGAGCGACTTGCCCGTCAAGTTGTAGTTGATGAAGGCTGGCTTTGCGCCGATACTCCACAGACCGAACCAGATCCAGATAAACGTCTCTGAGTTGACAAAGTCCATGGCGACAATCTCGCCCTGCTGAACGCCCTTGCTTTTCAGCCATGTGCCGTATCTCAGGACAATGTCGTACGCCTGATGGTATGTCCATGTCCGTCCGTGAAAGATAATCCATGGGTGGTCTGCTCGAGGACCCTGAGCGAGCGCTTCCAGTTCGTAGAAGACGTTGAGCTGATCGCGGCGTTCTGCGCGTATCATGCGAACGGTCGCTGAGATGAAGGAAGAGAGCATCGGCCAGTCGTAGCTAATACCATGGCGGGCGTTGAGATAAGCCAGGCCTGCAGCTGCGGCGGGAACAGCGAGGGGAAGAGCTGGTGCATGTCAGTCTGGCTCCTTCTTGATAATGGAGCTCTTCACCTACCTGTCATCGCGGAAAGTCAATGAAGGTTGCTAATTGCGAAAGAACAAGAAGACTGGGTTTTCACAGGAGAGAAACGAATATGAAGTACGAGGAAGCAGCTGTCAGCATCGAAACAGGAAGGCCAGCCTGTGCGTTGATGTCGATTCGAGCGTTGAGCGATGTGACATGCGCTTGACGTTGCTGCATGAGCCGAGGCATGTCAAGCGCGACCCTCTGCACCCCAGCTTCTTCACCCTGGTCGACTTTCCCTCGTCCACACTTCCCCTCCTAGCGTAAGCCTGGGCACAGAAGAAACCGACCCGGAAGACAGGCGGCATACGAGCAACGGTATCTTGCCTCAAAATCGCAGCAAGCGAGGGTTGACGTACGACGCACCAGCAGATTGACTCGGGCCTCAGGCTTCCTCCCCTCGGCCTTTGGCAACGGCATTCAAGAGCCGACTGGGCGACATATGGTCACGAACTGTAAGCATGGGGTGGCACTAGTATTGGGTCTCATGTATGAGTGTATCGTTCTGTGTATGTACAAGTGTGTGATCTGAGCTCGAAAGTAGTCAGACGCATTAGTCATGCCTGCAGGGCAGTCATGTGGTGTGGTCCTAGGCTTACACGAACTCACTACACAATTGTAGCTGTGAGAGAGTGATACGTATTGGCACTGGCTATGAGAGAGATGCCTTGACTTTTCATCAGCCCCTGACCCTTCAGCTCCAGTCTTCCGATATGAGTGCGTTGCTTTCCATTGTTTCAGCCCTAGCGTAGGTGTCGTGCTACACTACATCTAAGTTGTCTATCCAACGGTATTGGAAGCCCCCAAAAGACCGTGGGTCCGATAGCACAACGACCCTCAACTGCATGGCGGTCATGCAAGGTCTAATCGTGAAACACGATAATGGTGACATCCGTGCGATAATCGAGCGCACGACCGCGATTGACGTGCTTTGCTGAGTACAAAAAGAGGATTTGTCGCTTCAGTGCAAAGGCACGCTGCAAGGAGGCATCCGCATCTGGAATACACCATGGCGTTCTATTGTGGTGGCTTTGTTCGACTTGACAACAGAGAAGTCGTTAATAGACAAGCTGCTTGCTTCAACAGGAGGGCTCTCGCATGTTCTGTCTGTCTTTGTTATCACTTCCTGCTTCACCGGTTGCTAGGTCTGTTTGCTAGGCCTGCAACTCCATACGCTTATACCCGCGAGCGCGCAACACAACTCAGGACATACAGACTCAACAACTACGACATGGCAGCCAGACATCAACTTCGCGCGCTCACCCAAACCCCTGAGCTCGGTCTTTCTGATGCAGAAGATTCGTATTCTTCCAGCGAAGAGGAGATGCCAGAACGCGATGAGACCGATCACCTGCTGAGACAAGCCCACCATTACGTTATCACAGAGGGAGGTAACGATCCACCTACAACCTACATGGAACGCATTCAGCGCATAAACCAAAGTCTGATACACGAGATATCGAGACATGGCTACGACTGCGATTCCAAGCTGTATCGCCGTGTCAAACAAAAGGTCGACCACGTACTGCGTGAGTTCGAGGATGCTGTAGACGCAGACTCTAGCGTTTACGACTACGAGGAGATGCCTGAGTACTACACTGCAGCGACAGAGGGGGCTCTGTACCTTATGGACTCTAGTCCTCTGACGCCTGACGGCCCACCTGGTCGACGCACAACGAAGCTCAACGGAAAGGACGATATAGAGAGGACCTACCGCTACGGTGATCCTGGAAACCACCCAGAGAACTGGTACAAGAACGCTGCAGAATCTCTACCGTTTCCAGAAACTATTCACATGGCCGACGGGGAGAGCATGCGGATTCATTGGGACTTTGCTACTACAGGTAACGTGGAGAAGATTGAGCCCGTTATCTCTAACGGTGTATCGTTCAACGATCCTCGCCTTGTCCACCACAACAGTCAGGCTCAGTATGAGTCTGGGTCACGGTTCAAGCTACCTGCGATCGACCCGGCGGATATGGCGAAGGTCAACGAGTTCGGAACTGTTGATGAGCTTCACAAGGCTGTTGATGCGTTCAACCAGAGCGACGACACAACGAAGGAAAACGGAGACTACAAATACGCCCCACGTGTTTTCCTAGATCGATTGGACGTTGGCCAGCAAGACAGTCCTCAGGCTCGTAGGTCACTCCACGAATCTCATCATAAGAGATGTGCTAACCTTATCACAGTAATCGACGTAGTCCGCAGCGCTGTCAACACTACGCCCACTAGGCCTCGCACAAGTAGCACCGGCAGCAGCAAGATCAGCTCCGCACCATCAGCAACTGAGACCTTGTTCAACAAGCAGCAGCAGCAACCTTTGCCATCCGGACCAGGCGATGACGCCTCCTCCCATACCGTCGAGGCTGACCACCACTACGACAACCTCCCTGTCGCCTTCTCCTCACCTTCCAGCAACCCATCTCCCCCTCAAGCCACTATTCCTGAACCATCATCACGCAACGACCACGACGTCTCCCCGGCAATCCGGCGCATCAAAGCCGCCACCGAAGCGTCCATCCGCTCTTCATCCCTCCCACCAAGCCCACCCGCACAACCCGAGGCAGCTACCCAGGTAGCTACCCATGTCTCAATCTCTGCAAAGAGGCCCCGCGGCCGCCCACGCAAGCACCCACTTCCCGAAGCTACGGAGCTAACAGTGCCGGCGTACCAGACGACTGCAACGAGGAAGCGCAAGCATCTGAGCATAGATGCGACTGTTGAGGCACAGGCCGAGGAGAGAGTTAAGATAGTTGAGGAGGTGCCGGCGAAGCGCAAGAAGATTACTCAGACCTACGGATGGTACAAGAGCAACAGCGAGCTTCGTCGGGAGCCTAGTCAAACTAGACCCTGCACACCCACCACCGCCACAGAGCCAGAGACTCTGCACACGCCGGCCATGACCCTTGCGGAGACGCCTGCTCTAACGCCCGCTTCGTCGGCGGTGTCGACGCCGCCTGTGGCTAAGGCGAGGACTGCTGGGAAGCAGAGGAAGGTTAGAACGAAGAGGGGCTCTGAGGAGCGCGTTAGCCCAGAAAGGTCCGCTGAGATCATGACGGAGAGGAGTAGGGGCGGTGCTGCGGTGGGGCACGAAAGTATTCAGCGACGAAGTACGAGGAGCGTTAAGCTTCGCGCGACATAGAATGTACACTTAGACCACTAGACTTCCATTCCTTTGCGTGTCTCATCTGTACTGTTTATTGTAGATGTAGAATATCGAGCTAGGTTCCCTTCCTGTCCTTCAGCTTTCGAGGTGCGCTTCAGTCCTCGATGCCCTTCCACCCCCTCCGACCAATGTACCCCTCGCATCCTTCGTCGCTCTCAACCTCGCTTGCTAAGCGGCCGGTGACTACGCTCCTTTCGTGGTCTCTACCTGTGACCAAAAACGGGTCAAAACCGCCTAGCTCACCGTTCGGCAACAGACGTCTCATCCACCGCCCGTTCTCAAGAGAGAAGCCGCTGCTCTGTCGATCGAGGAGCACGAACCACCGCCGTTGGTGGATCGAACCGATGCTGTTTGTTGAGCCTGGGTAGGCGTTTCGGGTGCATGTGAGCGCATCTTCCTCGGAGTCCGTGTCTAGGTCGTCAACCTCTACCTCGTCTTGATCGATGTTGACAGTCGTGAGCGGTGCGATGTCGGAGTCGGATGTGTGGCTGGGCCGTCTGCTCCTTGCGACCGGTCTGTTTTGTCTGCGTCGCACGGCTGATTTTTGGGAGATTTCGTTGTTGGAGGGCAGACGTAGGGTGATGGTGTAGTTCTTTGAGAGTCGGGTGCCGTGGAGGCGGAGGCGGATGTGGCGGGATTTGAAGGCTTCGATAAGTCTCTCGTTCTCGTGCTTACCATCTCTGAGCCTTCCAGATGTCCTCTCATCCACATCGGACTCGTTGTCGGTGAGTTGTGGACTTGGCATCTCTTTCTCGTCTTTCTTACGCGAGAGTACAGTATATGTCCCGGTGTCCCAGATGAGCAGTGACCCTGTCTTCATAGATGCAGATTCGATCAAATTGTTCCACAAATTGTGGATACGTGTTTCAATGGCTATTCGTCCTAGTTGTCTGGAGTTCGGATTCCCGGGGAGCCCTTTCGGAAAAGCCCAGGATACGGAGCTTGTCGCAGAGAACTGGAGACGGAGGTCATAATGCACACCTGCCTTAGGGTGGTTGTGCTGATGAATGACGAAGTGGTGGCCATGTTGATGTTGATTGCTCTTGTACAAAGAAGCAAAACCATTGATTGACAATCGTGCCCCATCTAAGGGTGTAATTCTTGAAGCTTTTGCCAGGTGGTGCTTGAAGCACGTCAGGTGGTCTTCGATCTTTGCCCTGCCGGCCTCCACAGCTGCGAGTGTGGGGTCGTTTCTGGCATCGTAGCGAGGCTCAGCACGTGGTAAAGGAGAGGGAGCTTCGGAAGTTTTTCTCCGTTTGGGCGCCCGTGGTGGAGATATGTCTCTAGACAAGCTAGATGGTAAGTCCATGGAGGTGGGTATGGTGGCAAATGCACTGTCGGCCTTAGGCGCAAGGATGAGATCCTTGTGGCAGCATTGAAAGGTGGTTGTTGTCTTCAGAAGCGGGGTCGCAAAGCGCTTCACTAAGGCTGAGAGCTATGAGATCTGGATCATCGTAATGGTGGTGAAGTAGAAGATGCAAGTGGGTCCAGGTCTGGGTGCGCTAACTTGGTGCGAGTCATCCGGGCAAGAACCGCGGAAGTTTTTGTACCTTCACTCTTTCTATTCCCCAACACCATCTTTTGTTCATGGCGCAATGACCTCTCTGGCTGTCTTCCTAGGCCTAGGAATGTATCCTTCTGCATCACGTTGGTTCGTAAGACGCCTTGCAAAATGGAAGGTGCGTTGCGGTGTGGGTGCACAACTCCGGTACTGGTACGGCCGGTCCGAAGCTGCACATAATGTGTCTGCATGTCTGGACGGGCTACCATCTAAGGCAAATATAGCTCCTTGGCTTCTACCTCTGGCTGCCTGAGAAGGCTGTCTTTCAAGAAGAAGATTGAAGGCCCTCAGGCGCTACGCAACTGACAGTCAAAAATGCTGCGCAGGAAGCACATCTGTTTGAGTGCTGGATACAAAGTGTCGAGGTCATTTCGCACTCGTTGCCAACGGTGTGCACATCCCTAATCTTGTATACGAGCTGTGCCGCGACCTGAAGTTATTTCCACCGCGTTCAGCCTTACGCCTCTCACCAACAGCTGCATGAGCGTAGGGCAGTCCGGCCCCCAGCCACAAGCTGTCCCAGACGACCAATCTTCGACTACAGGCCTCTCGGGTGCAGTCAAGCTGCCGATGATCGAATGGTCTCTGAGACATTGCCACAAGCCGATGTAATCTTATGTTGTCTTCTCCGCACAAGAGTACGTCCGCAAGGTACCCAGCACAACTCACGAAAGGCAGCAATTTCTTGCCGAATGTAACTTGGAGGTCCTCACCGACACAGTCGATTAATACTCCACAACAACAAAGGGTGTTTTCGAGGCGTCCTTAACCTACTGCTATGGCCGCAATCCGACATGAGCTGAAGTCGGGGCGTGCGGCGCATGCATATACCAAACCATATTTGGCAATCAGTCGACTTAATGCTCACTTCCGCTTACCCCAAGTGAAATAAGCTTCTCACGCAACACCAAAATTGCAGCAAACAACTCAGCCGACCTGCGGAACGGCATGTGGCTACACCGTGTTCGGAATCGTTGACCTCTCCAGTGGAGGCTCTGTGGAGGCTGGACTTATGCGCGCAATGGCGGTGCGCAAACGTCTAAGGTGCTACGTTCATTGAGGCATTTGTGCAGGGTGTATAACCCTTCCTGTTGGCACCTCAGGCCGTGCCTTCATTGTTGATCCTAGATCAGTATTGCTGTGCCACTTGGTTATCACATCAGCAGTCATCATGGCCCACTTCCTTCGCTGTTCAGTTCCTCTTTCCCCCGTCATTCTGTTGATTGTCTTTCTTTTGCCTTTTTGTCAGTCAAAGAATACTTCCGCGTACTCTCAACTTGATACCACAATGGCCGACGACTTTACATGCCCATCTGGTGGTAAATGGTACGTCTTACCTAACTAGCGCCAGACGATGGACTGCTTCATGTTGAGCTCACCTTCTGACCTTCACAGGTATGCCTGCCCGTCGACTTCTACATCAAAATTCGTAGGATGTTGTGCGTCCGAGACCGACCCATGCTCGACTGGATGTGCACTAGGAAGCATTCGCACTGTAGCCTTTAATGAGTCGAACTATGAGAAGTTCCCCGACGCGAGTTGTGGTGTCAACAGCAACTTCTACACATGCTCTCCTGGTGGCCAAAAGACCTTCTGGGGATGTTGCAAATCAGTGCCATGTGGGCCGAACCCTGCATGTCCCGATGGTAGTCTGACACCTGCCTTTGTGGATCAACCTGCGCAGATCGCCTTCTACATCGCTTCCCAAACTGTGTCAGGCACATCGTCGACCTCAAGTGCGACTTCTTCCGCAACATCCAGCAGCAGTGAAAGAGACAGCAAGTCCAATGGTGCTGCCATCGGTGGTGCGGTCGGTGGAGCACTAGGTGGTGTCCTGATCATTAGTCTCATTGTCTTCTTCCTCCTCCGCAGGAGACGCAGCCAGCAGACCGCACGTGGTGAGACCGTAGAGGTCGTCAGCCCTATGATGGAAGGTGGAAAAGCTTTTGATCCGAACTCACCCAACTTCGCTGCCCAGTCACGTGAGTTCTCCTGAAAAGCTTGATATGCGTCCTCGGCTAACTCAAGTGAAAGCACCACCAACATATTCCGCCACCAACGGAGGCTACTACCAGAGCATAGCGCCAACAGGCAAAGGCAACCCTTACACCCAAAGCCCTTACTCACAAGGGCAGTGGGCTCACACCGCAGACGGTCCTCAGGAGATGGAAGCAGATGTCGGCCCGTCAAACAGATACTCCGAACTTCCTGCTGAGGCTTCGAGACCTGGCACGCATCACAGGTACTCTGAGCTGTCTACTGGTCCGAGCTGTCGGGTATCGCCTCATCACTCGCCGAAGGCGTCGCAGACAGAGAACACCGTTGAGCCTAAGCCGCAAGGGTTGGGTGTGGTGACCGAGGATACGAGGCCATGAGTCTGTCAGGGAGGTCGCTGTTACTTTTCGCTGCCTGAGAGCGCTTTGCTTCTGGCATGCGAACTTCACTTCTTGTATCTATGTTTGGCGAACTTACATGGACATATCAGTCCTTCATTTAGCGGATATAGCCTCTACCATCATAATGCACTAGGAACATATCAAAGGCTGTCCCTGTTTGAATGTGCGTAGCTAACCGGCAAGTAGACTTGAGCTGTTTGTTCGGACAGTTGAAGATAGATCCTACGCACCCCAACTGTTCCGACTCTCCTGCAAGTGCATTACCAAAAAGTATCGGAACGAGATAATGAAACTTGCCGGCTCATTCGTCGTCTCGCGTGACTCTTTCGGGGCGTATGGCAGGCAGCAAGGCAATACAACAGGACGGTAAACATGTCGATTGGCGGGTTTCCCTCATTGCATGACCTCCACGGGCGTTGAGACAGGAGCCACTACATTTTTCACGGGCTTCCGTATGATTGGTTCCTCTTCTTCACAGACTTCTTCCACAGGTACATTCGGATACGCGGTCCTCAGTGCTGCGGCCATGAACCGTATGCCCCATTCTTCAGTCGTCTTGTGTCCGACGCAGGCAACGGTCAGACCCAGCGCAGTCGCAGCCAACATTCCACTCTCACGAGGTTGGCCTGTAATATACAATACATGCCGCCCTCGGGCCTCGAAACTTGCGTCTGGTACCCATGTGCGCTCCTGCGCCATATCCAGCACGCGCATCAATTCCTCTTCGTTGAATGCGTTCATGATGGCCACGACGCGTATTTCGTCAGACTGGCCCTCCTGTATCATCTCTGTTTGCCCAAACTCGCCCTGTATGCGTTCGAGGATCGTGTATCGCGGTATGGAAACGGAGCCCACAATGCCTATCTTCCTTGTCGCGTCTCCCTTGTATCCTTGTACACAGAACCAATTCTCCTCAGTCATCCCAAGTCGTGTTGCTAACGGTGGGTTCCATCCGACTGTCAGGTTCTCGTCGAAGGACGTATGGCTCGAGAGCACGAGCGTGTCTCCACGTACTGCGCGCCGGTCAAGTTGCCAGGGCCGATGAAGGAAGCATAGCGTGCGCGGTGGATGGTAAGTTTCGGTATGCCCAATGAAGTCATATACCCCTGGTGTAGGCGTTATCGAGAGGACGATGCGGTCGATGAGGGCAAGCTCTGCGTCATATCGGTGTCTTCGCGGTACGTGGTAGAGGAGCGGAACATCGTTTTCCTTGAATGGCAAAAGTGAGGCCACGAAGCGGGTCACTGCAGCATGAGTCGGCAATGGCATGTCTTGCAGTACTGGGATGAAAAATGTTTCAGAGCCGAAATGCATGCACTGGCACATCAGCCTCTTGGAACAGGCTACGTCATTGATATTTTTCCCGTCATGATGTGAATTGAATTCAAGTCGTAGTAGATTCCATCGAAGAGGTGCTGATGATGAGTAATCGAATCCAAGTGACTTCTGGAGTTTCACGACGACTTCCAGAACCTTGGTGGTGGTGTTTCTGCATGTTCGAAATGACGCAGGTGGATCCTATACGAGCGGAATCGCACACTGCACTTTTGCTATTGGCGGATGTGTCCCGGATCTAGGCCCATCTAGTCTCAGCTATTCACTATTTGGAGGTATGGCATTTATACATCGCAGCGCATTTGGATTGATCCCCTCGATTGGGGTATTCAGAGATCGTGTTGGGGACGCGTCGCTTCATGGATGGAGAACATTGTCAAACTAATACGCTTACTAAGATTACCTTCTCACGCAACTTCTACCTTCGTACAACCTGCGTGAGTCAACTTTCATTGCAAGAAGTCACAACCTCCGCAATCCCTACACCTCACTCGTATCTTCTGGCGCGCAAATATGGCGATAGCTGTTGTTACACCGAGCATTGTTGGCGCTTTGTCATGTCAGAAAGACTCTTATCTGCAGACACTGGAGACGGAGGTTGTCGCGTGCGACGAATACATCCCACCAAAAGGCAACCCGCAGAATGGCAAAGCGAAATCGAAGAAATCTACAGATCCTTCGAAAGTGAATGGCAATGCGGAATCAGCAACACAACGAACATGGATGATTGAATTTGCAGACTCTGTGCTCTTCCCGGAGGGCGGAGGGCAACCTACCGACTATGGCTTCATCACACCACTCGGCGTTAAAGGGATGAGCGCAATACCAATCGAGAACATTCAACGGCATGGGCTACGGTGTGTACATTTCTCGCCGGCACCTTTGGAAATCGGAATGAAAGTCAAGCAGACGGTGTATTACGCACGAAGATGGGATTTCATGCAGCAGCACACAGGTCAGCACTTGCTCTCTGCGATCATGGACGGCATGGACCTGCCAACCTTAGGCTGGAGCATGGGGCAATCTGGAGAGACGAACTACGTTGAGCTACCACGAAAACCCACAGATGCGGAGATCGTCAGGATCCAACAAGAGTGCAACGCGGTAATACGCGAGAATCTGCCTGTGACAGTCGAAACACCGGAAGGCAAAGGATCGTCGAGCCTGCCGGCTGATTACGATGGAGAGAAGGGTGTAGTAAGATTCATCAAGATTGGTGATTTGGATTACAATGCCTGCTGCGGTACACATCTCAAGCAGACATCACACATCGGTCTGATCCTGCTGCACCATACGCAATCGATACGAGGAACCAACTGCCGACTCTTCTTCACCGCTGGAGACCGCGCTATCAATATGGCCACTGAGTCGATCAATGGTCTCCGTAACATCGCTATATCTCTCTCATCAAGCGCTGCACCCGAAGAGGTTGCAGCGAAGGTACAGGGTCTTAGTGAACAACTGTCAGAAGCAAGGAAAAGGGAAAAGAGGATGCTCTCAGGGATTGCGAAGTTCGAGGCCCAGCAGATCAAGGAGACGTTGCAATGCGCTGTAGGCGCGTTCTCGCACCGTGCCGATGATGGGCTAGACTTTCTCAACCTCGTTCTCATTGAACTCAGAGATGTGCTCAAGGGCAAGGGTGTCGTAGTGCTGTGTACTGGCGACACGAAAACACCTGGCTCGTTGGTAATCACTGGAAAGACAGAATTGGTGGAGGGCTTATCAGCCAAAGTCAAAGACATAGTGAAAGCAGCGAAGGGAGGTGGCAGGGGAGAAAAATGGCAAGGCAAGGTTACTGAGTGGCAGAAGGGCGAAATTGAGGCGTTGAAGACAGCAGTGGAGGAATTGTGATATGCATGAGCAGAATGATGTCCAACAATCAAACGACTCACGTGCAAGAACGAAATGCGTGCCAAAAGACCCATACTCACACACTATACACCTTAACTGAGTTGATCATCCAGTAGCTCTGTCTCTGTGTCAGCACGCAATTCGCAGAGCAACGGTACAGAAGGTAACTCACATCAGCAAACGACTGCGGCTGACTCGCCACATACGCATTACAGCTTGGATTGACCTGCGCACAGGACGTCTGACCCCAGGTACCACCAGCCCAATCTCCACAGAATGTGATGTCAAACACAATATTCAAATCCCTGAACTTCGTCCCGTAGTCGCACCCTGGTCCAAAGTTTGCAGCCGGTGTACCCCACAAGCTAGGGTCAGGATTGCCATTCCTGATATTTGCGGGTACATCTCTAGACGCGAAGTACCAAATCTTGATGCCCGAGTTCGTCCATAGCGCGGCATACACACCGCCACCGTTCGCGTTGAATGCTGTGCCGTAGGAGGTCGGATTGTTGGACTCGACGCCGCAGCCGTTGAAACCGCCGCCAGTACCGCAGTCTGCGTTTGCGACACGGCGTCCTGTTTCGCCACCAGGACCAACAGAAGGTACGCAGCCGGGCGAGGTGTGAAGCGTAGCTTGGTTGTAGGTGTTCAGGTGCACGCCTTCGTAGATATCGATCTCGCCTTGGTTGGGCCAGTTGGGTCCGACCATCCAGCTAGGTTCATGTCAGTGACTGCCTCTAAACAGATGGAGGGAGGTGAGCATACAATGCCGGCCAGGAGCCACAATTGCTTCCTGGAACGTGAGCAAAGTCGGCGATAACGAGGGCTTGGTTGTAGGCTCGCTTGCTTTGGATACGAACACTCTTTCGCCCAGGACCGTTAGGATTCAGCACAGATGTAGTATCTACTCCCATGTAGACCTGACTCCCTTGTGCTCGAAGGAGACCCAACTGTTGGGCTTGCTGTACGTTGACATACTCGACGAAGCCATCTGTTGTGGGCTGTCAGTACATATGACAAAGTAGCTTCTGTGGAACGCACGTGTAGGATCAGTTATCTGTCTGATATCAGTTGGTGTTTGTTCACATTAAGTAGCCACTCACAGCTTGCACATCGAACATGTTCAGCCAGTTAGTGCCATCGTATGTATCGATCAGACCATACGCTGCAGTATTAAAGTCGCCTCCGACAATATCTGATGATGTACCGTTCGGCCACCAGCCAGATCCAGCTGGGATAGCTGTAGCACAAAGCCAGAGCAGCGGAAGAGTCGCGATTGATCTCTTCAGAGACATGGCTGCAGTATGTATTGAGAAAGATAATCTTGTGGTCGTACAGCAAGGTGCAACCTGGACCGCACCGCATATCTTATATGCAAGTCGTTATCCCCTGAAGTCAAACCTACCACATGCCGACCTCGCCTTCGAACCATGCCAGCTTTCAGTCGGCATGTCATAAAAATGAGCTGCACTCCTGAGTATGCTCACCTCCTCGGCATGGTGGTACAGTATGCTATTGGACGATTCCGGAAAAACAACCTGGTACTGTTGCAATGTGTTTCAAGATTAGAGTGAAGAGTCTTCGGTGTGACAGAAATACAGCGGAAGACAAGCCCAAAGAGGAACCTAGAAGAGCTCGCATAGTAGGCGTGAATATGCCTCCTGATGGAAAGCTAGCGCTCGTGCTATAGAGGCTGACAGTAGCCCTGTGTAGCCTCGCACGGGAGATTGAGACGTTCCGGGGTGCTTTTGGAGAGTCTTGAACGGTTATATGTGAGTGGTCAACGGCCCTTAGCGCTTCATCAAACCAGACTTTGGCTCCGCGGATATAACAGCGCGTGTGAGCTTAGGTCGTAGCGCTTTTGGGAAAGAAATTAGGTGTCAAGTTGAGGTACATGCTGGCCAACTCATATGTGGTCTGGTCGTAGTCTCTCGCCTTCGAGGATGGGGCTGGAAGTCCTTAGAGGTGCCGAGCAGTGTAAATGAACGTTCGATTTGAACAAAGTCGTGCAACAGCCGCCAGGTGGATTGCATATGAACTGGAATCGTGCTGCAGTCTAGAAACGCTTGTTTGGTTGATGTCCCCGAAGATAGAAATTCACCATACACTTTCGGCCTTTGACCTACCAGAGGACAGCGTTTCGAGGTGAACTAGTCACAATTCGAGTACGCGTAGTAAACCGAAGTAAAGCTTTGCCGACCCCGCATTTTCGTTCATCTGATCTTGGGGTCACATCGCACAGCGCACGCGAGCTCTCGGAGATGATCTGCTCAGCCGGTGATAATACTCGAAGTGGGTGAACGCTCGCACGTGGGGCACTCGCGTGGGCCTGCAGCGCTTTGCTCGTGCGCAGGCGGATCACGCTTGGGTTCGGGAACACGTAAATCGGTGGGAGAGACTCTTGCTCTGCGAAAAGGACGACCCGTGCGAAAAGCTCGAGACGGGAAGTTGATGGTTGGGAGCGCTGCGGGAGTCGAAGCAGGGAAAGTTACTAGGTCCATCTGGGAACTAGCGCATGACCTTGAGGGAAGCATCCTGCCCGGATAACCTCCTGTGCTCCTTCAACCTTCTTACAGACTTCTCAATCGCGAAGAATCGTATTGCATGAAGCATTGACGAAGAAAGAATAGATGGATGGAATCGAAAATTGGGTGCATTGCCAGACTAACGTTCAAGATGAGTAAACAGCTGTCGCTTGTGCGAGCAACCTAGCATTGTAGCTTCCCTAGCTATTGAGCGCTAAACCAGCTGGATTGAACGACTTCGGGCGCACATCATGCATCAAATGTCACAGGATGAACATAACATCAAAAAAGCACTTTGACGAGCAGTATCCACCATATCTCTAATGCAAACAACACTAAACCACCACTAAGTACCGTCAAGATCATTCAGGATGGAACATCAAAACGAGACCGCACAAGTCAATCCCCAAGACGAATCATCGACTACCACGCCCCAACCCTTCAGAACCCTCACTTTCCTGCTGCTCACCCGACACTCAACCCGCTCCTTCCTCCCACACCCGTTCCCCACTATGCGAAGCCCTATCACTCGCCCAAAACACCCCCAGCAACTCCAATCTGCAGTCTCAGCGCGTCAAAGTCGTCACAGGCGACGCCCTACACCGTCTTTTCACTGCCCTGGTCGACGCAGTCAAGTCCGGCCTTGAACCCACCACTGCGTGTGTACTCTCATTGAACTCAACCTCCTGTAACTAAATCTTTGCATTACCAGAGGAGCTACTGCTCCTCTCGTCCTCCTAGTCTCAGACTCACATAGGACGTTAAACCAATCAATTAATCAACGAACCAACCCACCACTGCGCCCATCTCAGAATCCTATCGCCACTACCGCTCTGCGCTTGGTAAGCAATTGTATGGCCCGGATGGGTATGATGTCGCAAGGGACCAAGAAGAGGGGATGGAGAAGGCGCGGATGAGAAATTATACATTCTTCGATGCGCCAGTTGGTATGATCATCTGTATGGATAAGAGTTTGGCAGAAGGTGATGTGATGTGTGTAGGAATGTATGTGCAGACTTTGTATTTGTTCTTGGCGGAGCGCGGGGTAGCGAGTTGTGTGCAAGTTAGTGTGGCTAGATATCCTGAAGTCATCAAAGAGGTGTCGGGAATTGGTGAGGATATGCTGATCCTAAGCGGTGTGGCGGTTGGGTTTGAGGTTGCAGCGGCGAAGCTGAATGAGTTGAGAATAGGAAGAGATGCGTGGAGGGAGTGTGACAAGTTCATTGAGTAGGCAACTCGAACCTCCTCAAGGATGCTTGTCTGGTAGACTATATATTTTGTTTCTACCTCTACGGTCCAAAGACCAAAAACTCTAATGCAAAACATACCCGTCTACCATGCAATCTTCGCAAGCAATCCCTGCGGCCATCTTCTAACACAGTATTTCCTTGTCTCATCCAGTATCAACAAGCCAAACCCAAATGCAGCCGGCAAGAACCAATGCTCAACCGGCACTTGCCTGGTATCAATGGTGTTCTGCAAGCTAGGAATGTAACAGAAAATGAAAACAACTACAATCGCAAACAGCATACTAGGAAACAGCAGCCAGTTCTGCGTGTCCTTGTTGAACAACGGCGGTTGCTGAAAGATAGATAAGCGACGAGTACGCGTGGCAAGCAGGTTGAAAAGCTGCATAACCACCAGCGTGACGAAGTATATACTGCTTGCGACGTTGACTTTCTCGTTGATGTAGTCTGTGTCGTACTGCGGGTCGTACTCGCCGTACTTCAGCCACATGGCGGTGAACGGGATGCCTTGGGTTTCGAGGTACCAGAACGCCATAGTGAAGGAGAGGAAGCACTGGAGCAGGCCGACGACGAAGTATGCGTGGAAGATGAGGCGGGTGTTGACGAGGCGGTCTTTGCGCGGGTTGCGGGGTGGGCGGAGCATTACGTCTGCTTCAGGTTTCTCATAGGCGAGGGTTATGGCGGCGGCGCAGTCGGTGAGGCAGCAGATGATGATCTGTGGGCGTTAGCCAGAGTAGAAAAGCTTGGATGATGTAGAGAGAACGTACCATAAGGAAGGATGATAGGATCTGAGGAATACCGAATGCGACGTTGGTGATGACGGGCCAAAGCTCGGAGAAACTACCTGCAGGGAGCAGGTACACGATCGTCTTCTTCAGGTTGTCGTACACGAGACGGCCGTATTGAACTGCTTCGACGATTGCGGCGAAAGAGTCAAGGAGGACCATGTCAGCAGCTTCGATGGCGATGTCCGAACCGCTGCCCATTGCGATACCAATATCGGCAGCCTTGAGGGAAGGTGCATCGTTGACACCGTCACCGGTCATTCCGACAATGTTCTCGCGAGACTGGAACTCCTTCACGATGCGGAGCTTCTGCTCAGGTGTTGTGCGTGCGAAGACGATTTCCTGGTACTGGCAGAGCTGGTCCCATTGTGCATCGTTGAGGGTGATGAGTTCCGGTCCGCTCAAGACGATAGACTGCTTTGTTGTTCCGATCTTGCCGTCGCGGCTAAGAGCGCTGATATCGTCGACGAGTGCGGAGTTGGAGATGATGCCGCACTCTTCTGCAATAGCCTGTGCAGTAAGCTTAAAGTCACCAGTGACCATGAAGATCCGAATGGAGGCACCACGGAGGATGCGAACGACATCGGGAATCTCATCACGGGGAGGGTCGACGATGCCGACCATACCGACGAAGGTAAGACTTTGACGAGCGGATACAAGGACCTCCTTCTCGTGGTTGGCCGAGAATGGAGCGACGGTAGGCTTTTGAGCTAGCAGAATGACACGCTTGCCTTGACGGGACCAGTCGTCCTTGATACGCTCGATGCGGGCAAGTTGACCTGTGGTGAGAGGCACGGCCTCGCCTTTATCGTCGAGCAGGGTGTCGCAGCGGCCGAGCAGAATATCAGGTGCACCCTTGATCATCAGTGTTCTGTTGTGGTCAGCTAGAAACTCATGTATCAAATCGTGTGGCACATACGTGTTGTTACCGGTCGCGTTCTGGCCAGCCGAGCTCATGAGTCTGACCATGAACTTGTTCTTGCTATTGAAAGCAATCTCAAAGATCTTCTTGTAATCACGACGAAGCTCAGCCACTGAACCAAGGCTTTCTGACAGACGTAGCAGAGCCTGATCCGTTGCGTCGCCGTTGATCTTGCGTTCTGCGATAGGAAGGTGCATTGTGGCGGCATCGAACTCTCCAGAATTGCAAAGACCGGCGAGCATGCGCACTCGATCAATGACGTCTTCTTTCTTCTTCGAAAGAGCGGCCAGGTTGTTCTCAGATCGTAGGACAGCCATGAGGTCGCGGGCTGCTTCAGGTGTGTACTCTTCGCCCGCAGCGTAGATGTCGGTGACAACCATGCTGTTCTTCGCAATGGTCAGCAGCATTCTGATGATAGTTAGTAGAAAGGTGCTCACCTTAGTCAATGTGCCAGTCTTGTCCGAGCAGATGACTGAGACCGAACCGAGAGTCTCGACTGTTTTCAGTGACTTGCACAGAATCTTGTTCTTCCTCATGATGTTGGCAACGATAGTCAAACTCGTCGTAAGCGCGATGGGGAGACCTTCGGGGATGAAAGCAACCGCAGCCGATACACAACTGACAATCAGGAGAGGGACATTGATCCAGCCCGGGTGATCTTTGCGCAGCCATGCTGCCCTGCATCATTGTTAGCAGGACTAATATCCGTAACGACCAGCCGGCATACCAGAGGACGACAATGACAATGACTACCACTGTAATGAACGTCGAGATGATGAGCACGAAGCGGAAGATTTCCTTCTGCAGAGGGGTCATGCCAGTCTTGGGGTCTGATGTGAGCTTTGCAATACGTCCGAAGACGGTGCTGTCACCGGTCGCGACGCAGACACCTAAGCAGCTACCAGAGATACAGTGCGTGCCTTGCATGCCGATGTTATTTGTCTCAAGGTAGTTGTCTTCGGTAGAATCGACTGTTGCGTGTACTGGTTCCGATTCACCTGGATACTGTCAGTTGTGCGAACGAGTCGTATGAGTTGCAAACATACCAGTGAGGATAGCACGATCGAACATAGCATCGCTGGACACTTCGACAAAGCGAACGTCGGCAGGCAGCTTGTTACCCTGTTTGATGACGATGATGTCTCCAGGAACTAGGTCCAGAGCAGATACACTGGCCTGCGAACCGTTGCGGATGACGATGCACTGGTCAGGAAGCATAGTGCCAATAGAAGCCATTACACGGCTGGTAGACCAGTCCTGCCATGCGTTGAAAGCAGCCTGGATGAGCCAGACAGCAATCAAAACACAAGCAAGTGCCAGGTTAGCCTCTGCTGGAGGATCACCAAGAGGCTTCCATGCGATGAAGACGAGGACGCCGGCGCCGAGCAGGATACTACCGAAGCCGCCGAAGAAGTAGCCTGTGATTTTGCCGACGAGACCTGATGGGGGAGGTGAAATCTTGTTCCTGCCATACTCGCCGACGCGTCGCTTGATTTGATCTTCAGAAAGACCTTGGTTGGTATCAACAGATAGACGGCGACATAATTCTTCTACATCGAGAGTGTGCCTGGAGGTTATCAGAAAGCTGTCAGAAAAGATCAAATCTCTGTTCGTTCAACGTACCATTCAAGACCGGCAAGATCAACAGCGCCCTTCTCCTCTGCGCGCTTGACCTCGGACTGCTTCTTCTGCTTCTCCTCGTCGACTTCGATCGAAAGTGTACGGTACGTGATAGGTAGCGCAGTTCCAGGGTCTACATTTCTTGTGCCACCACCTGCGCTGTGAATGGAGAGACTGCCGACACTGCTCTGACGCGAGAGACGGCGATGGCGCTGCAGCGCGCGCTCATGCGCTCCATGACCTGCTTCCTCATCTGCAGCATCGAAACGAATCCGCTGGACTGGTTTGTCCTCTTTGTCCATGGTTGGCGAAGGGAAGGGGGAGAAGTCGCACTGGGAAGCTGGCTGTTATACAGCAGACCCGTGGAGTTGAGAGAGAGAGGTAGAGCAGAGAATGTGGGACCGAAGAGAAGAGAAGAGGTAAGAGGGAATTCGAATGCAGTGAGGATGAGCGATTTATATAACTCTCTCAAACGAGGAATGATATTCCTACGTACCAGTGAACCATTCCAGACAGGCTGCGCAGCCGTGTCAAACACGTGCATCCCACGCTTCACCCAACATTGCCTGCTCCCCGATGTAACACTTGAGCGGGTACATCGCCGTCGAGAGATTTCACCGACGCCATGGTACAAAGCGATGTCCAGCCTTTGTCGTGGGATTTGACGTTAAATCGCTCATATAACACGAATCAGGCAGATGCAATGTGTCAATCGTGCTCACATCAGGAATACCGCCGCGTCGCTGCACGTGAAGCGCAATTTCCTTGTGTCGTTGTCATGTTCGTAGCTGTTGCTGGTTAGCGATGAGCGATTTATGATATCTGAACGTGATGCACAGCCACGCTAAATGTGCGAAGCGCTTAAGCTTTCTCGGTTGCGCCAATCACAGGGTTTTCCGCTTGACGACAAACTCCTGTACGACGCTTGTAATTCTTGGATACCGCGTTTCAAAATCAAATATTGTGGCTACTGAGCGTTGCATTCCGGCTGTCGATAGCTGCCGCGTTCAGATCCAGTATTCTGGATTTCGAGGTGCGTTTTCACACGCGCCCTGGCACTGCAGGTTGCAGATCGACCCAGCTTCTCGTGTTCACATCGCCCGAGATGGATGCATACTGGATTTGATTCTTTAGCGACTCGCTAAGAGCTACGGAAAGAGGCTTGTGCAAAGCATATGCTGACGTCCGTGATGCATTGATGCATCGTGTGAGCGTCACTGCGGAGCCCACTGAAGCGAGGTCGACATGTTGGTTCAGACACTGAGCAACTACCGTCTTGTAGCTCTTTCGCATTTGAGGAACCCGCATACATACCACGCTCTTCATTCGATCCGTTGGTGCAGCGTGGGGTGTCGTATTGCCATGCCAGATCGACCGGTGAGCAGGGTGGAGGGCAGGTAGTCGCCGTTGGTGTTTTCCCACGGGAAGCACTGGTGCAGCCCCGTGCCAATCCTCTTTGTAAGTGAGGCCTAAAGTTTCTGCTTGTGCTAGATTACATCAAGACTGTCCAGCCGACCCTGGCCCACTGACCTGTTGTGGGCAGGATTACTGCCGAGAAGCATGCAAGAGGAACATCTTGACCGGGCTTTTATTTACGACCCAGTATGATTCGACGGGCGAAAACACCAGATTGGCTTCAAAAGTATTGCAAGAAGCTTACTATACCGCAGGTTAGCGAACGGTGAGAGCTCGACGCACACTTAGCATGGTGACGCCTCATGCAACAAGTCCGTGATGACGAGAACATCTGGGAAAGACGTTGAGCTTGTCTACCATCTGGTACGTAACTCACAGGCAAGATCATGGCAGAGTGAGATTTGATCACTTCAATTGTTGACATTCGTAGTTGCTTCGTTGTGTTCCTCCAAGTCATGGTAAATCTTCCAGATTCCCGACATTTTGTTTCTGGTGACCTCGCCGGGTACACTTCAGTCCAATATCGTAAATTACATCGCTTCATCGAGCCGTTTAAACGTCGATCGCATCGACCGTAACGCCCTTGACCCACGAGTACTGCATAACGCGAGCAACCTCGAGAGCCGAATCGTGAGAGGCCAAGGTACCAACCAGATAGAGGCTGGCATCGAGGCCTGCAGTGACACCACCCGTGGTGATGACACGCATACCGCCCAGCGGCATGGAGGCACGCCTGGCAATGGACTCGCGGCGGCGTGAATCGCGCCAAGCGTTGCTGCCCTTACGAGCAATGGACATCCTGCGTCCATTCTGAGTCGTGGTGCCGTCAGGAATAGCACCTGAGCGGTCCTTCTTGATGATGTATCTGTTCGTGTGAGCAAGTCTCTCTTGACGCGTGCGAGGGAATGCTTACGGGTTGTCGTCGGGGTTTTCACCCAAGTCAAAGCGGGCGTTGTTGACGACGTAACGCTCCTCCATAACGTCGGTACGCATGGACATGTCACGCTTCGCAGCGTCTTGACAGAGAGTCTCCAGACGTACGTAGTAGTCTGGGTGTGTTGTAGCTGCCAGACCCTCAAGCATACCCTGCTGGGCAAGCAAGAGGGAGCCGACGTCGATAGCGAGGACGGTTCGCTCCTTAGCAGGGTTCTTCTCCTGCAACTCGACGTACTTGGTGAGGAGGTTGAGGGGCTCGGTCTTGCTCTTGAGGACCTCGAAGATACCCTCACCACCGGGCACGATGATGACATCAAAGTCCTCGAGCTCGTCGTTGGCGTCATCGTAGTCCATATCGGCCTTGATGGTGAGGCCCTGGACAGAGGTCATGGCGGCTGCGGGGCCAACAAACTGGCACTCGAAGGCCTTGCTGGCTGGCGTACGTGTCAGTAAGGGCTCAGTTGGGGCTGTAGTTAACAAAGAACGTTTTGCAAGCTCAATTGACTGGGAACCTTACACTTGTCCTTGGGGTTTTGAAGAGAACGGCTCAAGACCTCGAGTGGACCAGCCACGTCGAGGGTGTTGTAGCCAGGGAAGAGGGCGAACAGCACCTTGACCTTCTCAACGGAGCCATCGGTGCCGTCAGCGATTGCACTCATCTTGAATGATTTGGGGTGGGATTTGGATAACGAGAATTGGGGTGAAGAGTGGAATGGTGGATGATTGAGACTAAAAGTGTCGTGTGAGGAAGATGGATTCGAGCAGCAGAGCGAGGGGTATTGTATGGTCAGCTGAGGGTCACCTGCCCCTCGTGCCATGCCAGTCGCGTCACCGTGAAGCTTCCCCAGGAAACGAGCGACGCACCCCGCGCGGCAGGAGCCACCCAAAGCTCAAAGCGTTGCAGTTCAGTGGGGCGGCACGCCGCTTATCTTAGCGCGTTGATGAAACCGTTCGGCCCACGCAGCCTGAGGCAACATCACCGAGCACTGACGACGTGAGAGACGGCAGTCGAGCGTTCCCAAACAATTGCTTCAATAGAGCAGGGAGTATCGTGTTCACTGCATTTCGCTCCCCTGAATCTTCCTTTTTCTCAAAAGCTCAGCAGCATTTGAAGCTTGGAGGGTCTTCACGCCACGGTCTGGCTGCAGTCTGTGCACACATTCTTTCATGTCAATGCCCACCCATACGTTGCTGTGCGACAACGGTATACTCGCATATGTATGCATCGCAAGTTGGGCGATGAGCTGGTGCTGGCTGAATCCGGCAATGGAGCCTGTGCTGTGGCCTATCAATTGGCTTATCTTGCCCATTCAACTTTCATCTAACTCGCACAACCAGATTTTGAAATACTGCTGTGATACAAGGGGGTTTTTTTTTAATGGAAACAACACATATCGTGTCGTGAGTCACTCTCCTATATATGGATGAGCGTTGTGGAATCTCAGTCGAACGATGGGTGGGATGACCGAACTGCGTCTGTGCATCGTCTCTAGCGTGCATCTTCCAAAGCCCTGGAGTTGACAGTGAACACCCGCAACATGGCACCACCGAACGCGGCCGACGCGTCATCCGCGTCTGAATCGACTAAAGAGTCTTTTGGGACTACTCCAAAACCTACGAAAGCACAGACATTACCCCCACTCGAGTCAAAAGAGGGCATATGGCTTCGACGCGCAGCCATCCTCTCCTTTTGGGCTGTCGTCGTCCTCATTGGACTGCCAGTATGGTGGAAGACGACAGCCATCTACAGAGCGGAGCTTCCGCTGCAGGATATGACGGATTGGGCTGAAGGGAAGGTATGTACATAGGATCACAACCTCTCTGTAGTATGTATGCTAACACTAACCAGATATGCAAGCCCCTGTTCCCTCTACGCATTGCTGTCGAAGCCTCAATTCCTTCTCAGGACGCCCTTCAATTGGTCCGTTTGACACAGCATGCTATCGACGACCTCAACGAGTTCTCTGCGCACCATCTTCGCCTCATGCCCGCCGCCACCTCCTATACTGCGAACGCTTCCCAAGAAGTGATTATCGATGGAACGAGTGTCAGGATTGACGATACAGATATCGCTCTGGTCATTCGCATGATCCAAGTGGAGACTGGGGAGACGCCTCGATCGCAGCTACAGCCGTATTTGCCTACACTCGATGTGTACTACTCTGCAAGTCAGCTCCCTGCGCAATCCTCGAACAGCTCGCCGCTCGCAACTTTCATAGCACAGGAGCTGCACACAGTGTTCGCTGAAGAGCAAGCTCAACTAGCGTATTCGTTGGCTGCCCACCCCGGAGCACCAGCTGCCAGGACCAAGGCATTTTCTCCCGAGAAGCATGCCGAGCTGGACCGCCAGTCGACGAGGGCCCTGAAGTACGCCCCGACCTACCATCTCACTTTTTCGTTGTTCAGCCCGTCATACGCACCATCTGCCTGGAACATTGACGCCGCTCTTCAAACCTATCTGACACCATTGCTTGAGTCCTTTTCTGGTATCAGCAACTTCACTGTTGATTCTCAAGTCCAGTTGTATGCCACATTCTCACCCTCTATCCACCAACCCGAGTACGACGAGGGCTTGAAGGCATGGACGCTTCGTAGAGAAGATCTCAGTGGCTTCGTCAATGCTGCTGAATGGCCGCTGAGCCCGAGCATCGGCGAAGGACCTACCGTAAACTTCATTCTTTACGTTCCAGACGCCAGCCAGTCCCCTCTGTTGGTCAAGGAGAATGCAGGAAACAACTGGTTGATTCCTCAATGGGGTGGTGTTCACATCTTGAACCTCCCGGGTGGCTCGGTGACACCCAACATCTTGACCACTGAAGACCTTGCCCCGGCCATGCACACTTTCTCAGACCAGCTGACCTCGTTGTTCGGATTGCCACAAGCTCCTGCCTCGCTGCCTTTACGTATTTCGACCCTCGAACGTGTACGAGCCGCATCACTCATCTTCTCAGCTTCCTCGACTTTGGGTGCATTGGCTCAAGTCTACCAGAAACTACCTTCTATCCCAGTGCCCGACAACGTGGCTCAGTCTGCCGACTCGACCATCGCTCAGCTACAAAAAGCATGCGACTATCTTCGGGAAGGTCGGTTCCAAAGCGCTCTGGAACACGCGCGAGCCGCAGAAGTAGAAGCAGAGAAGGCCTTCTTCGAACGCTCCATGGTCGGCCAGGTCTACTTCCCTGATGAGCACAAAGTGGCTGTTTACCTGCCATTGTTGGGTCCCGTTGCCGTGCCTCTGGTCATGGCTGCGCTTAAGGAGCTGAAGGGCGCAATTGCAACACTTCGGGGAAGGTAAACCATTTACAGCACACTGCATCATCATTATACACGCATAAGTAGCAAGCTGCGGTCGATCCCCTTCCAGCCTTAGCTTATGCCTGAAAGCAGTTGCTACAACGGAAGGCTCTCTTTGTGCGTGCCTGACCTCGGGTGCAGGTGAACCATCCCCTCTCTTAGCCCAGGTCCATCAGTGGATCATCGTAGCGACTTGGCCATAAATTGACAGCTCCAAGACCCCATTTGGCGTGCACTAAGCCCCACTGCGGGGTACACGTGCGGAAGCTGAAGCTGTAAGGGACTCTCCACTTCATATAGCCGCGTCAAAGATGTAGCAATTCAAGTGCGGATTACGCAAGAAAGCTACCCACTTCCCTGTTTCGTTGGCTCACTGAGCTGCCTTGGTCGTTTCGCATCAATTACTTTGCTGTAAGGAACGTGTGGCGTTCTGACTGCTTGAGCTGCACGACAAAAGTAGTTAATGGTACAGTAAGAAAGTGGTACCCAACTAGGCTTCACGGACGGGTTACACTCGACGTCTGACCAGCCCTGTCAGGAGCCGTTCCGTGGTCATGTATAAGTAGACCCCTTATTACCGGCAGCTGCTACGCAGCAGTCCATAGACAGTCAAACGACTTGCAATACCCCAATCTTACTCTTCAATATGCCTCTCTCTGACCAGGGTGTCCAGGACATCAAGTCCCTCCTTGACTCGGCGACCAGCGAAGGACCAACCGGCTCACCCGGTCTAGCGTTCCACGCCGTCGACAGGTCCGGAAAGACTCTTGTCGAGTATCAGGCAGGAAACCTCAGCATCGACAGCAAGCAAGCCGTCAACGAAGACACCCTCTTCTGGATCGCCTCTTGTACGAAGCTGGTTACCGCCATTGCCTTACTCCAGCTTGTCGAGCAAGGCAAGATCGGTCTCGACGATGCCGAGGCTGTCAAGAAGTATGCTCCTGAGATCAGCAAGAAGCAGGTGTACGCAGACGGCGTCAATGGCGCAGACCAGCAGAATCAAGTCACTTTGAGGCAGCTGCTCGCCCATACAGCGGGCTTTGGATACTCGTTCATTGACCCTAGATTGCAAACTCCCGGAGACATCGAAGGCCAAAAGGGCGACGTGAACGATATCCTCAACTCGCGACTCGTCAACCAGCCTGGTTCTACATGGGAGTACGGCGTGCGTCCATCCTTCCACTGCCTCCCACTACTCACGGTTGTACTGACAAATGCTAGATTAGTATCGATTGGGCCGGCATAATCCTCGAACGCATCACCGGCCAACGCCTAGGCGACTACTTCAAAGAGCACATCTTCGCACCTCTCGAGGTCGACACGAAGGGCGCGACCATGTTCCCTCCCTTTTCCGCACAGTCCAATCTTGCAGAGATCCATCAGCGCGACCCTCAGTCAAGCGAGCTCCGCGTGCGCGACCACTTCTACGGAAATGCACTCAAGCAAGATAGCCCAGAGAAGCAGGATGCATACTTCCAGTCCGGCGGCGCGGGCCTCTTCACGAAGCCAAAAGAATACGTCAAGATTCTCGCGGCGATTCTGAACGAGGGAACAAGTCCGACGACGGGGAAGCAAATCCTGAAACCTTCCTCTGTCGAGCTGTTCTGGGAGAACCAGATCCCGAACCAGTACGTCCCTTCCTTCTGTTTCGCTACACCGCAGTCCATGAGCATCTCTCTCAGCCCTTTCCCCCGATATTGCTCTCTCCGGTCTTACTCCAGCACACGATCCTCCTTCCCGCCGCAACACATCAGCACCCGACCCCTCCTTTCCCATGTAAATGCACCTTGCCGACACAACTTACTAACGCCTCCCCAGGCCCGATTTCGCCCGCGGCGGCCCACCCCCCGCAAACCCAGAGCTCATCGCCGCAGTTCCCGAGTTCTACCCACAGCCGGGCAACCCGCCGCAAGGCTGGACATACGCGGGTTTCCTGACCATCGAAGCCGGACCCTCTGGACGCGGCCGAAACACGATCTGGTGGATGGGGCTGGCGAACTGTTTCTGGTGGATTGACCGTGAGAAGGGTGTTGCTGGGTTCATTGCGGGCCAGGTAAGCGATGAACACTTTGACAAGATAGTTTTGGACTGACGATGACTAGGTGCTACCCAACGGTGACCCGAAGGTTATTTCGGCGTGGTTCATGTGCGAGAAGACGATTTATGATAACCTGGAGTAACCATAGTCTCCTGTGTCGAAGGACGGGCGAACAGTGTACAAGACCTTGCATTTCTCAGTTGCTCTCTTATGCTGCCTTTCCATTCCGTTCTTTCAGATGCCCTCCCAGCTTCCCAACCACCCCCTCCGCCTCACCCAACCCACCCGTTCCCTGCCACTCAACCAAGTCTGCTAGGCCCTGATAGACATCTGCGATTTCTCGGAACACTTTCGCCTGCTCCCCAAATCCTCCTTGCGCACTAAATGTCTGCCCGATCTGATGCATTTCCTCGACCCACCTATACGCCTTGCCCGTGCAGCCCACAATACTCTTCTCCGCCTTGTCTCTCGCGCTGGGGTTATATTCATCGAGGTAGTGTCTGAGATCCGGGAGGACGTCGAGGTTGCTCGCGGTGGTGTAGGATTGGATGGCGAGGGCGGTGAAGCCTTTTGATAGCGCGGCGAAGCAGGCTTTCAGGCCGCTCGCCTTGCCGATGTCTTTGCCGAGATGGCGTGTATTCAGCACGTGTGCGAGCCTCTCCCCATCGATCGGCGCATCCGCCAGCTTATTCGGTCCAGACAGCGGGATGCCCGGGCGGAACCACGTCCCGTCCTCGTTCCTGCTCGGCGGCGCCCCAATAATGCCTCCGTCCACAAACCGCACTCCCTCCGCTTCCCGCCCAAACAACTCATACAGCTGCGTAACTCCATCCGGGCTCCCCGCATTCAGGTCCAGAAACCACAGCGCTTCTCGCTTACCTCTCCTCACACAGCTGTCTTTCAAGGCGGTGATGATGCGCTGCGCGGTAGCTGGTGCGTCCTTGGGCGGCACGATGCTAAGAACGTAGTCTGCTTGCGCAACGAGATCTGCGTCTGCGTCCCGCTGCTCGATTCCCGCAGATCTTGCTCGCGACTGCGTGGCGGTGCTGCGGTCTGAGACGTTTGTTATGACGCGGAAGGAGTGCGCGAGCAGGAGGGACGCGATGCCGAAGCCCATTTGGCCGATGGAGAGGATGGCTATTGTGGCGCGTGGAGATGTCATGGTGGACGGTGAATTTGATGTTTTTGGATGCTTGAGGCGTGAAGAGACATGTTGGAGGGGGAGACTTGACAAGGGGGTATGTCGGGGTGTACGTGCTATCTTATGTGCTTGCGGGGGGGTGGGGCGGTGACTTTAACAAGAAGAGGTTAGTAGGGGTGGGATGGTGTTAGGATGGATCGACTTGCCTGTTCCTCTATTGGACAATGCTCTTCAAATTCATGTATCCCGTCAGGACAAGAGCAGACATCTTTGCTTCACAGTGAGATTCTGGTGTGGAACAGGTTAAGCATTGCTGAACCCGATCCAAAACAACATTATCGAAAATGATGCATTTCCCTACCTCATGTCTGATCGTAAGCTGACTGAAAGTCCTACTCCGTAATACATATCAGCCGCATCTTCAGCAGACTGTTTGCCGTGCCCGTACCCATTAGTGGATGCATACCAGCAATCCAATTCGTACCCAAGAAAGAAAGTAGAAGTCCTATCCATAGTCCATAGCTCTCCTTGGACAATCTTCTTCTCCAGGGTGAGTCAAATTATCGAACTCTGTCGTGTCGAACTGTCGCCAGTGAGACTGTTCTGCTATATCAAGTTTCTGCCCAAAGTGTTCGCCGTATGGAGGCTTGGAGGGTTTCAGACCTGCGATCTGCGGAGGAAACCACCACGCCTATATCTGTCAGCCTTCATGCCTACAAACCGCAACGTGCAACTCACCTAGCAGGCGCACCATCTGTAGCTACACGACTGCGTTCCCTACTCCAAGCCAAAATCCCAACAATAAAACTCGCAAACCAAAACACCGCCGCCAAAAAGCTGAACGCCTGCGCCGCATTCCATTGCCCACAGTAATTATTTGTCACATCGATGTTGTCCCAGGCCCAGATGCTGCCACATTTAATCTGGTCATCGTAGTAGTCCTGCAGGAGACCGAAGACCGCGAACCAGGCAGCGCAGAAGAGCAGGTCGGTGATGAAGTGGGTGATGGTGGCGCTGGGGAGTGCCATCCAGAGCAGCGCGAGCCACACGGAGATGGCAGAGATGACGGTGCTGTAGATGAGGCGCGAGAAGGGGCCGATGTGGTGCGCTTCGTACTGGTGCAGGAAGTGGGCGCTCAGGCCGAGGACGATAGCTGCGGAGACGAATTGTAAGAAGCGCAGGGCGATGGGGATGATGCGTGAGAATGGCATGTTGGGTGAGATGTCGTTGGTATAGCTGTTGGCGTTGAGGTGTTCGCTTATGTGGATGAGTAGACGAGGTGTGATATTTGGTGTTGAAGTGATCGAGGTAATGGCAGGTGAGATTGATTGTAGTTTTGGTGAAGGCAGCTTCCAATCGATTGCTGGAGCCTAGAGGTGATCACCTGCTTGGGCTTTGCAAACGGAAGTCGCAGTCCTGCCAATGGCAAGAGTGAAGGTGAAGACACGGCCTGCTCTTAAGCTGCGGCGACTGACGTGGGGCTTACCGTGAAGGCTGGTGAACGAAGTACAAACGATGACTTCCTGGACGGAGCAACATGTGATTAACTTAGACACATGATGCCGTAACCCGGTTTGCTGGTGTCGCTGCCAATATGCGACTGTAGTACAGCGCCGTTCTCGTAACACCTTTTGCATCGCTCTTGCCCTGCGGCCACAAGTTCAAGATTGGTATTCAACCTGATCGCAAGAGACCTTTACCATGGTATCGTAGCATTCGACTTTGGGACGCAAGTGAGCAACTCCCTATCCAGACATTCCGGGGCGGCATTGATAAGTTTCGTACGTTGTGAGTCGGTGCTGCGCTGCGTGACAAACAGGCTCGCGCAGAGGTTGAACGTGATACTGTACAAGGTAGTCTTGTCACTCGTGACATCGTGACATGACTGTCATATCCCGTTCTGGCAATGCTAGAGCGGGGTAGTTGAGGAAGTGGAGAAGAAAGGGAGCTGCGCGGCTGTGGGAAAAAGCATTTGACCTGCACTACCTCCCACATGTTGCTTCGTCGCCCTTGCTCTGTCAGCGAACAGGATTGTAGAACACCAACTTCAATCTACAACAAGGTGTGCTTATTCGCTATGTGTGTGTGTGTGTGTGTGTGTGTGTGTGTGTGTGTGTGTGTGTGTGTGTGTATAGCTATGCGGTCCAGACCAGATGATGCCGCTCGAGAACAGGAAAACGCCGTGCACCCGCGCTATGCTCTAAGGACAGTCCTACTTTATCTTCCTCGCCTCCGCCCTCGAAATCTCATCTCCCATGTTCTTCACACCCTCCAACATGCCCCTCTGTGTCAGGCTGCCTCCTCTACTGTGTCCACCGCTCCCATCGCCGCCAATAGTACTTCCACTGCTGACGTTCCTCCTGTGCCCCTCCCCACCCGCACTTGTGTCCTCAAGGACCAACCTCCTGCGATCACCACCAGCCGCCATGCGCCCAGCGAACTGGTGCCAGCAATTCGGAGCTTGAAGAATGTACTTCTCCATTGCGATCCTGAACCGATTGCGGTAGTCTTTAGGGGATGTGATGGTCGGCTTGTTCTTCCCGCGATCTTTGATCCAAGACTCGAGTTTCTTGTCCCACGTATATGTGCGAATGCAATCGATGATACCAACGATGATCTCGCGTTCAGCATCATCGAACCCAGCCATGAGCGAGTAATCCATGACATTGTTCTGTGAAAGGAAGAGCGTGTCGTTCCACACACTGGCTTTGAGCAACTTCTTCGTGTGTTCACGGACGAAGATAGGTGTCTCGGAGTAGATGATGTCGACAAGGTTCTCGTCAAGCAGAACTTCGTCGCGCTCACCCGTGGATTGAATCTTGCGGTTGCGCATGCTGCCTTTGAGATCGTACCGTCGATTAGGTTCGCGGTCGTAGAACAAGTTTTCCATGACCAGCATAAACCAGTCGAAGTCGCGGCCTGTAGGTGTTTTGATTTGGACTTGGAAGAGGCCGAACATCTTAGCGATGACGGAGGGTAGCTGCCTGAATAGATTCTGGTGCGTGAAGGCGAAGTAGTTGGGAGCGAAGCGGAAAAAGGCTTGAACCTCGATCGGCGACAGGGATTTGAGGATGAAGCGGTCATCAAGGGTCTTGAGGAAGATGGATTTGGATTTTCCACCTTTCGACTCGAATTTGGAGCAACGCGAAAGCGACTCGACGAAGCGGTCGGCGACCCCACATTTTCGACGGAGCGCGTCGAAAGACTGCGCATAGAAGATTTTGCACTGCGCCTTGACTCCGCGATTGGTGAAGCCATACCGGATATTGGTGTTCTTGTCGTGGAGGAGGTTGCGCTCGATTGAACCTTCCATGGACTCCATGTCTAGGCCAGATGGATCGTCACGGAAAGATTGGAGTTTAGCCAGGTAGTCAGGGCTGGACAAGGCCAGCGCGATGATTGAGCTGGGCTCATCTTCGCGAACGATGATATCCGAGTCCTCCCAAACGTGCTCAATCTGCGCGAAGGGGTAGTCGAGGGGTGCCCATCCGCTTGCAGAGCGCTCTGACCAGAAGTTGGTCAGCATCTTTAGCAGTGTCGTCTTCTCATGCTTTGGGAGTTCCAATGAAGCCTCGAGCTGGGAATCGCTCATGTTAAGAAGCTGCGAGCTTGAGATGCTGTCTGGTAATGGAACGTCTTCTGGAGCCATTTCAACATCGCTCGTGTCGTTCTCAGCATCAGATGCGGGATGACTGTCGGCCTGGGGTGACTCTTCGCTGTCAGTGTGAGTATCCACCATATCCCTGCCCTGACGCTCGTCGACCGGCGATTGGGGGGCTGTCGTGACGTCCGTCGTCTCTGTGACCGCACTGTCGTCAAGAGTACTATTGTCGACGCTTGTACGGGGAGGAGGCTCAACCTGCACATCCTCATCAGATGCAGTGTTCTCTTGGACTGCTTCGTGAACGTCCTTGTAGACCTCGACAATGGGCTTGGATGACGCAAGCGGATATGCGCGCACTTGTCTGTCCCTTGCACGATAACGCTCACGTGTGCGCTCCTTTTGGAACTCGCGTGACAGCTGTTCAAAGTGTTCAGCGAGCTTTGACACTTTGGTCGACTGACTCTTGAAAGGCACAGAGCGTGGAATCCTCGACGTAGACCTTGACTGCTTTGAGATACCAAGACGTAATCGCTCGGTCATGCGTTCCAGAGCTTTCTGCGATTCGTTGAACGTTGGTCGGAGGACGTCTGACTTGTATGGTCCCACTGGCGGGAGGGTCGATGGGTGCTTTGGAATGTTGCCAGGTTGTGATTGAGTGCGTGCCAATGCGGCGGGTCTTGCTGGGGTCTCGCGCCGAATGGTGTCTACCAGTCGTGGAATCTTGCTTTCCAATGTCATGTGAGGCGTTGGTGATGGCGAAGGCGAAGGCGAACCCTGCATATTTTCGATGGCATCCGCCAAAGACTTGTCAATCGGGTTGATCTTTGGATGGCTCGTGGGTGTAGGTGATCCTGGATCAAGCTGATTCCCATCAGGGGACAATGTTGGCGTCTGCGGAGGCTGGTCGTCTTTGATTGGGAAATCTGACGATACTGCAAGGTCGAGGTGTCGCACATCTTCTCGCTCCACAGCTTCGCGTGGTGTCTGGATAGGCAAGTCGGAGATCGCTTTGATGGGTGTGGATGGTCGTTCCGCTAAAGGCGTAACATCCGCATCGGCGGCGGGTGCATCTCCGTCCTCTTTAACCACCAAGGTCAACATGTCAGTGGCCTTTTCTGAGGACATGTTCGATGGCATCGGCGTCGACGCTAACGAATCATCTTTATCATCATATCCAGGCTCTTCCTCACCAGACTCTACGCCTTCATCAACTGAGGTCAGCGATGTACTGGATTCGTCGCGTTCAAGGAAAAGCTTCTTCAATTGCAAAGTGGCGAGCCTTCGAATGTCCTTCTCAGACGGGAAGAACATTCGTTCAAAGTCCATGAACGTCTCGTCCCAGGCGATGGCTTTCTCCTGTATCGCACGAATGGCGCGATTGAGTGGGATTATCTCGTAGTACTTCGAGTTCATGTACTTGTCCTGCAGTTTGTGCCGCAGGAACTCGTGCTCGTCATTCACGCGCTTGATGAGATGCTCGACCTCTGCCCTACATGCTTCGACCTTTTCGGCAATCACGCTCTCGACGTGAATGCTCCTGATGCGAGCGCGCACTGAAGCCATGAAACAGTCCAACCGTTCTTCGATCTTCAGGAACTGCTCGTTTTTGAGCCTCAGATCACTGTCCACTTTCCAGGTGATGTTTGGTCTCGGCACTATGACCTCGTACATTGGTACGGCGTCGTACTGGATGCGAAGTGCGACATTGTTGTAGCCAAAGTAACGTACGTGGTCCTTGTGGATGTCGTGGGGACACACGCCCGCCCGAGGATGCAGCTGCGTGCTCCAGAAAGTCAACTCGAGGTACTTGGCAAAGGAGTACTTCCAGGTCCACTCGGACATGGGAATTGGCTGCGTTTCTTGCCCGCATTTCCTGCACACGCTCCACATCAGGATTGCTTGATACAGGCCCTTCAGTTTCGGGGGATGCTTCTGAACGACAACCGTCATTTGTCCTTCGCCATGCACGTACTGACGCGAATGGTCTACCATTCGTCGGTTGCATCCATCCACTTCGCAGACGACGCCTGCTGACGTGCAGAGATCCTCGACATACTGGCCAAGTGTGCAGTCAGGGGTGAAGCCATCGTCGTAGTCGTGTTCTTGATAGAAACCAAGTGCGATGATTTCCGGTCCAATGCAGGGCGTCGAAGTGGTGGTGTTAACCACACTGTACAAGACTGCGATCCTTTGATGGTTGAATGGGTCGTACAAATCCGCGTTTCCCAATAGATACGCTTCCCACTGTCGTTTCTGTGTTTCGTAGTTGTGGAGGGCTTTGTCGTATTCAGATGCGTGCACGGCAGAGAGGAACTCACGAACCTGTTTCGAAGCTTGTTCAACAACAGTGTGAACCATCTCCGGCTGTACGAGTTCAAAATTCTGGTGAGTCGCCCTTTCCTCTTCTCCTCCTCCTCCTCCTCCTCCTTCTTCTTCTTCTTCTTCTTCTTGATCATCAGACTCAGGGGTGTACTGATTCTTGAAGTTCCGGAGGCGATCAAGCTTCCTCTCGTATTGGCGAGCCTGTTCTAGGAGGTACGGCTGCATGAACTTGACGAATGGTGACGAGGATAACACTTTTGTACGGTGGTTCTCCACCAGATCGCTGTAGTATGAGGGCGCGGCGTCTCCAGCTGATAGCTTGTCGTCAGAGTGAGTTTCCACACCAGCTGCGTTGGCTATCGCATCGTTGATATTCTCCGTATGCTCACCATCGCCGAAGGCATGAGGGTCGACGACCGACTCTGTTGGTGTGTCCACGAACTCGTCTCGCATGAGGCAGGTCTCGAGGCGGAGATTGTACACCACGTAACTCATGAACTCCGTGACACGCTTCAGTTTGACCAAGTCATGGTTCTCAGCGCCTCGTAAGATGATGGTGCATCCCAAATCTTTCTGACATCCAGACAGATAGATGTACGTCTTCTTGACGTTCTTGTGTACATATGTCCGGACGTCAAAGCTGCCACAACGTCCTAGGTGAGACGGATCTATGGCGAGCTTGTCAACAGATGAGATCATCCGCGATTGCGTACATCTGGCAACAGCGTTCAGTACAGTAGGCTTGACATTGTAGACCACGGCAATGCCCTCTTGGTCGAGCAACTCGAGGGCCAGGCCGGACACGTTACGCTGAACCAGTAGAACGTGTGGCCGAAGCGCTGCAATGCGGCTGACCAAGTTGCGCAAATACTCTCGCTCTTGAGCAATGACAGGTTCCAAGCTCATAAAGTGCGTCTGATGTCGTGCGTACTCGATCGCAAATGTAATGATGATGATCCTCGGATTCGGTATATTGCGTGGCATGCTTCGAAGGGCGACGTTCTTCGTAAACACTACTCCTGACACGTATGCTGTGTCGCGCGGTTTTCCGCCAGGGATCTTCTTCAGCTTGATGTAGTTTCGCACATCTATGTCATCGCCTCTGTCCACATCCGGGTTGACGTCATCTGTGCATTGGCGCAAGATCGGAATGAGAGCTTTCTCCCAGCTGGACACGTGCGCAACGCCTGCATCCCGCAGCATTTGCGTAAGCAGCTTGCGGGCATGATCGAGACTGGCTTTGTTGAGCTCGACTTTGGGGAATATTCCACCCTGCATCGAAGCACTGCGTGTGATCTTCGTGCCCGGTGGCGTCGGCGAGGGAGAAGGGCGAAGCTGTGGAGTCCCGGACTGCGACCCTAGTCCGCCTGCACCGAACCCTGCGGTGAAGGGTCTTAGCAAGGTGCTGCTCTTGGCTCGTCGAGGTGAGGGACGATTTGTGATGCTGCTGACACTCAAATTCCGTCTTCTCGTTGGTCGCGCGCCATGTCGACTTGCGATGCTGATGTTGTCGCTGTCTCGAGCAGGTCCGCTTTTGTCTCCCGCACGCGACTTGCCCTTCTTCAACGACGCCAGAAGACCGCCAAACCCACCTTTATCGCCCTCGAGGCCCGTGCCGGTGGAAGTGTCTGCGTTCAAGGCGGCAAAGATGCTTGGATGCTCCTCCTCGCTCGAGCCATCGTCGGACATGAAAGGCGCCAGGTCAGGGTCGATGATGTTATCGTGGTGGAAAGCAGGCAAGTTCGGCTGGCTTCGAGGGTTCTCGTGGAGATACTGGTGGAATGGCGCACGGTCGTCGTGTTTGACATGGCGCATGTGTTGGTGTTTCGAGTGATGGCGTTTGTGGCTGGAAGAGCGCGGTCGCCCACTGAGCGAGCGCAACGACCGTGATGAACTTGGTCTGGCAAGAGTCTGAGCACCAACCTCGATGACATGAGATCGGCGCTTCTTCTCGCTTCCACTCTTCCGCGACATGGGTATGCTGATGGTAGGCGTGCCGATCTTCGTGTGGTCGTGTTGCGGATGAGTGTCATCGTCATCGTCATCGTCGAAAACCTCGGCTTGGTTGCTGTGGTCATAGATGGATGCCTGGTCTCCTTCATCCGTGTAGTCGGAAGAGTCGTCGTCATGGCCGTATATGATGTTCTCGCAAGGCTTGCATACTCGGAGATTGCCCGGCTGTCCAAAAAGCTTGCCCGACACGATAGAGGTGCACTTGGAGTCGAAGATCTGCCCACACGTACGACAGTGGTGTTTTCTTCGGAAGGTCGTGAATGCATCTCCGCAGTTGAAGCAGTCCTTCGCGTTCTCGTCTCTCATCCAAAACTCCCTGTCCAATATCTTCCTGCGCATCTGCGTGAAGGCGCTTCGAGGCATGCTGTTGACTGCAGGGCTTGCATGGGCCTGACGTTGGATCTCTTTGATGGGAGGCACTGTGGGGGCGCGCATTGTGGAGGTCGTGATGACAGAGCTAATGCCATCAGAGGACGATGTCCTCGAAGTCTGGAAGCCTGGCAGGTGTGAAGGGCCAACCTTCAACAGCGGTGGGCGCTGTGGCTCGGGCGCAGCCACGGGCGGTGGAGCGCTGGCGCTGGCCTGCGGCTTCTCGGTGTCTTCAGAGCCGTTGTCAGACTGGTCTTTGGGGTTGCTCGCTGGTGGGCGAGTGCTGTCTGATCGAAGGCTGGGGCTGTCGCGGACAGCGTCTGGCGGAAACTTGAAGCCGGCCGTGTCCACGGGCTTGTCGCCATCGACAACGACCATGTCGTCCTCCGTATCGTCGCTGTCTTGGGCTCCGTACTCCCTGTTGCTTCGTTTCCGGCGCAGACCGTCATCCCGAGCGGGCGCGAATCGCGGTGAGCGAGAGCTTCCTGCGCCTGGCGCGAAGTCCTTCACCGAGCCAGTCTTGGGCAGGTCGAATGCAGATCCCTTGGGCAGGTCGAATGCGGATCCACTGTGCACGCGCGAGTGTGTGCTCACAGGGCTGTGCGCGAAGGATTCATCTTCCCTGAGTGATCTGCTAGGCTCGGTGCTTGGCGCTACCGACGGTCGGGAGCGCGTAGTCTGGAGCGAGGACTTGGAGCCGTTGAGCGAGAGCTTGCTTGTTATCGTAGCGTTCGACACCGTCGAGTCTCGAGAGGGCGGAGGAGCGACGTCTGGGAAGGCGGCGGACGAGGGCGACTGCAGCCTGGACGAGGGCACCGAGACGACGACGGGGGACGATACCGCGGTTCCGCCGGGGCTGCGTGCTCTCACGCTGGGTCTGGAGCTTGTGCGCTTCCTAGAGCCCGAGGAGAGGCTGTCGGCGCCATCGCTGCCCGCCTCCTTCGCGCCCCCGACCGACGCTCTTATGCGGCTGTAGAGGCCACTCAGGCCGCCCTGCACCAGCTCTATGCCCTTGGGTTCGCCCGCGGCTGCGGGCGCTGGCGGCGCAGTGAGGTCGTCGAAGGTGGTGAGGGAGTCGGAGTGCGATGCGGCAAGGTGCAGCTGGTGCAGCTGGTGCAGCGCGTCGTGCGGCGCGTCGTGCAGCGAGTCCCGCGAGTCTCTGGCCATGGCGGCGGCGGTGTGTGTGCAGCAAGTGCTAGAGGGACGGGGACGGGGACGGGTGCAAGGTGCGGGGCGCGGTGGAGGGCATCCGGCGGGGCTCAGTAGCAGCCAGCATCAGGCTTCACCGGCGCGCCGATGGCTGGCTGGGTCGGGTCTGGTAGTGAGGGCTGGGTCGAGTTTGGCAGGTAGTGAAGGTCGCTGTCGATATCGTCACCGGCGCGGTGAGGGGCTTAGCGAGGGAGCAGCTGGGTGCTGGCCATCTCATGAGCCTCGACACGCAGGCCAGGGCTAGGCGGTTGGGCTAGGCGACCGCTGCGGCAGATCGAATGGCGCGCCGGGCGGGTGAATGGTCCAGGCACATGATCCGTCCGCGATGACGCGCGAGCCGGGTGCATAGTGGTGGAGTCGCCAAGCTGCCTGGCCGAGTTCACTTCCGCCCCCGCGTGCCTTCAGCCTCGCCCAACGCGCAGGGAACGTCGAGCCAAGGCAGTCGGCAGGCGCGTCTCTGGGGCTCTGTCGCATGGTGTTGGAGGGGTCTGCCGCGCAGTCCATGGCCCCTGCCCGGCTCCCATGGCCCCTGCATGCCTCCCATGGCCCGCCTGCAAAGCCCCGCTCTCTTCCAGATCTTTGCGCTCCCCGCCGCCGAGCCGTGATTCTCTAAGCTAGGCGCGTCCTAGACGCGTCGATGCATGGCTCTGCGCCCAAAGCCCTGGCTCCACGATGAGGTCAAGACTCAACTCGACCTCGGACACAGCTGGTTGGAGGAGAAGAACAAGGCCAAGGCAGAGCGCGACAGACCGTCGGCCCATCTCGACGGAAAGTGGGAAGGCCTCTATCACGACAACGGCTCCTGCATCGACATCGTCGGGCCGTTCGGCTCAGACGTGCAAGTGCTCGTCCTCAGCGTGCGATTCCACTGCTCTGTCCCTGTGCATCTCTGACCCTGGTTTCGTGTAGGTCAATCCCCTGGTCGTCACAGACGGCCGCCACTACACCGAAACTTCTCTCGCCAGCGCCTGTCGCAACCATCTGCGCGCGCGATTCCCCGCCCGCCATACTGCCGTGGGCACGGTTTGGGCCGTCAAGAAGTACACCTTACGATACACCTCCTACGGCCCTCCGCGCAACAAGCTCCAATTCATACTGGACGCTGTCGACTGGGTTGGCGAGGGCCATAGAAGCAGAATTCGGGTGGACTCTGTAGTGCGTCTGAACTACTCTGACGGCATAGCCTCAACGCTGCAACAGCTTCATAATACCCGCGTGCAAGAAGACCACCGATGCTTGCGGCCACAGCCACGGGAAGAGAACCTGGACGACGGAACACGCACAATGGCAGGTGCAGATGAGCCGCGTGACGAAGATGCTTCGATGAACACCCAAATGCCATTTGGAACGCAGCTTCAGCATCCAATCAGGTCGCGGAGGAATGGGAATGATGATGATGATGGTGGTGGTGGTGGTGGTGGTGGTGGTGGTGGTGGTGGTGGTGGTGATGATGGTGATGATGACGACGTTTCGTTCGTGGGCGTCAACAGACTAGAACCCGTGCTGGCTGGCAACACACAGAGGGCAGAGCTGAAACCTCGATCAGGCAATGCATCCTCAGAGGCCCAAAAGCAAAAGCAACTTCTATCGCTCTTGGGAAGAGCCCAGCCGCCAGTGGCTCCCCAGGCTCGAGTTCGCGATCGCGCAAGCACGAGACCACAGCCAAGAAGGTCTGCAGAACATGCTGCCGCAACTTCGCCCCGACCCAGAGAAATTCAGAGCAAACGAGCAGATCGAGAGAGAACTGAGGAGCTGGTGGCGAGCTCGACTCAGGCTCCGCCAGACAAGGGCAAGAAGCGCACGCGAGAAGTCGAGAACGAATCGCCGTCATCTCACCATCCGGCGAACACCTCTTTCTCAGAGAAGGAGCCCAGGAAGAGCAACGCCAGTCAAATGGACAGATTTGCAGCCGAATGTCCATGGATGAAGGGACTCAGGTTCAATCGGGCGTCTGCAACCGTACCTGACGATCAGGCTTACATCCTCCAGAAACCTGAAAGCTGGTACAAACCGCAGGTTGGCCAGCGCTTCCCCGGTGCCAACATACCCGTTCAGACTCTCATGGTTCTCAGCAGAATGGCGGACGAGAGGGCTGCGCTTGAAGGTGCGGATAGCTCAGGCTCATTCCACGATACGGATCCATCATCTGGATCATATCCACCCAATTCTGCGCCTCAGCCGGCGGACGAGCAGGACAGCGAGTCAGAGGACGAGGCTCTTACGAGTCCAGTCTCCTGGAATACCTCGCCCACCCCTGAGCCTCCGCAACGACCTCCCTGGCGTCATCAAGGGCTTCCTCCTGATTCGAGCATCGAAGTGCCGCAGGGTGTCGCGGAGTCTGCAGTACGACGAGATCATTCGCCGCATCCCACCCTGCCTGCCTCATCACACGAGAACGAGGTAGATCTTCCGCCATCGTCGCCTCCCGCTCATCAGGCAGCCGATGATAGCGATGACGGAATGGAACTGGAAATCTCGGTCCCTCAGGCACTGGGAGAAGATTTGGAGATACAGCCAGCGTCTCGCTATGTTCACACCCACATCCCGCGTACCGAGCCACGCTCAAGATCAATCGTGCAGGTAAAGGAAACGCCTCATGTCAAAGGCAAGAACGGCCAACAACCTGTCGTTACAATCTCTCCACCAACGCAAGAGTCGAACAGGCACTTGGAGAACTCGTCATCTGCGTCCATAGTGCGAGCGACGTATCAAGACTTGAGTTCTTCGGCGGTGAAAGAGACCAGGCTGGATGCGCTTCACGAGAGCCACAGTAACAATCAGCAAGACGGTGTTGGTACCGACCTCCCTACCCAGCCAAACGCAGCTCAAGGCTCAATCCCCGACAATGACGCTCAAGATGTGTCCATGTTCGATGTGTTTGTACACGAAGAGCCTCCTCTAGACCCGACTCGACAAGATGACATGCAGAAGCAAACAAACAATCTGCAGACAGAGACCTTACAGGAAGGCGGTCCAGCGCAACCGGAACCGACACCAATGTCTGCTCAACTTCCACCTAAGGATTCAAGCTCAGGTGAACAGGCTGCACCAGCACCAAACAGAAGCGTGCCCGCAATATCGGTGCAACCAGAAAGGGAGCCATCGAGGCCGCCCTCGGCCACACCAAGTCTCACCAAACGTAAGCTCGAGACAACTTCTACCAGAGAGCGCAGGCGACCTGCGAAGCACAAGCGTCTCAAGATTGTAAGCTTCGGCGGTGGAGACTCAGAAGCTCTACGCCAGCAGCGCGCAGAGTCCTTACGAAGGTCCGAGATTGAGAGGCAAAAGTCAAGTGCAAGTGCCGAGAGCAGGCAAGGCTCGGTCAGCAATGTATCGGTACAGCAGGATGCAGCTCCAAAGATGGGAGACTTGGATGACAAAGAGCCGAGAAAGCCCCCAGTCGAACAGGCGAATGCTGCCGTGGAAGGTAACATGTCTCCTCGTCATCAGAGTCTCTACGCTTCACCCAGTCCAGTACTGCGTCCCGCAGCGGCACCTCGTACTGCTGCATCGATAACTGAAAGCATCAATCTTGATCAGCCGGAGCAGGATACGTCTGGAAAGCATACCATACCCCAGGCGGCTTCAGAGGAACTAGTCGCAGCACAACAGATGCAAACGCAGCCTCGGCCCAAAAGCCCGCCAGAACACCAGTCGGAGCCCCAGTTGGGGCCAGCGCCCGTATCTGCACCAGTGCCTGTACCAACTCGACCAAGCCCACAGGTTCCAGCACGCACAGAGCAGGCGCCACCAGCTGCACCAGTTGATGTTTCAACATCATTGACGGTTTTTGAAAGGTTCAAAGCTGCATACTCTGAGTACACAGGCACCGTCGAGCACTTCACAAACCAGTGCACGCGAACGGAAGAGCTCGATCGAGAAGACAAAATGGTACCGAAGTGGATGTGGGACGACTTCATCATCCGTAATCAGACCGACTACAGAGATTATGCATCCAAATGCATCGATTCAGGAGACGAGCCGATGCCGTACATTCGTTTCTACAAGGACAATATTCGAGACGCGATTTACAAGAACGGTGTCATCGAGTCAAGAGCTGTGCTGCTCAAGGCGCTCCAGGAGCTCGGCGTTCAGCCTCGTATGATTGTGACTCCAACGCCGCAGCCACCTGTCAAGCAAGCGGTTCGACAGCCGAGTCCCCAGTCTCCTCCACCACCCGTGCGACACTCCACACACAGTCGTCCATCTCATCAGCAGTCAGTGCAGCCACCCCCTCAGCAACCCATCCAGGCGTCACCTCGACAGTCTGCTCAACGACAGACTCAATCTCCAACGCCACCGCCAAAGAAGAAGTCATCACGGAAGTCTCTGCCCTTCACACTACCCAGCAATCCAATGTTAGACCGCGTCAACGGCACACCTCGCATTCGTCATTCGCTCCCCGCAAACTCATCTCGTGCCGCTCCATCATCCACTCCCGCTCCGACACCTTCGGCACCGCCAGCCCCTGGCGCTCGTTCGAAACGCAAGTCCAACTTGCCTGAGCTTCTCAAACAGTACAGAGCCAACGATGCGCCCCCCAAGCTGACCAGCGATCGATTCCGTGAATTTTCGAGGGCACAGCAGGTAATGACGAGCATCACTGGGAGTACCAGGGTAAGCTCGACCTCAGACCTAAGGAAGGACAAGAGGGACAAGCGCAAGAGCTAAGAAAGCATAGGTTGATTCAAGCAAACCGTGGCCGAGCAATCTTGAGGTCAGACCGTCTGTGAGGGATTTGCCGAAGAGGAAAATTGATGTTCTGAGTTGGAAAGATGAGCTATGATGGCGATTCGTCTGGAGGCCACTCCATATGTTTAGTATTGTACACTTCGAAAAGTTGGAACGCGCATTTGGGGATTTCAGAGGCGTCCATATACCCCGGGTTACGGTGCGAAGCATTGGGTACGTAGTATTGGATATTCAGTTTACAGTTCAGGTAATGGTAAGGTCTTGATGGACCTCGCATACAATTGCATCGTTCGTATTATGTTTTCTGATATCCAACTCAAATCTCGCCCATATAAACACATCCAGTGACATGCAAGGGTTCTGCCTCCAATCTCAACAGCATGGTAAACAACGTCCGTGCAGCAGCGAACTACGAGTGAGCAAACCTTAACCGCCAGCTCCGTGCCTGAACATGAACCTCACTCGAGACTGCGAACCACAGCACCCATGATATTACTCCCACGCGGCACGACAACGTCGAGTGTGTGGATAAAACAGTGAAATGCAGTTCATGGGCCTAGGGGCGTGTCTACAACGCGCTCTCACCCTATATTGATGCCGATATAAGCACCTCCGCCTCGTTTGATCTGATTGCACATCGACCATTGGTCGTAGCCTCGATCAACGGCTCACCCATCGCCCGTCGAGACGACAGACCCAAATACATGCCAGGCAAGTAAATACCTCGTCCCGTTCGCAACACACCATGACAGCGTACGCCGGCTCGCTCGCCGCAACGACGCACACGAACCCATCGAGCACACACTCAGTATCGGAAACTTGAATGTGTGCGCTTGGTAGGCTTGGCCAAATAAGCCACTGCCGATGTTTTGAGCCTCGATGAGATCCTGAGCGGTTGTGCCAGACGAGGACGTCTGTCTCGAGCAAACAGACTTCCCGGAGCGTAGGGCGGGAATGCGGATGATTGCAGTGTTGTGATTGCCTTTGATCTCCTAGACGAACAGCTTGAGAACGACATGTTAATCTCACACCTCGAATGATCATGTTACTCGTATCTCTGTATTGATATTGTGCACCCCCATCGCCTATGCAAACGGGAATGTCCCATGTCCAGCCTCGTTGTCAGCCTTGTTTGACTGTAAACTTGAACCTCGAGATACTCTGCCCATAACCTTGTCCTCGCCTGCACTCTTCTTATCATCGCCGAGCTGCTTGCTCACTCCCACCGCCGGGCTCGGCGGCGCACTGACCTCCGCCAGCGGCGCCTCCACTACGAACACCTCTCCGCCCGCTCCATCGTGGTATGCACTGTGTCGGATTGATGAGTTCAAGTGTTGACTTGCGCTGGACTGTCTCTGTCTTCGTTTCGGCAGCGATGGAGGGTGCTGGCTCGTTGTGCTCCCCGTAGAGGATTTTCGGCGCGGTGCGGCCCTATCCTGCTGCGCGCTTGCGGACGCTGAATGAGATTCATGGTCATCATGCTGTTGCAGCTGGTGCAGACTATCATTTGAAGACGACTTCGATGAGCCCGGGCGTTCAGTAGCTGTCTTCTCTGGCGCTGCTGTGCTGGTAGCAGGCCCGCTACTAATAGGCTTCCGCTTTGCCAAATTTGCTAACGCTGATGCTGCTTGTATCGGGACACCCCATGTCTTCTGTTTTCCAGGTGGTAGAGGCAGAGGCGTTCCGGGAGGTGGCAAGGGCTGGCCGCGGCCCATGGGCTCTGTGTGAGATTTCGTGACAGGCTGCGGTGATGGAGCTTCGGCGGGTGCGTCACCATCGTGGAACTGTCCATTGCGGATATGTACGCCGATTGGCAAGTGGGTGCTGTCTACACTACTCTTCTTGCGGTGAGGCTGCCCAGGAGTCTGCTTTGCAGCAAGCCAGTTCCGAGCAGCGCCAGCGGCGGCATTGAAAGACTGGTTGAGAGTCTGCTTCTTTGTCGTGGTTGTGTGAGCACTGTGTGCTGCTGCTGCGGCGGCGGCGATTTGCTCCGGAGTCAAATCCTCCTTCGATTTTGATCGGGCGTGAATGGGCTCAGTCGGCAGATTTGGTGTCAAGTGCGAGGATTCTGACCAGAGCGTTGGTACTGCAACTTCTTTTGTGGCTTTATCGGGAGGTGTTGACGCAAAATCCGAGGTGTTGGATCGCAGTGGAGAGCCCAGGGGTGTGATGTGTGGTGTCGATTTGGAGCTTGGCTCGAGAGTTTCGGTAGATGCGTTGTTCGATGGTAGTTTTACCGAGGGGGTAGATCGTAATGAGCGTGCCTTCGTAGGCGTTGGCCTCCAGTCGGTTGCAGAAGTAACCCCCAGCCCGATCTCTTCTGAGTCGATGCTCGAAGGTACAGACAGGTGAGAGTGTATCGAGTCGGTATCGAGCTGCTCGATCTCTACAGACGCAGAGTCCAGACCGGAACTATCCTCAACTTTCACATCGAGCTCTTCCTTGCCCTTCCCTGCGCCCTCCCATATTCCACCTCTGATGGTCTGCGCAATCGTGTCCATGAAAGGCATATCATCCCAGTTTGGTGATACCAGTGTTTCGATCAATACCTCCTTGATACGGCTCTCGATAGCTCTGAGTATGGGGCCATATGTGATCTGTCGTGAGCTGACAATTGGTTCCACTGACAGCTCCACACGTGGTGGTGTTTCAAAGGTCATCCACAGGCGATTGCTTGGGGGAGGTTTGATCCGGAGAAGTAGGTGTCCATCCAATCGCTTCAGGTAACACCCCAGGACTAGCGTAACCTCACGAGCCTTGAACCGCTGGCCTAGATCAATCCTAGCAGTGGCTTGGATCTCGATTCGAAAATTCCCTTTGTAGCTTACGTCGGCTTCAACAACGAGATCGCCGTCGACGGTGAGCTCCTTCAGCTTGGGATTCGTGACGAAAGGCGGTAGGGTACCCATGTCAATCTTGCGTAGCTGGACATTGCTGATTAAAGCAGGCTTCGGTACACGTGCGATCTTCTTCGTGATTTTCGTCGCTATGAAGTTCTTGATCTCAGGTGTCTTGTAGAGTGCAAGGAAGACTCGACCAATAAGCGCATTTATCCACCGTGTATGTAGGTTTTCTTCGTTTGCGTGTAGTTGCTGCACAAGCTTGACAAGGTCTGGCGTGTCGAACTTGAGTGGGACCGGAGATGGGTGGCGAGCTGTGTGGTCCTGATGATGTTCCTGAGCTTGGAGCATTGCGTGGTAGAAGTCTTCCTTCTCCGAGCAATTGTCAGAGAACAGGTAGAAGGCCTTCGCTTCGGCGCCAGGGTCGCTCTCGAGCTTCTGATTCAGACGAATACCTGCAAGCGTAAGTTGGATGGTGCCATTCGGATAGGCAAAGGTTACGTACAATTACGCTTGATCCATAGCTCCCCCTCTGGTATCCGTTCGCCTCCAGCGTATATATCCACTTCGTAGCGTGCGAGCGAAATCACGTGGCGCACATCGAGCTGATCTTCGTTATCGTACAGCATGAGATGTCCGAGTCTGGTACGCGGTCAGCCTCTACGTCAGCCATGCCACTGCATAGGGCAGCCTACCTCAAGACGACATAGAAGACGTTCCGGGCCTTCTTCGTCTTCGTATTTGGTGCGTCCAGCGACGGGCTCATTGTCTTGTTCCTGTTGAAGATGTTGCTGTACATCGACTGGTATATGCTAGGACTCTCCATGGCCACCACAGCACCAGCAGGAGTTGTGCGCTCTGGGGGTTTGCCATTCACGCCGCCAGGCACATACTCGCGGCAGACCGCGAAGTAGCCAGCGAACACATCTGCCTCATGGGTCCTGCCCTTCAAGCCTTCGAGTATGTGTTCATCCAAGCCTACCCCAAGATTCTTGAGGTATTCATCCTTTCCCTCTTGGACAGATCGATTCGACTTCCTGCGCCGTTCCTGATCTGCGAGGTCGTTTGGGGGTTCTTCCAGGGGCTTCGTGTCGGTCTGGGCTGTAATCCAGTACCAAGCAAAGACAGCGACAGCCGGCAGCAGTGTCAGTCCTCCTATCAGATACCCCCATATGAACGTCTGCAACAACGTCCCATACCCCCAGGATCCAGCCCCACTCATCTTGCCTGTTGTCTTACGTTCTTTGTCCGCTCATCATTTGTGTGTATCGCGTTTCAAGGGCTCGACTCTATACTGTAGATTGTGGACTGTGGACTGTAGTACTCTGCTCAGAGTGGATGGGACGAGAGCTTCAGGGTTCGATCACGCGGATGGGCTTGATACGGTTCGAATACGGTCGTAGCGGGCGACGCTAGTGAAGAGATGCAGGTCCTGACGGGCATTGAGCGGATCAAAGGTAGTCTGGGCACGGCATGGGTATTATTGCTTTGAGTAAAACGACAGCAACACGATTCTTAGGTTTGTTGCGGTGAGGAATGTGAGCAGTCGCGTTGGAGCTGCGGGGCGGACATCGGAGCTTCCACGTGTGGAGACGCATGCGTGGATCAAGGATCACTAGCGTGAGGTGACCTCATCTTCGAGATCCACCACCGAAGCTTGATTTAACATTCGCAGATTGTGACCATTGAGGTTCCGTGTTGTTACATTGTCGCGCGCAGCGACGTATATTGCACGTCTAGAAGACGAAGGTTCTCGCATACTTGCGATCTATCTCTGCGTACTCATCTCTGAGCATCTTGCTTCTGAGCTTGTTCAGCCTCATCACTACGCCTTCTTCCTCGCCCTCAAAGTTCTCAACGTCCTTCTCGAGCTTCTGAGTGCCACGAATCTTCCAGATCAGCCCTGTCAGACCACCGCTAGTCGCGGAATCTTGCTTGTCTCGAGCTTCAGCTGCAAGATATGTCATGATCTTGCCCCATGATTCGAGGCCAACCTCTTCGCACTTTTCGCATTTCTTGCGAAGCTCGTCATCAGCGCTGATCGGATCCAGGCTTTGCGCGATCTTCGAAGTGGAGACGCCGTCGCGCACCCAGGACAATCCTTGCTGGCGCTGCTCAGAAGAAGAGCCAGCAGTAGCAAAGAGGATCTCCCCAATGTAGTTCTTCAATGCAGCCTCCTCACAACGATCTTTCTCACCGCGAAGAAGAGGCTCATCTCCAGATGGTGGTACTGGAGGGTAGTCTGGCTCTTTCAGCAAGCTCAGTATTGTGCCCATCAAACTCGAATCCTGTGCATTGCTGTTCGACAAAGGTGGTGCGTCGTCCGCAGAGAGACGTGCGCGAAGAAGTGAGACGAGGATAGGCAAGGATGCGGCCATTCTTCCTTGTTCTGCAAAGAAAGTGGCTAAGTTCGTAGCGGCGTAGACGATGTTAGGTGTGATGAGTTCCTTCGGGGCGGCCGCAGACAGCACGGCAGACTGGCGATCAATGACCGTCGAGGGGTCAGCGGTCGGCAGGCCTGCAATGGCGATGTCGAGCGCCCAGCGATACATCTCCTCAGCGGAATCGGGTAGCTTCTTGAAGCTAAGCCAATCAGCGTAGCCAAGCGCTGCTGTGACACGTTGGTGTGTGGTGAATCCCTTCGTTGTGATGATCTTCAGGTAAAAAGTCTCTGGAGTATCGCTGGCAGGTACACGGTTGTCCTCATCCGGCACTTCTGGCATGCCTGGCAGCACGGCTTTCGGTCGCGGGTTCGATTTCGACTCGACGAACTCGGGTGCCCATACGTTTCTTCTCCATTTGTCTGTGACCCATCCCTCCAAACGCTCCGCTGCTGCAGCCATGCCAATCAGCACTTCATAGTAGCCCTGCCTCCATTCCTCGCTCTTTGCAGTAATGTCCAATCCTGCCTTGCCAACGCCAGGGACCAGGATTCCTCCTTCTTCTTGTTCAGCCAGGCCTGCTCCATCTGTATTCGGGTCCTCTAATCGACTGAGCGCATGGTCAAGCTCATCGTAGACCCGCGCCCAATTAGGAAAACCTTCCTCTTCATTGTTCTCAGGCACCTGCCACCACTTTCCTCTCCTGAAACGGAACCTCGTAATCAGACTCCATTCATGTGGCGACGGGAAGGCGCGCTCCTGCTGCTCGCTCAGAATGCCCATTCCAGCGATACTGACGCATGACGAAACCAAGAATATGAGGATCGAATATCGCACACTCAATTTCGCTGTCTCCTTGATGAACTTCTTATGGTTTGCGCTTATCGAGAACAATCGAGCGATCTGGCCGCTAGAAAGGTGTTGGCCTGAGGGGTAGAGGAAGGGGAGCTGCGGCCGCGATAAGCCTGGGTGGGCTACGAGGAATTGGCGCGGGTGCTTGTACGAGAACTGGCGAGGACATGTGATTTCGGTCGATCGTGCATTGGATGACCGCAGTGCCTGCTGAGGCAGCTGCGTTCGACGAACCGGAGGCGGCATTGTTTCTTCGCTGCGACGCGAGTGGTGAATCTTGCGGAGAAGGTGAGCTTTCGGAGGTGCCACTAACGCGCCGCTACCGCCTACTGGTGACGGTTAGCGCCCGGCAGAAAAGTTGGGATTTCGCGTTTCCATGTTCGCGCCCGACTCTCCACAGTCAGTACAACACCATTTTTACGAGCCCATTATGTCTAAGTCCGAGCTTCAAGAAGAGAAGAAGAGCCGCAAGAGGCAGGCGGAAGAGACCGCAGAGGCGCCAGTAAAGTCCAAGAAATCCAAGAAATCCAAGGACGTCGAAGCCGCCGATGCGCCCGTAGAAGAGGTGAAAAAAGAGAAGAAGGATAAGAAGGATAAGAAGTCAAAAGACTCGAAAAAGTCCAAGAAGTCCAAGGACGTCGCAGAGGATGTTACAGAGGGGGCTGCTGTGGAAGCTGCGCCTGCTGAGGAGAAATCTGAGAAGAAGTCCAAAAAGTCGAAGAAGTCGAAGAAGCCCGAGGACAGCGCCGAACCTACTAAAGTCGATGGAGATGTCGCTATGACCGATGCGACCGCCGCGGTCGACGACTCAGCCTCGAAAGACGAAAAGAAAAAGTCTAAGAAGGATAAAAAAGACAAAAAGGAGAAAAAGTCTAAAAAGTCCAAGACTGAGGCTGAGAGCGTGCCCATAGAGGAGGCTGCTACAACGAATGGCGCAACTGAGGACGTCGCTATGGAGGACGGCGCCGATGCAGAAGTGAAGAGCGAGAAGAAGTCCAAGAAGGAAAAGAAGGATAAATCTGACAAGAAAGAAAAGAAGGAGAAGAAAGAGAAGAAAGAGAAGAAGTCTAAGAAGGCAGCGGAACCTGATGCCAATGGCAGTGCTACAGCGACAGAAGAGCCTGCTGCTGAGACCAATGGCAATGCCGCGACAGAGGAGGCTGACGCCGGTGCTGAGGACGAGACTGAAGAGGCAGCGGGCAAGAAGGGCCGCTTCATTGTCTTCGTCGGTATGTTTAATGCATCTATCCAATGTCAATTTCCGGCTAATCATATCAGGCAACCTTCCCTACACAGCTACCAAGGAGCAGATCGAGGAGCACTTCGCCAAAATCAAGCCAACCGAGATCCGTCTGCGCACATACAAGGGCACAAACAAATTCATGGGCACCTGCTTCGTCGAGTTCGACCGTTTCGACCGCATGGAGACAGCTCTGAAGAAGTACCACCACTCCGTCTTCCCTGACGGCAAGAAGAAGGAAGGCCGTAAGATCAACGTCGAGTTGAGGTGAGCAAGACCACATCCCCAAGCTCCTTCCCAGGGGTCAATACATCTCTATCTCGGCTAACAATATCCCAGTGCTGGCGGCGGCGGTAACAGCGAAGCAAGACGCGAGAAGATTACAGCCAAGAACAACAAGCTGCACGACGAGCGTGCAAACGACCGCGAGAAGCGCGCTGAGCTCGAGATGAAGCAGGCCGACCGCGCAGCTAAGAAGGGCAAGAAGGACGCGAATGGCGAGGAGGAGGCTGCTGCTGAGCCTGACAACGGCGGTATCCATCCCGCTCGTCTTGCCATGATGGCTGGGAACGACCGCCCATCGCGTCCGTCGTACCCTACGCACAGGCAGCGATACTAGATCTTTTTATGAGAAGGATTGAGGACTCGAATACGCGAACCCCCATCTCGCTATAACTGCTTGGGTTGAGCACACGACGAGCTCTGCATTGCATGCCTATCTGGATAGAACGGAGCGTTTCCTTGTTGTTTGTTAGGACTTATGGCCTTAGAATACCATAGCATAGTACTAGACCTCAGCCAATGCTGCTATGACATCACGCATCACAAAGTTGACCATCTCGGCTCTTCGAAGCGACTTTAGGAACTGACCAATTAGACTTGCGTATAGTGAGCCCCACGCATTCTTAGTCACCATTACATCTTCAGCGATCCTGGAGTTCCGCCCTTACAACAACAAATACATCGTAGATTCAACAGCGGTAAGTAAGTGTCGCTCATGCGTGTAGTGTATCTTGTCTCTTAGTCGTTCTTACATACCATTCTCTTTGCGTTTCTGGACCAATATATGGTCTTGGGACGTATTCATCATCCTGTTCTCTCTTATCAAGCTGTTTTCCGAGCGCTCGGCATGTGACCTCTACACCACTATCCAAAAGTTTCAACATATCAAAAGAGTAAAGGAACAGTAGTGGAACACTATCACCACACGAGCCTATACTGACGAAGACAAGGTCACTTCTCCCCAGCATATTTTCAACACCATCCTATCGACTACACTTCACATCATCGTTGCCAGTGCATAATAAAACCCAAGCCTATCCCAGTCTACAACCCAATATGGCATCAGGCCCCTCAACAACAGAAGGCTCAACCTTCACCCCCGACATCCCCTCTGAAGCCGTCGTCAAAGCCACAGACGACATCTACATCGAATTGACGCCCCACGACCTCGACTCGCGTGCCCTAACAACCTTCGTCCGCTCTCCCAACGCGGGCGCAACCGTCCTCTTCATCGGCACAACGCGCGACTCCTTCAACAACCTACCCGTCTCCGGCCTAGCATACACATCCTACACACCCCTAGCCAAAAACACGTTGTTCAAGATCGCAACCACGATCCTGGAGAAACACAAGTGCACCAAGATCGCTATCAGTCACAAGCTGGGCGAGTGTCCGATCGGCGAGGAGAGCATTGTGATCGCGGTGAGCGCGCCGCACAGAAAGGCGGCATGGTTGGCGGGCGAAGAGGCGTTAGAGATGACCAAGGACAGGGCTGAGATTTGGAAGTTGGAGAGATTTGAGGGGGGGGAGGGGGTGTGGAGGGCGAATAGGGATGGAGTTATGGGGAACAAGGTACCGAAGGAGGAAGAGAAGGGGTTGCCGAAAGTGTAGAAGGACCTGGAGTCGTGGAATGGAGCTAGGGGAACCGGACTGTGGCAGATGAATTAGGCAAACAGTACTTGGGCGGGTGCGGGGGAGGTTAGTGAGGTAGAGGGCCTCAAAATGATGGGGTGCATGATGTTGATGTTGAGGCAGGCGGAGAGAAGGACAGTAAGGCTGGCAGAATGGTAACTCTAGATCTGGCACTGCCAAGCAGATCGCGTTGGTTTAGAGGATGTGCTAGTTTGGACAATGCCTTTGTCTGGAAAGAGCTGAAGTTGCTTAGCAATTGAGGCTTTCGAAGATCGCACGGGTTTGGCGAGGGATGGCTGAAGAAGCATTACGGGAGGATAGATCCACGGAGCGGGAGCTATACTAGTGACTACAAAACGATGTCAACTTCCAACCGATCAGCAGCTGAAAAGACATATTACACGGATGCACATCGATCGATGACGGGAATTAAGCGAGATGTGGCTGCGAAGCAGATCCTCGCAAGTCATGTCGAGTTTCCGTTGGCTCATCCATTATGCAATGACATGGTTCGAGCTGAAACGACTGCATCGCAGGAAATAGTATGTAATGCGGAACATGCTATTCACGAATAGATTCAAGGTGTGGCAAACAGTGCTGATGCGGCCTCGACGGCTCCTCAGCCAGCGAGATTCCATAAGTCAATGGCTACAGAACAGCCTTCTGAAAGACACATGGTGTATGTTGTATACAAATGGTCGAGCCTGACTCCTCAGGGTGAGCCTCCGGGTAACGTTTAGGACTTGTAAAGTACCTTATCTTGTACAGTAGTACTTCAGTCACGCCGAAGTCATGTGTAGATTGACTTTGGATCGCATTGTCAAGATACAAACATCGTGGTCGAAACAAGCACTGGTCGAGGCATCAGGGTTCAGCACCATGTTGCTGTCACTCGCCATCGGAAAGTTTGAGGCCCACGCTGACGTGACAATGGAAGGCTGAGGACTTTGTTGTTGGTACCGGAAATGGTTGAAAAGTGTTGGTTACACCACTTCATGCTGTGGGGTAACACGCCGGCAGGTGAATAAGCTCGACGCCTGGGTCTAGTAAGGGCGAATACTGGCTTGAAAGTCTCGCCAAGGGTTGCGCTTGTGTATGTTCCGGCTCCGAGAAGGGCAATTCCGTTGCTTTATTAAGATCCGTGGACAGAACTTACACACATACATGTCAAGTGTCGTACAGTGTTCGGACTTTGTAAATTGCCGGCGCACGTGGTAGTCACATCCAAGTCCATCTTCCGACCTGCAAAATGTCAATTAATCTTGAGAGGTTGTGGTCTTAACAATGCTGATCCTTTGACACCAGGAGTGCCAAGATGCTGCGCTTGATTTGATATGCTTAGATGCAGCCATCGAGTCTCGCTGGAGACTGGCATGCTCGCGCGAGACGCTTCCCAGCAGTGGATCGACCTGCCCGCTCGGTACGCAGCTCAGCCGGGGCTGACTTGTACACTATTCTTACATTCTTAGTCTTACACTACGGCTTGTAGTCACTGAGGCTTTGCGTCGTTGCCGTCCCCGTCTTCCTCCACTATTCTTGTCTCCCCCGCTCTGAGCAGGGTCTCGCCAAGGCCATTCGGCACGTCATCTTCTGATCGGTATATCGAGTCGTAGTTCAACCGCCTTCGCAGAATGGACCGTGCTTCTTTTAGGTTCGCGATGTCTAACGTCCACATGGTTCCGCCTATAGCCATGAGGCCAACACTGAAGCAGTTCATTGTGGCCATGTTTAGTGCTTGCAGGGCATCAGACATGGGACTGAAGAACTCGTGCGGATTCGTATTCGGTGCGTAGAACGATGGCTGGGCGCGAAGCTGCCGCCGCCAGACGGCCTTGCGTGTTATCGCCGTCGATGCTACAAGGCATGCAGAGCCAAGCAAGAAGACTGACAGTTGGCGCAATGAGCGTGGTGATGTGACAGGCGTGCGTTCAAAGGTGGCCTCAGGTGGTGACTGCAGCCGCGGGCTGTTTTGCGGTGGGCTGCTCTGCGGGCTGTTCTGCGGCGGCGAGTTGTTGACCGGCGGAGGGGAAGACCGTGTCATCATGCGAATGATTGGAAGTTTCTGTATGGCTTCCATGAGCCCGTGTAGTGATTATGCAGGTAATCCGGGGTAGTTCTGTTAGAAAGTTGCGGGATCAGCTTCCCCTGCTGCAGGTCGTGCGGACCCCCGAGATGATATGCGACGGCGGTCAGGCCGTTCTACCGGTCGCCAGACGTCGCACAAATATTTCGGGATATGATGAGTCGTATGATGATTACAACAAGACGATAAACGGTGGTTCTTGGAGGGCAATGGCGTGTTGTGAGAGGCTGTTGTTTTCGTTCACGAAAAAAGTTGAAGGTGCTACTCAATTGACCGCGGTTCTGCCAGGGATGGCTGCCCTTTGTCGTGACTGCAGATGAACAACAACTCCAACAACATCGCCAAGATCTTCAATGTACTGCAGCTACATGCCGCCACTGCTCGCAACCACTGCTTCAAACCGATGGGTACTTTTGACTAAGCTGTCTGCACGCAGCTCGGACTACTGCGTCATATTTGGACAGACTCGATGATTCCGAACGTTGCTCAAGGACACAGCATCTGACTGTACACAAGCAACGTGCAGGACCCTCATCCCGGGCCCCATAGGGCACCATCAATGTGCTCCCTAGTGTTCGCTCTCGCAGGATCGCTCTTCTCTTTGTCTCGAGGTCCCAAATCTGCTCGGCGACCCCGTCTGCTAGCGATTCCTTCTGCAGCAACTACTAAATCAGTGGCAGGCTGTGCTTTACGTTTGCCAAATATGCTGGCTGCGATGGCGGTAGCTTCAAGGCTACTGTAAGCTTCTCAATAGTGTGTGATACCAATGATCTGAAGAGGCCAAGGATATTCCTAGAGCGCAGTGTGTGTGCATGCTCGTGCCTGGGCTACTTCAGCCCTGTTCGTAGTCGCGAGCAACACCATATCTATCCTGGCTGTCCCTTTTTGCCAATCGGAATAGGCAATGGCTCCTAGTTGCATCCAATGTCACCAATTGAACTTTGTCTTACCATGACCGCACGCTCACAGACGCAGGACCGCGAGAATAGCTTCACCATCGCGCATGTACGCGAGCCTCCGACCAGGTACAACTCACCATGCGGTACGATCTTTGGTGAGAGGGAACCTGACTATTGGTTTCGGCTGATAGTGTTGCGCAAGGCATTGACTATGTGGCATCCTCGATTCGAGTCGATCATCACGAAGCATGAAATCTCGAAGAAAACAATGCACATGGGGTGAGAGTGTTGTATAAAGTCAGTCATACCTCCACTCGAAGGGAACCACCAGCATCAGCAGATCTTCAGCGCCAACAAACATTCTCATTGCACTTCATTCGTTGACCTTTCCTCACTTTCCACAACAACATTCAATATGCTCTTCCAAAACACCATCTTCGCTATTCTGGCTTCGGCCTCCTTCGTTGTCGGTGTAGCCTTCCCCAACAACGACAAGCAAACAACCACATGCTCTGCTGGTAAGACTGGTGATTCATAGATCCATCACTGGACTGATTACTGACCATTTCACAGTCTACTCAACCAAGACCAAGACATATGAGACGAAGAGCACCTACTACGAGACCAAGACTGACACCAAGCCCTATCCCGCCACCAGCACGAAGCTCACTACCTCTACCTCGACGTATCCCTACACCACTACTGTCTACAAGCCGACGGCAAGTTCCATCATCCAAACTCTCAGCATATGTATTGACAGTCTCAGACCAAAACATACTACGAGACCAAGACCTACACTGACAAGGTTCCCGTCACCACTTACACTTACAAGACCAAGTACGAGACCAAGACCAGCACAAAGGTTGAGACGGACAAGAGCACGTAAGTCCACCCTCGCTCAATCTGACCCTCCAACCATTTTCTTCGACTCGCAATGTAGTCAATCTTCGAGTAAATGCTGACTTCGACCAAAAGCTCCACCGGCTACTCCTACAAGCCCGTCACAGGCACCGTCTATGTCACTTACACCTCCTACAAGACCACGTATGAGACCAAGACCAAGGAAACCAATGTCCCAACCACGAAGTATGAGACCGAGACTAAGACTGTCTGCACGACCAAGAAGGGCGGCTACTAAGCGACTCGCAATCATGCGAAGCGAACAGATTGTTGCTTTGATGTCCTGCAGTGACAAATAGCATGCTGAAGCGTGGGGTTCAGGGTTTTGGCCAACTGGGATCACTCCTTATGACTGGATGAGTAACGATGCGATGAGATTTGCACAGCCACTCTTTAGCAATGAGACTTTATTATGCCTGATATATCCATCTTCCAGCCAGCCAAGTGTAAACCTCACACCTGAACGTCTTTTCCCTAGATACGCTCACTGCGTAGGTGCACTCGACCCCGCTACATTGTGCACATTGCGTACCATCTGTTGAAGCATCGCGTTCTCATACACGGATGCAGCCCTAGGTGACCATCGTGGCAGTCCTTCGTTCAAGTGCTTCCACTCCAAGTAACCCGGGCCACCTTCTTCCAGTCTTGGTGGGGCGACCTCACTCTACGGCTGTGTTCTTTGGCTGTACGTTCGATGCCATTGTAGCGATGTGTGGCTATGTGCAGTGTAGTGAGGGTGATGTATGCGTGTATTGTCTGAAGCGACGGCGGTTGGTCCAGACTTGTATCTTGTGCAGGCAAGGAATCGGACGGGCTCAGTTCGTCCTTGCTGCCGCTGCCACTTGTCAACTTTCTTCCTTCCCATCCCCACGCAACTGCTGCACGATAAAACCCATATTGTCAGGTGCATTGCTGCAAAATCCATCCACACGGTCGCGACCTCCCCATCCACCTCAAGCTCTTTCGCAGTCTGCATCAGCTGGAGGCGACGATACCTCCGCGCTGCACTTCAAGGTCCAGACCAAGAGTCGTCTAACATTGGGTATCATTCTGCAATTCATAGCCTTGTTGTCCTCTCTACATGTTTTGCACTGCACTCATCCCATCTTGACGTTCGAAAAGTCCATCTCGGGGTGCTGCGACTTGAACTGCTCCAGGATGTCCAGCTTCTTCTGCTCGTCGCTTGTCGGCTTGCCCATCTCCTTCTGCCTCTGGTCAAACATCATCTTCTCTACCATGCCCCGTGTCTCGCCGTCCAGGTCGCCAAGCTTGCTGTTCTCGGGCTGGATCTTGCTGGTATCGATCTTTGGGGCTGAAGTGATGACATGCGCCCACCACTCCATCTGGTTGACCTTATCAAGGTGGATCTCGATATCCTTGCCTGTGGCTGAGGTGCTCAGGGTCCAGGTAGAATCGTCGACACGGATGGGGTGGGGGAGCTCGCCCTGGTACATATCAGAAGGACCCTGGACAGATTATATAGGGAACGCACGTCGATGATGGGCTCCTGGCCCTTGATGCCGACCTTGAGCGCGTTCCTGGCGATCTTGATATCCAGATCCTTGCCCTTGTACTTTGACTCGATCGAAACGGTAATGTCGAGGTCCTTGATCGTCTGGTCCCACTTGTAGGGCAGAGCGGCCTGCTCGGCCTGCTCCGTAGCCTTTGCCTCGGCATCGAGCTTCTTCTGCTCCTCGGGTGAAGGGTCGCTTGGCATGTTGTGCGGTTGGTGCGGTGTTTTGATTTGTTTGGTGGGGAAGGTGTTTGGCAGTTGATCCCCTCCAAACATTTGGCGGCGGCGCTCGGCAGGTGCAGCGTCATCGCCTAGCTGGCAGCTCGTTGTAGTGGGTCCATCCTCATTATACGTACAAGCACCCCGGCTACACTAACCACGTATCTGTGCTGCCGCTGCCCGAAAGCCGTATCCCTTTGCCCATTGATAAACACGACCCTGGTATTCTTTCTACATAGCTGCGCCAGCATGTCGCGATAGAAACAGCGGAGCCACCGCCGCAACAACCCCTACCGCTCGCGACCCAACAAACATCGACACAACTGCGGACCCCCGGTACACCCCGGCTGTAGCATCTTCCAGGCCTCATGGCAAGCTCCTTCGAGAAGAGTGTGAAGGGCGGGACGAAGATAAAGGTACCGTTCGGTCCTCTGAGCGCTGGAGCTGCTATCCGGGCTCATCTATCAATTGCGACACGCTAAAGCGTACACACAGCTTGCGGCCCCAAAGTCGAAGTATGTCGAACATATTCTCGTCGCGACACATGCAGGCGAAGCAGGCGTTGCTGAGATCTTCCGCGCCCTTACGAACCGGTTGCGCGATTCGACATGGACGATCGTATTCAAGAGCTTGATCATCGTGCATCTTATGATACGAGAGGGCGAACCTGAGGTCACCTTGAAATACCTGGCGCAGAATCCGCAGAGGAAGCTCGCTATCAATTCTTTCACAGAGGGTACGTGCTTCAGATTGGACTGGAGAGGAGAATGGCAGCATGGCCTATAGCTCGAAACGTCACACCTCCGCAAATCGATGAGCCATGCCGGTTGAAGGGCGAATGGTTTGCTCAGCAAGCTTGTGCTGACGTATGTGTAACAGTGCAGACTCAGGGTCACAACATCAGAACATACACCGAGTATCTACTCCGTCGAGCAATTGAGTATGGCGTAACGAAAGTCGACTACGTACGTGGCGGCGAAGGCCGTCTCAAGCGGTTGACGGTCGAGAAAGGCTTACTTCGAGAGGCAGAGAGTGTTCAGGAGCAGATCAGATACCTGCTGAAGTGCCAGGTACGCTAGATTGTGGTTGCGTGAGAACTCGGTACTGACGAGCTGGTAGCCGTTCGACGATGAGCCGGAGAACGAGATCACGTTGACTGCATTCCGACTGCTTACCATGGATTTGTTGGTGCTGTTCCATGTCATGAACGAGGGTACGATCAACGTTCTAGGTAAGATGACCACCAATGCAGCTGCTCTGTGACCGTGCTAATCAAGCAGAACATTACTTCGAGATGTCGAAACCTGATGCAACACGCGCCCTGGCTATTTATCGAACCTTCGCAAGACAGACTGAAGCAGTCGTTCAATACCTCAGCTTGGCTCGCTCGCATGAACATTCAACGAGACTAGAGATACCCAAGATCAAGCATGCCCCGACAAGTCTAGCGGCGTCCTTGGAGGAGTACTTGCACGACAAAGATTTTGAGATAAATCGTCGCCAGTACATCGCAGAGAAAGAGGCCAAGAAGAATGGAGGGAAATCCACGAACGGAGCGAGCAATGGAGCCAGCAAAGCATCAGAACCACGACCAACACCATCAAGCCAGCCAGCTAGCCAGCCCAGCACTCAATCACAGACAGCACCAAAGGTCAACACCAACGCACCTCTCATTGACTTATTTGCCTCTTTGGAAGATAATCAGCAAACCATGGCTACGCAAGCCCCCATGCAACAGCAATACCCGCAACAGACAGGGTTTGACCAAGCGTTCCAGCAGCAAAGCTTCCAGCAGCCAGCCTTCCAGGTGCCTCAACAGACCGCGAATGATGTGGCTTTCGGCCAACAGCAGCAGCCCTTCATGCCACAAAACACACAAAGTACCAATCCTTTCCAAATGCAGCAACAGCAGCAACCGCAGCAACAACAAATACAGCCGCAATTTACGGGTGCAGGTTTTGGAGGGTACACGCCTCAACCATTCAGCCCTCAAAACAGTCTTGCACCAATACCCCAGAATGGCGTGCCAGACTTTTCTCAGCAACAGCAAATGCAGCTTCCCATTATTGCTGAGCCAATACAACAACAACAACAGCCAACATCCACCAATCCTTTCCGTCAGTCTATGTTACCAAGTATGACAGGCGCGGCTGAGCCAAAGCTACTCAACAATCCCACCGGTGCAAGCTCACTGGGTCGCTCTGCAACAAACCCATTCGCGAAACAGACTACTGGCTTTCAACAGCAATCGCCCCCACCTATGGGCTCGTCGCCGTTCGGTGCCCAGTCGTTCCAGCCATCGCCCTTCGCACCACAACAGGCACAAGCACTCCAACCTACGCCTACAGGCACAAACCCTTTTGCCAGGAACGCATCTCCACAAAATGCCACATCTCCGCCAGGTGGTCTCTCAGTACACGCAACTGGAAGCACGAATCCTTTTAGGCAAAGCGCATTCGTCAACCAGCAGCACGGCTGGCAAAACACTGGCAGCGGCACAATTGGCGGCATGAATATGGATCAAGTGCCTACACAGAGCGTGTTCCCACGACCTGGGCAACAACAGCAACAACAGAATTTTCTTGGCTAGTCACCGAACAAGGTCTGGTGGTGGGGTGAGGGCGATGTAGTCGTTCTGCACAGGGGAAGTAATGCGGTCATGTGATTGAGATCACTCTGGCTACGGGTATTGCCATGCTATGGCAGGTATGGCGTTGGGCTTGGTCACTTTTCGTAGTTGCCTGCTTTTGTTACTGGAAGATACACCTGCATGGAGCCGCAATAGCGTGCGGCACACCAGGCAAGAGAAGGACTCAAGAGCTCTTGTGGGTAGACGAGCTAAGGACACTGGGAGGGCCCCTTTGTAAGTTTAGTTGATTATGCAGCCACAAGCCGGTAAAGGGCATGCACCGGTGAATATAGGTATTGATACTGCGGCACCTCATCCAGTCACCAACGCTCAGAGGTGACTGACAAACCATGCGGCTCTGCGCGGCCATTTAGGCGACGGCGACCGGACGAACACCAAGATCATCAGGCACCACACTGCACACGCGTTCTTTGCCCCAAACGACCGTTTTGGACACCACAGTTCGCACCTAGCACCTTCAAACTCAGACGGCCCCCAACCCTCCCAAATTCACTGCCACCCATGGCAACAAGTCACGCACTCGTGCAAACAGTCCTCAGCACACCGAACGCCATTTCCAAACCACACGTCATCGTGACCAGTGTTTGGAAGGTTGGTCAGGCACCCAACCTGTTCGCATGGGCGGGTGAAGATGTTCATGTGCTCTGACCAACACGCGCATATGAGCCAATCAGAACGCGACAAAAGAGCCTCAGCCACTCGCTGAGCCACTGCGGCGCAAAGGCGGTGCTAAAATGTGGGTGTAGGGATGATGCGTGAACGCATGGCTAGGCAAGTAAGACATGGAGGAATATGGATATACAAGGTGAATGAATGACTCTGAGAGTTTGCTTGTTACTTTGTCCTTCAACGCAGCAGAGAGTATAAGTAACACCATTTCATACTTGATCTCACATCACACTACGCTGCGCAACAACACTTCTTTCAAACTTCCATCAAGCTTACAACCATATTGAATACATCTTACGGCATCTCACTGGCGCCGCAAGCCATCCACAATGTCAGCCTTCACATACCACCACACACGCACGCGCTCTCGCTCGCGCGAGCGCACTTCCCCGCCACCTCTTCCACGGCGTACATCCTTCAAGCGGCAGCGTCTCTTCCTCTCAGACGATGAAGATGACGGCTACGACGATTACCCCTACGCTGGAAACCACCGACCCTCCCGCGCACTAGTCAGGCGGGACCAGCCCAGCCAACTTGAGCGCTGGAACATCTGGTCTGACTCGCGAGCGGAAGAGCGCTGCGACTCAGGCAACGAGGAGTCAGAAAGGGAGCGACGTCGGAGACATCGACGCGTATCTTTTGCTGACGAACACAATGAGGACGAAGAGCGTGGGTTTCGCTTGAGGATCGCGAGACTGACGTCTGAGCGCCCGAGACATCTATCCCCGCCTCCAAGGAGGTATCAGACTGAGTCCGATGATGAGAGGGCGCGGGCGCATGTCTGGTCCGCTGAGTTGCTCCACAGGAGGGAGAGGTGTGTTAGTGAAGACTACGAGGCACGGGAGCGTGCGAGGTCAAGGTTGACGGAGCGGAGACGCAGAGAGAGGTCGTGGGGTGGCGACGATGAGGACGAGGAGATTGAAAGGGAGTTTGATGGAGAGAGGGTGGTGCGGTGGAGGAGGATCAAAAGGACGCGGACGGATGAATGGAGACCTTTGGCTGGGTGGCGGAGGGTATAATGGAGTGTCGCATTGTTTCGATCTTTTCGGTCTGGACTAATAACATGGCTGGTTTGTCTGGTAGAAGGTTGGTGTTTGGGATAGATGGATGGTAACTGGTTTCCTTTACCCCCTGTCCTTGTTCTTTCAATCTTCGACGGCGTTACGGTGTTTTGGCTCTGCGATACGTTTTGTCTCTACGATACCCATAACCATATAGCAAGTAAAGCGGATTACGACGTAAACAAGAATGAGATTATCGGTGGACTATCTGGCATCTGCTGTACGTGAGACTCGTAGCTTTCAAAGTTTGTCCTCAAAATTTGTGAATGAAAGAGAGCATGTAGCATTTGCTTTACGTTCCAGATCTCGATAGAAGCGGAAAAGGAATGATTGGCATTGCGTTTCAAGTGTTGTTCTTTCGCTGTTCCGTTAAGAAGAAGAAGGTAGAATGCCTTGCGACTTCAAATGTATACAACGATGATTGGGAAAAGGTCCTTCCAGGGCCTATGAGTGCGCACTCCCCAAGGTTCAGTCTCGATCCACATCACTGCACGAAGGTCGCTCGTAAAATCCTGTTGTATTGATATCTTGGTGGTAATGTACATGGCCCATCCGATTCGTCGTTCGATATCGATTGTGATCGCGCCGCGCAGAGGCGGAAAGACACCGTCCAGTTTGATAATCAGAGATGCCGTAAAGCGTCCGTTCTTGTAACAAGAAGGGTGTGCCGAACGCGGTTGTCATGCACCCCTCCACAACTACCAGCGTACCACTTAAGCCCGGTAAAGGGAGAGTTCGAAGGCAGGTGAGGAGGGCTGCTCAAATTAAACACGCTGAGCTTTCATCATCTGCGCATTGCGTTAGTTGGCGTGGTAGGGAATATATGGCTGGGGTGACTTACAGTAGTTAAACTGGAAGGATGAAGAAGAAAACGAGGTGTGGGAGCGCGGAAAGTTTTGTGCAGGCGCGAGGCGCGCTTGGGCCAGGTCTTGGCACCATGCGTAAATCTCAAGATCAGTCGAGGAATCATCGTCATGAACATCAGACTTGAGCTATAAGCCATTGTGTTATTTCGTACCTGGAGATGAGTCTGGTGCATGCTTCGCGGCATGCTGTAGGTCGCGGCGCATGTCTGCGGAGCTCCTACGCTGAGATATCTCGATTTGTTCGAACACGCCATCACGGGATCACGCTCAGTCGCTCCCCATTATGTTCGAGGAACGCGGTCCGCTCGTTTGTGAGCATGCAGCCCGGTGCACCCGCCTTGTCACCAGAGCAGAAGCTTCGTAAGACATTAGATGCTTTCAAAGAATCCAGTATGCTCATTATCACTTTTACATCCTCTTACTCATCTATTTACAGCGCGAATCCGCTCTTGGAAGCATCTTGATGACGACTGGACACAATTGCGAGCCGCAAACTTGGTCCACAACAGAGCAGGTCGAGATGTTGAGATAGTCGGTTATCTGAGCACACGGAGAGATGTGAACGCCAAGCTGTCTTTCGCCATGCTTCGCAGCAAAAACCAAACGTGGTGCATCCAGGTCGTCTCGACTGGCAACATTGAGGGTGAGGAAGCAGAAGCACACGTCCGTCTCAGGACACTGAGAGAGTGGACTCCTGTTATGATTCGAGGCAAGCTTCTAGAGAGGAGGCAAGCCAAAAACGACACCTATCTTGGAATGAACTTGATCACAGATCGGGAGATTTCGCTGACGAGCATCACACCCTTGAATGAGATTCCCAACGATATCATCATCAAGCAAGACACCGTTTTTGGTCCTGAGCAGCGGCATCTACAGCTGCGCACTGATCCTGAGCTGCGCAACAACATCATCAAGCGGCAAAAGGCTATGCAAAGGGCGCGACTGGAACTGGCCGACAATGGATGGAAGGAGATTGAAACCCCTGTTCTTTTCAAGTCAACGCCTGAAGGCGCACGAGAGTTTCTCGTGCCAACACGAACCAAGGGTTTGGCATACGCACTTCCTCAGAGTCCGCAACAGTACAAGCAGATTCTTATGGCCTCAGGTTTCACTAGGTACTACCAGTTTGCACGCTGCTTCCGCGACGAAGACTTAAGAGCCGACCGACAGCCAGAGTTCACTCAGCTGGATATGGAAATGTCCTTTGCAGCAGAGGAAGATATCATGGCTGAAATCGAGAGGTTACTGAGAGCTCTTTGGTACAGAATCTTGAAGCAGAAGGTACCAGAAACATTTCCGCGCATGACCTACGAAGAAGCCATGGCTTCGTACGGATCGGACAAGCCTGATCTGCGGTATACCTCGAAGATACACAACATCACCCAGCATCTGCCCGCAGATCTAATCGGCAAGATCACACCCCTCCAGGGCCCCACGGTGGAGGCCTTCAAGGTTTCAATCTCCTCCGACCCCAAGGTCACACGAAAGTTCATCTCCAAGTTCTTGGATAGTCCAGACGGCCGACCGTTTCTTGAAAATGCAGACGGCCAACCAGGCGTCTTTGTGGGCGACCACTCAGCACCCATGCAAGGCCTAGGACCCCTCGGCTACCAGTACGTGATGGAGGGACCCGAAGCCCTTGCAATCGAGCACGGCGACCTTCTTATTTTGCAAGCACGCCCAACCGCCCCCTTCACGGGCGGCTCGACCGTGCTTGGTAACCTGCGCCTCGCTCTGCACAAAGCCGCCATTGCCCAAGGTTTGGTCGATCCACCAGACCAACACGACTACAGGTTCGTCTGGATCCACGACTTTCCCCTCTTCTCTCCTTCAGTCGACTCCGAACCCGGTCAGGGCGGTACTGCCGGCCTCGCATCGACACATCACCCCTTCACCGCGCCGAAGACGCCCGAAGACGTCGACCTCCTACTCACCGCGCCCGAGAAGGCTGTCGCGGCACACTACGACATCGTAGTCAACGGCGTTGAGCTCGGCGGAGGCAGTCGCCGTATCCACAACGCCGAGGTACAGGAGTTTATCTTCCGAGACGTACTGAAGATGAAGCCCGAGCGCGTCGAAGACTTCAGGCACTTGCTTGATGTGCTAAGATCTGGGTGCCCACCGCACACAGGGATTGCGTTAGGGTGGGATAGGTTGATGGCCATTATGTGCCATAAAGAGAGTGTGAGGGATGTCATCGCTTTCCCGAAGAGCGGGAAGGGCGAGGATCTTATGGTCAAGAGTCCGAACAGACCTACTACGGAGCAGTGGGATACCTATGGCTTGCAAGTGAAGCAGTAGGAGAGTTTGTAGAAAGTGTTTGTATGATATGGTTTGTGGCTATTGTACATTATATTGCAGGTCCAAGGTAGTTGTATTTCCGGCGTTCTCATTTTGTACCTATGTAGCAATTGTAGTCTAACTGTTCAATGTGCGAGCTAGATGGCATCAACACTGCAGTGCCGCGAGGCAAGCCTCATACAATGCGTGACTCCCTACGCTCTCCGTGGAATATGGTCTCACTACTCGGATTCTGCGTTCTGTCACGTTGGTTTATGTGGTTTCTGTGATTCCACCAAGCCTTGCGAAGGCCTTTTGACTTTCTGTGCTTCCAGTCTCAGAGACAACGTCTGGCTTCAAGCTTTCATTTGCTCCAACAATAGTCTTCATATGCACGTCGGCACTTCCATACGCCTCATTGTGAGGTGCGGAATAGGCTCGTTTTCGCTTGCTCATTCGGATGCTCCAAAGCATAGGAATACCGACTGCCACAAGAACCCTTCAGCTCAGGTCTTCATGTACATTCAGATGCGTTTCAATACACCTACAACGTTGTGCCTGTTAGCTGCCAGCTTCGCTAATGCATTCCCTGCGCCACAAGAAGATGCTTCGGTCTCAGCTACGGTCACGCTACCAACCGTCGCTCCGAAAGAGACCAGTGTCGCTCTTGATCAACTTTCAGAATCAGCCAAGCTTGCTTTGGATAACACCCAGACTCTCTTTATACCAGCAGCAAGTAGAAGTGTAGTGTTTGCACCCCCTCTAATTTTTCGATTCAAAGAGAATGGTACATCAACTTCGCATCATATGGCCGCGTTGTTGTGCTGACAGAACTTGCAGGAGAACCCTGTTGAAGAACGAAAGGCCTACATCAACCGTACAGTGTTTCCAGAAAAAGAAGCCCAAGACACCTTCGAACCTGGTACCATAAGCGGTCTCGAGATTTGATGAGAGTGTCGGCACACACATCAATCAGATACTCGGTATCCACTACACAGGCATGTTCTTGGTTTGGGTAAGGCACTATAGAATACTGAAGAAGAAAGAAGACCTAACATGTTATAGCACCGATTAATAACATCTAATAAATTGCAACTGCAAACTCATTCACATTGCTGCAGTCAACATCCACACTGGTCGTTGTATCCTGGAGACATTCAATATCATTCGACTCGGTACCATCAAAGCGAAAATCGACTGACAATCTGCTCAACCACAGTTCGACTACCGTGTGAACCACAGTTTGACATCCAATGCCCACTGTTTTATGATTATCTCTCTACTACAAATCCACTCTCCAGAAATTGCTGCCACACAAAAAAATCGACCACCAAGCGTATCTACTCTCACACACAAGTTCACCCTAAAAGAGGTTCCACCGTGTCCGCACATAACGACCAAGCCTCAAGGCTAGTGTACTTCCACCATAAAGAGCCCAACACTACTCGTAAGTCATTGAAGACCTCTAGCCTCCATTATGCCATGCTTTAAATCACTATACCTATCCCGCAAGCCCCCAGCCCACAGTTTTCAATTCTCAACCACGATTCTGGAAGCTGCTGTGTACCTCCACCCTATATGATAAACTGACATTCTGACGTTCTGACATACTTGTAGCCATCACAAGATCTGCTCGCATGGGTTCAGGAGCGCAAAGTATCCCTGAGGACCTCCAGCCCTGGAATTTTCACCTAAGTACCTGGCGAATCATCCGCAGGTGTACGAGTATATCAGACTGAACAGGTTCTCGCACAACAGTGCTGAGGGCCTCCAGCCTCAGCCCAAAGAGGTGAAATTGCCGAGATTGGGGCCGAAGGAATTGTCTATCAGCGCAGGGGTAGAGATCACGGAGGATCTCCAGCCGGCGGGTTGGGATATTCGTCTCGCTGACAGTCCTGCCTGTAAGTTCGCTGAATATTTCCGGGTTTACCATTATTTGAGTTGCCTGCTGACTGTTTGTAGGGACCTTGGGGCCCCTTGAGCCAGAGAGCGAGGAGACATATTCAGAAGTGGACTGTTGGTCAGAAGCAATGGCCAGCACAAGATCAGAGGGCGCTGGGGACCTCCAGGCTGGAGACGCACAGGTTGAGGACGAACGGTTGTATCTTTACACTAGGAAGACTGCGACACTCGGTTCACCCCGGTCGAATGGCTGAGTAGCGGTCCTGCTTGTAAGTTCGCTAAATACCTCCAGGGTTCGACGTTGTTTGAGTTAGAGGTACTGACGCTATATAGGGATTTAGAACCCCTTGAGCCGGAGGGCTGATAGTTGCCTAGCGACCTCCAGGCTGTTGAAAGAGAGAATTGAGGAGACAGAATCCAGTGAGGTAAGGAATAACAAGCTTTTTATTTCAGCCACTTGAGATAGATTCTGTGGGTCCTGCAATTTAGATAAAGTAATAGCAAAAATAACAACAAGACAAGGAAATGGCCGAGTAGCAGTACTTCCTCACCTGATGTGTACGGCAGATCCTTAGTCTCGACATAGCGAGCGAACAAAGCTTCTTGCGAATGTACGCAATGCCATCCGAAGGCTTTGTGGAATGTATTAAATGCAGAGACCAGCGAACGCTTGACGCTCTTCGTCATTTCTGAATACCTCGGTGAACATTCCCCATAGCACTGCGCCGAAGAGCTGACACGTGCAAGCTGCGTGGGTCTATGCCAATTTCGAGCCCTGCCTCTGTGGTCGACCTTGGGTGCGATCTCGACGGTATGACCGTTAGTAGAGCATGGAAAATTGTGTGTGTGAACCAGGCTGTCATCCTTGACGCCTTGTCCGAGACGTCTAGTTCGGCTCCCATAGCTTTCGTCCACTTCCACCACGTGCCGGGCTTGCTCGAGGGACAGGGCGAGCGAATGAGTTCGGATCAATTGGGGCATTCGGGTCGTGACGAGGAGCAGGCGGTGCGCGGGCTGGCGGTCCTGGTGGAACGTAAGCCCCACGAGGGACAAATGCACCACGACCTCGAGGGGATGGCATACCACGACCTCGAGGTGCAACATGTCCTCCGCGACCTCCACGTAGTGACTGCTGCTGGTTGGCACGGCCAAAGTCGTTGGGGTCCCAAACACGCTGGTTATTCGTAATCGCCGCTGGACCACGGGGCGCACGTTGGAAGAGAACGACATCTTCATCGTCAGATCCTTCCTCCACCTTATCTTGGTTCGAATGGCTGGATTTGGGGCGCTCTGCCGCCTTGGGTGTCACTGCCGTGTTCTTCTTTGCGATGCTGGACTCTGACTCGATCTTGTGCAGAGTCAAATGGTTCTTGTACTCTCGATCCTCGCGGGCAACAGTATCACGAAGCTGCTCGAGGCGCTTTGCGCGGATGCCGAACTTTGAAGCAATTATCTGCTTGGTGGGGTCATTCGTAAGGAGAATGTAGGAGGCAAGCGCTGCATCTGGGTTCGACTCTTTGTTGATGCGCCAGAGGACGTGGTTGAACAATGGCTTTAGATAGGCGGGTACAGCACGCTTGGGCGACCTTTCCTCACGGGATAGTTCTGCGCTGTTGCGTGCGGTGCGATCTGGTGACTCCAAGGAGATAGCGTTTGTATCCTCTTTGCATGTTGCCGCTTCGTGACTGGCAGTCTTGCTCTTGCTTAAGGACGATCGCGGCGACTCTGGCGTTCTTGGTGCAGCATCCTCTAGACTATGCGTAGAGCTCATGGAAGTTTCGTCAGACATGTCGAGCGCATTGAACGAGCTCTCCAAATCCTCGTGGTAGTCATCTTCATCAGATTCACTGTCGTCCATAGAAAGCAGTGTTTCGGGCAGCATGAACTTCTCTACCTCGTTCCAGGTGCTGTATGCTTCGTCGACGCCTTCGAGTAGAACACGGTCGGCTGCATCGCCAGAAGACAGGGATGTGATCTCGTCCAACCACTTAACAGCCTCACGGGCGTCTGCGTTGATACGCTCATTGCCGTTCTTGAGGCGGTGAAGTGCAGTGAGTGCTAGTATTATGTTAGTGAGGGTAAGAGCGGGAGCGCTCTTCAAGGCATACTGTGCAGTGGAACAAAGAGACAAATGGCGCCCTGCGAGATCCACTTGCGGATTCCGTCGCGAGTGCTCTTCTTAACGCCAGCGATCAAGGCGGTGTCGTCGACTATGCAGTTGAATACCTTGCGCTTGGGCGGTTCGGGTGCGCGCATGGCGGCAGTGTTGGCACTGGCCCGGGGCGGGTACGGGCCGCCGCGCATGGTGGTTGGGGTATGCAGGGCACAAGTGAGTGTTGCAAACGTGTTGCGGTGGTGGTGAGGGAGTAATGTATGTGTCGAGTGTCGAGGTTTGCAGGATTATGGGGTTTGGGAACCGTGGTTGGCACACTCGAGGAGGGAAAGTGCGGGTTGATGGGCGGCTGAACAAGCATCTGTGTTCGCACAAAGTCTCAGGGCGCATGCATTGTGTGCGCGCGGGTTTGTCGCGGCGCAGCGAGTGAGTCAGTTGTAGGCAGGACGCTGGCGCTCATGTTTGGGGACGTGAGTGAGTGGGCGACAAGTGAATGTCGAAAGCCGACACCCACATCATTTGGGCTGAAGTGCTCAGACCAGGACGAAGTGGGATGACGCGAGATCGCCGAGCTCACCAGCCACTTTCTTACAGTTCGTTGCCTAATCAACAGCCTTGAATTTGTAGACCATTGATTGAAATAAAACATATCAGCAAATAGAGGCCATCTCCTCGCAAAAACTCGAAAACGCCCTCATCAGTATCGGTATTCGGTGTGCTTAGTCATATACAAAATCCCAAAGCTCAAGCTACTCTTCTCTCACGCATCGTTCACGTCTACAACACCGCCCAAACCACGTGAACTCGCCGACGCCTAATTCTCCCTACCATATTTCCTCGACTTCGCCTACCCAGAAATTACGCGACAACGTTAATTATGGCTGCGCCAGGAAAAGGCGCTGGGCGTGTGCCTACTGGATTCGCAGCGGAAACGTACATCAGCGACCACACTTTTCGCCAAGGACACCGAGCGATAGAAGGAGGGCAAAACTCGAAAAAGAGAAAGAGAGAAGGCAAAGGCGACTCGAGCGTGGTGACCGGAGCTGGCGCATACAAAGGACCGTGGGCACGATACGAGGAAGAGAGACCAGACGCAGCTTCAGACGACGAGTTTGGCAGTGACGAAGAGGTGGAGATAATATACGAGGAGGATGAGATTGAGGAGAACCCAGAAGCTGCGCCGAAGAAGCTTGCCGGCACCGATTACCACGACACCGAGGCCGAGGGTGAAACGACCGAGTTCAAGGGCAGCGAGCAGTACGACTACCAAGGGCGAACGTACATGCATGTGCCTACCGACCTCGACATCAAGCTCACTGGAGAGTACGAACCGAAAAACTTCATACCGAAGAAGCTCGTGCACACCTACAAATACCACACCAAGTCCATCACCCAAGTACGGTTTATTCCGGACAGCGGTCATCTGCTGCTATCCGCTTCTGCAGACTCTAAGATCGCCATCTGGGATACGTACCACCAGCGAGAGCTGCTACGAACCTACTCAGGCCACACGAAGTCTGTCAACGATATTGACTTTAACCCCGATGGATCGCAATTTATCTCTGCCAGTTACGATCGTTACATGAAGCTCTGGGATACGGAGACCGGAAAGTGTTTGAACAAATTCACAACTGGAAAGACACCCCACGTCGTGCGCATCAATCCCAGTACACCACACGAGTTCCTGGCTGGTATGAGCGATAAGAAGATCCTGCAGTACGACACAAGGAGCGGAGAGATGGTACAGGAGTACGACCACCACCTGGGACCCGTCAACACTATCACGTTCTGCGACGAGAACCGCCGCTTCGTCACGACATCAGACGACAAGTCGCTCCGAGCTTGGGAATACGGTATTCCAGTACCCATCAAGTTCATCGCTGAACCGTACATGTTCTCCATGGTCCGCTCAGCTCCTCATCCTTCCGGCAAATACGTCGCCTTTCAGTCGTCGGACAACCAAATCACCGTCTACTCTTCAACCGACCGGTTCCGTCAAAATCGCAAGAAGAGCTACCGCGGTCACAACGTGGCTGGCTACGCACCTGACGTGGCTATCAGCCCTGATGGACAGTTCGTCACCTCTGGAGACAGTGGCGGCTATGTCTGCTTCTGGGACTGGAAGACTTGCAAGATGTGGCACAAGATCCAAGCAAGTGATGCGCCGGTACTGGCGGTACAATGGCATCCGCGCGAGACCTCGAAGCTGGTCACTGGTGATTTGAACGGTGTGCTGAAGTACTGGGACTAGAGCGTTGATGGATGTGCAAGAATACAACATAGAGACTGTAGCATAGTTGGAGACTGATCATAATGATACCCCAAACTAGCGATCATATGCATCCTCCAAATTGACTGCCCAACGTGACCGTGATGCACACCCACACCACAACCCGTCCGTGCACCCCTGGCTTGGCAACATTTTCCACGCCGAACATCCTCAACTCAGACCATCAAGGTCAACGCGCCGCAACTGTAAACCCAGCCCGCCGTTCCCTCACCAAACGCTCCAGCCTCCTTCCAGCACCGTCAAAATGCTCCCCCGAGCGCTCCTCCTGCCCCTCCGGCGCACCATCTTCGCGCTCCGCACTTCCACCCGCTCCATCCACACATGCACCTCCGCGTCGCGGCCCACACTTTCGCAATGCCAATCGCCCATGCACAGCCTCCTCACACGATTCTCTGGTCTCAGGATAGGAGCGCAGACAGAGTCAAGAGTGGGTGGACTGGGCTCGCAGGTGCTCGCGCAGACACGGGGCATGAAAGTGCGCAGCTCGGTCAAGAAGCTGTGTGATGGGTGCAAGAGCGTGAGGAGGAAGAAGGGAAGATATGTGTATATTATTTGCTCGAAGAACCCGAAGCATAAGCAGAGGTGAGTAACTCCAGATTGGAGGAACGGGTTGAGGGAGACAGGGTGGTGGGCTAACGGGTGTGTAGGCAAGGATAGACGATCGACGAACGACAACAGTACCGCTATCGAGTTGTTATAACAGGAAGAAGCGCGAACGATTTGTACGTCACATGAAGGCAGTGCAGAGAAGACTCAATAGCAGAGGTCAGGCATCGGCATAGAAGAGGAGGAATCACTGTATCATATGTATACATACCAGGCAGAAGAGGGCATCACGTTTGAGCATTGTACAAGAAATTGCAACTTCATCACACTACCCTGGTGCTTTCCATCATACTCTCATTGCGTCATTGTGCTTCCCATACTTATTCGGGGCTTCCAGCGCGTCTCAGTTCAAGACCGATTTCAGCCCATACTCCCACCACTCCTACTTTCATTCCCCACCAACCCCGCCAACTTCAACAACTCATAATCCTGCTCCTTATCTCCACTCCCCAAATTAATCCTCCGTCTCGCCTCCGCCTCCCTCTCCTGAAACGCCCACTCCTTCCTCTGCGCCTCAGCAACATCATCACCACCGCATCCCCACACCTCCATACTATCAATCTCAAACCTGTCTTGCCAGTCCTTGCCCTTCCTTCCCGGCAGTTTGCTCGGGTAGAAACTCCCACCGCCTTCAGCCAGGTGCGTGAAGATGCCGAATTCGAGCGCATCGTCGAGATGGAGCGAGACGGGTGCTGGGCGGAACACGCCGTAGGAGTGGCTGGTTGCCTGGGATTGGGTGGGGACTGGGGTGCCGAAACCGACGCCGGCGGGGTATGTGGGCGATTTGTTGAAGTAGGCGTAGTCGCTGCTGAAGCTCGAGGCGGAGAAGACGTCGTGGGTGGGCGAGAGTTGGAACAGTTTTGCAGAGGAGTCGCCGAAGCATGTCTTGCCTGTGTGTTTCCATTGTGTGGGGATGTAGGCGCCGTAGGTGATTGTTTGGTTTTGCGAGGATTCGCAGACGCTGCTCGAGTAGCGTTTGGGTGGAAGCATGTCTTGCAGAGTGCGTTCGCGGGTACTTGAAGGTGCCGAAGGGAGAAGGCGTCCGGAGACGAGAAGGATGGTCGGCGCTCGCCAATTGAAGACTTGCTTTTCAAACGACCCCATGGAGAAGCCATGTGCGTTGCCGCTGTAGAGAGGTCGCAGGCGCCTGAAGAGGTTGCTTCCTTTGATGAAAAACGACAATTGACTGAGGGTGGTGAGGTTGAGTATTTCGCCTGGGTTGCGCAGGATCGGTTCTGGATCAAGTACAGTCTTGGGGGGTGGTATCACCGGATGTGACTCTTGCGTAGGTGATGTGGAGTCTGACTTGCGTTTGGAGAGGTCGAAATCTTTTGCGAAGAGGAAGTGCTCGAACAGGGGGTTTAGTCCGTCGAATAAGAACGGTAGACTTGTAGATAAGACAGTGTCGAAGGTACGATATGTAACACCGGGATGCTTGTCGGTAATGAAAGACGACAGCACTACTTTTGCAGTTCGCCGCAGATTCTGAATGCGCGTTTCAGAGAGCTCAGGCGCCAGTGTTGACAGGCTCTGCTGTGCATCGATCGGTGCTATGAGCAGTAGTAGCTCGATGAGCTTTAGGAAGTTGTCTGTGGGGATAATCGAGTGGTGTACATTGGTCTGTTCGCCATGTTTGAAGACCTCTAAAGAGTCCATCAAGTCGAGTGCCGCCAAAACGAGCTCATCGTCCTCGTCATCTTCGTCACCTCCTTCATCACCTCTCGGCGTGTCGATTGCGAAGCCCATCTTCTCAGTCACTTGGTCCTTTTCGTGCTTTTGCTCTTCAGCTTTTGATCGTATGCCATTGTCATGTACAGCCAGACTCCTGTATATCTCTCGTAACCAGATCTCGCGCCCTCTCTTCTTTAGCACAGCCCCATATCTTTCAGTAAGGATAGTGACGACCTTCAGCAATGCCTCGTTCGTAAGGATAGCCGGTGCTTGTGAAGCGAATGGGAATGCGCCGAGGTAATTAGCCATCTGGAAGATGACTGACCCTACACCCAGCGCATCTGGCAGCTCCAGGAACCGACATAGCGTTGCCTCGCTCCAGTATTGTACCCCGGATTCGGTATCGGCCAGCGACCAGAAGACGGATTTGAAACAGTATAGTTCGAGGGGAGTGTAACTCTTCTTTGCGAACGCTTGCGCGAGGTTGTGACTGAGCTGCTCTGCCTGGTGTTAGTAAACGCTCTCTTTCCAGGTCGTGATCCTTCTCTTCGTATCCTAGGTACTTAGTATATCACGTACCTAGTGTCGGGTGCTGAGCCTCATGTGAAGCTCCCTGGCCCATTTTGGCGAGTTTATAGCAATCTAGCCATGAGTTACGGGTGGTGTCGCGTTGTATGCCTAGCAAGCGATGACGGCATGTGGGGTTATCGATAAGGTGGATGTGGATGGTGTGACGGCACCATCACAGCTTCAACATAACATAAAATGAAGTCGAAAAGTCCGAAAGAATGAATAGGATCGAGCTGGTTGAGCCTTGCACACCTGCTTGATTGGTAATGGAACGGCGACGCGACTGCATTCATACATCACGTACACGGATACATAAGACATCGGAGGGGAAGAAGAAGAGTTGAAGTTCCATCGGTTATGCCATCATACTATGGACCTACCTGACCGTGATCTTGGAAGCTGCTAAGTGGTGGTAGTGACAGCCAAGAGGCAGACTGTCAAACCACCGTAAACGCAATGCCATCATCTCGTAGGCCGTGAATCGTTAATCATAATGTCGTAGTCAAGCCTGCTGCGACTCGAAGTGAGGCCTACTCTCGAGGCTTGGTCGCGATGAGTCGCGTAGGTCGTATATCGAAGCACTTTTGGGGTTGTGTTGTCGTAGACAGGACGTGAACCAGTCAGCTACTAAGAGGCAACCCTGTCCTCAGCTCCAGCAGAGAAGCCGCTGTCATCACCGCCGAAGCCACCAGCATCTCCACCAAAACCTCAAGTGTCACCGCCGAAGCCTCCAGCATCCTCACCACCAAAGCCAGCACCAGCGTCAAAACCACCGGCATCAGCACCGAAGCCGCCACCGAGACCATCGTCGGACTCGTCGTCGGTACCATCACGCCACTCGATCGTGTCAGGGTCTTCGGGCTTGAACTGCTCGAGGAAGTCAGGCACCTCCTGCTTGGACTCGAGAAGGATCTTGACAAGGTCTTCGCCAATATCCTCGTTGCGGTCGTTGTAGAACGATGTGGCCTTGCCCTCATTGCCGATACGAGCGGTACGACCGATACGATGAACGTACTCAGTGATACCTTCATGCTGTGTGGAGGGCAAGTCATAGTTGATGACATGCTTGACGTTGGCGACATCAAGACCACGAGCAGTAACACCGGTAGCAACGAGGATGGGGCAGCGAGCGGTGCGGAAGGAACGCCTGGTTCATGGTTAACGACATGTTACTCGGAGCTGGGCCGAAAGACTTACAGAGCATCCTCACGCTCACGCTGTGTACGGTCGGAATGGATGGAAGTACACGGCAAACCCTTGTTGTAAAGGAAATCATCGACCATATCACATTTTCGCTTGCTGTTCACGAAGATGAGCGTACGCTGGGGCTCACTGGAGAAGATCAGGTCGAACAGAGCCTGGTCCTTTTCGCGCTCATCGACGTAGACGATGGTTTGGGTGATATTCTGGTGAGTACTGCCGACACGACCAACCTTAATACGAAGGTAATCCTGGTCCATATACTCCTTTGCAAGGCGGCGAGCGGACTTGGGGAACGTAGCAGAGAACATGAGATACGTATGGTCTGCATCCGAGCTGACATCTGCCGGAAGGTCAGCAAACGCTTGTGAGCATGGGGTGAGCTACGAACCGGAGCCAGAAAACAGCTTCGCCATGGCCTCTTCCCAGCCAGAGGAGAGAAGCTCATCAGCCTCATCGATGACTGTGAACCTGCGTACATGTCAGTGAAGATGACTTCGTACATGGTGAATCTGACTTACTTTAGTCGACGGAAGGACAGCAGGTTCAGGTTCTGCATAAAGTCCATAAGGCGACCGGGGGTAGCGATGAGAATGTCACAGCCCATCTCGAGCTGCTCGCGCTGGTTGCGCGTAGGAGCACCTCCGTAGACGACGCACGGGCGCAGCATAGTGCGATAGCAGAGGCGACGAGCCTCATCGAAGATTTGGCAAGCCAGCTCTCGGGTGGGGCAGACGACAAGCACAAGAGGCTCAGCGCGGACGCGGTCTGTAAGAGGGTTGTAGCGAGCAGGGTTAGGACGTGGAGCCGCAAGCTGACGAGCCTTGCCCATAAGCTTAGACAAGATGGGGAGCAGGAAGGCCGCGGTCTTTCCAGAACCTAAGGAGAGTCAGTCAGAGGCAATTAGCTGTTGTCAATGTAATAAAATACCAGTCTGAGCAATGGCGACGACATCGTGACCGGTCAAGACTGCAGGAATGCAGTAGGACTGTATGGGCGTAGGGGCTGAGTACTGGCAAAGCTTGACGTTCTCGAGCATGACCGGATGAAGCCCAGCATCGTCGAACTGTAATGTGGTAAGCACAAAAGTTGGGTGAGCTGAAGGTCAGGTAACTCACCTCGCGGACTGGGTGAACTTTCTCAGGGCCCTCGACCGTCACCTCGTATGAAAGAGCCTTGATAGCACCACCAGCACGCTGGAGGTTCTCGTCCTGGAAGAGCATCTTCTCCAACTCGGGATTGGGCTCGCCGACGTCGCCGAACTCATCATCCCACTGGTAGATGGCAGCATCGGACAGCCACTGAGCGTCCTTACGAGTCTCATCGCGCTCAACGTCACCGCCAACGACTGTCTCATAGTTGAACGGAATGGGGTTGTTCCTATGCGTGTCAGTATCTGCTCTGTTGCGTCTCCATTGTGCAAACCAACCAGCCGGCATTCTTCGCACGAGCGAGATCTTGAGCAAGCTGTTCCTTGCGGGCAGCTGCAGCCTCCTCGCTCATAGGAGGAGGGGCGGGGCGAGCGTGAGGGGTCTCGCCTGCGTCAGACATGACGAATGGAAGTAGACAAGGAAAGAGTGGTGCTGCTATAGTAGAAGGTGAGAGTGAGTGAGCTCGAGGAAAGGTGTGGAGGTGAGTGGGGAAAAGGCCGTGCTGTTGTTTATGTACAGGCTGAGGACGAGCTATGACCCGGAGCCAGCCCTTGGCGGCAGCGACGACGATGGGGCAAATTGCGAAGCAGAAAGGGCGCTTGCCGCGGAGAATGCCAATGAAGGTGAGAGATTTTGCGCGTAACCTGAAGTTGTTGCTCAAGATGAACGCCTGAGATGCTAAGATCGAGAAATTGAGAGTGAGAAGACACTGTGAAGGAGCGCTTAGGAACTTAAAATCTAGCAAGGAAGCCGAAGTACTTAGGCAAGGGTACTGGGTGCAACTTTACGTACCCCGCTTGCAGCAGGCTCACGGTGAGGAGCACAAGAAGGACGAGCGGTGTGGCTGCGCACTCACCAGATCCACGAAAACGGGTTATTGTCTGAAGCATTCTGAATGCTGAGGAAGCGAGACAAAATTGTTTACAGGAGCAGTGCGGTGTTCGTTTACACAACGGTACGAGCCTACCTCCATGTGGTACAGCGGCCTCACGAAATGTAAACCCAGCAGCTGAAGTAGATTTAACAAGACAACAGTTTATAAATCCAGAGGTGTGAGGTCGTCATGAGAGCTCAGCCACTAGGCTTTCTCTCTCAAATGCTGGATGTTTGGCCTGTCCTAGGAGGGGGAAAGAGTGCTGGTTGACCTGTATTGATTCTGAAGAATGAAGCACAGAAAGAACTTGAAGTGACGAAAAGAGCCTCAAGCTTCCACAGAGTCAAGGTAATCGCAGGGCCTGAAGCGACATCATGTATAGCTGTAGCTGCTCACAGAAAGGTGGAAAGCTTACCTACCTTTCTTATACTGTTGTCAACACAACAACACTTAGAGTTGTGCGCGCAAACATGAGCTCATGTTGCGATTTGCGTTGTACATAAGATGTTCTCCAGAGCGCCTGTGATTGCCGCCTGGGCTGGGCTGGGTGGATATATCAATGTAGGCTCAGAACAGTCCCCCGTATCATCAAGAATGCGCAAAGATGAAAGAACAGTTGTCGTCATATTTGAGCTAGGATGATGCCATCCCTGAAAGAGCTGTTCCATATTTCAGCATTGTACGAAGAGGCTCGTTTTGGGTGACGCACCAACGAAGAGGAGGTCAACCCCAGTGGAATGCAACACTACCACACAAGCCTAGAACCCGTCTATGATCTACTGAATACCTCCTCGCCGTGCAGAGATAAACAGAGGTAGCAATCAAAGCCGAGAACCCACATGCTATTGCGCCGTGACGATCTATGCAAGAATCTTGCTAGGGTGTTGGTGTGTCTTCATAAACGAACCTCTTCGTACTCCTCTTTGTACGTATGCCTATGGTGTGGTGTTGAATGCAGGAAGTCGATGGCAGACTTCAGAAGTCAGTTGTGTTCAACAGGGGAATTGAGTCCTCCAGCTCCGCACTTCCAATTGACTTCGAGACTAGACTGAAGACAGCTAGACCCCAAATCTGCGAGATGAAGTCGATCGGTTCGGCGGTATAACGGACTACCGATTGGCTAGAGGGTCGATAATGCCGACCATAGCAACTAAAATTTTGGAACGCGGCGAAAAGTAAACACTGCAACATCCCCTCGTTCTCGAGTAATTAGGTTGTGGCGTTTGTGTGATAGAATCGCGAGGCTCAATTGACTTTGCTCTCTCCTTTTCGCCTCTCCTTGAACGCTTTGCTGCGTTTCTCGAGCCTTTGTATTTTTTGCCCCAGTCCCTACCCCTAAAATCAGGAACGCGTCGCCACAACCGCAGCCATGTCGCAACGAGTTACGCGGTCGCAGGCAGGCTACACGCCCAAGTGAGTCCAGTTGATCCACTCAGCAGTGGAAGGATTGGACGATCGGCAACGGCGGCTGACATGCATGCGCAGGAAACCAGAAAACCCCGGTTTCGTCGAGACACCTGGTCGCAGAAGATCGCAACGTCGCAAATCGATTTCCACAGAAGACACCGAGTCCAATGGCTTTGTCAAGCGTAGCGAAATCAGCTCCACTCCCGAGAAGTCTAGGAGCAACGGACATGCCAACGGAAATGGGCACACAACTGGTTACGCCAACGGACAGACGAATGGCAATGGTCACGCCAACGGCTTCGCGAACGGTCATGTGGAAGAGGGGAATGCATTGAACGGATTGCAAATTGAGGCAGCCAAGAACTTTCCTCCCAAGGACAAGGGCGGTCTGCACGAGTTTGGAGGCGCTCTCGGTATGAGCGCCATGATGACCGGTTTCCCAGCATTGATGTTCTACATGTGGATTGGAGCGACATTCTACGATGGGAAGTTTCCCAAGCCAGCTGAAGGCCAGAGCTACTCAGACTTCTTTGGACACATGTGGAACCTGGTCAAGACAGAGGCCTACCCAACCAACCAGGCCTGGCAGATCTACTGGTTCTTCGGGCTTGCCCAGATGGCATTCTACATGCTCATGCCCGGTGTCTACCGCAAGGGCAAGGCTCTTCCTCACCTTGGTGGAAAGCAGCTCGACTACTACTGCTCTGCAATGTGGTCATTCTACTCCAGCATTGTCATCATGCTGGCTCTCCACTTCACGGGCATCTTCAAGCTCTACACTCTGATCGACGAGTTCGGCCACATCATGACTGTCGCTATCCTCTCGGGTTTCCTGTGCTCAACAATTGCTTACATCTCAGCCCGTGTTCGTGGAGCTACTGTTCGTATGACCGACAATGTCATTGTTGACTTCTTCCTCGGATCTGAGCTGAACCCCAGGCTCTTCGGTATATTGGACTTCAAGATGTTCCTCGAAGTTCGCATTCCGTGGTTTATCCTCTTCTTCCTTTCTCTCGGCACTTGCCTTAAGCAATACGAGAAATACGGATATGTCTCTATGGAAGCCATCTTCCTCCTCTTCGCGCACTGGCTGTATGCTAATGCTTGCGCAAAGGGCGAGCACTTGATCATCACCACCTGGTGGGTTACCTTAACTAATGCGAGTAAATGTCCGCAAACTAACACATATACAGGGATATGTACTACGAGAAGCTCGGCTTCATGCTCATCTTCTGGAACATGGCTGGTGTACCCCTCTCTTACTGCCACTGCACTCTCTACGTCGCCAACCACCACCCTTCGGAATACACATGGCCAACGTGGTTCGTCGTTCTCCTGACGGCCGCCTACCTCGGCATGTATTACATCTGGGACACCACCAACAGCCAGAAGAACCAGTTCCGTCAAGAAGAGCGTGGCGTAGTCGACGAGCGTACCACCTTTCCCTACTTTAAGTACGGCCGCATCGCCAACCCTAAGACCATCACAACCAAGCACGGAAACAAGATCCTGGCTGATGGATGGTACGGCAAAGCACGCAAGATTCACTACACATGCGATCTGTTTTTCGCCATTTCGTGGGGTCTGATAACCGGCTTCAACTCGCCGTTCCCATGGTTCTACTCCGTCTTCTTCGCCGGTATGATCATCCACCGCGCGCTGCGTGATATTGCAAGGTGTCGCGAGGTATATGGTGAGGCATGGACCGAGTACGAGAGGCAGGTGCCTTACCTTTTCATTCCCGGTGTCTTCTAGATATTGCAAAAGCAAGCTCTTCTTTGTCGAGTCTTTCGTCAGGCTTCGGCTTCGGCTACTTTCGTGGGCGCTCTTGGTCGCCATTACATGTTCTGTTCGCATTCCTGGATCACCTTGTTACACACTATGTACTATAATATTCCTTTCTTTCTCGCTCGATGTACGATAGACAGGACCACATGATGATAATAGCAGTAGTAATGCATGTTGTATGAGACGATTGAAGAATCAGAACAATTTCTACAGTTTCCGCTGACATTCTGACATGTGGATCTTGAAAGCCATATAGCCGTTTCCGCGCTAAAATAATGCCAGACCTTCATCCCCTGCCAAACCATTTCATCACTCATCACAACACCCCGCAATCACCAAACACCAAACACCAAACATCAAATATCACCACCATGGATGCAGTTGGCTCCGCAATTCGCCCCATGCTTTCGCCCATCACTCGCAACCTTCCCAAGCCCATCGCGGACTTGGGCGAGTCACTCCTCGGGTCCGTCTGCTACCAGACCCTCTTGCACGACATCGATCTCACCAAGACCGAATGCGTCAAGCTCGCCATCTCGAAGGGTCTAGGAATCGGCATTATCGGCGCATCATCGGTCGTTAAGATTCCACAGCTGCTCAAGGTGCTCAACTCGCAGTCCGCTGAGGGTCTCTCCTTCCTCTCTTACGTGCTCGAATCTGGCGCCTACCTCATCTCGTTGAGCTACAACGTCCGCCATGGATTTCCATTCAGCACGTACGGCGAGACGGTGCTCATCCTGATCCAGAACATCGCGATCGCGTCCCTGGTGCTGAACTACAGCGGAAGGCAGCCTGCGATCGCGGCGTGGATTGCAGGGTTGGCTGGTGCTGGATGGCTTCTTTTCAACGAGAACCAGGTCAACGAGGCGAACCTCAGCTTGGCCATGAGTGCCGCAGGTGTTTTGGGCGTAGCGGCCAAGGTCCCTCAGATCTTGACGATCTGGTCTGAGGGCGGTACTGGCCAGTTGAGCGCATTCGCTGTAAGTTACCCCACGACCAGCATGTCGTGACCAGCAATTACTAACTCACACATAGGTCATCAACTATCTCCTCGGCTCCGCCTCGCGCATCTTCACCACCTTCCAAGAAGTCGACGACCCGCTCATCCTCTACGGCTTCGTTGCCGGCTTCGCGCTCAATCTCGTCTTGTTCCTGCAGGTTCTGTACTACTGGAATGCACCCGCGTCGAAGAACACCGAGAGCAAGAAGCTCAACAAGCCCGTCGCACCAGCTGTCGCGGCAAACCAGGAGGAGATGAAGCGCGCTGTGTCGAGCGGCGCTGCGCCCTCTTACTCAAGCGTCGCTGGCAAGAGCCCTAGCACCAGGCGCAGGGGATAGATACAGTCACATTTGGTGAACTGGAGATATCAGGTAGACAGTTCATTGCTGCTTCTTTGCACTGTCTCATCCAACCTAAACTTTCCCTTCTCATACCCTCCTCCCACCATAAGTATGAACATCCTCCGGCCTTGCCAACACATACACATACGGCGGCGGCGCATCAAACCTATCCTCATACTGTGGCAATTCCAACCCCACATCCCCCTCATATCTGTCCTTCCTCCGCCATATCGCCCTTGCCTCCTTCCTCTGTAGTTTTTGCGGGTGCACTAAGCCGGCCTTGAACCGACTAGGTCCGGGATGAACTGAGGTTCTCTTGCGTAGGTAGTAGAAGAGGAGGATTGAGGTCGTGAGGAAGCCGATCGCGACTATTATGATGAGGATTGCGGTCCGGTGGGGGGTGCAGGGGTTGTCGTAGGTGCCGCATGTTGAGGAACGTTTTAGTAGGTTGTGGAAGGTGGTGGTGGGTGCCATTGTAGGCTTGTGGAGGCAAGGTTGATTGGGGAGCTTTTGGTGTCGTTGCTCCTTCCTGGTAACCTTCGTTTAACGCTCGTTTACTTGATCTCTGACTCCAGAATTGACTTGATGTTTGAATGTGCAACTAAGTTTGTGAGACTACAAATATTGAGAGACATGGGGCATGGAGGCCTACATAAGCACACTTCGCTTCGTGCGCCCCTCGCACGATCTTTGTCCAGCCTCTCCAACAAAGCCTTACAATCCACCTTGTGATCGCTGAGCCTTTGCGGGCCTTCGCGCCAGGCAAAGCCAGGCGCTGTTGGCCATTCTCGTGCGTCGGTGTGAGCCGTTTGTGCCCCTGCACTGCCTCGCAGGTTGCCTTGCACAAGGCGCTTGCGTGCCGTAGGCAGCGCCACAGGCTTAGACCCAGCGCGCCTAACATTATCTTCATGTAGATAACTGGTCGACAGTCAAAAGGACTCGTGAGAAGGAGTCGTCTGCGGGATTTGATGGTTCCATGGAGATGTGGGAGGTGCACGATGAGGCAAAGACGTTGACGTTGTACTTGCAAAGGCTTGTAATTCCCGTCACTATAGCGGTGCTGGCTCGCCTTGCGGATGGCTTTAGTGATGCGGTTCGAACTTGAGACTGAGTATATGTTGCTGGTTGATGGTCTGAAGAATTTGCGCAGAGTGCCTTCCTACTGCACTTGACGTCGTGCGCCTTTGTGATGAATAACGAGGTATCTTTACTGTCAACTTTGATGCAGTTTAGACCTTTCTTAAAGCACATCTAGAGTAGTAGACTGGCTCATCAAGCGAGGTTTATTGTTTATCACGGTTTGGGCTGTAGAGTCTTCGTCGCCTGTAATGCAAGACATGCTCAGAACCTCGTGGCGATGCTCATCAGGCGTCCAGCATCGCGGAACAAAGCCGTCAGCTTCTTGCAATGTATGTATCGACAGTGTCGCGCCTTATACACGTTATACACGGCCTGTACCTTAGGTGACCAAGGCTCATTCCGGTGAGCACTGTCAATGCTTTCATCTGTGGAAACAAAAGCGGATGCTTTGAGACCTTCATAACGGCGACTTCGGCACCGTACCGAGCTTGCTGTACCCACCATTGTTACGCCATGCCTGTCATGCCCGCCCATTTATGTCAAGATACCTCCTTCCGGTAAGATCGTTCAGCTGTAACCTGTAAGTCGCCTCAACTGGTACCCTTTGACTTCCGTGATGCGCATTCCATGAACCATTTACTTCCGCTCTTGTCGCCAAAACGCGATGGATTTGGCCCGGCATCGTGCTCTTTGGCTTCACTAACGATGCGCCTCAGGTACCGCGATTCGTTTGAAAGGAGGAGACAGTTCGATACCTCGAAGTGGATGCTTCACTGACGCCAGGAGAATGGTGTCTGCTGAGCTCACCGTCGTCGCGCTTCATACTTGTTGCAGTGATCCGTGCCGCAACGTAGGTACGCGGGTGTTACGATTAAAAGGCTCAGCTGTTCAACCATTCGAGTGGAGTATTGTAGACAGGCAGTAAAGGTCGGCTTCGAACACTGAGCTGAGAGTGGATGGTCTGCTTCTGTACCTTGCTGGTCAGGTACAGCATATAACCCTAAGCTGCTGTGTTTGCTGCGTAAATTGATCCGCTGGTGGCAGTACTGCTTGAATGTTTCGAAAGTCGGTACCTGCTCGAGCAATGCCGAAACAGAAATTCGATCGTCAACGTTGCGCCTGTAACGGGCCTTCACGACTCAGAACCTGCGATACCCTGCGCAGGTCATCAGTAGACATATAAACCTTGTAGACGTCCGGATATACATCCTCAAAAGACATGTACTGTCGTCACAACGCTCTCGACCAAAACTGCACATCCGCGGGATAGGCGCTGGGACGGCTCGTAGAGGTTAATGCAAGATTGCATGCAGTAGCCGCATTAACATCCTCATCGTGGAGTTGCGATAACAAGACCAAAAGCACCCTTCGTACAACAGCCCAGAAGAGCAATGACATGTCGCAGATTCGGCAGTTGATCCTGAGGCATTCACCACTTCATAGATACGATGCACGTTGTGCCTTCTATCGTCCTCCAAGCTGAGGAGGCTGGCCGCGGGTGATTCGGATTACGATGTTCACCCGTTCCAGGTACCCGTCCCAGAGATTGGCTTTGCCTGTGAGGTGTAAATGAAGCCTCGCCGGAGCACTGCTTCTAAGGAGCGTAGTTCGGGCGGGTACTCTTACGTTAAAGAGAGCTTTTTGGGAAGACGGATGTAGACAGCCGTTATCCTCTCCAAGTTGGGAAGAATGAACGTCGTAGGCTGGTGGTCATGGCTGCTTCCTCCGCCGATTTAGAGTTTGACGAAGAGTTGGTGCTCTTACCAACCCGAAGTTGAGATGGCGCAAGGATGGCGCTAGCACTGGCTCTAGATCGACGCTACTCTGCACTAGATCTGTGGCGCAACCTTAATCCCTGACCTCTGACCTCGAGTCAACGCAGACTCGCAGAGACGCGCCCTCCAACACACGATAGCATATCGTGTCCGGCGTCGCAGCTGTTGTAGAACACCAGCCTCACCCATGCCAGTCAAAATGCACACGGGCTGACCACTCGGGTGACTGCGTGTCTGTAAGTGACACAGTCTTCGGCATACTTGCACGACTCGCGCGAGAACTTCGAAACTTTAGCAGGTGCCGTTCAGCAAGGGACTACCGGTACGTACCTTTGGTCGAGCAGTCCAAGTCCAACCCAACGGCGGAAAATCGTCATCCTCCGCCGGCCGAGCATTGGACCATCTCTCTTGCCTTGATGATGGCAAATTCGACAACTGTGAGTTGATGACACACAGTCGCGTCAAGACCACAATCCAGTTGTCCAACATGTTTTTGTTGTTGGGATCTATGCAGCTATTAACGTTCACTACTGCGGCGTCACCTCACGTGGCATCACACGGATCTATCGGTCCTGCTGCAGCTCTTCCCGCTAAACTCGAGAACTGGCAAGATTACTATCTTCCCAAAACGGTCTGTGTGCTCAGCACTTCCACTGGGCTTAGTGATGTGCCACCAGCATGCCAGCCATTGTGGCACCAATTCGTAACGCATGTCAGAAACTTTATTGGACAGGGCTGAGGAGCACACCTTCTGGATGCCCCGCAGACGCCAAACGTATCAAGAAGCTTGCGATCTAGCGCCGGAGGCTTACCACTTCCACACCCTCCCTCATCTCGTGGGGATTTCTCCGACCGTGCAGCTGTCTACTCTTTACTTCTGCATGTCTTTTATTCGATTTGGGGCAGGGTGTTCACCATTAACGCCAGGATGAAATTGCCTCCTTTCGAAGTAAGTAGTCCTTATCTTGAAGTGCTCTCATCAAGCTCACGTTGGCTAGGTAATCCTCACATGGCCCAAGCCAAACTACGCCAACCCTGTGACACGCGGCGATGCACTCCTCATCGTCAACTCCATACTCATCGCGCTGGTAGTGATAACTGTTGGGCTGCGCATGTACACGCGTATAATCATCAAAAGGTGGTTTGGGCTCGATGATGTTTTCATCCTACTTGCGTTGGTACGCATGTTTCACGCCCATATTGACTTTCCTTCTAACGTTCGATAGGTCTTTGCCGTTGGGTTGACTGCTGTCGTTTTGTTGGCAAATCAGCGGTATGGCTGGGACAGACACCTCTACGACATACCTCTCAACAATCTTACGCCAACCTTGAAGATCGCTATGGCTGCCAAAGTGGTGTTCACGGGAGCCGCAACATTTACCAGGTTGTCTCTCCATTGCTTCTACTATCGCTTGGTCGCCGACACAGGGAAAACTTGGTTCAAGTGGTGTATCCACCTTAATGTTGCCTACACCCTTGGGATCTTCATATCATTCCCGTACGTCTGCTCCACTGTCAACTGCTTGAAGGACGAACATTCATTGGCTAACACTTGTCAGGTTCATTGCGGTCTTCCTATGCACACCGGTCTCGGATTATTGGGTGATAGGCTCGCCGGCTGACAGCTGTATGAACGAAGGCACTGTAACTCTCATCTGTGGAATCATCAACTGTGTCGCCGACTTCGCGACCACAGTGACCCCGATCCCACTCATCCTGGGTGTAAGTACTCATCTCGTCTATAGCTGCACATCGCTCATCGACCTAGCTCCACATGCCCCGCCGCCAACGCCTCGCTGTCGCTTGTCTCTTTGCTATGGGAATCATCGTTACTGTTGCAGGTATTGTCCGGACTTGGTACATTTACAAGTCATTGGTCACGACTTACGATAACACTTGGTAAGCCTCTTAACCCTAAAGCAACTCGATTCAACAACAGCTGATGACGTTGCAGGTATGCGTACCCTCTCTGGATCGCTGCTGCAGTGGAAATAGACCTCGGCGTTATCTGCGCATCAGTCCCAGTCCTAAAGCCGCTGCTTTCGAAGATCCCCTTCAGTCTGTCCGGAACGTTCTCAGGCGGCATCTCGCTAAAGAAGAGGTTCACCAGCTCCGGCTACAACTCGAAGGCATCCAAGACGTCGACCACAACTGCTGAAGGCTCACGAAGCAACCCGAGCGCATCGAACCTCTCATCGAAGCGAAGATCAGAAGCGATTCGGGCTGCGCCAGACCTCGACCAAGACCAAGGCAGAAGCTACGAGCTGAAGAACTGGGACGAAGAACGCGCCATCTCAAGTCCCGAGCCTCTCGATCAGACAAGAAGGAGTCAAAGCCAGGAAGCTATACTCAGGCCAGAAACCAACGAAGAAACATCAAAAGGAGGAGGGTTCCAGAAGATCTGGCAAAAGATGCGATCCGGGGAATCGGAATCGTCAGGATCGAACGAGGACATGACGATCAAAATGACTTCAGAAGTCGAGCTCTCGAATGAGCCAGCAAGCGCATATAACTCAAAACGCCACTCTCGGCACAAGGACGTCTTCAAGCAGCATCGCGCCACAAAAGACCACACGTCACCGTCACCGACTCCCAAGGACAGATGGATCTGAGATCCGGCGATTGAAGTAGTAATATCCGTTGTACAGCATTGACGATTCATGATTTGCATTTCCCGGCGTTGGATCAGGCTATCTGTCAGGGCGGCTCTCTTCTGCCGCACTGAAAACTGCATGATACCATTTCTTACTGTTGGATAAGACGCCGGCCTCTGGTGGTTGGCTAGACCACAATTGACGATTTCGGCTGGACTGAGAAAACCACAGCCAAATAGTGCTGCTCTAGATACATAGAAGGACGACATATAAATCATTGTGAAACACACATTCGAGCATGGACGAACATGGCTTTGTTCGGGGTGCGAGAGGTGAGACTGGGGGGCGCTTTGTCTTGGTGCCACCAACGTGCGCTCAACTGAACACTTACTTACATTTGCTATGAGTAGACACACCGCGTAGAATGACGATCGTACTACTGTATCACAACTTGCGAACTGCACATAAAAGGCCTACTCCTCTCGAGTCATTGAGACCTGCACAGCAACAATATCAATACCATGGTATCATCACGATTCATATCGCGTTACACGTACCACCAGCATGAAGGTACCCTTCCATCAAGCTCTGCTTGCCATCTGCACCTTCACTCTAACAGCCGCAACTCCACTCCTTCGCCTCTACCACTTCGAGAAACCAAGACAAACAACTTCAATCCCTCCACGCCACGAAACCATCCAAGTACGCGACGACCTCGAAGAACACGGCAAGATAGGTGGTATGTACATGTGCACCGGCATCAACTTCACCGGCACCTGTAAATACATCCAGCCAGCAATGGGTACATGCTACACCTTGCCCGCACCCTTCAAATCCAGTATCGCCTCTTTTGGTCCAGATCAAGCTTTTAGCGGATCGATTCCAGCATTCGCATTTGGATGCAGACTGTATGAGGATGAGACGTGCAGCGCAGGAAAAGTGAGGTTCGAGTATCCTAGAGTCAGCAGTGGGAAGTTATGGGTCGATCCCAAGAGTGTCCAGTGCAAGTTCTACAATCAGGCTGCGATGAACTTGTACAAGTGGTTGCTGGAGTCTTGATTAGATCATGGCACGCAAGATCTAGAGGTAGACGTTGAATTTGGTTGTTCACTATATGAATACACATCAAAGAACAGAATTTTATCTCCTTCGGCCTGAAGTACACTTTGATGTATTTGTTGGAAATCCATAGCATCCGACAAGTGAGTGACTACAGTCACTTCTTATCAGGTCCCACATAACCTGGCTGACCGGGGCGCTTGCCGTGCCTGCGTGACAACGAATTATGAAGGACGAGTTTCCTCTGGCACTTGTTGCAGACCAGCAGGGCGCATAGAATACAAGGTAGCCTAAACCTAGACCTGCCTGTGTTAGTTTAGTGTAAAGAAGGCTGGGCACGATCGATCACTTGCAGAAGCCACGACCGACTGAGCGCCAATACATTCTGTGATGACAGTCTTGCAAGACACCATGGGAATAGGCTTACTAAAATAGCCTCAGACCGACAGTGGGAGTGGGCGAACCCACATAAGGGGCTCGTGCTGAAATGGTTCATGTGGCTGGGTGCTGGACACGCATCGATTATAACCAGCCTGGACACTAGAAACATGACGATCGTTGGTTTTTGGTGTTCGACCGGAGGTGGAAACGGGCATACCCGTACGAGGCAGCCATGGTGAAGTTGCTTGCAAGATGGGTGCGGTACGCTTCACCATCGACCTGGTGGCAGATGCTTGAACAGCGTTGGCGATGTTAGCATTTTGGTTCGACTAGCGAACGTCAGTGATGTGTGAAAATCATTAACTCAAGAAGGGCTTTCTGGGGCTGGACCTTGCTTGCGGGCAGTCTTCGTGCTCACTGCTTCACGTCAGGCTTTGATCACTGACCGATGGGTAGGATTCGACTGGCACAAAAGAGCGGCAGCACCAGCGGCAGCCATGATTGCCGTCGGTTGAGTGTGTTGAAACTGATGGGCGTGCGGATGGCGTGCCAAATCGAGCAACTGAGAATGTTGTAGTTTCCATGTGTGACCTAAGGAGAGCAGTGGTGAGTTGAAACGGGGGTAGAAGAAGTCGAGAGACTGAGTTGATGGCGGATGAAGTAAAACCCAGTGCCAAGCCGGCGACGGGGCAGGAAGGAGCATGATGAGGTCGCGAGTTCGCAGAAGTGAAGGCGCAGATGGCCCACACGGAACCTTATGGAAATGAATTGGAAAGTACATACGAAGTGACTAAACGAGTTAAGAGTAGTAAGCGATTCACTCCTTTCTTATGTCTTTCTCGCACGCAAAGACGCGTGCGGATGACTAGAAGTCAAGCAAGCATCTGACAGCTTAAGCAATCACAGCTTAGGAAAACCATACCGCGACACGGCCAATCCTGTAACTAATGCACTGACGCCAGCATATACCAGCCACGGTGTGCTCGAGGCCTTCTCTTCTTCCTTCGCCAGCAGCCACCCTGGTGCATTCTCGTCTATGGTTTGCACTGGCACATAGTCCAACTTTGGCGCCTTTGCCCAAGCCGTGGCAAGTTTGGTGATATGCGCCTCGTATAGATAGGGCGCTATGTAGGTTGCAAATACTCTGCCGAAGAGAGTGTCGTATGAGTTCATCCTCGTAGCCTTTCCGGAAAGGTCGGTAAATGCCTTTGCTCGGTCCCATCGCTCTTTCTGGTACTCGACGAATATGGAGGTGATCTCAGACTTGGTGGGATGGCGATTGCGGTCGGCCTTCAGCTCACGATGCAAGATGTTGCAAAGCGCGACGGCATCTTCAATCGCAATGTTCGCGCCGATGCCTAGGTCTGCTGTCATCTGGTAGGTAGGGGTTAGCTAATCTATCCAGTGAATCCCATGATCGACAGCTCTCATCGACTTCAGCCTTGTCTTGCCGCGCCTCCTGAGTTCACCTCAGACTTACCTTGTGTGCGGAATCTCCCACCAAGACAATCCTGCCCGCATGCCACTGTGATAGCACGCCCTCCTCAATTGTGAGGAGACCAACTCTTGTTCTCGACTCCCACAGATCACTGAACTTGATATTCTCGTTCAGAGCAACATCAGCGAAGCGTCTAGCGACCTCTTCCATGTTTTCATTGGTAGCCTTGAACCTCTTGGGTGGCTGGTTGTATTTGTCCTTGAAGACGAGCGCCCACATCTGTTGGCCTTGCTGCTGGAAGAATAACTTCGTCACACCCTGCCCAAAGACAATATTCGTCTCAGCGGCCGCCAAACCGTAGTCCTCGGGTTCGCCCTTCATTTTGCTGACCCCGAACATGGCATCGTACTCGCTGAAAAGTACTGACTTGTCCGATTCCGGGACTGTGTTCGGTTCAAACTTGCTTGCGTAGTCCCACATTTGAGATCTGACAGTACTGTGGACGCCATCTGCGCCAATGACTATGTCACCTTCTTCGACTGTTCCGTCGGTGAGGACTACGCGGATGCCGGTCTCGGTGTGTTCGATGCGTTCAACACGCTTGTTCAACTTGACTGTTGACTGATCTGGCAAGTTATCGTACAAATGAGCCACGCAAGACTGTCGGTCGAACAAAACAGGTGGCACCCCAAAGCTGTTGCTGAATCAGTGATGCTCATCAGGTGCTTTGCGCTCGCGAACATTGACATACAGCTCGTGGAACCTGTTCATAGTACTGCGGTTCCCATTGATGGTTCCATCTGGCCAGCGACGATACTCTGTGGTAACAGGTGTGATGGTGCTCAAGATCTTGGGCAGGAAGCCGAATTGATCAAAGATCCGCTCCGCATTTGGCCAGATGATCAACGCTGCTCCTTTGACAGATTTGACCCTATCGTATTTCTCCAAGACGACATGGTCTATCTTGGCAAGCTGAAGGGCATGCGATAAACTGAGTCCCACAATGCCAGCGCCGACAATAACAACCCGAAACGGCTTCGGTGGCGTTATATCTGTTTGCATCATATCGTCATTTGTTCGCAGGGTGTGTTGCGGTGTAGGAAGATGAGTAAGTCGTTCGTCGTGAGTGGTGAGGTGAGCGAGCGTCAAGTTATGGCGAAGGAGAGAAAGTGTGGGTGGTTGGAGAATGCAGCAGCATGTATGCGTTAGCTGAGCCTAAAGTACGTTTTGTAGACGCCGACCTGGTTAGCAGATGATGCTTTGACGCGAAACCCGACTGCTTCCTGAGCCAAGGTCTGACTGGTGACCTAATCGGTCAATCGCACGTCGACCTACCGTTGGCAGGGCTAGCTAGTGCTTATATGGCAAGAACTTGGGATGGGTTGACAGTGCATGTCAACACGGCACATGTTGCCAAACAACGTGTCACAAGCGCTGTGCCGAGGCAGTGGCTTCTTACGTTGCGACTGACCAAAGCCATAAGACGTAAGAAGGGCGCGTCTGAGCGAGCTGAAATTCATTGGTGGAGTCGCAGCTAAGGCGTGAATACCGGTTTGGGAGTATGTTGCGGTGGACGCCAGGGTCTAGGATCATCAACGACTGAACGCTGCTGACCTGGCTGAGTTGCTCCTGAGGCATGGGAACCCATCCTTAGATATATTTTCGCTTTACCTAGGTGCGAAGCGAGCATGCGGATCGTATGCAGCATTTGACTCCCATGGAATTCGTCATAAGGCGCCTTGTAGGGGTTTGCAGTCCAGATGCTGGGGACAACTCACCTACAGAACTTAATTTCTTTGAAAACAACAGACCCACGCGAGATGTTGACGTCGATCTGTGACTCTGAGATTCGTTCAAGTCTGGATCATCAATCTTTCTTGCCTTGGGGTACAATTATCTGGGTGGATGTTCAGAAGATCTATGCCAGCGCACGAAAAGAGTGCGCCGAATGTCTCCAAAGAGATACAGGCACAGGAGCACTTCATAGAGTGCTGGTGATCAGAGTTGTCAACAATCAAGCGATCTCCAGATTGATTGCCCAACTAAGTGTCAAAAGACCATAGCGAGGCCCGTGTCAGGCCTGATCCAATAATCAATCTGCCTATCGCTTGATTGTTGACAACTCTGCTGGTGATGGTCCGTTTACTTGTGGATACATGGAAAGGTCATTCAGTAATGAATTTTCGATAGGCGAGAGAGCATGGGAGTCGCAAGCGTGCCCAATACGAGACCGTCCTACCAGATCCACGCGACTGCCGGCATCAAAGCACCAAGAGAGTGGGTGGGTTGCGGAATTCACTTGCCTTGAGCGTTCGGCTAAGAGTGGAGCGCGGGAACGAGAGGTATATGGGGTTAAGCGGCTCGGCAATCACGCTAGGCCTGATCAGGCACCCTTGCCTTCGCACCTGCTAAAGGACGCAACCTCACCTGGGGAAAGAGGAGGCGCATTTCGACAACGCGCACGTCTCGACGCCTGCGCATTCTTCGAAACTCCGCCTGCCGCTCTGCTATCGATGACCATACCGCCCTCAGCGTGTCTGGTGGACTTGCGCTCGCGGTAGCCCCACCGGCAGATAACACCAGTGCCGGCGGCGCGTCTTTTGCGACTCACCCTAGCTGGCTCTCTCAACATTCCTCAGCCCTCTACATGGCGCCTGTACCTGATACACCCAATACGCGCATACGAAGCTCCGAAAGGCCACGCAGACGACACATCTCCGACTCGGTGCCTGCCAGCAAGAAGCGCAAATACGTGCCAGGTGGACCAGGAGGCGGGGGACGCTACGTGGATGACGAGGGTGTAGAGACACCCGTTGGAGGAACAGGACCAGGCGGCTACGCGTACATAGGGCCCCGCGGTCGCATCGGACGCCTCAACGCTGAACGACAAGGCGTGACCCTTCCCGATCTCGCGCCGTCGCCCTCATATTCACGACCGCGACGCGAAAGGCCGCCTGCTGGACCGCGTTCCAGCTCGGCTGCTGCAGTCGCCGCCGCCGTGGCGCAAAACGATGGATACAAGCCGAGGGAGGAGCGGAGTTGGGATGAGTTCCACCCAGATCTTGACATCGATACGGAGTTCCCTGTCTACAGCGCAGACCAGATCGACGGCGTAAGCCCTGCAGAATCGGTGCCAGGGACACCTGGACAAGCATCGTCAACTGGCCAGTATGCGGTGGACAGCGGTATCTCTGCCATGCTCGATGGGCTGCGCGCACAACAGACTCAAGACGAGGAGATGGAGGGTGGGTACAATGGCTCGGCCAGCATCTTGGCTACTCCCAAGAGGCGGCCAGGGCGCCCGCCTCGCAACAGAGACTCGATGCTTGCTGGGCTTGGGTCGCCTCCTCGACCGCGGATCAACCCCCTTCCGACTATGAATCCGAGGGAGAAGCTGAATCTACCGAAGCCATGTGTACGCCAGGTCGACCCCTTCAAGGCGCATGAAGAGAGCGAAGGAGTCAAAGTCAACTATGTCGATAGGACAATGGCAAACATCGGTTACCAAGAAAGCGAGGTCTTTGCTAGGGCTGAGAACAACTTGATTCGACTTCCGGAGGGCTCGATCGAGGAGGACCTGGATCTCACGTTACAGAACGAGGCTGAGGGATCCATAACAGCGGTCGCGGTTGGACGGGTAGAGTACGATATGGACGAGCAGGACGACATGTGGTTAGATGCACTCAACGTGCAGCGAAAGGCTGAAGACGTTGAAGCCATCAAGCCCGCGATATTCGAGGTTACCATAACTCAGATCGAGAAGGAGTGGCACGCGCTGGAGAAACGTGAGTGTTGCTTATCTATCTTCTACTCAAGCCAAGTTTACTGACAACACACAGGCATTCCTAAACCAAACCCCAAGCCACCGCAAACACACCGGCCACGATCTAGTAGTGCAGCCGCTGTCAACGGAGAGCCTGCTGGACAAGGGGAGGAACAAGATACAAAATGCGCGATCTGTGATGATGGCGATTGTGAGAACACCAACGCCATAGTATTCTGCGATGGTTGTGACTTGGCGGTTCATCAAGAGTGCTACGGTGTGCCGTTCATTCCAGAAGGACAATGGCTTTGTAGACGTTGTCAACTGGTGGGTCGTGGCACACCTGCTAGTGAGCTTCCGGTACGTCCTTGCCTCCATACGTCCAGCGGACCTTACTGACCTGGAACAGGGCTGCATATTCTGTCCAAATGGAGACGGCGCTTTCAAACAAACGACAGCTATGAAATGGGCACATCTCCTGTGTGCCATGTGGATACCCGAAGTATCACTTGGCAACGTGACATTTCAAGAGCCAGTACAAGATGTCGAAAAGGTCCCCAAGACACGCTGGAAGCTGGTAAGTCCATCGTCATCGAGAAATTTGTGTCACAACTAACTGGAACTGCAGTCTTGCTATATCTGCAAGCAAAAGATGGGAGCATGCATACAATGCGGCCACAAGTCCTGCTTCGAAGCCTTCCACGTCACCTGTGCACGCAAGGCACGCTTGTGCTTGCGGATGAAGTCTTCTCAATCCTCAAATCCACTCGATTCTACAGTACTTAAGGCATACTGTGATCGACATACCCCTTCTGATTGGCGGCGCGAGAACGACGTTGAGGGAGCCATTGCAGACGCAAAGGCCTTCTACCGACACACCATGCGTCACGTTCGCTGGCCGGACAGCCAAGTTTACGCTTTATCGATTGGCTCGACTCATGCAGCGCATGCAATCGACGACGAAGACGACGGCGTCCCTGGCAGTAACAAGCGTAAGCGTGGGCAACCGGCTAAGTCCTGGAGGCTGCCATCTGGAGCACCGGTGGTACCCCAAGCCATCTACCACAATGTCGAGAACGCTCTGATCAAGTTCAATGTTCGCAAACGTAAGGAGTTTGTGCAAGAAGCTTGCAAGTACTGGACGCTGAAGCGTGAGGCACGCCGCGGTGCCGCCTTACTCAAGCGCCTTCAACTACAAATGGAGGCTTTCTCATCCATGGAGATCACTCGCCGTAATTTTGCGGGAATGGGCGCTGCCGGACGGCCTCGTTTGCAGCGACGTATCGAGTTCGCTGAACGTCTTGAGGATGACATGGAACAGATTCGTGTCCTTTGCGAGAACGTTAAGGAACGCGAGGCTGAGAAGCTTAAAGACGTCATGATCCTCAAGGATATCCTGGATTGCGTCTACTTTCCTATTCCTTTCATCCTCAGTCCCATCCTGGATAGGGCGATCAAGTAAGTGAAATCCCTTGTCAACCCTATATTCTCGACTAATCAATTTTGCAGTCATGATAGCAAAGGTGTCTTTGCGGAAGGCTTCGGCGAGCTTAGGACCAAACTTGACGAGAAGGCCTACACGTCTGTCCAGGCGTTCAACGATGACTTGCTTGTGGTGTTGAGCGCTCAGATCGACTTTGCACCTGTCACCAATGTCGGAGATGCTGATAACGAGTTGAGTAAGGTCGCGCATCACAATCTAACAGCTGAGCAGAAGGAGACGAAGAAACTGGTCAAGCGCATCATCAAGAGTGTGCAGCCGCAGATCGAAGATGCTTTGCGCAAAGAAGCTGACATGGCCAAAGCCCCAGTTGAGAAGCTTGTCGATCTCGAAACGGTTCTCGAACAGAAGCTGCAGGGCAGACACATTGCTACTTCTGTCGAAGACGCTCCTCACTACACAACCGAAACCGAGCAAACAAACCATGACGAAGCCACTGAGCTAATGACCAACGGCACTGCCCATGAGGAAGCCGTTCAAAAGGCAGACGATATCCAGCTCGCACCCACGCCCGACGATAACGCCGCTGACAACAATCACTCCATAAACGATGAGGCTGCAGACGAGGCTGCCATCGCGGCTCAACTTGGGCAAGATACCTTGCATGCCTCCAATGGAAATGGGGAGCCTCAGGGCGATGCGATGGAGCTTGACGCCAAGAAGATCAATGGGCGTACGGAGCCTCTTACGCCACCAAGGTCCGAGAAGAACTTACTCAACCCACTTCACAACGGAGGCATTCCATGGTATCTCGAGCCATTCGACATTCATGGTACTACGGTCTACGAACCAATCTGGGCTGGCCGTGAAGTTCTCAAAGCCATGAGCGAAGATCTTAGCGAGCTTGACGACGACGAGCTTGATGGACTCGCAGACTCTGACCCAGTACAGCCAGACGAAGAAGCGGCTGACGCTCAGGCCATGGAATTGCGCAAAGCAGCTGCACGCAAGAGGCAAAGACGTTCGCGAGCGTATAGATGATTCATTTCTTTCTTCTCACACATTGTTTCACCCCGGCATGTCCTTTTCGGTCATGTTATGTATTACCTTTCTCTTTGCATCACATCCTCTGGCTTGATAGATGAGGCGCAACCGGTGTTTAGTTCTCACTTTATGGCAAGACGCCGCGGAACTACCCTTGTGGGATCTTGGAGTTGATCTTTGCGAAGCATTTCAGCAGGGAGTAATGGGATGACGATTGCTGCGGACCGAGACTGGCAGTTCTAGTAATTCAGCTACGATACAGACACGCATATTCCAACTTGACGTCTCTTTCACCATAGCTTGCTGAAACCAAGGGCAAACCCATGTTCTGGCGAAATGTACCAGTATTTCCGAGAAGACGCACGATGGTGGACTAGTGACGCCATAAAGATACGTAGAGTTGCTGCGACAGGTCGCTCTAACAGGGCGTTGGTAGCTGCCCCCTGACTTCGCAATTGCCTCACTCCTCTGAACGCCAAGGGGCGCGCCTGCCTTTATTCGATCTGTCCGCCGCGCACGTCTCGCCCATAAAGACGCGCTCACCTGCTATCCATTCCTCTCTCACCAAGACATCTGTCTATCGTTTATCGCTGTCCCCACTCACCTACAAGGTTGCAACGTCTCTTGCGGCAGCCTGACTAGCGTGAACGCTTACTAAATAAAGGCGCGGCTCTGTCGATCAGCCCTGCTAGAGCTGCCAAAAAATCCAGACCTTCTTGCCGACAAACAACACCTCACCTTCGTCATCTCCCATCACCACTGCCACCCACACCGCAGCACAAGATGGAATACGAGAACGACCAACGCGGCTACGACGGTTTGTCTCAACGCTCCTGTGCCACTGCGCCATTCGCTAACACCGACGGGTAGACGAGCCTCGCGGCTATGAGCGCGACCGCAGCAGGTCACCGCGCCGTGACGGCCGTGACAACGACAACGCCCGCGCCCGCAGCGCCTCTCCCAACGGCCGTGACAGCCGGTACGTATGCTTCAGGTATATACCGATGAGCTATTTGGCTAATACATGTTCAGTGGCCCGCCGCCGCAGCCTCGCGACCGTGAGGCAGACGAGAGCCGCAACGAGGGCTCCAACCTCTTCGTCACTGGCATCCATCCCAGCTTGACCGAGGACGAGGTCACACGTCTCTTCGAGAAGTATGGTGAAGTCGAGCAGTGTAACATCATGCGCGACCCTCACACCAAGGAGTCTCGTGGCTTCGGTTTCGTCAAGATGGTCACCTCTGAGCAGGCAGACGCCGCCAAGGAGGGTCTGCAGGGCGAGGTCCACCAAGGCAGGACTCTGAGCATCGAGAAGGCTCGCCGTGCGCGCCCCCGTACTCCCACCCCGGGCAAGTACTACGGTCCCCCCAAGCGTGGTGAGTATGACTGTTCTCGTTTGGCTTTTGCACACTGACACCAGCACAGAGTTCGGTGGCAGGGGCGGAGGTCGCGGAGGCCCTCGCTATGGCGACCGCTACTCTGACGACCGTCGCGGTGGAGGTGGCTACGGCCGTCGCGACGACTATGGCTCTCGCCGCTACGACGACCGTGGCTATGGTGGCGGCCGACGAGACGACTACGGCCCTCGTGGTGTAGACCGCTACGCTTCCGACCGCGGGTACGGTGGCAGGGACGGTGGCCGTGACGACCGTCGCGGTGGTAGCGGCGGCTACTATGACCGACCCCCTCCCCCAGCTGGTGGTGGTTCTGGAGGCGGCTACGACGCCCCTCCTCCTCGCGAATCGTACGGTGGAGGCCGCTCGTACGAGGGTGGTGACTACGACCGTTCTTACCGCTAGCTCCCCTGCTAATCAAGGTAGAACCCAAGCGGTACTAAGCTAGGTTTCGCAGGGCTACTCTGATCAAAGCAAGCTACTCTTTCAGCACTTCACGCATGTAACCCCATGGGTACGCCAATGGGCTCGCTTTATAATACGGCTTCACATCACAGGGAATGGTCGGCAAAAGTTCTTCGATATAATTCGCAGCAGCGCACGGTAGCACACTTCGATAGTTTGCCATCTTGCAGCTCGACAATTCCCACACATCTTCGGCTCGGTAGTTTTCCTTGGAGAATCGGTTATCAGCACTCGGTAAAGGCTTCTGGGGCATCACTCACAGCCCTTTGGAGCATCAGTCGTCTTGAACATCTACGTCGACACAAATTGTACTTCTATAACTTCCCTTACGATGCAACCTGGACGTCAAATAATTCATCCGCAACACCTGCCGCGCCACCACCACTGTCTAGATATTGTCAATATCACCTGTCATAACCGCGCCCGTGTCAACAGCCTGCGACAAACCCAGATAAAGCGGTCAGCAGTCATCGCCATCCGATCACAAAAGCAAAGACCACCAGATAATTGCGCAATACCCTGTCTCGCCTAGGACGCAGCGATAAGAAACAGATCCACCTTGTACTACGCCATATAAAACAGTCTGCATTGTGCTGCGCGCAAGCAGATTCCAGGCTCAAAAGTTCTGCCTTGTTTCATGCCAGTGCCCGTGACAACAGCATGCAAACGATTGCTGAGGTTTGCACCAACGCAAACTGACGCTGCGATGCCTTGCGCGTCGCGAACACTGGCCGACGGGCAGCTGCAGATGAAGGTGCGTGTCCCAGCTTCCGTTTGTGTACTTCCTCCTTTAGTCTTGCAAATATTTCACCTTGCTTCGCTGCTATCGCGCAACTTTTTGTCTACACGATCACCAACCTGGTAAGAACTCAAGGTCACAGTCCGCCCTGATGTTAGACATAGCTGGTCAGGCTACACAGCAGCGTCTGCGCCAAATTTGGCTATAGCCAGAAGCTTGTTCAGGTAGGCGATACATTCTGCAGGGCCTGCAGCTGCAGCATCTCATCTCATCAATGGTTGCTTTTTGCATCGTCTAAAGCGAGCCATCGATTGTCGACCAGAGTTACTGTCAGTCGTATGGCTGAGGCTTGCCTTCGTAGCTGCTCGTTGAGGTTGTCCAATTTTTGACATCCCCACACGTGCGCGACGGTGACCCTCTCATGGGACGTTTTGGTACCTGGATGCCGTCCGCCATGTTTGACAAGCTTAGACCGGCGCCCGCGAAAGCTTACGTAAACGCGTGGAGAAACCGTAGACCCCGTAGTGTAATTAAATGATCCACCCTTGGAGCTGATCTAAAGCTGGTTCGCATGTCAAAGCTCTCGTCCTGTAAATATAATGATCTCTCAACATTGCAAAAGCAGCTGGAATGCTGCAGGAGAAACAGCGCCACCATAGATGGTGCCCGAGTGCAGCTCGTCTCAGGACTAGCGTTGCACCAAATCGAACACGAACCCCTAAGTCCGGGTTCTGGGCAACGGCTAGGTCCATCGCATCCGGCACCATTGTGATGAGCTGACGTTGCTCGGGCTTGCATATGATGAGCGCAAATACGAGTCGGTCCCTCTTGGGGACCTCGAGGTGACTCTCTGTCCTCTATGCAGCCTCGTGCGCTCCCTTCTTGCTTTTGCATTGTTTGCCATTGTGTTGATAGCCTCATGTGAGGGAGGCTTCCATTATTCACCTGCGATTGAATGCGACAGCGCGCCGCGCGGCTACTCCACTGTAAGCGCATGCCATCTGGTACAGTCTGTGATCTCGTCATGCTAACAACGTGGTATAGAAAGGAACCGTAGTGTCTCTCTCCTGTGTGAGGGCTACCATTCGCTCTTCCTCGCCGCATACCCCACACACTCCTCCCTTCGGCGCAATACAATGACGAAGCGGAAGGTCATTCCTTTCCTCGCCTTTGCCGCGACTGTGTCCATTTTCCTCTTCTTCTTCTTTGGCGAAACAGTGCACAAGACATGGGAAGGGTTACCACAGCACATAGGGCTTGGAGAGCACATAGGGAACAGCCATGCGCACGATGCGACTGGTGGAAGCCAACAGGAACCAGATTATGCGAACTGGAACCCAAGACCAGACTTCAAAGCTGGCTCAACGCTACCAGCAGGGCATAATTACACATCTACCCTCGTGATTGCGAGGACAAAAGAGGAGGATATGGAATGGTTACAACGCGAGATTCCAGGTCAACAAACCGCTATCTACGTCGTCGACGATCCTTCCGCTCCGCTCCACCCTCCCAAGAACAAAGGACACGAGGTCATGGTATATCTCACATATATAATCGACCACTACGACGAGCTCGCCGACGTAACGATGTTCATGCACGCGCACCAACTCGCCTGGCACAACGACGAAATCCTCGGCAACGACGCCGCAAAAATGATATCCCGTCTCTCTCGCCCGCGCGTCTGGCGCGAAGGTTTCGTCAACATGCGCTGCTCCTGGTACCCTGGCTGTCCGGACTGGATGCATCCCGGCGAGACGGCCCAGAACGACTTCAAGCAAGAGGAAGTCCTGCTTGCCAAGTCGTGGTCGGAATTATTTCCTCTCGACGAGATCCCGAGTATGTTGGCGCAGCCGTGTTGTGCGCAATTTGCGCTGAGTCGGGAGAGGATTCAGGCGAAGAGTCATGCGCAGTATGTGTGGTATCGCGAGTGGTTGTTCCAGACCAAGATTCCGGATCATCTCTCTGGGAGAATCTGGGAGTATGTGTGGCAGTTTGTGTTCACGGGTGAGGCTGTGTTTTGTCCGAAAGAACATGTTTGCTTCTGTGATCAGTATGGGACGTGTTTTGGTGGGGAAGAGGAATTCGATGGTTTTGTGAGCTTGAAGAATGAGCTTGCCGACCGCGAGCGTGACCTCAGGGATTGGGAAGACAAATGGAATAAAGTTGAGGAGGCGAAGGAGAAGGGTGATCAAGAGAAGTTGAAGGGACTAGAAAAGCCTGAGCTGGGGAAGGATCAGGAGTTCCACAGGGACATTGATCGGTTGAGGCCGGTTGTGGATCGTTTGAGGGATGAGGCGGAGGTGAGAGGGAAGGATCCAAAGAATAGAGCGAAAGAAGCGGGGAGGGTGTGGCACGAGGACGATGGCTTCTAGTTGAAGTCAATTCTGAATCTGATGTTCTGGTACAGGAAGGGATTTTACAGGTCTCTGGCGTTATATGGGAGGATACCCATCTACAGACTTAGACTCTTGAAGCAGTAGAGCGCAGCCAGCGAGCTGTCATTGTTGTCACGTAAGTCAGTATCGCATTACTCAGGCGGAGCATGTCTACTTCTGCTACATATTGCTAGCCAAACAAATCTTACCGTGTTGGCTCCTACCATCCACTCAACTCACGCTGGATTATGCCATGTAGAACGTGGAAGTCCTCAAGGAATACCACCAATAGACAGGTCTCGATATACTTTGCGCCCCAACGACTCGAGCGCTCGCGCCGGATTTAGCGATAAAGAATGTGCCAAGGGAGTTTGCACAACCACCATGTGGTCTGCTAAATCACCTTCAAAAGGTATAACAACAGGGCTCATACCATTACTGCCATTGAATCTCCAGCACACGTCTCTCAAGCACAATTATTGTTTCTTTTCTTGATGTACAACATTGGCATTGCATCTCTTCCTCACGCACTTGAAAGACCTGCTGTTATGTAAGCAAAGTGTGCAAACACAGACTTGACACGCAATGCAAACAACACAAACGCCATCCCTTCGCCCCCACGAACGCGCCGCCGCTGGTCGGTCGCTGTCTCCTGCTTGTCAATCATACACGACAACGACAAGCATGACGCAGCAAGCAACCAGCACCACAATAGGTGCGCAAACAGCTGCTGCAACGCCATTGCCGTCTTTGATTGTAGCAAACTTCGCCTGCATGTATCGAATGTCACATTACCATCTCTCAAACACCATATTCCTGCCTTCTCGCATCTCGCATCTGCTGTCAAACCATCTCATCGCAAATCAGACTTTATGTTGCTTCGAACAAACCAAGCCATGTATCCGCACCTGACCAAACCACAACTGCTGGGATCTTGCATTCAAAAGAGCGGTGTCTCTCGAGAGCCTGGCTTGCATCGAGTCCATTCGTTCTTCCCTGCCTTGCTTTCTCTTGAGTCTTTGATCAAGTACTTACATTCGAAGTTTGACAGTCTTGCTTCTACAGCCCATCAATCCAGACCTACTTGTTTGACCACGCCCTTCCGATCTGATCTAGTGATTGGCAGCAATGGCAACAAACGCTCCCTACTACCAGATGCGTGCCGGCCAGCTGTCCACGGGTACCAACAGCTCAACCGCTGCCGCGCAGACCGACACACCTCAAGACGGAGACTATGGCCTCGCGCCTATTATAGCCATCAAGCATGCGACTGAGAACCAGCATCTCCCCCTGTACTCCGAACACGCTGCCCGTCAACACGGAGCAGACAGGCAACAAAACGATTTCGAAGAGAATCACAACCTGGTGGAACTTTTGGAAGCTGCAACGACAGCTGCAGACCAAGATCCCGTGGCCATGCATCCTACCGAGACAGCAATTCCGAACCCACAGAGCAAAGGCAAGAGGAAGAGAGGCTCCAGCCCTCTGATCGACGCACCTACTTCTAGCGGATCCCAATCGCAAGACCATGATAGCTCCACCGTGAAACGCCATCGCATCGACACATCATCCACCCATCCCAGTCTCCAAGCCAACAGCAACGACACCACTATGCGCTCCCCTGCCTCCAACACCAGCCCTTCACCATCCCGCGACAGCCTCCTCATCGACGCCCGCGCAGCAGGCGTCCACTCAGCCGCCGCTCTCTTCCGCCGCACATCATCCAATCCAACACGCAAGTACACGCGCCCACCCATGTCCAAGCTCTTCATGTCCCTCAACATAACGCCTGAGAATTTCATTGCCCTGCAAGCACTCGCAAAGGCTTACATGCTCTCGCCTGCGCACCCCGAACGTCAATCCTGCGTCGGCAACCGCGGAAAGGGTGATACTGACATGGTCAAGCTCCGCCTCTTCAACTGTGTGCGAGACTTTCTTGCTGATGGTTTGGGCGAGAAATTCTTCGGTGAGCACGTTGAGAAGCCTGGCGAGAGGGAGAACAGTGAGGCAGCAGCAGCATTGGGCGAAAAAGAAGGTGGAGGGGAGAAGTTGGTGTGGCCGCGAGACGGGAACAAGATCATCAGCCTTGTCACGCCGTTGATGAGGAGGATGGTGACGAACGAGCGACAGAGGCTGTACGCCATCGATACTCGGAAGGGCGGGAAGAAGGCAGAGAAAGACTCTAGCGTCGAGGCTCCCATTCACCAAACCTCACCTGCCACGCCGGTGCACGATGTTGACCAGCATCTCCAGACAGCGCTTGACCCCACACTCCAGCGCCCCGCCGTCCAGAGGCATTCACCTTCCACCCCGACTACGACGACTGTGCAGACACAAGCACCCAATACAACCGCACCTCCTGCCTCCAATCCCCCAGCCCTCTCATTGCCAACAGCTCCCTTTGCACTATTTTCCACCGACACCGTCGAGCCACACCTCACAAACATCAACATCTTCCTGACCTACACCTCCAGCACCTCCAAAAGCATCAAGCTCTACGAGAAGCGCATCTCAACGACCCGTCCCGCACACTTGACCTTCTACAATTACACCGCCTTCCTGGAAGTCATCAGCTCCATGGTCCATCGCGCTGAGCTACTTCACCCATCCGTGAAGACTCCTCAGGACAACTCCACTTCAGAGACTACCTCGGCAGACGCTCGCTCGAGTGAGAGTCTAGTCGGACTCGCTGCGGCTGCGAACGCTTTGCAGCCCGACAAGGACGAGCAGCAGCCTCAGTCGGCAATGGGTGTGGAGGCATCGGGCGCGAAGTACACGGTTAAGACAGTTGGAACGAATGGCTGGCAGGTTATCGATAGCGCGGAGAGTTGGTACCATGTACTCACTGAGCGAGCGTTTGCGACGTGGGCGGATGGCGTGTGTAATGTCATTGTTGAGCTTGGAGGTGCTCACGTGCAGACGGTGGCGAGGGAAGTGGATGGTGTGGCTGATACGACGGAGGGGGAGGTGCAGATGGAAGGCGCGTGAGGACCGGGAGTAATATGTGTGAGGTGCATGGGCTGGCGTTATGTTTGTTGCGTTTTCGGTGTTAGTAGCATCTATATGGTTGTAGGTGGAGGCATTTTGTAGATAGATTCAACTTCTGCATACGCCTCATGTCGTTTCTAAAAACGTGGGCTTATTCGTATCGCAATTATGCAGGTTTTCATGATGCGTCCATATAGGAAGAATTGGGTATATGTTGCTTTTCAATCTTTATGTCTATAACTTCACACCATCCTTCGTCCTCAAGTGTTCATAATCTCACTCGCAAACTTACTCCTTGCCCTGATCCTCGGGCCATAAAAAACAAGAATCCACGGCACGACCGTCAGCAGCGTGCCAATACCACCCAGCAAACTACTCGCTGGACCGTACCCGAGCTTATTGTACATCTGTGTTGTGACGAGGGGAAAGATACCGCCTGTAATGTCGTATTAGTAGTCGTTTGAGGTCACTGACCATTGAGTGTTGACGTACCAAGAATATTTCTGCAGAAAGACTGCGCCGCAAGTGCAGAACTGGCGTATCGATGGTATGTATCCGCTAGGTAGTTGAACACACTGAGATATATGGTGAAGATACCGATTGTAGCGATAGAGACCGCGATCGTGGGTACTTGTGGTGTCAGCGGGGTGTTTACATCACATTGCATTCTTCAACATACCGATCCAATGTATGCTTGACGCGCTCGTCCAGCCGAACATGAACAAGCCAATTGGCATACAAGCACTCTCCACGCATGCAAAGTACAATCGTCCTTCGGGGCTGTTGATGAGCTTGCCGTGCTTCCGGGCAAATTTTTCCTGGTAGATGGATAGCACACTTGCGATCAGAGCGCCCACACACATTGCTGCAAAGACAGCGTTGGCTTGTTGCAGGGAGAAGCCGTGGTTGTTTTGGAAGACGAGGGGGATGGCGGCGAGGGTTAGGTATAGGACCGCCCAAGAGAAAGCCACCCAGAGTGAGAACCAAAAAACGACAGGCTCAGTAAAAAGAAGGTGGAAAGGTCGATAGAGCGAGACGCCGATCATGGTTTTGAGTGAGGCGCGCTCCTCATCGGACTTGACTTTCCACCGTATACGTTGTGAGATGGTGACTGAAGGTTCCTCGGGATCGGGTACGTTGAAGCCGTAGTAGCCTGCTGCTTCGCGGGCATCGTACCACTTGTTGAGTGCTTTGGCTTTCCTTGAGAGGAGGACAGAGCCTCGTGTCTCCTTGAAGATGACGCAGATGAAAGCGACCATGACGGCGGCCATGATGGTCTGCAAGTAGAAAATCCATCTCCACGACAAGTTCTGCGCAATGAATCCAGAAACCAAAGGACCCCAACCTGTTCCGAAAAGTGCAGCTCCAGAGAAGAGGGCCATTGGTTTGTTGCGGTCGTCGGTATGATAGATGTCAGACACAACACCCCCCACCATCGTCGAGAACGTAGAGCCGCCTACTCCGACCAGAAACCGGACGACTAGCATGCCCGCGTACGATTGTGTGAAGCCAGTGCATAGTTGGCAAATGACGAATAGAATGCCTGAAGCGAGAAACACTGGACGACGGCCGTTGATCTCGGAGAATGGAGCCAGGACCATAGGTGCCACAGCAAAGCCTAGACTGATCGTCAGATCTCAGGTCAACTCGGCTTCTCTCTCGGATACATACCGGTTGTGAAAGTTGTGATGCCGACTAGAACAGCAACGTTGCTGACGCCCCATTCAGCCGACATTTGCGCAACACCAGGAGTGTATGACCCTGCAGCATAGGCCGTCAGAGCCGTGATGGCACATGCGACCCATATTGTAAAGTTCTTTCTCTTCTCGGACCAATCGAATGGGTTTGTGTACTTCACGGAGTTTGGCGGCTCTGGAGGTGGTCCGTGGTCGCTGCCCGTCGTCGGATGTATTGACGGAAGCAGACTTGTCGGATGTGGAAGCTTCGTCTCGAAGGTTAGATACCTCCAAACAATTTCTTCATTGCTGGAATCGACAGGAAGGTTGTTGTCGGTCAATTCCTCCTCTTGCTCTTCGTACTTCCCATTCTCCAGGTCTTTGGTGCTGCTGAAGGCGGGGTCAGAACTTCTTCGGGAGTCGACCACGGGGAATGTTCTTATTTCCGGACTGTGGGTTGGATTCTCGACTCCTGATTCTGAATTCCTCGGCAAGTCGATTTCTGGGCTAACTGACATATTGCCATCTGTGTGCCCAAGGCGTCTCCTTCTTGCGAGTTTGGTTGAGGGTCGAAGGAGTTGGTGAAAGTCGATACAAGCAGGAATTGGGGATGATGAAATTAAAATCTAGAGCTTCATAGTCCTAAACGGCCCGGAAGAGACCATACGTGTGGGCAGCTAGGCATCCGTAAGCCAATTAAAGAGGTTGAGCTTTGTCCGGGTTTATTGCTGGTTCCAACAGAATCCGGGGCGCTGGGAAAGCGTTTGATAGTTGTCGGGAATAACATTAGCTAGCTGTGTTGGTAAGCTCGATGGATGGAGGAGCAGCAACACGGTCTTGCCTTGGCTGTGCCAAATTAGAGCCTTCCTTGCGACGGAACTGCTGTAGAATTACCGCCAAAAGAGCGATGGGCTACCTACAGCTTGCGTGCGCGAGACAGGGAGGATGAGATTTGCTGCAGGTTCCTGGAGATCGCTCGGGCTTCACGGACCAGCGCTGTGGGGACGCAGGGATGTCGTAGTGGTCATCCCCGCTCGCTGCTAACGCGTTATTTCCGTATGTAGGCGCGTATTATTAACAGGGCTTGCGATTCAAGAAAGAGTTTACAAAGAGATGATGAAGAGTCGCGCTGGAGTGTGCCCAGATGAAGGTCAAACGTCGAAGATGTCACATTTGTTACAACTCTGGAGGAAGCCACGACCTCGGAGCTCAGCCAACCGTCCGCTGTGTGACACTTGAAGACCCTCAACACCAAAGCAACAATTAGTGAGCAACTTTTGTACGCTTAGAGTTGAAAGCTCCATAAGATTGTCATTGACTGCTCTATGTTACACGCATATAAACAACCTTAGCATCTTACAAATGTATGATATGGGATCGGTGTGCATTGACTGCGGATACTGCCGCGTACCCTGCCGAAGGCTGCATGTAGACACCCTCGCGACATGAGGAGTGTGAGGCGCCAGTGTTCAGGCCTAGCCTTCTTCTTTACCCTCTACTTTCTTGATGAGGAAGCCCAGCTAGGATGAACGGCGTGATATATTTGGTAGGTGACGGCATTCAGGTCTGCCTGAGTGACTCCTCGAGGCATTAACGATTCACAACGTGGAGGAAGCCAAGACTGACCAAATTTGGGACTTTACAGCCGCTGTGTCCTATCAGCTGCGTCCAGTTCGAGCTTTCACCACTCAAATATTTCTCGCCTCTCAAATGGACGAGCCACCATGTCATTTTGGTGGTGGTCGCTTCTGGTATGAGTTGCTCTAAACTCAAGTTTCAGGACAATTACACTCGTCCAAAACGTCAAGACGCGAACCTCCGCCCAGTGTTAACCACGAAGCCAGCGGACGAACGATACTACAGACACTTTGGCTTCCTATTCCGCAGAAGCTGAAGGCACCATGATGGCTCAAGATCGCGCAAGTTCTGTCTGCCGTTCCAACGTGTCCTCACCCTCTCACTGCTCTGGGCGTGAGGGGCATATCATTGGCGCTCCGATACCGCCCCGTATGTGGAGTGTGAGATTGGTCTAAACCACTCTGACGTGGGATGTATGATGGCAGAAATCTTTTTGTATGGCCAACACGTGAGTATTGCGCAATGCCCGCTAGCTGCGTTCGGTCCTCGAGCTTCGTTGTGGAGGGACTTAGAAAAGCATGAGAGCGCCTCACTGCCCCTCCAAATTCTTCTTGCTGTTTTCATCGCAACAATCGCACTCCAGATACCCGTCTTCAAGACAACTCCAAATTTTCTGTAAAGAATTCTCCCTTGCGTGCTCGTTTGGAGCTCAAACGTTACCCCGCGCTACCCCGCCACCCCTCATGTTTGTGATGTTTGAACAATTCTAACGAGGCTGAACAGAAAACACAATGTCTAACGAGACTCTCCGTCTGGGCAGCACTGCCCCCAACTTCAAGGCCGAGACCACTCAGGGCCCCATCGACTTCCACGAGTTCATCGGCGACAACTGGGTCATCCTCTTCTCCCACCCCGAGGACTACACACCCGTGTGCACCACCGAGCTCGGTGCTTTCGCTAAGCTCGAGCCTGAGTTCACCAAGCGCGGCGCAAAGCTCATTGGTCTCTCTGCCAACACCATTGACAGCCATGAGGGCTGGATCAAGGATATCGATGAGATCTCCGGCTCCCAGCTGAAGTTCCCCATCATTGGCGACAAGGAGCGCAAGGTCGCTCTTGCCTACGACATGATCGACCACCAGGATGCCACCAACGTTGACTCCAAGGGTATTGCGTTCACCATCCGCTCGGTCTTCATCATCGACCCCAAGAAGACCATTCGTCTGATCCTTGCTTACCCCGCCTCCACTGGCCGCAACACTGCTGAGGTCCTCCGCGTCCTCGACAGCCTGCAGACCGGCGACAAGCACAGGGTCACCACCCCTATTAACTGGGTCCCCGGTGACGATGTCATTGTCCACCCTGGTGTCAAGAACGAGGAGGCCAAGACACTCTTCCCTGACTTCAGGATCGTCAAGCCCTACTTGCGATTCACTCCTCTCCCCAAGGAGAAGACCTCTGCCGCATAAACGCCTCAATCAACCGTTGGGCACAGTGAGAGCTGCATGACGCACTCGGAGTAGATACAGCGGATACAAGCGTTGGGCATCGTAGATGATGAGCTGTAATCTTAGGCTGTCACCTGGAAGGGCTGGTCTCAACAACCTGGTCCTCATGCTTCTCGAATGGAGTGGGATGTTCTCGGGCATCTGATTCGATGGATGTTTGTAGACTCGATTTACTTCATAGGTCTGAAACGCTCTGCATAATGAAAGAATGACAACCCCTGCTGGTTTCAATGCATGTTTGTTGAATTCCCTATCGATTATTCGGCATTGACGCGTAGGATTTGACGTGTGGTGGTTTGTTCCAGGATTGCTGCCCACATGTTTCTTGTGAGGATCTGTGTCAGTTCTTACACGCTGATAGGCCTTGAGTCCATTCTGCTAGCACTTGATTCGCCACGGCACTCATCAAGTACCTGCAGAGCGGTGGTAGTTGACTGAGCTTGAGGCAGGTACCAAGTCAGATTGGACAGTTCGGTCTGCAATCACGTCGTTGACTCATGCGGCTGCCTGCGCCTGCCAAGGAAACAGGCTCAACTAAGCCCAGTTAGAGGAGAAACAAAACACATCTAGTTCATGTCTTTTGCTGTAACAAACCAATAGCGACGTGCGTGCGCCATCCTCCACAGTAACCGATCTTGAGAGTTGTCAGTCGCGGTCTGCCTACTGGACATGCGGAATAGGACTAGCCGATTTTAGTGCAGGCCAGACCACGCGACGGCGCACACCAGCAGGTCGACGCGGGGCCTAAATCAAGACCCGCATTGCACTTGCTCCGCTTACTGTCATACCGCTCAACCATTGCCGGTATACCTTTGGTACCTTGGAGCACGTTTTGTCGACATCTCAGCCTCTTCTGCTCAGCTGGACCTTGGTGCAAGGAGTAACAGGCCTGAAGGACAACAGCTCACGCCGAGGGCGTCCTTGCCGCATCTGGATTGGTCCCAAAGCCTCTGCGCTCACCTCATCCTCGCTGCCCAGGTGTGCTGCCTCCACAGTGCCAGTTCGCAACACGTCTTCTTTTCTGTCCGCCGCGTCGACCGCCGTTCGGCTGTCGCTTTTTCCGCACCCGTTACTCGTGCAGGGCAAGGTTCTTGAGGTAAGGCCAGTGATCTCATTCCCAACCCCTCGATTCCTTCTCACCACCTTTCTTTCTTTCGATCAGGCTACCACACGTGCCTTTCTTTTTGTCTTGGAGGTTTTACCAATCTCGGCCCTTCAGCTGAGATATTCATTGTTTGAACAATTTGGAACTGCAAGAATCGATTTTACCCTCCACCAGCCTCTGTAACACCTGAGGGCGCTTAGTGCTGCAAGCTGGATCCTGGTACACCACCGAAGAGTTGCACAACAGATGTGTATCATTTCCCAATCTGCAAACATGGCTTCCAAGCCTGCTGCAAATTGTTTCGTTAGTGGTCAACCACCTTGCGGCAAGGCCTGCAATAGATATTTGCTGCAGCTGGCAACGCCTGAGGTACTTGAAAACCAGGGCACTCTCCTCTTTCTGTGTTTCTCTGCATCCCCATGCCATTCTTCGATTTTTTGGTTACTCCAGTAGACCTGACACTGACAATGGCCGTCCCACTAGGTGTTTTTGCTTTCTCCGCAGCAGCCAGTACCCAGCCTCTAGACGACCATCCTTCTTTCTGGAAGAAACCCAAAGCGTTAAAGCTCAAACGAGCTTTGTCGACTCAGAGACGGACTTCTCACGAGTCTACTGCAGGTTCCCTTATCCGTTCTTACCGTTGGACCCATTCGGCCAGGAAGCCCAGCCAATCTGACTCGTCGTCTCCTGTTGAAAGTTGCGCTTCGTCGCATCGATCGCGGTCAAAGCACGTTCCCGTTGTCGTGCCAGATTATGATCTCTCCATAGCACCTGAAAGCCCTTGTATTTCTGTTGGACTCAGCTCTTCGCGTTCTTCGACTATCGAATCGAGTCGCCACCCCAGCCTCTCCAGTTTTCCATCTCCGAATCGAGGTTCAATTGGCGACTCCTCCAGCTTGAGGTCTCGGCATGTCAAGATCGTGATACCAGATTGGGTTCTGCCTACACACCGATATTCTACGTCACCTATCAAGCCCCCTTTCGATCCTGACCGGGTCGAGGTCCCTGTTTTTTCTTATCGGCCGAAGAGTCCGGTTAGGATGGCTCGACAGACGCCCAACACAAGTCGAACCAGCACCATTGATTCACAGACATCGGCGCCGTCACCATCGCAGTTGTATCCCGATGGATTTCGAAGCGGGAGTGGAAACTACAACTCAAGCGTGAATAGTAGCCAGACTAGCTTGCATCAACAAGATGATCAGGATGGGGCGCCAGAACGGCCACCAATATCTTCTGCACGCACACCAGGGTCAGGTATGACCCCTTCCCCCGCGATGGCGCAAACAGCAGGCCTCGCAACACCCTCAAGTTCGACTTCAGGTTTATCTGGACTAGTTTGTAACGTACACCGGACTACCGGTCGCGAACCACATCCTCTAGTAGGTGCGACCACCACGATCCTCGGCGACAAGCTCTACGTCTTTGGCGGAAGGAGACTATCACGGACAAGACCGCAGCTCACCTCAGACTTGTATGAGTTAGATCTTGTCAAGCGTCACTGGACGAAGATCGAGACAAAAGGGGACATACCACCTCCGCGGTATTTCCACAGTGTATGTGCGCTCGGCGACACAAAGCTCGTCTGCTATGGCGGTATGTCGCCAGCAACATCACCAGCAAACCAATCGACCCAGGTACTGCAGGGTACCCCGGCAGATGCGCAACCTGAGGTAGTAGTGATGTCTGATGTTCACATTTACGATGCTGCTACACGGACATGGATGCACGTTGGAACGAACGATGCACCTCAGGGCCGATATGCTCACTGCGCAACAATACTGCCGTCTTCCGCTGTCTTCAGTTCGACTAGCGCTGCCATGACAGCCATAAGACATAATCCGTCATCAGGCAACCCCAATCAGGGGTCAATAGGGATCAATCTCGAGGGCGACGGAGGCGCTGAGATGGTCGTTGTCGGTGGTCAAGATAGTGCAAACCACTACATCGAGCAGATCAGTGTGTTCAACTTGAGGAGTCTTAAGTGGACAACAACAAGTACGCTAGGGAGAAGTTGCGGCGCGTACCGTAGCGTTGTGGCACCCTTGACGAGCACACCTGCCAACGAGATAGGTGCAGGAGCACGTGGAGAGCCTAGATCACCAGACGAACCAACATCGAACCCCACTGGCGAATCATCAATGCTCATATACTCGAACTACAACTTCCTGGATGTCAAGCTCGAACTACAAGTAAGACATCCCGACGGATCGTTATCCGAGAAGCCAATGAACGGCAACTTCTCACCACCTGGACTACGCTTCCCCAACGGTGGAGTTATCAACAACCACTTCGTTGTCAGCGGGACATTCCTGACATCCTCAAAACAAGAGTACGCATTATGGGCACTAGATCTGCGGACATTAAGTTGGGGGCGGATAGAAGCTGGCGGCAACATCTTCAGTCAAGGGAGTTGGAACAGAGGCGTGCTCTGGACACGGCGAAACAGCTTCGTCATCCTGGGTAATCGCAAACGAAGTCTTGTTGAAGACTATAACCACCGACGGATAAACTTTTCAAACATGTGCGTTGTCGAACTTGAGGCATTCGGTTTATACGACAATCCTCGTAAAGTAACGCCAAGCTCAGCATTTGGATCCGTCAGTGCCCCACCGCAGAACGATGGCCTCGACATGTTGGCAGGTGGAAGAGCACTATCACCGTCAGCTATCGAACTTGGTCAGATCGCCCTCGGTATGCGCGAGCTCGCTGACATGGACTTCCTCGCCATACACGGTGAACGAATACCCGTCAATTCGCGCCTTATTGCACGGCGCTGGGGTCCTTACTTCAACCAACTGCTGCGAGAAAGCACACACAGTGCCGAAAAAGACAGCGCCGATGCAGCCACCTTGCGTCCAGCAACTGGTGGTCACCCCTCCCGCATGTCCAGCATAACCATTACGCCCTCAATTCGCACCACCTACTCGGCCGCTACAACCCTCACGGCCAATACTATCACCCTTTCAGAAACAACAGCCGTCTCAAGCACATCATACACCTCCCTCTCGCCACCAGACCCCACAACGCAGCCCCCCTCCCAACGCCCAAGAACACTATACTTGCCACATACGCACCTCACCCTGCAAGCGCTGATCCACTACCTCTACACCTCCTCCCTCCCTCCGCAAAGCAGCCAGCTCTGCACCCCGCAGATCCTGTGCTCGCTCCTGCAACTCGCGCGCCCGTACCACATCGACGGGCTGCTCGAAGCCATCATCGAGCGCCTGCACGCCCTGCTCGACAATCGCAACACAGCCGCTGTGTTCAACGCCGCGGCCATGGCGGCGGGCGGCGGCAGCGGCGTGGCGTTTATGGGCGTGAATAATCTATTCAGCAAGAACCTTAATGGCACGAATGGGGGGTCGCCCAGTACTGGTGCGGAGGGCAAGAGCAGTATGGCTGCCGGCCTAAGGGCGCTGAAGATCGATACGGCTGTGCCGCCAAGCGATGATGAGGTTAGTTCTGCCGTGAGCGAGGGGACGAGCGCAAGTGCGAGCGATTCGGGGGAGTATGGGAGTAGTGGGATTGATGAAAGGGAGGTGTGGAATGGGGTTGTCAGTGCGGTTGTGGGGTTGCAGAAGAGGGGTCTTAGGGGGTTGATGGAGGGCAGAAGGATTAGGGAGATGGGGAGGGGTGGGCGGGAGAGGAGGGATGTTAGTGAGAGCGGATTGAATGGGGAGGGGGTGGGATTGGGGCTGACATGAGTAGTGAGAGATGGAGAGGAGCGGACGAGTTGAGACTGTTATGGGCAAGATATTGAGCATGTATGGGAGTTGGTAGGCATTGTGACTTTTGAGATAGGATAGATTTCCTTTCTGTAGATAGCTTGAAGCAGGGTCGTGCAAGACTAAAAGAATTTGATATATCCAGATATCGTCGCCATATCCGATCCGTATCCCAGAAAGCAGATAACGCCAGATTTGCCAGTCGCGCAGCCACCAACCCGTGGAGGCAGTCGAGGATTTTTTTTGCCGGAAGTTCAGACCACTAAATCCCTCCAGCCTGCCCCTAGACCTCCTCCTCGACCTCATCTCCACCCGCACCCCATCCAAACCCATCTCCTCAGGCTCGCTCTTGACCTTCTCTCCACTCGCTGCACCATTACCGCCACCAAGATTCATCATCTTATCGGCCTCCTCGCCATTCAGATCGCCAGCCTTAACCGCCTTCTTGCCGCGCTTCTTGGGTTTGGAGGCATTCGCCTCATCATCGCCGCCGTGCTCAGCAGCGCGCTTCTTCCTCTACCCACCCTTCTGCTTGAGTGGCATCGGACGAGAGGGTATGGACGAGTACTTACCGCCAGTGAGAGCTGCGAGCTTGTTGATGTCGACCCGATGTCAGCCAGCATGGCCCTCGATGCCAGCTGGGCTGCTGAGAGCTCGCCTTAGGCTCGCTCTGGAAACACTGCCACACGAGCGCGAGGACTTCATTCGCGCGGGAGGTGAGGATGAGCTTGTTGCTACTCACGATGATTGAGGGTGGTGCGGTGGTGGTGTTGTATGACGCAGCTGTGTTATTAGAACCTTGGTGCGCGATGTGCCGGCGATTATGCTAGCAGCGGTGCGAGAAGAGTGGTGGAGAGTGATGGAGCAAGGAGCTTGAGGAAGGAGAGGTGAAGCAGCCCTTACATGAGGACGCTGTGCGCCCAGAATCTGCGTGAGGAAAAAGGAAATTACGTTACAGCCCAGATTTGCAGTCACGGTGAGAAATGGGCAGAGACAAGTAAAGGAAGATTTATAGTCAATGTTCGTTGCAATCCTCGATCAGGTGGTCTTGCATGTCGAACTGATCAATGTACGTCAAGGCCCTCCCATGTCAAGTTGGTACTGCAGACTCAAGTACAGGCCACAAGTAGAGTATGCTGAAGGCCTCCACGCTGAAACCTAGCCCAACACCTGACGACTGCTCTGCTCCAAAGCTCCCGCTCAAGCAAACCTAAACCTGGTCGTTATCGGTCGGAGCGTAAGCATTAGCCTCCTGGAAGAACGCGTCCGTGCCGTTGCTGATGTCCACGACCTCCTCCTTCTTGATGTTGAAGTTGCCAAACTCTTCGTCGTCTTCGTCGTTGTTTGCTGGGTTGCTAACCTTCTTGCCCTTCTTGCTGGGAGTGCCGGCAGCAGCATCCTCGGTAGCGCTGCGCTTGCCAGACTTGGGGGTCTTGGGCCTGCCTACAGCGTTGCCAGACTTCTTTGGTGTGGCAGGGACTTTGGAAGAGCCAGTGGCTTTGGCCTTGAGCTTGCGCTTGATCTTTCCAAAGGTAACGCCAGCGGAAGCGGTTGTGTACTGCAGGATGTTAGTAGGTTGAAGGGACGAAGTGACAACCGTGAATGGTGGTAACATACACCGGTGAGCTCGGCGAGCTTGATATAGTCGACCTACAGTCGGATGTTAGCACGTGTGACTATGTACAGAAAACCGCCAGGGCGGATAGACAAAACACATACCTTAGGGTCACTGTCCATGCATTGCCACGCAAGGGCCAGCACTTCCATCTCCCTAGGCGTAAGGTCGGTCGGGTCAGACATGTTGGCTGACAATGGTGTTGATGGGTGTGTGGAGACTGGACTGGGCGCGCTGAGTATGACTGGAGAATGAGACGTGGTAATGAAGTGACTAAGACAACAACCAAGGAGGGGCAGATGCGCTCTTTTTATGCTGCCACAAGAGCGGCTAAAGCGGGCAAAAACTTTCAATAAAGTGGCTGCTGCTGGGCCTTTGGGATCACGGTGAGAGGCGGTAAGGTGAGGTGAAGGAAACTCTGACAGGCTCCTCTGATCAGCTCGCTGGAACTTGCAACCCTATTGCGGGGCTGCAAGGCAACAGTTGCTCTTATTGTTCTCTGACGGTATGCGGTCGGTCGACTTCAGATACTGACAGATCCAAGAGGTGTTCAATAACAAACCCAACCAGCAGTGATACTTTCGTGTAGACGGTAGTGGGCAATAATCCATTCGTGTACGCCCGCTCATGCAGATGCAGTGGCGACTTCTATATCCGTCGGACTTCCTTGCCCTTAAGCTCAGGTCTCTCCACATCCAACTCATCCCGTAATGCAGCAAACAGTGAATCTCCAACGATGACTGAAAGACCCAGACTCCAGACCAGGGTGATGGCGTAGAAGAAGTTGGCGTTGCCAGAGCCGGCATAGATCCAGAGATGGTAGAACGCCGGTCCCAAGAAGGATGCGTATAATACAGCCGCAGATGCCAGGAAGGTGTAGCGCATTACTGCGAACGAGTCAGTGTTGGTCTAGTGTGTGAGGGGAAGGGCCTTACGAGGGAAGAGGTGACGGAACAACGGCACCAGTGATAAGTACAACGCCGCATCTGCAATGCTGGGGTATGGTATGAAGACCGCAAAGATACCAGTCAAGGTACAGGCAACGAAGAGTGGCTGCTTGTGCAGTCGAATAGTAAGGCCAGGCATGTAGGATGCTGCGTGCAGCCAGAATACGCCAAGGAAGAACTCGCGGAACGAGTCAAACATCTCAATGAAGAAGTACCACCACAGCCCCACGTTCGGTGTAAGGTCTGACAGTAGAAGACGTACACCGTATGTGGCAGCCAAGAAGTCCCAAGACCCTGTCAAGAGAGCAGATGCAACGAGCAGCCCGCCGCTCACAGCAGTCAAGCCCAGTGTATGTGTGATTGTGAACGACCAGGCACTCGGCGCAGTCTTTGACTTTGCTGCGCGAGCGTCGTACAGGAGGATGAGAAGCGGCGGGAAGAGGAGGATGGGGTGCATGCCGAGGTATGCAGCGAACGAGAGGGCGAGTGTGAAGGTGATGCTGGCTCCCTGGGACGCCTTAGCCATGGCTGTGAGGATGAACAAGTTGGTGAGGGCTGAAGTCGAGCGCGCAAGGCAGGTCAGGACAGTGAACGGGTTGTAGAGGAAGCTGGCATATATCAGCATACAGTCGGCATGTGTGTAGGCTATGTCGTACCCTGCTGCAATCGCTGCACTGCTCCATCGTAGGTCCCTCCGCGAGGATGAGAACAGCCTGGAGACAGCAGCTGTCCCACTCTGAGCCACCTGAGCCAAGGCATACGCGCTCAGAAGATCGACCACAACGAAGACGAGGTTCGTGGCGAATGGATGGTGCGATGGATTCGGTAGCAGTGAGAACAATGGGAGAAGGAGGGGTGCCTGGTGGTAGAGGCCGCCGTCATATGGCGAGACATTGTGGGTGTAGAGGAACAGTCCCTCTTGTACTACGAGTCGTGTCAGATTGCTGTTGTCTTCCTCGCCTCAATTGGTACTGAATACAACATACACCTCTTGAAGCTTGTCACGGGAGTGGACACCTCGACGCGGCCAGCAAGGAGACTGGGAAGGCCGGGAAAGACGGTGAACAACAAAAGCCGCAGTGCAGCCGCCCCCCCAAAGAGGAGTGCTTTCTGCTTGTCGACAGCCATCTCCGCGGTGTTACGAGGAAAGACGGGCCATGACGAGCATGTCAGGCATGTCAAGCGTCGCAGAGCTCTGGTGGTGTTCTGGCGGCTCCGTGGACCCCTGCTTCTTTAGCGCGGCGGGTCATCCTCGGAAGTCTCAAAAAAAGTAGGAACGACTCTAGTCCCGCCTTCCCAAAGTTCGCGACCTCGACAATCCCGTAAAGTGTACCAGAACTCACACAATGGCCGGTCGCTCCAAGAAGAAGGGTACGCTTGAATGCTGCACCCGTACACTTTCATATACTAACACCTGCAGGCACCTCTGGTGCGGCGAAAAACTACATCACCCGTACTCGCGCCGTGAAGAAGCTGCAGATTTCGCTCCCCGACTTCAGAAGATTATGTATCTTCAAGGGAATCTACCCCCGCGAGCCGCGCAACAAGAAGAAGGTCTCCAAGGGCTCTACCGCTGCCACCACCTTCTACTACACCAAGGACATCCAGTACCTGCTGCATGAGCCGCTGCTGGCCAAGTTCCGCGAGCACAAGGCGGTTGCAAAGAAGATTGGACGCGCGCTCGGTCGCGGCGAGTCTGGAGATGCGGCGCGCCTCGAGAAGAACCTGATGCCCAAGGTCAAGCTCGACCACATCATCAAGGAACGCTACCCGACCTTCGTCGACGCCCTCCGCGACCTCGACGATGCCCTCTCCATGCTCTTCCTGTTCGCCAACCTGCCCTCCAGCGAGCACATCCCTGCGAAGACGATTGCCCTCTGCCAGCGCCTGACCCGCGAGTTCGAGCACTATGTTATCACCTCCCACGCCCTGCGCAAGTCGTTCCTGTCGATCAAGGGCATCTACTACCAGGCTACAATTCAGGGCCAGGACATCCTGTGGCTCGTGCCATACCGTTTCGTGCAGCGCACGGGTGGAGACATCGACTTCAGGATCATGGGCACGTTCGTCGAGTTCTACACAACACTGCTTGGCTTCGTCAACTACCGCCTCTACACCTCCGTCGGTCTCGTATACCCTCCCAAGTTCAACGCCAAGAGCGACGAGCAGGGCGGTGAGCTTGCGGCTTTCCAGCTTGAGGGCAAGGGTGTCGACGCAAACGGTGGCGCAAACGGCGAGGACGAGAACGCAGAGATCAACCCCGAGGCGCAGGCTATCGCAGACAGGATCGCAGCTGAGGGGGATGTCGAAGAGGAGGTCGCCGAAGCAATTGTCGCCGCTGCCGGGGACGCCGAGGACGACGACGAAGAGCAGGCGACTGAAGGCATCGACAAGTTCGAGCCAACCGCTCAGGACGGCGACGTCCTGCCCCAGCCCCAGGCCAGCCGCGCCGAAGCCGGCTCCCTCTTCGCACCCTTCACATTCTACCTCTCCCGCGAGACTCCCCGTGCATCCCTCGAGTTCATCCTCCGAGCCTTCGGCTGCAAGCGCGTAGGCTGGGACTCGATCCTCGGCGACGGCGCCTTCACAACCAACGAATCCGACCCCTCCATCACCCACCAGATCATCGATCGCCCCTCGCTCGCCAACGGCGCCGCCATCCCCGTCTCCAACGACTCCGAAGACGGCGCACCGAAGGCGCAATGGCCGCGCTCCATGATGCCCGGCCGCACATACGTCCAGCCCCAGTGGGTATGGGATTCCATCAACCAGGGCAAGCTTCTGCGCCCCGACCTCTACGGCCCTGGCGCCGAGCTCCCACCCCATCTGAGCCCCTGGGTCAAGCCCAAGAAGGGTGAGTACGATCCTAACCTACCCCTTGCGGCCCAGCAGCCCGAGGGCGAGGCCGAAGCGTTCGAGGACGAGGCCGACGAGGATGCATTCGACCCCAAGGACGACGACGCGGACATGGACGCCATCGTCGACCGCGCCGGCTCCGTCGAAGTCGGCGAGGGCATGGACGTCGACGGGTCCTCCGACTCCGACTCCGACTCCGATGCTTCCTCTGCCGACGATGCAGCACCAGCCGCCGAAGACGACGACGAGTCCGACGCCGAATCTGACATCTCCGAGGGCGAAGCCGCACGCCTACAACACCAGGCCGAGCTCGAGGCTGAGGCAACAGGCAAAACACTCAAGAAGGCTGCACCCACCAAGAAGGAGCAGAACGCCGCTATCCGCAAGAAAGCCGACAAGGCGCGGAAAACAGAAGAGGAGGAGCGCGAGAGGCAGAAGATGATGCTGAGCAACAAGAAGAGGAAGCTGCTCAAGCGCATCGAGTACGGCGCTAATAAGCGCGATACAGAGTCTGAGGGCCTGAGGAGAAAGAGGGCGAAGTTGGAGAAGGCGAAGGCGGCTGCTGATGCGTTGTAGAGCTGCATAAACAAAATGGGATGGCTAAGGCGTTGAGGTGTTCAAGATGCTGACGGCCATGAGCATCTGTTGTAGTTTTGTTAAATGTATAAGCATTTTCATTTCTGACTATCTGCTGTTCTGACTATCTTCTATTTTGAGTGGAACGTGTGCGTGAACATATCCTTCCCTACAAACGATGACATTAAGAACGTAAAATGAGCAGTCTTCAAGGATTATCGATCCTATTCAAGAAGACCATACTGTAACTTCAGAGAAAGACACGACGATTGCATATGCAGGATAGGCGAGACCATGACGTTTGCGGATGGTATTGAAAGACTCGATGTGAGGAGTGTACATGCGAACTCGATCCAGCCGTTCCAACCCATATCTTGACCAGACCCGACCCACACGCCCATGGCCCATGCCAACGCTAATATATCATACAAAAGAGAGACAACACCACCAGATGGTGTGCCGTAAATCTATCATCATTTTGCAGAAGATGTGACATAAAAAAACCTACTCCGTCTCCTGAGTAGCGGCCTGCTGCTCACTGGCAGGCTTCGCCTCGTTCACTTCACGCTCGATGCTCTGCTCCTTCTTCTGGTCCTCAACAGCCTCGACTGTGGGAGGGACATCGCTAGCCTCAGCGGCCTCGACAGCCTCCTGAGTCTCGGGGTTGCGGCCCTCTGCATCAGGGTGAGGGGGTGCGACACCGTGCTCCTTGGCAGGCTCGTGAGAATCGACAAGGCCTTCGTAGATCTCGTTGCCTTGGGCATCGACGATCCGTGTCCGTGTCTCGTAGCGGGTCTTGAAGCTGACCTTATCAGCGAGAGCCTTGACTTCCTCCTCGTTAAGGATGCGGCCGTTTTCATCACGGTACTCCACGCGCTCCTCCTTGGAGACGACGGGAAGGTCAGCCGGGACAGATGGGGCACCCTCAGGTGGTGGCGAGACGACTGCCTCTCCCTCAGCCTTCTTCTCCTGTTGGATCGGCTGCTGCTGCTCGTTTGACACGGCGACAGGAGGTGCAGGCGGTGGAGGTGCCGCAGACGAGGGCACAGCAGAGAGTGAGGGCACAGCGGTCGATTGGCCACTGTAGGCATCATACTATATCAAATCAGTCAATGTCGCGTGTGAGAAAAGGATCGCAGCTTACCGAGTTAAGGAAGTTGTTGCAGTCCCAGTCCCATGTGGTGAACAGCTTGACGTTGTTGCACTGGCTCTTGGTCCATGCATTACCGTATGCGAGAGGTGCGTAAATGGTGAAAACGGTGATAGCAATGGCAAGGATACCAACAGCTGCCGCTTGGCCAATGGCGGGAGTCTTCTTAAGACGGAAGATGTCGAAACGGTAGCTCACGAAATCGTAAATCTGGCAGAAAGCCATGATGGCGAAGTAGAGCGCTGGAAGGTAGTGGTGCAAGAACAGTTGACGTGCCATGAGGTAGAATGGGAAGTAGTGGAAAGCCCATCCGAGAATGGACATACCTACTTCGTAATCGAAGCGCTTGAAGGTGACATTGTTGTAGTCACGGAAACCCCGCTGCCATCGAATAACGGCAAAACCCTTGATAGCGGCGTACAGGACGATGAGGGCAGAGGAAGTCCACCAAATAAAAGGGTTTCCGATCAAATAGATTTGACGCTGCGCTCGGTCAGTAAAACATCTCTCAGCGAACCCAGGAGGTACTCAGGTACGTTTCAGAGACACTTACGTTGTTCTTGCCCCAGAAGTTAATTCCGCGCTGAAGAGTGGGCCACGATGGAGGGCGAGAGTCCCAAGCGTGCGACTCAGTGAGGCCAGCGTTGGTCTTCCACATAACCTTCTGCAGCTCCCAGAACTTGCCGAAGAAACCAGGATTACGGTAGTTGACGCGCTCAGCTGTCTCGTCCATCTTGGGATGAACATTGCCTTCAATGTACCAGATGCTGTTGGGTAGAGTACCTCCGCGCGCACATGTAACCTCTTGCTGCTCGAAACCCCACTCAGGCAACTTGACTTTGTGCGAGAAAAGAACGCAGCCAGTCATAACGTGGACAAGCCTGAACTTGGTCTGAATAGTTCGGAGACGCTTCTTCGCTTCCGCTCCGTCGGACTGCTTCTTAACAATCTCAACGCGGAACAAGTCGTTAGCATCACCCTCAAATCCATCGTAACCGTAGGCGGAGACTTCGTTCTGCCAGTCAGCCTCGGTGACGGGAGCACGGACATCGTGAGAGTGCAGACGGCGGTCGGTGGTGATGTGGTAGAGCCTGATGACACCGCCATCCTCGATGTTGTACGGCCCAAGGTCATCCCACGCCTTCGGGCTGGTCAGGTTAGGACCAGTGTAATCTTCTGGCATGATCGGCAGAGTCTGGTTCTCCATGATCCAGATATTGTTCTCATCCTTGTGGGGGTAGAGAGTGATCTGCTGCTGCTTGCTACCAGTAGGGTACATGTGGCTGTGGGAGTGGAGGTAACCACCCTGTGTGTTCCAGTGGCGGAGCGAGACACGACTTCCGTACGCGACATCGGCCGGGACATCCTGCATACCCTTGGAATTTAGGGTAGCCTGGAACTCAGAGGACATGAAACCATCACCGTCACCGGGGTTGACCAGGCAAACGAAGTGAATAGCGAACATGGCCATATAGAACGAGATGGGAATGACGACCAGACAGAACAGACGGGCGAAGAAGTGCTTGAACCACAATCGAGGGGTGACGGTCCTTGTGTCGCCGAGCAGAACCCAGAGCTGCAGAAGCGTCAAGCTGCCGACCCATGCGATTGTGAAGAGTCCAACCCACTTCACACTGGCTGTAGCTCCCAGACCGAGACCAGTGGCTGCCAGCCAGAACCACCATGTTGGCTGGAAAGCCTTCTTTGGTCCTTGTTCGTGCTGGTTTGTGAAGGCTGTCCAGGCGAGCGCGGTGAATGCAGTGAAAATGATGAGGGGCGAGTCGAGGAGGATAAGACGGGACTGGGTGACAAGCGCATTGTCTGTTCAACATTAGTATATGTCCAGATCCAGTGAAGTGCCATAGTCCTACCGAAGATGACGAGACCTGCTCCCAAGGCTGCGGTGGTAGTACGGCAGCCGGCAGCCTTGAGAGTCAGGAACATGGTGGGAATGGTCAAGATACCGCAGATCGCGGGGAAAAGACGCATTGTCACGTATGGCACACCCGGCTCCAAGTAGTCCTTGCCAATGTCCTTGAAGTCGAAATCGCCGTTGAATCCACCCAACCAGCCCGTAAGGGCAATGAGCATCTTTGCCAGCGGCGGGTGAACGTCCATGAAGAACTTGCCCTTGATGTACTTGCTCGCGAATCCACCAAAGCTGAAGGCACAATGTTAGCTAGCATTCACATGCCAATTGGGGTGACATACTGGACTTCGTCGAAGACAACGCTGCTGGGCTGAGCTATCCTGAACAGACGCACAACACTTGCAATGACCGTCAGGAGACCTAGGAGCTGCCAATCGGAGCCCGGCAGGTTGAAGATGTCATGGTCTTGCACGCCCTCAGACTGATAGCCCAGGACTGCCTGTGCTTTCTGCTGTTGCTTTCGTCCATTTGGCGCAGGTGATCGTGCTGGGGAGCGCGCAGGGGAGCGCGACGGTGATTTACCTGAGCGGCGCGATTGCGGCTTTTCGCTCAGGTACTGGTTCGATGCCGTGCGGTTCGCCATGGCGGCGGGCCCTCCCAAGAAATTGTGGTTTCGACTAGGTGGTGGGCTGAAGCTACCGTGGACAGCTCCAGGAAAGTGGTGGGAGAACACCTGTCAGCTCTCAGCAAGAACAACGAGTCTTAATGAGAGTACGAAGGGACAGCAAGTCAATGCCGAAAGGTGGGCAGCGCAATGGTTATGAGCAGCGCCAGGGGGGCCACAGAAGATCAAGTACCCTGTCCTTGCTTAGTACTGGGGGGTTCGGGGAGAAAGTACAGCTGGCTCTCCCGTGAAGCGCTATCTCTCGAAAGGGAAACGAGAACTATTTCGAGGAGCAGCCGCGTATTCAGCGTCATCAATGTGAGCAACTGAAGAGAAATCACTGTAACATATAGATTCACTCGACGCGACTACTGACACGTCTACACTGTAGTATAGAAAATTGTACGCAACGGCTAAGTGTTATCATTTTCCTTTGACAACGCGCCAAGTACTTCGCGATGTGAACGTGGACGGGACCGTGCGCGCCTGCCTGCTGATCTGCCAAGCGTGGAACGCGCCTGCCGTTCAGAAGTTCTGTTCGGCGGTGCAGCTCCACCTCCGCCGCTCTATCGCGATACATATCCCACCATGGCGGTCACAAATGGAGACAGCGCTGCTGCAGCTGCAGATCTCGACGTCAAGCCTCCTGAGAATATCGTCATTCCTCCAGCGAGTGTCCGTGGCAGTGCCGCCAAAACCGCAGATTTCGTTCATCGTAGAGGCGATGCCGCACTCGCCGGCCTCAAGCAGCGCATTGCCAACGACCCCAAAAGCCAGATTACCTTCATTCTAGACGACGACCCATACAACCCGTACTTCCTGTGGTATCTAGAGCAATTGAAGGCCGGCCATGGCCCCGCTGCAAAGGGCGCTGCCCAGCCTGTACCAGAGAAGCCAAAAGGACCTCCAGAGCCAGCCAAGTTTCGCTTCTCTGCGCGCATGCCAAATATCAGCGCTAAGGATCTTGAGGTGCTGAAGCTGACAGCTCTGTACACAGCACGCGTCGGCGAGAACTGGCTAAAGGAGCTACGGAACCGCGAGTCTGGCCACTTCCAGTTCGACTTCCTTCGACCGAACCACAGCTTTTTCCAGTTCTTCAGATCGCTTGTCGACCAATACAAGATACTACTCGAGGAGGAGCAGACAGTAGAGGCGCGCATCGAGGAGCTGCAGCAGAATATCAAGAACCGCTTCCATGTTCTAGAGCGAGCGAAGGGCCGTGCTGAGTACGTCAAGTACGTCTCGGCGCAAAAGGAGAAGGAAGAGAAGAAGGCCGAGGACGAGAAGAGGGAGTATGCCACGATCGATTGGCATGATTTCACCGTTATTGCAACAGTGCTGTTCGATGAGGCCGACGATGCTGCAGATCTCCCTCCGCCCGCGCTGCTCAACGATCTACAGTCGCAGTCGCTCGAACAGAAAGCCGCCGTTTCCCTGTCGACAAGACGTCTCGAGGAAGCCATGCCTGACGAGTCCACATACTACAATGCCACGCAACAGAATGTGGCACCACAGCAGGCCTACCCGGTGGCACCACCCGTACCCACGGTTCCTGTCGCCTACCCACAATACGCACCACCGCCCCAGGACTACTCATACATGGCAGCCCAAAGGCAGCGCGAGGAAGAGCAGGCGCGTGCTCAGGCAGAGGCTGATGCGAGGGCGCGCCAGCAGGCTGCAACAAGAGGAGCGCCTGGTCGCATTGTCACAGACTATGTTCCCCGCGCGGCGAAGAAAGCCAATGTTGCGCCGGTCGTGTGCCCTAACTGCAAGCAGAACATCCCTGCGAACGAGATCGATGAGCACATTCGAAGTAAGCCACCCCACCCTTTTGTACTTGTGGACTCGATGCTAACAACCCTCTCAGTCGAGCTGCTTGACCCGCGCTGGAAAGAACAACGAGACAAGGCCGAGCAACGCTACTCGACCACGATCAATACGGCAGATGTTGCGAACAACCTCAAGCGTTTTGCCAGCCAACGTGACGACATTTACGACGGTGCTACCGGTCAGCCCGTATCCGCCGAAGAAGAAGCCCGCAGAAAGAAGGCAGCTGTTTCATATGATGGACAGCCAGATCCTGCTAAGGACGCTGCGCGTATCCAGCAAATGCAGTCAATGAACGTACAAGAGCAACTGCGAAGGATCCAGGAAAAGCACCGTCATTAAGAGGATACGGTAAGGTAAATTCATATTTTCGAAAAGCGCTTCGTAGCCACTGCTTAGCAAGCCATAAGCGGTCTGCGTGCACGTGCTCACATCTACTGCATTGGGTTGGAGTTTAGGCGTTTCGACGCATGTACGAAGTATACCCAGGGCGGGTGGAGATCGAGATGAAGATCTTGTATAACGTCTTCTGGCAGCTCAACTGCCCATCAAAATACCATGAAGCAATTCTATTCATACAAATACCCAGTACAGTCATCCACATGGAGTGCATTAAATCGCGTTCGAGCCCGAGGACGCATCTCCGCGTTCGCCGGCCGGGCTCAAAGCTTTCGCCGCAACCCCAGACCTATGACCTAATCAGCAACATTATTTCCATGCGCGTGCCGCTGCTGTAGCTCGACAACAACGCCGTAATCCACACAAATCAGCATGTCTTTAGCACAAGCAACGAAGGGCGATATGCCCTACCAAGTGCGCTCACTTGTACGTGCCCGAGCGCCCCTCAATCGCCGCCGCGTATGCAATGCTGCACTTTCGCAATGTGACGCGACATCGAGCAGTCGCCTCCTGCTCTAGCCGTCCGAAGAGAAGCACAATTGACGCGCGATTGCAAAACTACGATTGAAAGCTATCAGAGAGCTAACATCATCTGTACAGTATCGCTCACTGCTGCGACAAAGCGGTCAATTCGCCGCCTACAACTTCCGCGAGTACGCCAAGCGGAGAACACGCGATGCCTTCCGGGAACACCAGAAAGAGGGAGAGGAGAGGAGAGTACAAGAGCTTATGCAGAAGGGGCTGAAGGAGTTGCAAATGCTGAAGGTACGTTGAGGCTACGCTGAGGCGAGAGCAATGTGGACAATGGGAGCGTAGGGTCATTGTGTGAATGAACGCAGGGCGAGCGGATATCTAGAGGGCTTGACAAGTGTTAAGAATCTCAGCTAACATACTGCTGCAGAGGCAAACAGTCATAAGTCAGTTCTACCAGATCGACCGATTAGTCGTCGAGGGCGGCAAGGAGGGCAAGCAGACAGGCGACAGGAACGACATTGTCAGACAGAAGGACCAAGGGTGAGCCGACTGATCTCCTGCCATGCACGAGACGATGCTAACGCAGATACAGGTGGGATTGAGCCCATTCATATGCTACATTCAAGAAGAGGTCAATGTTGGACCATGTAACAACACCATACACTCCCCTTCAAGCAAGCAGATGGGCCATAGACTCGGCAGATGTTTGAGACGATTTTGGGGTCTTGTGCAACCCTGAACGCACGCTTCTGTGCTGCCATGAATGTATAATAGGGCGGTCGCTGTGGGCCAAACAGCGTTGCTAGTATTTGCGTATAGACACGAACATCAGCCCCAAGAAATACTCTTATGCATGTTCTCGAATTCTGAATGTGCATCTGTCTGCAATGACTGCCTTGACTCACTGACTGAGGCCTGATCCTCACACATCTGTGGCACTGCAGACCATGGATGAGCTCGCTCGATTTGGCGCTAGTCGCGCACGGTTGCAGCAACCGCAACGCGACTTCGAGGTCACGTCCAACGCGCCTGCCTTACCCTTCACCGCCCCATCGCAACCAAACGCGGCAAACACCTGACGCCTGCACGACCCCGCTGCTGTAGCAGCTGCTTTCCAAAATGTCTCGAGTACGTCATTCTCAATTCGCCAACCTTGACTTCACTCGTCGATTGCATTCACCGCTGCATTCACGTCTGGCGCTTCCATCTTTATGACCTTACTATATTTCATCATCAATCGCATATCATGACGGTCATGGCGATCGCGAAGGGAGGCGGGGCCAGAATACCCAAGAGCGTTGCGAATATTCGCAGAGCCCGTGAAGCTCTACGTTACAAGCACCTGGCTGGAATTGATCTAACAGATGTTGCTTGCCCTCTCTCCGTCAATTTCTAGCCATACAGGGCCCCCCTCCAATTTTGCTTCGAGGGTTCGCAACATGCAGATTGTCGATACCTGGCTAACATCATGTGGTTAGTTTCGAAACCGAGACAGGTCCAATAGACCTGGCCGCGGTCAGATTGAGCATAATGTGCTGGAAGGACTTCCCATCAACCAGTATAGGGAGATCGAGGTTACTATTGGTCCAAACGCTGCCGACAGCAAGCCTGTGGATGTCAACGCGTGGCCTGAACTACCTATGCCACGAGATTCACATATGTTACCGGAGCACTCACAACAGTTGCTTCGTGCTGCGCGTTCTGGACGCACTATCAAACCACCAGCCCCACCCGAGGATGATGATAACGAGATGAAAGATGAGGAGACAGAGCACAAAGAAGTGCCAGTAGGGTTTACCATCAAGAAGTATGTTAAGGTTGCGCGGCACAACGAAGCGCCGGAACTCGAGTATCTTGCAAAGAGACGGAAAGGTCTGCCATCACAGTACATCAACGGTCAGGTACAAGCTCCGTTGAGGGAAACCAAAGTCAAGAAACTCGACGCCGAAGGCAACGTGGCGGTTTACAAAGTCCTGGCACCAGAAGGGCAAGCTGTCGAGGGCGAGGTCGCCCCTACAGATGCTGCTATCGAGGTTGCACCAGTCATCGCAGCGCCTGGCACAGTTGTTGAAGGAGTTGGTGTGGTGAACGCAGAGGGTATAGTGGTAGCAAATGATATCCTACAGCAAACACCACCGCGGAGAAGGCCGCCACCTCCCAAGAAGAAGAAACAGAAGCACATCCCTCGTGCAGGGCCAGGCAGAGGTAGAAAGAGGGTTGACTTTGTCGAAGGTGCTGAGGGGCAAGGAACTCCAGCACCAGTCGCAGGCGGCGACATACCTGCAATCCGCGACTTGAAACAAGGAGAAGGGGGATCGGTGGAGCCGTCTGATCGTGATACACCGATGGGTGAGGCTGGAGAGGACGATGAGTCTGGTGAGGATGGATCGGAAGACGAAGAGCAAGACCAGGAGGATGGAACTCCTGCAACGCCGTCAAAGGCACCAATTGCGCCTACCAGCGCTCCGGTTGTGGAGATGACGGATGCGCCTGAAATCGCTGCTCCTATAGAGTCGGCAATCGTTACAGAAGCATCTACGACTATTCCGCTTGAGAATCTCCAGCCTCCAGTAGAAGTGGAGCAACCCGCACCTACATCGATACCTGAGCCCACAGAGCCCACAGAGCCGACCGCTGTACGAGACCGATCCAGTTCGCCAGACTTCCCACTATCTGCAGTTAACCACAGCAGGCAAAACTCGATAACCCGGCTGCCCACCTCAGCAACATCGGTCGAACCGATCGCGTCAGAGCCAGTAGCTTCTGAACCGATTCCAGCCCCAGTCCCATCTACAGAGACTGAATCTGTACCTGCAAGTGTAGATATACCTGCAGGGGAACCTGCGGAAGCGTTTGTATCCGTACCGGTACCAGAACCTACAAAGGCGCCATCTCAAAAACAACCTTCTATTCCGCCGTCAGAATCTGAGCCCGATCTGCTGGGCAGCTTGGAGGCAGAGCTGGACAAGGAGGCATAGGATTTCGTAAAGAGAATGAGAAATGAGCGCACTTTCTCGTTGATAGGCAGCGGAAGTCTAAGCACGGACACACGGTCAAGTCGGAGTACGAGGATAGGTTCCTGTGCGGCAAGCGAAGGAAGCCAGAGCATGGACACGGGTTCAAGTCAAAGCACGACGGACATGGACTTGGAGCTTTCGTCAGCGTTTTATCGCTGGGCCAAGGATACCTCCTTGGAATGGAGTCTTGGAGTATTGGATGCACCGGAGGGCTTCTTGTATATTTCTGTACGAGTAGGCAATTGTCTAGATACAGCCATCAATAAGGTTACTGTTAGCCGGAAGGCCATGGGTTAGCTCCAACGGTGCGAATTGCGTTTAGTTGTCCGCCATGGCCAGTCGAGGGCCTTCAGGCGGGGCGCGTCCAGGAACGAACACGCGGATTAGTCTCCATTCTGCGCGATTTGGAGTTCACCAGCACAGGGTCCAGAATCTCCAACAACCCTGCAACGGCGATCAGCCGTGTCAGAAAACAAGATTCCCCACAGCCTCGCAAGTTGCACGACAGGGATCCAGGCGAAGAATGACGTATGAGGTTATGATGTCTTGAACTCCACCGCGTGTAACTTTATGATGTGAGCTCCATATTACCGTTGATCTTTCCAGCGATCGTTGTTCATCATTTCCATCTCGTTTGCTTTGAAGAGTATAATCTCAAACTTCATAATGACAGACAATGTTGGCGACCTCAAGAAGCAGACTGGCGCGCTGCAATGTAAGCAGTGAACCCACGGCTTGAAAGCCAATGGCTAACACAATTCTCTAGCAAGCGTCAACAGTGTAGCGAAATCAGCAGGCAGTACACCAGCATCGAAGAAGACAGTCGGTTCTACTCCAGCCAAGGCCACACAATCCGCTGCATCGAAGACGACACCCGTTTCTTCTGTGAAGAAGGCCGCTGGCACAGCTACCCCGGCTGCTAAGCCGAGGACACCATTAGGTACACAAAAGAAGCTACCTATTCAAAGGACTCCTGCGGCAGCCGCAGAGACGAAGCCTGCTGCCACTACATCGGCTACGCCAACCAAATCTGCTGCAACACCTATCAAGAAGACCGCAGCTACCACCACCTCCACAGGAAAGGCGGTAGTTAGCAATGTCTCGAAGCCTGCAGCTACCAGCGCCGCAGACACAACTACCACACCAGTAAAGAAAGTCCCTAGGAAACTCAACGCTGCTGGTGCTTCCAAGCCCGCCAGCGCAGTAAAGACCGGCACCGGACCAACGCCCACCAAGACGACAGCGAACCCGTCAAAATCAGCGGCAAACCCAGCGACTAAGACTGCTTCCACCCCGGCGAAGGCTACTCCCGTGAAGAAGAACATCGATGGTACGTGGCCAACCCCTCTCTCCGTGATTCGTGCTCACCCGGCCCCAGGCCAAGCTGCCTCTGCGCCCAAGAAGAACGTCGTGTCCCGCGGCGTCGGCGCAGCCTCGAGCGCTGCCAATACAACAGTTAGCGCTACGACAGGCCTCGTGAATACAGTCGGCGACTCTGCGACATCGGGTCTAAACTCCGGTGTAAATGCCGCAACGGGCGCCCTGGGCAATGGCCTTGACAGAGTCCCCGGGGGCGTCGGCAAGCCTGTCAAGCATGTAACGGATAATGTTGGCAAGACTGTTACGGGTGCTTCGGATAACCTGTATTACACTGCTGGCGCGACGACAAAGGGCGTGCAAGGCACAGTGTCCAAGACTACTGGCGCGCTGAGCAAAGGCGATGTGCGAGGTACTGTTGCAGGCGCTACATCTGGCGTCGGCAACACTGTCAAGGGCGCTGGGAAGGGGTTGGGGAATACAGTTGGTGACGGACTTGGTGGTGTGGGCAAGACCGTCGGTGGCCCTGTGGGTGGCGTGGTTGGGAACGTAGGAAAAGGCGCATCGAACGCCGTCAGCGGCATAACCGGCGGACTCGGCGATGGCGTAGGCAAGCTCGGAAAAGGCGATGTGATCGGGGGCCTCGGCAGCACACTCGGTGGCGTAGGGAAGGGCGTAGGCGGTCTCCTCTCAGGCGTGACTGGGTATGGTCAGAACGAGGGCGAGAAGGTGGATGCGCCGGAAAGCAAGAAGGAAGGGCAGTTCTTCTGATGGTTAGGACATGGGGATTGGGAGAATATGGATGAGAGGACGAAGAAAAGGATGAGGAAGGCAAAGGCTTGGGTACAGGATTTGCAGTCCGAGTGTGGGACGGAGGACCAGGAGTATATTGCTGCTTGGATACATGAGCTGGAGACTGTGCCGGAATGAGGTATACGAACATATGTAATATGGATCATAAAATTCGGTTCTCAGTGCGAGAGTCTGCGGTGAGGAACGTGACTACGAGCATATTGTGTCACAGCCAGTTTTCTGGGTCTGTTCGGTTTCGGTCGAAAGAGCACAAGGGAGTCCGGTATTGAAAGGACAGGGTTTTGAGATCTCATATCATATCCAAGGGGAATCCTGGAGAGAGTCCAGGTGGAAAGACAGCAGGATCAAACTGCTGTGAAGTACCCAGGAGGTAGCCAATACCCCGGGCATTGGTGCCTGCAGTACTTGAACAAGGGAATGTTGAGATTCCAACATTTGAGTCAGGAGGTATCCAGCATGCTGAGGCCGGCACTGGGGAGCAGATATTGGCTCGTTAGTGTAATTTGAACAGAGAATCCTTCATTGCAGCCCAAGACTAAATCAGAGTGTGAGCAGAGATTACAGGTCGATCAAAGAAATAGAGAAACACCCACATTGTGTTTGTGACCACAGACAAGCTGCCTCCGAGCCGCAAGGCAGTTTCCTGACAATGAGATCAACGGCGAATGGAAAGGAGGAAACAATCGGGAAGCTCTAAGACATGTGCAGTGATACAACGCGGCAGTTGCCACTCGGTGGTACCAAGCAGTGACTTCACTCAACCACAAGCAGCGGAGGGGATGCATGCGTGAATCAATACTGGAACTGGCAGATCTCGACGGATTGAGCGATGAGGGAGCTGTGTCTAAATTGTTAGCCCATAATCAGGTGCTGCAAAAAGGCCGAAGGGTGAAATAAGGGACGCATGCAGCAGAGAGATCCACGCATGGAAGTGTCATTTGGGGCACACCGTATCTGAGCCGAGAAGTAACAAATCACTGCCGCGGTCTAGTACAGCCGAAAGATGAACGGAAGATGTAGGGCAAGCGCCAGTGTCTGCAACGAAATGAGCAAGTTTCATCAGAACTGCAAGGCAAATTCCAAAATAACAAGATCGAGAGGTGAGCGGAAATAGGAACTTAAGAGAAGAACCAAAGTTGCCGTGGACGGAAGGTTCAATCTGAGCGAGCCACTTCTGGGCTGAAAGCATCCTCTGTGGCAATGAGAAAAAGGAACGAGAGCCATAAGGAGAGCCTTCAACACGTGCAACATGGAAGTGCCGCTGGAGCTACTCAGTGTGACCGAGCTATGACTTAGACCGGTCATAGCGAGCTAAAGAGTCGCCAATGCACAGCTGTAATGAAGCCGGCAGATCTTAAAACGTCAAACAGACGAAGGAGACAGTCGTTTCCCAGTTACAAGCCAATGCTCCAATGATGTAACAAGGCCGGAGGGCAAAAGGAGAGCAACAATTAATAGCAAGATCGAAGCTCTATTCACAAAAGTATCCGTTTGAACGATCCATCCTCCGACTGGATGCCTCCCTGCTGCCATAAGACCGAAGAAGAAAAGTTGCTAGGAGAACTTTAGACACGCGCAATATGAAGGTACTGAGTCTGCTACTCGGTTCTATCAAGTCCTATTTCGCATGGCAGCAGCCGAAGGGGATACCTTCTGGAGGCATCCAGCGTCGTTTTTGTAAGCATAATGTCCAGATCCCTCCAGGCTAAAATATATGAATTACTTCTTTTGGGTGGTAGTTGATGAGGTTGTTCCGGAATAGGAATAGGTTGCTCTTCGTCAAAACAAGGCCGAAGGGTAAAAGGAGAGAGAGACCAAGAAGGAGATGGCCACATGCAACATCTTACAACTCGGTGCTGCCAAGCAGCTCATTCATGTGCTTCGATCAGAACAAAGCAAATACAGCAACGTGTGCGACTGCGGTCATTTTGCTGTAGATCTGAAGCAGTAGGCTGTGATGCTTGGCGAAATGTTGGAAGGATGTTTCAAGTAAGCAGATCGTCCAGACCATCAAGAAGACGGTCCCAATTTGGACAGCAAGCCTTCCTGAAACGTTCTCTCTGTACGCTTGACATCTTCTGGGCGCGTCGTGCACTATGGTCTTGGAGCTCGCAACGCCTTCTGCTGGGTTTCTTCCTCACACGTGTAAAGGACCGAATAGGCGGGACAGGCCACGAGGTATCAAGATAGCAGGAGGAAGCATTGTGCGTATAAGACCGAATGCCAAGCGCGCAGCTTTGTGGATGCCCACGTGCTACATTTGTAGTATCTTCAGATACTCGGCATGGCGTTGAGATTGAGTGCCAACAGCTTGGAAGCCGGTAAAGCACCGAGATCTGAACGGCGGTCCCAGGGATTGAGTTTAAGTGCGACTGTGTGATGGTGACAAGCACAGCCCTGCCAAGCAATATATCGTGAAAGAGTTGTGGTATTGAACAAACCCCAAGCTTTGGACCGCCGTTGCCACTTGAGTGGAAGTGGCTAGCGGCACGTTTCTGCTTGGAAGCGCAAGATCGAACGGCCCGAATTCTGACAGCTGGCTAATGTAACAACGGTGAACTGCGATCGTCAGCAACGATTTTCCTTTCGAAAAGTCATCGCCAACGGTCTTCCGCGACGATGCATGCGCGGGCGGGAAACTATCGTCGACTTGCGTCTTTTACTGACCCGGGCTTTCGAGGCCGGGCGCTGCACAGCGGACTTCGAGCCGCACGCCTCACCCGCCCTGCACTTGGCACCGGCTGGCCAGGTCATCTTCACCGCTTGGCCCTACGCTGCTTCTTCGTCGCCTGTGCCACGATGCCTCAGTCGTGAGTACAGTAGCGAGGTGCCAGCGCTATGAGAAACGCAGCCAAAACGTGGCTTCGATTGCTTGCTTGAACGCTTATCCTAGTATTCCTCTCTTCAATTGCTGCGTTTCACAAGTGGGCTGATTCCCAGGAGTCTCCACGTTTGAACAGCTGGGTAGGCGAACGCCTCAGGCAGAGTTCGTCTGGGGAAGCATAACAGGCGCGGTGTTGGAAGACAAAAAAAGACTCGGATTCGTCACCGGCAATACAAGGGTGCGCATGCTTGTCATGTTGTCGCAATGCCCCGATTTATCAACTTGAAGCGGAATTGACAGGCGTGCGCTGAGAGCTCGCCAAGCAACAACGACAAGACCGAGGTGGAGTTTCAGAACCGGGGGAGGTTGTTGATGATCATATGGAGGCCAAGATCGTACCGTTTGCGCCTGCAAAGTTGCATCAGCATGCAGATTCCTGGTGGGGCCCTTACAAGGTAACAGTCACGATGGGGTGGGCATGGCCCTGTACAAATGCCGCCCGTCTCAGGGAACATCAGCAAGTCCGACGATGGCTACGACGATGTTGTTGGAGTGTGGCATTGCGCTTTGCAATCGTCTTACCCGAGCCACATCTGTCAGCGTCCTATCGCCCTCGCTTACACAAACTTGACACTTTGCGGAGGCGCAGGGGCACCCAAGCAACTGTCAGAAGTCTTAACATGGATTTTAACTAGGCTTGGGAGGGATATACGCTGGGCAGCTCTTCGACACTACTTAGCCTTGGCAACGTCCTGTCTCTGGGGAATCGTACGACATCCTTTGGATCCTCACCCACTCCCGTATACCGCCTTCTAAAAGCGTCTTTTGTTGGCGTCCCGGAGCTTTGAGTGTATGACTTGGCTCCGCCAGTTCTCCTTGGCCAGCGCCTGCGGACTGGAGGCTGGTCAGCATGGGTGAGATGGTAAGCCCTCGGCCTCCAAGCTGAGGTTATGTCTTGCGTATATCTTAGGGCTTGGTCCCTTGCTCAGGATGGTATCTCAAGTTGGTTCAGTCAATCTTTCTTTGCGGGCCTTCTCTTCTCAGCATTCATCTATTTCAAGTTTGGCGTTGACCTGCGGGCTTATTGCTCCTACAGTATCTACTTGCAGTATTGTCTTAGCACTTCTTGTGTAGTTCCACGGCCGTATTGCTGGACCAGCTAGATCCTGCGACTACTCTACTTCCTTGTTGGACCATCCGTGGACGTTGATCGTCGGCACTTCTTCCCCACAACCACTCCTTTGCCTGTGGATCTTCCTGCTACCTACATAAAGTACCCGGGCTTCCTCGGATCATCGTCAACAGCAGCATCTTCTCGTAGCGCATTCACATCTCTCTGGTTTTCCGGCATCGTAGCATACAGTCTTTCCAACATGCTTTTCAAGTCCCTCATCTTCGCCTCCACGGCATCCGCAACATGTCTTCACGGACTCTCGATGTTCAAGCGCGCCGCTGGCAGTGAGAACGGTACCGTCGAGGTCAACACCTTCGGATACGGTCCTCAAGACGGACCTTTCAACTGGGCCTCCCTCGCTCCTGAAAACGAAGCCTGCAAGGCCGGCACAAACCAGTCTCCCATTAACATTGGTACGGAAGATCTTCCGGGCAATCTGACAAGACGGAATGTCATAATCCACAAGCGGGCTTGTGTTAACGAAACAACCTCAGATGCCACCATTGGCGCCGCTGCAGACCGACCCGTCGTGGATATCCCCGAGCAGGCGGTAGAGTTCGAGAACCTAGGAACCACCATTGAAGTCGTCGTCAACGGCACGACGTCCTTCGATGGAACAGACTTCCGTCTCGTGCAGTTCCACATGCACACCCCATCTGAGCATCACATCAATGACGAGTACTTCCCGCTCGAAGTCCACATGGTGCACCAGGGCGTCCGTACGTATCCCTCATCTCACTGCCCCTATTGGTACGCAGCTAACACAACGCAGTCGACAACACCCAACTCGCTGTCATCGCCCTAATGTTTCAAGTCTCAGCCTCCAACAGCGACCCCATCATCTCCGGGCTCAGCTCGAGCCTCGACGCCATCGCCACCCCCGGCACCAAGACTTCCATCGAAGATGGTCTTGACTTCAGCAGCGTGCTGTCCAAGATCGAGACCTCCGATATCCTGCAGTACAGCGGGTCTCTGACTACACCGCCGTGCGCCGAGGGCGTTACGTTCTTGGTGGTTAAGGACCCGCTCGATGTCGGTGTGGAGGATTTCAATAAGATTAAGAGCATTGTTAAGTTCAACTCGAGGTTTATCCAGAACACGCTTGGTGGGGATAACATGTTGGCAATTGGTGCAAATAGTGGTGCGGTAGCTGCGAACGCTACTGAATAAGTGGATGGTTTGACGACGGTGTTTGGCGTAAATGGTGTTGTTGCACGATGCATAGCGCGGCGTGGGTGAGGAGCTGAGCGTAGAAGTGAATGGCAGGAGTAGACTTCTTTAGATCGTACCAATTTTGCTTTGTTGAATATATACACTGAGATCAATAATCCGCGAGAATTCTGCTGCTACAAATGTAACCGAGGAGATATCTCCTGTGCAACAATATCTCGTTAGCTATGCTCATCGCCGGTTCTGTGCGCTTCTGCTTATATGAGCGGGTTGTAGGAAGCCGAGCATATCCTACGTGTTATAGGGAGCGGTATTTGAGCTACTAACAGGTGTGCGAGCAAGGCTGAACACTAGGCCGGTCGCATGCTATTCGCCATGGGCCTTCGACCGACATATCTGTGCAACTCAGGTACGGAGTGTTGAAAATCAGTCGGATTCGAAAACTTCTTCACCGGTTGAGATAGACAAAAACTGGCCAAATGTCTATGGAGACATTGTTCTGTGGCCACCCCTGAGGGTTACACGGAGACATCTTGTGTTTGTACAAATGTATGCGCAGAATCTTTGGAGAGTAGGGTACGTGCATTGAGTGGTATCTATCGCTTCCACATATGAAATCTACCGTCTATCTTTCTAAAACATGACCATACAACTGGACTTTTGCAATCATTCTTCAAACCCTCACGGCAACCTTCCATCCCGCAACGTAGAATCTCGTAAGCGTGAACAAACTTGCGCCAGCAGTAAGCAACACACCAGCGAAAACGTTCAAGCCCCAGTACTTCCCGTGGTTGTGCGTTACGATTGCGCCCGCAACGGGGTTTCCTATGAGACCTGCGAACGAGACGACCGCGAACGTGACGCCGATCCTGACACCGATTTGCTGCACCTCCGAAATCTGCGCCATCTGCGCAGGAAGCAGAGACACATAAGCGCCCGACGCGAACCCGTACAGCGCCGCGAAGGTAATGTACGCCGCATTACCCGACGCCGGCAGACCGAGCGCAAGCACAATGATACCCGCCACAATGCACCACAGGGACTGCATATTGAACTTGCCTACTTTATCCGCAAGCGCACCAGGAATGATACGGCCGAAGATACTCGCCGCGTTGAGCACAGCGAGGAGGTATCCCGCGAGCCTCACGCTCATACCGTCCGCGATGGCCTGGACCTCGATGAAATTGATTGGTATGAAGAGGCCCATGAAGAACAGGAATGAGGAAGCTGTGAGCAGCACGAACCGCGCGTCAGTGAAGGGCTCGAGGAAGACTTTGAAGCGCAGCGGTCGCGGGCGCGGTGGAAGGCGCGATTTGATCGTTAGCGACGCGATGATGAGCAAGCCGAACAGCATGAAGGCGATTGCCCGCATAGTCCAGCCGAATCCGATTTGCGGGATCAGGTGCGAGGCCATGATGGGGATGATGATGCCGCCCAGGCCGCTGCCGGCGGCCATGATGCCGTATGCTGCGCCGCGCTTTGCGAGGAACCAGGTTGGGATTGTGCTTGTTGCGGCGTTGAATATGCAGTTGAGACCAAGGGGACTGCAGATAGCCTGTGCGAGGATGAATTGGTAGTACTTTGTGCAGAGGGAGGTCATCATCAGGCCGAAGACGTGGAAGATGGTGCCGAAGACGAGGAGGTATTTGGGGCCGTAGTTGTCAAAGGCCCAGCCGACGATGGGGCCGGGGAAGAACATCATGAAGATCTCGATACTGGCGATCCAGGCGATGGACGAAGGTGAGTAGTCCCGCAGTTGATTGGTTTGGTAGTAGTTTTGGAATACTCCAAGACAGTTGATCCAGCCGAAGGAGCAGAAGAGACAGCAAAAGCCTCCCAGTAGACACAGCCATGCATCTTTGCCGCCATCGGGGAACTGACTTGGGTGGAATGGATTCACTGGTTCAGAAGTGGGGACCGGTGGTTCTGTTTCTGTTGGCTTCTCGTCCAATTCGAGAGGTGGTTGCTCGACATCGGTCCTTGGCTGATAAGGCTTCTCGAGGTCTTCGACCGAATTAGCCAGACTTGTGCCTTGCGACATCGTTATTGTTGCTGTGGTCTTTTTGTTGTCGTATATGGCTCGTGGCTAGGGATGTGGGAACTGCTCCTCGGAGGCACACTTGGTCTGATCCTTCTCGTCTCAGGAGGTCAAACTGTGGAGGGACTCAACGATAGCTTGGCGTAGAAACCTAGTAATTAAGATGTCAACTGAGTAGTAATTATCGTAGGGCAGAAGGGTCGGTATAAGAACAAGGTGCTGGTTCGTACATTCCATTATTTTGTGGCGTTCTTTGAGGCCGTGTTTGGCAAGCGTTCGAGATGCTCGGTCTTCCATGAGCGCGAGAGGGCCGGCTCCGAGCCAGACCAAAGCACAGTCCGTACAACGTCACTGCACGCAATCCTTAACGTCGAAACCCTTTTTGTTTCTTGAGTGTAATTGGTCGTCAACTGTTAAAGAGATTAGGCTCGAAAAACTTTTGGGTCATAAGTTTCAAGCGCAGCATATAGAAGTCGGACTTGGGACGGATCGCCGTCGATGTCCGACTGCAGCCTGGAGATCGCAATCCCGCGACTCTCGTGACGCGCATTGCACCCTTTCGTCCTGATCGTGCAATAGCTGACCGAGCATACAACCCTACTGTTAGTTGACGTTGTTTTGTTCAAGATTATATAAGCGAGTATCTCTATCTTTCTCGTGGTAAACGCCTGAAGCCACCGATATCATCAGGGCGTGTCACAATCGGGAGGTGTGTGCTGTACATCATTCTTCTCACCTACCTGCCTAACACTGTTTGCATCTATCGCAACAGATGAGGTTGTCAGATCTTAAGGTGGCACATGATGACGTTGATTGAGACCAGGTAAGAGCTCGCCCAACACCGTTTGAGCTTCCCAGCACTGCGCCTTTTGGTGGAAATCCAGCAGCCAGTAGACTTGAAAGGCTTCAAGATGTTCGTGTTTCTTCCGAGGTAATCTTGAAGGGCTCATTGAGGTACAGTTGAGCTTGAGCGTGGATGCACTCAGTGCATTAAAGACAGGGCTGGCCGCTCACTTGGCAAAGAGGATGCAGACATATAGTGCATGAAACTGCTGACGATGATTTTCGACTCGTTCTTTCGATATTATGATGTACCTCCACGGTGAGTTGATAGGTGAGGTGAACGAGCCCTATGCAGCGAAGCGGTTCGGTCATTGCCTTGGCAAGCACAGACATCACCGAGGCGAAGACGAATTGAGCTCGAGCCTCATCCGTCCCGCTCTGGTCTTTTTCCACCCTCACGCGCACAACAGCTCTGCCCCATTCTCCATCACTCTCTCAGAAGCTACCGCACTCACCTCATCGATTTTGCGCAGCCGCCGATTTCATACCTCGCCGCAATTTGCAACAAACTCCCATACCCACGGTTTTCCTTCCGTCATCTACACCTGGCCAGGTAGGTGCAGGCAACACGCGCATCATCTCTATATCAGCTTCTGACTTTGTTTGCAAAGCTCGGACGTACGCACAGCTTCCTTGCGCCTCCAATTTCAACCACTGCCCGCCAATATTAGTTTTACCTTCTAAATACACATTGTCAACATGGCAACCACCGAGTCATCCGTGCCTACCAACGGCACCTACGCGCAAGGCTACGACAGCTACTCCTCCCAGCAACAGACCGCCAGCCAGCCCGCACAACAAGCATCCGCATCCGAAATTCCTAAGGATGAGGTTGGCTGGTACTTCGTCGAGCAGTACTACACCACCTTGAGCAAGAGCCCAGATCGTCTCTACGTACGTTGACGTGGTCTATGTCATGAGCATTGAAGGGTATTCAGCTAACGCAACTCCAGCTCTTCTACAACAAGCGCTCGCAGTACGTTTCTGGTGTTGAGGAGGAGAAGGTCAACGTTTGCGTCGGCCAGAAGGTATGTGGAAGCCAATCCGTATCTGCAGACAACGCACAGCTAATAGCGAGACAGCCCATCAACGAGCGCATCAAGGAGCTTGACTTCAAGGACACCAAAGTCCGCGTCACCAACGTCGACTCCCAGGGCTCCGACGCCAACATCGTCATTCAGGTCATTGGTGAGATCTCTAACCAGGGCCAGCCCCACAAGCGTTTCGTCCAAACCTTTGTCCTTGCCGAGCAGACCAACGGATACTTCGTCCTGAACGACATCTTCCGCTACCTTGCTGAGGAGCCCGAGGAGGAGGAGGAGCTTCAGCAGGAGCCTGCTGCGAACGGTATCGAGGAGCCTGCTCCCACCGCTGCCGTTCCTGCGGACGAGGATGCTACTCAGGGCGAGCAGGTCGCCAGCAGCGAGGAGGACATGACCAAAGTCGACCAGAAGCTCGAGGAGGTTGCAAAGGAGGAGCCCTCCACTGAAGAGATCACTGCTACTGGCCCCACTGAGGAGGCTGTTGAGACCGAGAAGGCTCCTGAGGTTGAGGAGGCTCCAACTGCTGCTACTGAGGAGACTCCCAAGGAGGCCGAAGCTCCTGCTGAGCAGGCTGTCGAGGAGGAGAAGCCCAAGGACCCTTCTCCTACTCCCGCTCCTGCTGCTAAGCAGGCCGCCCCTGTCGCTATGCCTTCCGGCCCCCCTAAGCCTGCTGCTCCTCGCACATGGGCCAGCCTCGCTGCCTCCGCCCACAAGGTTGCTACCCCCGTCGTCGCCGCACCCGCCGCTCAGCAGGTCCCCAAGGAGGCCAAGGCTGCTGCCCCCGCTCAGCCCGCCGCTGCTGCTCCCGCCCAGACCTCTGCTTCCGCTCGTGAGCAGTCTCCGGCCGCGAGCCAGGGTGAGGCTGCTGGCTGGCAATCCGTCACTGGTCACAAGAAGGAGCAGTCTCGCGCACAGAACCAGGCGCCCGCTGCTGATGCCGACCAGAAGCGCGCATACATCAAGAACGTCTACAGCCAGGTCCAGGAGGGCTCCCTGAGGGCCGCCCTCTCCAAGTTCGGCGAAGTTGAGTACCTTGATCTCAGCCGTGGCAAGGTCAGTAAACACCACACTACGATCGCAAACTCAAGCTAACCAATCGTTACAGAACTGCGCTTTCGTCGACTTCAAGACCCCTGCTGGATACCAGGCCGCCGTTGCCGCCAACCCCCACACCGTTGACGGTGTTGAGCTCAAGGTCGAGGAGCGCCGCACTCGTCCTCAGCAGTTTCCCGCCTTTCCTCGTGGTGGTGGCTCTCAGCGCGGTCGTGGAGGCCCTGGAGGCCCTCGCGGCGGTTTCGTTTCCCGTGGCCGCGGTGGTGCCGCTCGTGGCCGTGGTGCTCCTCAAGAGTCCTGAACGTGGTAGCTTGAAAGACTGCCTTGCTTCAGCTCTAGTTCATCTCCCTTTTCGTTTGTCGAGTCTTTAGCGACTTTTACCGTTCCATAACGATTCACGGCTTCTGTTATGTGTACTGTATCCGACTCTTTTCAGCGCTTGTATAAAAGTCACCATCTCCTGCGGAAAAGTCTGGGCGTCCGCATCTCTCAGTGGGATATTTGAGCCCTTGCATAGCGAGTCGGTTCATCTTTGCATTTCCCCTTCTGTACTCGTATGTACTCGTTTCTTCCACTTCTTTTACATGTTTCTTCGCCCATTTCTTCGATTACCTAATGTGTGTGAATGGGTATCTGAGTACATGCGGACATGGGAGGCGGAAAAGGATCTGGAGTAATGGGTATGGGCACGGGTACAATATCGGGCTCGCCTGTACATTTTGTCTTTGGTCTTGCACAGCATCATTCGAAAACAGGCTACAGGTGGAAGAGCGCGATGGATACAAGAACGTTAAGCATGAGTATGACACAATGGGAACATTGTACACGCTTGGATCATGTCGACGTTGGGCTGCAAAGTCGTGAATACACTTGTAACTGATAACGTCACGCTGCACCACCGCAGCTGACGCCTGATTCGCCAGGTATGATTGACCACCTGCCAGCTTGTCAGCAAGTCACAAGTCACGAGTCACGCCGCGAAGTCGCGGCAACCCTCCACTGCTTTTACGCGACCTCGAAGATACTTTGACACGTACTGAACTTGCATGTTCGCTCTGCTCTCTCCCACCGATTGTCCAGCGCCTTTATCGCGAAACCCAAAAGGGTCGACCTTAGCTCCAGCGGGGTCTCATTACGCGGGGTGTAGCAACGACGATCACATCACCTGCCTGCTCCGGCGCTCGCAAGTCCTCCTTGACTTATTGCCAAGCTTACGTCCATCTTGAGGTGACTTCTTGATCCCACGACAGCCTCCTCGAGACCCGGAAGTATGCGACCGCTTCCTGGTGGCAGCGACGCGCTGCCTGCACCTGTCAGGCCTCGGTCCCGCAAGTCGAGCATGGATCACGCCGCAGCGCCGTCGAACAATGGCCCCACTACGTTCTTCATGAGGAGCGAGCAAGAGATGGAACAGTCTCTGGCTGCTTCTCAGAGTACGCATTCGATAAGAAGACAGCGGGACAGTACATATGGTGTGCAGAGTCTAGCTGATACTTTAGAAGCTGCATTTGGTGCTGAGAGCACTACTGCTGGCAAGAAGGCGGATAAGCGCAACAATGCAGGCAGCCATGCCAAACACACTGCGAGATCAGGGTCGCATAGCTCGTCTGCCGATTCAGCAAAATCGCCAGAAAGTCCTTTGGCCTCGCCACTACAGAAGCTGAAAAAGAAGCTCTCTAGCCGCACCACGTCCACGCCCCTCACGCCCCTCACGCCCCTCAATGTCGATGCGCCGTCTCCACTACCCACTTCAGCCATACCCAGCACACCAACATCAGCGTCGCTGCAATCTCTAAAGCTTTCAGATGAGGGCTCTGTAATCGATGAGACTGGAAGCCAAGTCATCACGTCAAGTGGTGAAGAGGAAGATGGTGACGAGACACACCAAGGCGCACCGAACAGCTTCCCACAGCTTGTGATGCCGAGCATACAGATGCCGACGAGAAGGCCGTTCACTACAAAGGGCAAAAACATGGGCAAGCTGAAGGTCTTAGTTGCAGGGCAAGCTGGTCAGTATATCCTGGTTCGAGATGCAGCATTGCTACTGTGCAGTAAGCCATGAGTACTGACATGTTCTTTCGTAGACATCGGCAAGACCTCGCTCATTCGATCAATCGTACAAAGCTGCGAAGACATCGTACACGTAGACCCGCTGTCTCCTTCACAGTCGCTCACACAACCACTGCCCAGAAGACCAAAGTCTCGCAGACGGCAGGCAGACCAAGGGGCGACGATGAGGGTGACAGAGGTACATGCTAGCACCAAACCTTATCCATACTGGTGGACCGACATGGAAGCGACAAGAGTACTGCGGAGGAGAAAGAGTAGTACTGATACAATCCTAGAGAGAAATATCTGCTTTGTGGACACGCCGGGCTTCATGGAGGGCAATTCCGAACAAGAGGATATGAATCTTGTGGTTGAGTATCTGGAGTCACTGCTTCACCAGACAGCTTCCGTGACCACAATGGAAGACGGAGACATGGTTGGAGTCATCAGTGGCAGTGGTGGGATCCTGGTGGACGTCGTCCTCTATCTGTTACCTCCAAGTGAGTTTCCCATGAACACTTTCAAGACCCTTACTGACAACATCCAAGGCAAGGAAATAACCAAGGACGTTGAGTTCATGCAGCGACTGTCTGCATTCACCAATGTCGTACCCGTCATTGCAAAGTCAGAGACGCTGACCGCCCAAGAACTGATATCACTCAAGGCGTCTGTGCTTGCTCGTCTCCAGGCCTCAACCATCAAGCCCTTCCTGTTTGGAAAGCCATTGGACGATGCATTACTCGCAGTCCAAGGTCTGGACATCATCTATCCACTGGCGACTCCGACCCCAGAAATTCATACGACTGAGCCAAGGGAACCTAACCAGCTCCCCTTTCCTACCCCAACACACCCGTACGCGGTATCATTAGTCTATGGGTCAGACAACGATACTATGGACGCATCCTTACTCATGTCCCCTGACTACGTTCGACCTCTAATGCCCTCCGAGCTCTCCAACTTGATCGAGCAGGTCTTCGACCCTGAATCAATCGCATGGCTAAGGCATGCAGCAGCAAAGAAGTTCCTCGCATGGCGGAGGAGGACACAATTACCAGGAGATTCATTCATCTTCCATGGTCTACAGCAACCACGCAGCCCTACTACAGCATCTGTAGGGCTGGCTGGAACTATGATGAATCGTGAGCCTATCCTTATTACCAAGCTTAACTAGTTCACATGCTAACACGACCCAGCATCCGCAACATCCTCTGTCTTCTCCGCCGCCTCACCCTCAGGCGTCCTCGTCCCCCGCTCCATGTCGCCCTTCTACTCAAACCTCCAATCGCCCCTCCTATCCTCCGTCGCCGGCTCCCCTACAGACCCCACCGCCTTCTCCCTCACAAACTACATCAACAACGCCACGCAAGCGAGCGACATCCGCGTCGCAAAATGGGCCACCGACTTACACAAATCTCTACGCAACGAACGCGACCGCTTCGAGGACCTCCAGCGCAACGAGCGCGCCAAGTGGCTCCTCGACCGCGTGGGCGAGGAAGTCGCAGCCGGCACCATCATCACCAGCGACGGTGCGCCGAGGGCCCAGTGGGCGGTCGTCAGACACGGGAATGAGAAGCAGGGTAGTGGGCAGCGGTATGGGGTCGCGGGGTGGGACTCGAAGGATCCACTGGGCTTGTGTGATTTTGGTGACGAAGTGAAGAGGAGGGGTGTTGTGCTTGTGCAGATCCTCGGCGGGATAAGTCTGCTGGGGGCTGTAGGGTTGGCGGTTGTAAGGGTTGCTGGGTGGGAGATACCGGAGGGTGGGGGTTGGGGATGGTTGGGTGGTGGGTTGGAGTAGCGAGGTGGTACGCAGAGGAGATACCCGGATGAGAGTTGTGTAAATCTGTAGATGACAACTTGACTCTGTGTGTAGTTATAGATAATTCTACTCAACATGATGCAAATCCAAGAAGCTCGGATCGTGGGCACGGAGGAAGCCAAATGAAGCAACAAGTGCTCATGTGTACTAAACATGCATTGGAGTCGTCAGCCCTGAGGCTATGGCTAATGCCCAGCTCGCGCTGCATTCTATCATCTATGTCTATAACTTTCGTAACTCGTACCTTCACCACGCATACTGCGATTGAAGTACGCCCCATCCGCCGAGCTATCTCTCGACCGCCTGTCCACCAGCGGCTGTCTGCTGTGACTCGCTCTTAGCATCTCCTCTGCGTCTAGCGGCGTAGCCGGGATGTCCACGTCCACCATATCCTGCTCCTGGAACGTGTCCGTGGTCGGCGTGTGCTGGTATCCCTTCGCATAACTGTGGCCCTCACCCTCATCCTCATCATGAAGATCACCAAGCCGTGTGCGGCTGCTCCCCCGCGACCCCGCGAGCGAAGCCGACTGCCGCTTCCCGTGGGGACTTCCGTAGGGCGAGTTCTCCACAAAGGTAGTGAACGTTGAGGGTGTGCCGGGCCGAGAAATTAGGTCCTCGGGCCGTCCATACAGCTCCCCATCGCCACCGAATTCTTCTCTGAATTCGGCGCGCCGCTTGAAGTTCTCGAAATCGAGATCGGCTTCCTCGACAACTTCGACGTTGGGCATTGCCGCGCCCTCGATGGAGGAGCACCGGCCTGGCGCGCTGTGGTCCATATCTGTCAGGTACATGTCGCCGTAGCCCAGGTTCGCGGGGGTTGCGCGGTCTGTGGAGCGGCGGTGGGGCGCAGCGAAGATTTCGTTGTCGGCGTTGGAGCGGTGGCCGTAGATTTCCTTGAGCAGGTGTTGCGATTTGGCGTGCACCATGGGCGTTATGAGTTTCTTGTAGATGGCGGGGTTGCCGAAGCGGACGCCGACTTTGTCGCCCTTTCGCGCCTTAGGGTGGTTCGTATTGTGGGTGTTTTCGATGTCGGAGAAGGGGAGGGTAGAGTAGTAGAGGAGCTTGTCGTCGTAGGACTTCTTGCAGTACCATTTGAATCCGAAGAGGAAGAAGGGAAGTGGCACCATTGCGTAGAGCACCTTGCCATTCTCGAAGACGTTTTGGTCAGTAACACCTTTGGCACCGACGACGAGGGCAATGACAGCATTCCCAAGGAGGATAGCGAAGAGCAGGCGGTTCACGAGAAGACGCCAGAAGCGGCCTCCAGATTCAGTCTTGGTGATGAAGACGTATTGCAGGAGATATTTCTTGAAAATAACGTCCATGCCGACGTAGAAAGCAGTAACCGGCAAAACAATAGGCTGCAGTGAGCCCATGCAAAGGCCGACGGTGGTAACAAAGAGGTAGTTGTTGTAGTACTCCGCGTATGCGAATGGTGGAGGGGCACTGAGTTCGATCATTTCTCGCGGTGTGGGAGAAAAAAAGGTTCGCTGAATCCAGGACCAAGCAAAGGTCCACGCTTGCGACAGATCAATCGCAGCACCAAGGTTTCTTTGCATCTGCCAGGTAAGCCAGAAAGTGGAAACATTGCACAACCCAGTCACCAGCTGCGTAAAGGGCTGGCCTTTCTTCATAGCCTCCCACACACCTATGTTCTGTGCTCCAACTACAGCTGCCACAAAGCGCCATACGGAACCGAAGACGGAGAAGACTACGAGGTTGTTGAACACGTAGAAGGCGTAAAGGCGAGATGCAACATGACGCTCCCGGGAGGTCTTCGAAACGTCACCCGAGTGAGTGAACAATCGACGAAAAACGATTGGGATGCCCATATACATGAGTGTCTGTACCAGAGGGGCCAAGATACCCTGTGCGATAGCCCATCCGGTTGGGTGAGCATTTAGATTGGTTTGAAAGTCCTTCCAGACAAGACCTAGATTCGCGAAGTTGGACAAGAAGGCCGAGGTTAAGATGTTAGGTACGATGAAAGCGATTGTCAGGAGCACCATCCACAGACCATCCCAAAATGCTCTCGCGCGGCGTGTCTTCCGGCTCATGGAAAGGTTTTGCCATAGAAGATCGTGGGGCTTTGGCGCAAGATATACGTCGCAGCCTTTGGGGCCCTTCTTCTTTGTGGCGTATGCAACGGCATGTGCGTCTTCGATGCGGGCGTAGGAGGCAAAACCATAGGACATGGGGTTCCGCATGTCTACGCTCTCTCGCACTTCTTTGATGGATACCTCCAGCCTTGCTATTCGGTCCGTAAGATAGTCGATCGCGTCCACTCTTCCTTTTCCGTGTGCTGTGGTGTCATCCTTCTTGGCCTTGCAGGTAGGGCGTTTCGCTGGTAGGTGGTTCGGGTTTTTGAGATATTTGGCGAGGCACTGTTCGAGCTCGCGTACAGCCTCGTCGTGCTTTTCGATCAGTTCGGGCAAGTCCTTGACGTTGCGCCCAACCACTGTTCGGGGAACATCGTCTGTTTGTTTATCTGATTCGATCAATTCGGCAATTCCAGTGTCGGTTCGCGAGGAATTGGGAATGTGGGTAAGCTAGAGTATGGTCAATTGCAAGTTCGATACGAACAGGTTAGTTAACTCACCAGTAATGTCCGTGAATGCAGGCTGGCTTTGTACTCTGCGCTTTCGAAGTATGTGCGCCTGAGCCTGAAAACCGCGCTATAGTTCCACCAGATGAAGCCGCAAATGGTACCTTGGAAAAGGTACGCTACAATGACAAAGGCCCAGAACTTGTTTCCGCCATAGATGTATTGTGGCGTGAACTTCATGAGCGTTGCTACGTCGCCATAGTTGTCGTATATGTTCGACCCCCCAACGACGTTGACAGGGATCAGGATACCGCAGCCGATGACGCTGAGCACAATAAAAATGTTCCTGACCATCCGGAGGAACCTCATGAAGAGAACGGCATCTAGGCCGATTTTGTCCACGAGGTCTTGCTCTTTTGTGTTCGTGATGGCTTTTATCCAATCGAATGGACCTTTGTCCAGCGGCAGCGGTCGGTGCTTCTCGTCAGCATGTTTCGCTCGTGGCGCATAGACGCGGTTGTTTCGTGGACGCAGAAAGCAGAACGAGAGGAAGAGGAGACCGGTGATGACGAAGGAATAAACGATAGCGGCGTAGATGGAGCTTTGTTGGATCTAAAGGCGATGGATCAGTGCTCATGTGAGCAAACAAGGGAGGTAGTCAACATACCGAAGAAGAGAATGGATCAGCAATCAGATCCAAGAACTCATCTGTAGAGCTTGGCTGCTCCTGCCGCGTAAAAAGACCCATGGTCGCGTGAGGGTGCGGCGGAACCGCTGTGCAAGAGGAAACGACAGGCAGGAGAACAATTGTATAAGATGCTCAAATTACAACAAATAGCCTCACTCAAATGACAGATCTGAAAATGAAGAAGAATGAGAGGACAGAAATGCCAGAGAGACTCAAAATTACGAGCCCCTCTGTTACACGCGATACCGCCGGGATGACATCTGAAGGTTGCTTTGTTGAGTTCGTTCTCGAACACGACCCGCGGATCGCCGCTAGCTACGTCACATGTGGATTTGGTATGAGGACCAGCACTCCCCGGCAATAGACAAAGGGAGTCTGTGAAGCTTGTGTGGCAGCGCTTGTCCGTGTCGAGGTATAGAGACGAACGTTCGCAGCTAACGGTGGCCAAATTTAGAGTGCTGACCTGAAAAGCTTGTTGCAAAGGTTGGGTCAGGGTCTGCTTGGAGCAAGTCTTTCCAGTCCTTGCCACCAATCATTGTCCACACACTTGTTAAAATTCAACGAATGGGCTGTGCAACTGACCTGCAGTTGAACAGGACTGGATGGGTCGACGTAGAGGGGCCAGTCACCCACATGGGATGATGGTCGCTGCGAACCAGTTGGTGGAGAGACCAATTTTCAACTTTAGGAAGCTGACGTCACACCTCTCGATTCGACAAGCATGATCGTGTGGGGTTTTGCATCGTAAAACTAGGGTTTGGACTACGACGAGTACGCAGCCCTGACGCAGATCGTGTGGAGGATCGCTTGGTTGTTTCTGCAAAACTGCGTTGTTTTCTGGGCATAAATGTTGTTCTTTTGCTGGGGTTGAACTATTTGGTGAAGACATAAAAATTTGGATGCCTGCCAGATTTAGACAAGTAACCTTGATTGTTTCAAACTCTTCAGCATAATGGTGTGAGAATATATGTTTTTGTGTTGTCTTTCGAGCTGCAGATATCTTGTGATATAGGTCAAAGTGGCCCCAGAACGCCCCAAGTTGCTTGTTGAAGATAGTAATCCTTAAACCCCCAAAAGTATGCTCGAAGCACATACCGTTCTCGTCATTCGTACACTGCGTTGCTCATCGTATAAGCATCCGCTCTAAATGATCACTTTGAGTTTGATATCGTCATCACAACTTGACGCCCCAAACGCCTCTCCCTCCAGCAACACCAACCCAATCACCTCCTTGCCCTGTCAGAGCGCTTTGCGGTGCCCAACTGATGTTGCCGACCTCATAGTCACATTGCCAGCTGGCGTATGGGCCCTTTTGTCCTACTGGAACATTTTGGGCGCCTGTACCGTTGTTGGTCGGTTGTGCGGTCGCTGGAGCAGGAGGTGCGGAAGCAGCGTGCTCGCTGCTGATTGCAGCGCCAGTATTCGCATGCAGGAGATCCCAGACAAGTACGAGAGAGTCATCTCCGCCAGAAGCAAGCATGCCTCTTCGGGATGGATTCCACTCAATGCTGTTAAGTGCTGCAGAGTGTCCACGAAGCTCAAGAAGCGCTTGCCCTGGCTGCCGTACGTCGAGAATGCGGACGACGTTCGAGTCTTGTGCGAAGGTGGCGAGGAGGTGCGAATCGTGTGGAGAGGCAGCAAGACGAAGAAGAGGAGGCGCGTAAGACATGGTCTGTTGAGCTTTTGTTGGGGACATACGGCCCGTTGGTGAGCCTGAGGATATATCAGTAAGTTGTATGCGCTGATCGATAGGTGTCGACTCACCTTTGTCTTTGTCGTTGTTCTTATCAGACGGCTCATAAATGATGGTGCTGTGCTCTAGACTTCGAAGGTCAAACATGCGAACACTACCGTCAGCGCCGCAGCTCACGAAAACGTCGACACTTCCTGCGCAAAAGCGGACGTCAAACACCTCCTTGTCGTGTGCAATCAGCTGTGTTTTGGCCGTGAGCGTTGGAATATCCCATATTGTGCAGGTTGTGTCTATACTGGAGGTGATAATGAGCTTAGGCGACATGGTGTTCCAATCAAGAGACGTCAGTGGTGCGGTATGCTCGGGGGTCTTGGAGTTGGACAGAAGAGCAAGCGGCGTGAGCTTTGGCAGCTGAGGTTCTCTGGTATTCACTGACGACGTCCGTGATATCGTGTTGCTCAAATTGTTGCCTGACGGCTGAGGAAGTGACCATAGCCGCAGATGGTCGCCAGAAGTCGCGAGAAGATCGGTCGACTGCTTTTGTGACGATGGAGGCTCCCACAGTATACGAGTGACGGGAAAGGAGCAGGTGGCCTCGGCGATCGCATTGTACTCGAGACCATACGGTGATGTGCCAGGGGCAGAATCGTGTTGAGGTGTTATTTGGGTGTCCAAGATACGTATGAAGTTGTGGTTATCTTCGATGTAGCTTCCGACGGCCATCTTTCCAGCGCTGTTACCGCCTGGTATGTTCCATTTACACCAGTCGTAGGCGTATATACTCCAGGGCGCAAGATAGTTGCTGTTCGAGGGAGTCTTGTTCTGCTCGCTGACGAAGGCGTTGTTTGGTCCTAGGCCTTCTGGGTCCATGCTCGAGTTTGCGCGCGGCCTGATGTCAGCCAGCCCTAGTGGTGAATGCGATGCATTGGTGGTAGGGGTCGAGGGGTAGTACTTCTGCGAAGGTGTAGATACTGTGTACTTGGACTGCTCAGGGGTGTTCGAGAAAGGAATGTATTTCTGGTCAGGGCCCATGCCAGCTGGGCTCGAGCGCGAGTAGGTATGCGAGGAGGAGTGCTGCGACTGGCTTATGGTGTTGGAGCGCGTGGGTAGTGTGTACGAGTTGGCGTTGCTGACGATGTTCTGGGTGGGCACGGTCGGCGCAGTGTTCGCGGAGGAAGGTCCTGGACGTTGCGCAGGCTGGAGGCTGCCAGGTAAAGTGGCAGGCGTACTGTAGTGAGAGCCCTGGGGGGTGGCTTGCTCAAGGCTGATATTGGGCGCCGAGCCCGCGTACTGGTCAGACTGATTGTACATCTGCTGCTGCTGCTGTTGCGGCGGCTGCTGGGCAGATGCTGGCGTCGATACGTGCAACTCGTCCTGGTTCCCGCCTGCGCTGGAAGGCGCGAACGCATCTGTACCTGCTGCTGTTGTGCCGGCCGTGGCCGTTCTCAAGTTGCCCCTACGCCGAGGTTTAGCTTATGCACCTTCTTGGGTCGTGGTGTGAATTGCCCATACATCGGTGACCCAATCGAGCCCAATTGCGCGGCCTGCCCCAGCCCAGCCGCCAGGTTGAACTGCTGCGGATTGTTGTGGTGGAACGGCATGGCGCCGCTAGAAGAACAGCTTCGAGCTGTCGGTGGGAGAAGTGAGCAGTCGTGCGTCGTCAGAAGGCTGAGCGCTCCAGGGTCATGGATGGTCGACGCCTTGGGTAGCGTGTCTCGGTCCAACCCCTCCCCCACCACCTGCACCGAACTACCATGACATCGTAGCTTCACATCTGACGACTCCAGTTACCCTCGCAGCCATTGTAGACGTCACATGACCCTGTTCACAGCAGCACGCCGTCTCAGCTCTACTTTCGTCTCGCCTGCCGTGTCCCGTGTGCACCTATTCCAGCGACATCTGACGACCATGCCTCCACTTCACAAAGACCCGCACCGTGCCTTACTGTTGCTACCGCCCGCACCAACGTCTTCCACGTATGCATCGTTGAAGGCCGCATACAGTGCCCCACTTTCAACTGTGCTGAGAGAGCTTCGACAAGCTCAGGAACCTGCACTGCTCGAAATTGCACTGCCATGTCCACATCTGTACGGACATCTCAACGGTGCAAGGGGGCCGCTGTACGATACCACACAACAGCTGGTTGCCGACCTATACAAGTTGATATGTATCGTCGCAGCTAAGGACGCAATTGATACAGAGGATGCTGAAGGCATTAACGCCCGTATCCTATTGGTAGCACATCCAGGGGATGGCAAGCTTCACAACACCTCTGAAGACTCTACGCCAGAGCAAGAGCTACAAGGCCCTGCGATTGACCTACACACACTTGCAAAGAGTTCCAGGAAGTGGAAAGTTGTATACTCGGTGGAGAGCGAGGAGGGCGAGCGTTTCTTGAAGAGCTTCTTTGCCATCTCCAAAGACACCAAAGTGTCCAAGGTACGGGGTGGCATGGTCCTCAACGCTGGAGCCTCAGCTATGACTACTACCACTGCCTTCGAGAGTTCTACGAAGCACCTCTCCGTTGCTGTGGGTGGAACGTTCGATCACCTTCACATTGGTCACAAGCTACTACTCACTATGTTCGCTTTCGTGCTGGGTCGACGACAGCAGTCAGACAGTCCCAGCGTTCTTACCGTGGGAATCACCGGCGATGCTCTCCTCGTGAACAAGAAGTTCGCTGACCAGCTCGAGAGCTGGAAAGCTCGTCAAGAGGCAACGCACGACTTTCTACATTCCATCATCTACTTTGGTCAACCTGATGACAATCGAATTCAGGTACAAGAAGTCAACGAGCCAGGTCCAAACGGACACGCCGTCCATGTCAGCTACCCATTCGGCCTGACCATCAAGTATGTTGAGATCTGGGATCCCTTTGGGCCTACTATCACCGACAAGGAAATCACAGCACTGGCTCTCTCGCTTGAGACCAGAGGTGGAGGCGCTGCTGTTAATGAAAAGCGAAAGGAACAGGGCTGGGACCCACTCGAGGTCTACGAAGTGGCTGTCCTTGATGCCAGCGAAGAAGGCAGCGTCGGCGAGACGTTTCAGAGCAAATTGAGCAGCACGGAGATCCGTCGAAAACGAAGTGAGCTCGTCAAGCCAAGGGCGAAAGCGTGACGGCGGACCGGGGATGTACGGACAACATGATGCATATGCCACGTTGATGTTTGTCTTGATTGTGAAAGTGGCAGGCCAAGGCAAGGAGTTGAGTTGTTGTTTGTGGTCGATTCGATAGCTCGACGGATGCGCAGGAAGTTGACTAGTACATATCCTGTGCGACGGTACACAGCCTCGTGTACCTCTGGACCACACGACAGCGTGGACTAGCATATGCAGCTGCTGTAAATTTCGTGTCAAGGTACGATTGTACCAAGCAGGTGGCGTCTCCCAAAATGGCGACGAGCAGCACGCCGGCATTCGGTTTGCGTCAGAGAACTCATCGTGTGTACATTGACTTGCGAGCGGCGCTGCAAACTTTTGCTTCTGCGACAAATGTCATCGAGGCGGGACAAGGGTTGCGGGACCGGTGATCGGGCGACGACATGGAATATTATATGCAAGCAATCGGTGACAACGCAGCGCTCTCCCCATTTCGCGTGCACGGGAGCAGAGACTGCTGCGTGGAGCCGCGTTTAGTAACGCCGAATATTACACAGAGACACGCCATGCTACACGTTTCAGCCTTCTAAGGCTATGGAAGCTACTTATGGCTATCTTTCCGTCAGTGTCGTCACCAGCGCGCCTTCCTTCGAATGATGTGTTTGATGCGAATCCAAGTGCACGGCAGTGGTATGACCCAATTCAAGCCATACAGGGCGGTCATAGGCGTCCGCAAGCGCTTCTGCTGCATGCTTCGTTGGCAACGCATTAGGCTCTGATTCGAAGGCCTTGGTCGTATGTAGTGGGGAGCAAGAACGCCTCGAATCACATTGCCGCAGCCTGATCCACCCCTGGACGGCGTGCGACCGTGTCAAGCAACGAATCGACGTGTTTCGCTCGCGGGTCCTCCCTTAGATCCGCCTTTCTACCAGGACGCCCGCATCAATTCTCAGACACGTGACGCTCTAAACCATGTCTAGTATGGGCCGCACCTCATTATTGGGCAGACACACTGCCTGCATCGTTAGGGCAAGCTTGGTTTCGTATGGGTGCAGGTTTTGTGTCCAGTCGTCCTCTGCGACCTTCAGCAACGCTTAGCTGACCGCTGGAGAGCCTGGAGAGGTCATGCTTCCTTTATTTTCCCGAGTGTGCCCCTCCGGCTGGATTGCGCCCACAGACTGACAGAGCACCGTCCCTAGACATCAACACGTAGGTCGCTGAAACGAACTCTGGACTCTGCCGCTGCATCCTCACACTACTTTCCGCCACGTCTGCACTTCACGCCGTGTCGGCCCGAACCTTCGTTTACTTCTGTTTTGGAGTATATATCCGCTGCTAGGTTCGGTTCTTGCGCCCGTGCACTCTGGGAGCTCTTACCTCACATCTTGAGACCTGGATGGTCTACGTACGGTCGCCATGGGTATCCTCGATCTTGCCGACGAACTTTTACGAATTATCCTCGAACATGTCGCCTCAGAACCAGAAAAACTCATTAGCTTGGAACGTCGCGCATATCTGTCACAAGAGAGCTTCAAACCACCTCCACCAATCGAACCGGACCAGGCCCAAACAATCGCGAACCTGAGACTCACATGCAGGAAGTTTGCAGACCTCGGCGCCATCCACCAATTCTCCAGAGTGACGACACGATTCTCAAGGAGAGGCCTGAAGCGCCTGGAAAATATTGCAAGCCAACGGCATCTGGCTGAGCGGGTGAAGAAATTTAGCTACATGGTGCCCTTCTTCTACGTAGAAGGTTGTATGCATTGTCCACTAAGCTAACAGTATCACTAACTATGCTGCAGGACGAGAACGTGTGCAGGACCTCCTTCCAACATTACCAGGCAACCTCGGACTCCTTGACGCTAGTCACTTTGTGCAGAAAGTGAAGGAACAAAAGGATATTGTCCGCACACAAGAGGACGCCCGAGTCTTGACGCTGGCCATATCGGCTTTTACATCGCTTCAGCACGTCCAAATACTAAGACTACAGGATCAAGAGGACGGCATGCTCATGCAGTACATCCGGACACATGACGAAGTCAGCCAGATGGTGGAACTGAAATGGCCGCCAGCTTGTCTACATTCAACAAGGACAATAGGTGAGGCACTGATTGCATCAAAATCGCAATGTTCCAGGTTTTCATCACCTATGCTCAGTCCAGTGAGCGTATTGGGCGCTGCAAACAATCCGCCTACCGCAATGAGACTCCTCGCAGAACGACTTACGTGTCTCGAACTCCACTTCGACGACGGGATAGATCTGGACCAACGGATGAGGGACCTTTCATCACTGTCAAAGGCTGTATTTACATCCGCGAAAAACATAGAAGCCGTACACATTGGATTCCCTTCGCACAGACCACTCACTTTAAAGCTCGAAGAGATCTTCCACAACGTCAAGTGGGATAAACTACAGGCTTTTGGTATACAGGCGTGGCGACTCGATGCCGAGGAGATTATTGCACTGGCCGGGAGACATAGAGAAACGTTACGCGGCCTGAGGTTACGAGACGTGCTGTTGAAGGAGGGGAGCCGGTGGAGGGATGTACTTTCGTTTCTTCGAGAGGATATGTCTAGGCTGGACTGGGTCAGTCTCCGGCGGATAGACTATGAAAAGCATTTCGACGACGCATGGATAATGGGTGCAGAGGTACCAGACGACCCTCTAGGGAGCGACAGCAGCGATGAGAGTGACGATTGGGATCTACACGAAGACGAACTCGATCACGTCGACGCACAAGACGAAGCGTACGTCAGCGACGGCTCGGTGGACGACTCCGATTCGGATGCAGGTACGGACGAGCCCGAACAAGGAGGCAACTTGCATTTCCCACCGTTGTCTCCGGATACACCCGCCTCAGTACCATGGTGCAATTGCAACGGTCACATGGATAGCGTAGAAGTACTGGGCGACGACGGGATACTAGTGACTTACCAGCAGCGGAAGTTCTGGGAGAAGTGGGTCGTCAGAAAGATGTGCACCGAGCAGCATGGCCACAAATGAGGCCGTGATCGCCAAAAGGACCCGAAATGGAAGCTGTGGGTGGTAGAACTTCGTATTGCGCGTCAATTTCGGCAGAGCGTAGCGATCTAAGAGAAGCGGAGTCTGGCCCGCCGCTGCATGAGAAGTCACGCTGTGAAAAGTGTATGCGGGCTATATTGTTTTTATACCTCGCATACTATCCTTGCAGCAGTGCGTTACGACCTTCCTTTGCGCCCGGCGCTTATGCAGCTCCACCAATGTTTTCACACCACCGTTCGGACGACGCCATCGTATCCGAACAGTCACCAACAACAATCGGACCGCGAGTCGTTCGCGCAGGACTCGTAGCTTGGGGTCAACAGCGAACCAAAATTCTAGCGTCGCCATCTTCTCTGACCTCAAGGTACTTCGACCACCTCCTCGCTCCGGCTCCACCACGTATGGTCATAGCTACCACATTCGCTCACGTCCGCTTTTCGGATGCACCCTTTGGCACAAATCGACTCCAGGCACCCCGTCTACATTCTATAGTTGCATATCATGAGAAGGATTCCGGCGCAAAGTGGCTGCATCTGGTTTACATGCTTTTACCTCCTTAGTCCAATCACGAAAATCACGAATGTAACGTAGCGTGGGAGGAAGTATTGTCATCTGCTTTGCTATAGATATTCGGTTTACGACAGCATTGCAATTGCGTAGCATGTTGTTTATGACGCAGAGCTTTACTGCGTTTGATCTTCCCTAGCACAGCAACATTGAAGCATGAGGTACTTACATCGCTCACCGTCTTTTCCCTTCACTTCTGATGCATCTTTACTGGTCATGCATACCGTTTGTATGTGTGTTGCAACTGGACGTCAGTGCTCAGGCAATCGCACACCACAGTTCTTTCCATTTTACTGCTGTCTACCCTCGTACCGACGATCTCAGAACAACCTAGAGCAGCTGGTATGACATCAAGCAGTACAGTGCAGTAATGACACTGCAGGACAACACAGTCAAGTGTAAGCATACCATATACCATTGGGATACTCAACAGCTAACGACTCCTCAATGCCTAGCGAGCGACCTACAGCATCACTCACCACTTCAACTATTCCGGGTTGATGTTACAGATAGACGATATGTAGACAGACCAGTCTCTGTCAGAACTTGCTGACACTTCGTCCCTGTCTTACGCTCGGCATGTCCATACTTCGAGCACCGAGCCTCCAGTGGCAAGCTTCACTCTCACTCTCACCACGCGTGACACGGCCGCGACGCCAATATGGCCCGCTGCCGCACATTCAGCCCAACAGCGCGTCTTACTGAATGCGTCGCAGTTTCCGTGCTGTTTACGCTCGTCTAGCGCAGACTTTTCTTTGTAGTGTCACCACATCACCGCAGCACACACGTTCGCTTGTCCTTCTTCGCAGACACACTCCTTGCATTCGTTTCTTCTCTAGGTTGTTGTACGAAACAGTTCCTTCAGTTGTCTAAGTATGAGAGCGAAAGCAGGCTGGCAACCTGCGCAGCCGGGCGTCCTGCTCTACATGCCGGCCACACGTGTCGGTGTGGAGGAGACGGAGCACCCAATGTCCCAACTCAGTGTGACAGACGACGCAATCCCAGGTCAGACCATCATACCATGAAAGGACAAGGAAATGAATAGCCATCAATTGGGAACAGGTGCCCGGAGTCAGATCTCGAAGATAAGTGACACAGTTGTGCCTTCATGCGAACATGACTTCAACGTTCGAGTCAAATTCGAGCCAACTGAAGGCAACATCTTCGACTTCTTGAGGGACGACTCGCCAGATATCCTGATTTGCGAGACCGATGACGAGATTCTTGTGGATGCCGTCTCTGTTGCAATGTCGACTCCAGAATCCTCCACAGGCTCGGAATTACTTGCTCAGCTAATAGCCGCAGCGGAGAGCATCTCATCTGAAGCCACCACGCCCTGCGTACAAATCCCATCCTCTCATGATGCATCATCAGTTACTGAAGACTTTATCAACGTCTAAGAGGATCATGAAACGCACTATCGGAGCTACGAGTCGTCACTTCAGGAGGAAGACACAGTTAGACAAAGGTAGCCTGCGGTTCGACGCCTCAACTTTGGTGGCAGGCTCAAGAAATAGGCCGTCAAAGAAACCAAGAAAAGCGCTAACGCGCTCTTCCTCAAGCATCTTCGGAACATTGAGCAGACCCCCTCACACAACTGGGGCAATGATGAACGAGAGCTACTATGTGTGTTGAACCGCTGGTACTGTGCCGCAGATCCTGCGACAGAACTCACGGTCTTCTTTAAGACCTTCAACTCGATCACAGGTCTGGATCTGAGACCTCATATTATACGCAACTAGTTCGAAGGCTACTTGCGCTTGTATGGAGGGGAAGCCTATCCGGTGTATGGTCGAGTCTTCACGATACCATTCGATGATGCCGAGGGTCGCTACACGGAGATTCGTACATTGATCAAAGTGGAGGCCGAAGGTCTTGGGCTAAATCTACAAAGGCGCCAGTCTGAAGCAAAGCTCCCGTCGGGTATGGCCAAATTCGTCGAGTCTCTCAGAACCAGGAGCACCTGCAGGTCCCTAGTCCGGAGGGCGTCTCAGGAAGCGAAGTGGGACGCAGCTCAAGTGTCAGTAATGGAGGACGCTCGAGCAACTTTACAACCCATCGCGACAGTGTCCAGGGCTGTCTGAATGCCTCCAAGAGATGATTGGGAGATCATTACCGATGTCGAGCTTAGCCCGGCACCCGTGATCCGTAGCGTGGAGGTTCCCAGGCCTACATCAAGCAAGCCACATCTTATATTCAACGATAAGCTCGCTCATAGCTATCTTTGCGATCGCTTTTGGGTCCTCATGCTGGCGGGTATACCCTTCAAGAAGTTATGGGGGCGTTCATCGAAGGCATGGACAATGGTACACGTTGCATCGCCCACTGGTCACGAAGCAGGAGCGGCTCTCGTCGTCAACGTTTCCGCACTGCGTAGAGCATACCCTCATGCAGCGTGCTAGAGTTCACCTCAGTCAGAGAGATGTTGTTTTCAAAGAGAGAGCCGTTGAATAATTACCTGTCACGAGTATGAGGAAAACCGATGGTCTGGATGTTGTCAGTCGAAACGATCGTAGGTCTACTCGAGTGAATAGAGGCACAGCCGATGTATTCTATCAAGATTTTACTGTCATTGACTCTAAAATCTTACTCTCTTGATCACCATTTACCTAGCGCCCTTCCAACAACAGTCAGAATCTCACCCGCCCTCTCGATAGCAACTTCATGCCCTGCCCCCTTCACAACCTCAAACTCTACATTCTCGTTTCCCAAGCACCCTCTCGCATCCTCCATAATTTCATCTTTGACGATGATAGGGTCCATCTCTCCCAAAACCACAAATACCTTCTTCAACCCGCCTTTCCCCTCTTCAATGTTCCGCCCCAGGATCCTCCAACGCTCATGCTCCCCATGCACCGGTGCATAGCGAATGGACGAGATGAACGCCTTCACAAACCCCTCATGCTGCTCAATCTGCCAGTCCACCACCGCACCTACAGTGCTATACGGGGTTCCTTGCAGGAGAGCGTAGTGTGAGGATGAGTACACTGCATCTCCTCGAGAAGTAGTTTTGGTTTCGGCGTTCTCAACACCATCACCCTCCGGCTCAATACTCCTCGCCTCCTCCGGCCCTGTGTACAACCGTCTCGCCACCAATCTCTCCACCCAACTCTCCGGTAAGATACCAGACGTGCTGTACAAGACGCGACTTTTCCAGGTCGTGTGGGTTCGCCGAATGAGGCCGCCGGGCGCGATCAGGATTAGGGAGTGTATGAGGGTGGGGAAGTAGGATGTGAAGTCTGCGGCTAGCGCGCCACCGAGCGAGTAGCCGAGGAGCGTGAAGGACGACCAGTGAAGGGGAGAGGAGAGGAGACAGATGTGGATTTGGGTGGTGTAGAGAGGTGAGTCGTAGTGGTAAGTGTGGGGGGAGGGACCGGAGGAGTAGCCGCGGGAGAAGAGGTCTGGTGGTGATCAGTCAAGATTCGTTTGAGCTGTAGTTCGACCTGGGCGTTCAGGAGAGAGATGCAATCAAGCAAAAAACAATGTGATGCGGACTAGTGCAGACTTTGACGGTACACGGAGCCACGGATCTGTTACTACAAGAGAAGTCCCCCTACCAAATAACATCACTCGACAGCCTTTCTGAACCAGCTTATAAGCCAGATCAGTCAACGCAATGCTAGGTGTCGATATGCCATGGATGAGCAGCAACTTCTCTCCATCCTCAGGACCCCACTCATATACTCGAATGCTGCCGTACGGCGAGTCTACGTCTCGTGCTCCTGGTAACGCATCTGGAGGATATGGCAACTTCTTGACCTCATCCCCTGAAAGTTCGAGCAGGGTCGTCTCTCTTGGCGATAGGAGAGTCCTGAACTTGTCAGCCCGCAAAGAGCTTGACACATGTCGCAGAAACAGCAGACCGCCAAGGGATGCCCCTGCAATCAGGTACACATGTGGGACAGGAAGTCTGAAACGACCCAAGATAGACGTCATAACTGAATTGAGCCTCTTGTTCAAGGCAAGAAGGATGTGAAGTGTTACAATGTAAAGGGCTGACTAATGAGAAGTTTGTACAGCACAGAGAATAGAAAACGCTTGGAGAACCCTGTGATGTAAGAGGAAACGGTAAGCTGATCGCCCAGCTGCAGCACTAGCTGCTCTCCGTCGATGCGGCAGGCGCCACCGGCACCGCGCACAGCAACTGCGTCTGAGTGAGCGCCAACCCTCTCATGTCTTGCACAGCGATGTTTGACCGACACTCTCACGGCGAGTCAAATTGCAGACGCGCAAGACAGAGGCGCTAACGGAACGCGAGAGCGGAAATCACGGGAGAGCCAAGCACATCAGGGTTTGGATGATCAACAAGCCGACAGGGTTTGCCTGACAGCTTGCGCTTGTGTCCATCAGCTCCTGCCTGCGCCTCACAGCCATGCTCACAGCCCACTTTGCTGAGCACACTGCGCCTTGAGCAACTACTCGGTCCTTATACTCATCAGACGCCCTGCCAATAGTTGCTTCTGCTCTCTTTCCGCTGCACGGCGTCTCTCCGGGCGAGGGCGCTTGTTTGAACAATTGAAACCGCGAGACCTGCGCCAAAACATTCGACGCCTGTTTTACAGCTGCACCCTCTCGTCATCTATCGTACTTTGTCCTAAAAGCATCGCAATTGCGCGCCAGAACAGCCGGAGATTTTTGGGAGTGTTCGAATGCAGTAGTGCACCATGGACGAGTGGACATCGAAACAGCTCCCTGAGCGGCTGCCCTTCTCCAAGAAGCGGCTGCCCAAGCGTGTCGTTTTCTCGTGCGTAGAAGTACTCCAAAGAGATACCGTGGACGTTGACTGACATATATGCAGATACATTATCGACTACCTCATCATAGTGTAAGAGCTCCAGCGCTCCTTCCGCAAGCACACGACCACCTTCCACAAGCTCCCCCAGCTAACCACAACCATCTGCAGGGTCCTCATCGGCGTCTTCACTATCATCGATAAAGTCCCACCTTTCCACCAACACTTCTCGCTGCAGAACTACACCCTCCACTACCCGTTCGCCGTCAAGGAGCGCGTGCCCGTCCCGCTACTATGCATCATCGTCGTTGGTGGCCCTGCCATCATAATCGCCTTCTACACACTCGTTGTTGATGGACTGTTTTCACACCAGACTCCCATGCCTTCTAGCAGGGCTGGAGCTAAGCGCCTGAGTGGCAGATACAGGTTCAAAGACCGCCTGTGGGAGCTGAATTGCGGTATCCTCGGTCTGGGCTTGAGTGTTGGCGCAGCCTTTACAATCACTGGAGCGCTGAAGAATGCAATTGGAAAGCCACGACCGGACCTCATTGACCGGTATGCTAGACAAGCTATAGGAGCTCGTTTGGTGAGCTGACAGAACACAGATGCAAGGTCCGAGAGGGTGTGAAGATTGACCTAGAGAGCCTGACACTCGTTACCATCGATATCTGCACGCAGACCGACGACTACATCTTACAAGACGGGTTTAAGAGCTTTCCTTCGGGGCACAGCAGTGGTATGTTGAGGTGTAAGCTAGCTGATATAATAAGCTAATGCGTGGCAGTCTCATTTGCTGGATTGTTCTACCTCTCTCTCTACCTTGCAGCAAAGCTGCACGTTCTGGATGCTAAAGGCGAGGTTTGGAGGACGTTCGTCGTTATGGTCCCAACCCTCGGCGCTGCTCTCATCACTGGTACGCGCATCATGGACGCTCGCCACCATCCTTTCGATGTCCTCTCAGGCGCTAGTCTCGGGATCCTCGTGGCATGGGCCGCCTACCGACAATACTTCCCACCAGTTTCAGAGACCTGGAAGAAGGGACGTGCCTACCCAATTCGCGCCTGGGGACGTGGACCTGCTCCCCCACCGGCTCCTCAGATCATGATCGACGAAGACGTGCAGCCGCTTCGACAAATGGGCAAGCCATTAGGACCGATTGACGAAGAGCGTGGGGAGACATCTGGCATTGCGGTGACTGGAGAGAACGAGCATGGCGGCAACGTCTTTCGACAACAGATCTCGAACTCACAGCGCAGACGCCAGGCGGACGCACCATATGGAGTAGATCGCAGCGACACACTAGCATCGAGCAACTACCGCTCTGACACATTGGGCTCAACCTACCGATCTAACACCATAGACTCCTCGTTGTCTACCAAGGTCAACAGGTACCAAAACGAAATGCCGACCTCGAATCCTTTCGCTACGAACGCCCCACGCCAACGTCAGATGGAGTCATACGACTACTCATCCTCCGAGGATGACGAGCCCTACGAGCTTCAGCCAACAGGCGGAGCCTACAATCCGGTGTCAGGACGGCTGACAGACACCGGCTACCACCCTCCGCAAGGAATCTCGCCGAACCCTACACCTCCACCTCCACCCGTGAATACCTTCGTTCCGCCACATCTGAACACAATGTCACCGACTGGAGATTTGAGCGATAGAAGAGACGTCGGACCACCTCCACCACCACATGCTGCAGGAACAACGCCTCAGCAGATATGAGACAGCAGAAGCAGCAGATGACAGAAGTCCAATCGTCGAATCAAATATACCCGCATGGTCTGCTTCCAGGAAAGCAGTAACGGGGACTATCACGGCTGTAACGAAATCGCACTGGGACGCTCCCAATGAGCAAGGAGCATGGCGTTCTTGTAAATTGACATACAGTTATGCCGTGACAGGCTTCACCACGAAAATTGGCGACGTGGAACGGATAGTACGATGTATCAAATTATGTGTAATATCTCAAGTCAATCTCTGGTGAAGTTCGCTGACAACAGCTACACTGACTTTAAATCAGCAGGCGCAACGATGCGTACCTTCTCTCACCTCGAGTTTTGACGAACGCGCCTTCACCTCATCTCAGAATCTCGCGACCTTGACCTATAAAGCTCGCCCTCTCAATGCAACACACTTCACACACTACAATGATGGACATCTCCAGCATCTCTACGGAGGTGCTCAGGCACGAGCTACGACTGCGTCAAGCTCACCCTCTCACACCCATGAAACAGCAGCAATTTGATCATCCAGCCTTTCCTGAACTCGAAACAGAAAGCAACGACGACTCTTTGTTCGTGCCTGAACGGCGTTCCGGCTGCACCAGATCTGATATATCACAATCACTCGAACGGTCGACGCAGCGATCAAGCGATCTATTTCCAAGTACGACTGGAAGGAAGGGGCAACGAAATCGAGGCTGCGAGATTACCGAAGGAGCAGCTAATGTCAAGCCTGCTCGTCCTACAGCAATAGCGATCGAACGTGACAGAACGGATTCCAATAGAAGAACAGATGCTAAGAGAAGGAAGACGGCCGCCCTGCAAGAAGAGGACCGGCGATTTGCCGAGCGCTTGCAGGAGGATCTGCTCATGCCGAAGGACAGTGGGCAAACAACCGCCTTGGCACGAAAGGTCGTCCTATCGATCTGGACCGCAGCACGTCGTTCTCGAAAGCTCCGCGAAGGGCTCGCGATTCTTTCGGGCCATGGTCGTGCCGGCAAACCAACCTTGAAGCCGAAATCTCACCAGAAAGAGACCTTCGATGCAGCCATAGCCCGCCAACTCCAGAATGAAGAAACACAAGCCCAAGAAGAAAGACTTCGTGAAGCAGCTTCACGCACCCGCGACTGCGCAGTCTGTGGGTAATGTGCTTGTCCTTGTAGAGTGCCATGCGAGGTTCTGCACTGTGGATGAGGGATCCTACCATGATGATGAGACTCGTGAGAAGTATGAGTACCGCACCGGCAGGCAGAAGGAGAGGGATGAGGTGGAAGGAAGATGAGGCTAGTGAGGAGGCAGTTGGGAAGTTGATGAAGAGAATGTCCAGGAAAGGATTGTGCGTGGGCGATCGAAAAGAGCGGCGGTTGCAGCCACATGCAGTGTAAGTGCAGAATTATACTGACTATGAAGTGTAAGTGGCTAACAAGATGTAGGCCTCAAGTGCAACCACGAGTTTTGTTGGGTGTGTGTGAGTGTCTGGTACACATGCAGAGGACACTGATGATGGTGAGAATACACGAGTCAGGATGTAGAACCCACTTTCACGGTAAGGCAGGTCAGGCGCAAACAGAGATAGCAATATTGACATAGTTGTGTTAAGCTGCTGTTTTGGTTCTGCCGCTGTAGGTAGAGCCTATCTTCACTATTCGGACATAGCGTCGACCGTCCTCAGGTCCAATATGCGCTATATATCAAATACCCGCCGGGGGAGAGTGGTGGGATGTGAACGAGGGCACCACAATGCGGCTCCATCTGAAAGCACATACACGACAGACAGGTACCCTGTATCAGGTGTCCAGGCAGCGATGTCTCCGGTGTCTCCACAATACTCGGAATCATCGCATAACGCTCAGCCGCATCATTCAGGCGGAGGGCACCAAGCGGAGTTGCCAGCTAGTATGCCAGCGCCATTGCAGTAGAAGAGCTGGCAGGTCGGTGTGGTAAAGTTTCTGGAACAAATGCGATGGAGCTGAGGTAGCAGGTAGATATAATCAAACACAGGACTTCAGCTGTCAAAAAAGACTCATGGGGTATCATTACTTTATAACCGTCGACAGGCTCTGGTCAGCCCGTTCGCGTCGAGAAAAACGCTCGTCTCTTCTCTCTTGCCTGCTCCTCCGAAGGCTGCGACTCGTTCTTCGGACGCGCTCTCTTACCCTTCCTCTGCACCGGCTTCGAGACACTAGGCTGTCTGTCAAATGATGGCAGCGGTGGAGGAGGAGGAGGAGGTGGTGCTGTGGACTTGACTGCTTCCTTGATCGTATCGCGAGACAGACAGAAGTCGATGTGCGCGTTGAAGGTGCTGTCATCAGGCGGCTGCAGAAGAGTGCAGATAGGACACGTCCATTGCTCGTCTGCGACCGGTTCTGTCGGAGGTGTAATCGCTGTTCCGGTGTCCTCCTTGATCTGGGCTCTTGCGTATTCTTGCGATAGTTGCTCCAGCTCATTCATCTCGTCATTACGCTCTTGCGCTGCCGCCTCTTCGAAGTCCTGCTCAGGCCATATCTCCCACTCTCCGCCAGTTCGGTTGATCCTTTTCTTTGTGGGTGTGTTGCCGTTCAGTCTGTTGCGCCCAAAGAAGTCGATCCCAGGCTTCTTGGTGCTGATGATGTGCGTAACTCTCAAGCCCATAAGTCGCAGCTTCATATTCGGGATCTCCTTCATCAGCTTTTCGAGCATCGGTAAGCTGTACTTGTACAGATCGTCCGCGTGCTGTACTGCGAACGGCGGCGTGGTTTGGCGCGTGTGGACTTCGTAGGTGGCTAGCTTGATCTTGATGCAAAGCGTCCTGCCCTTGTATTTGGTGCGCTTCAGATCACCTTCAAGTTCGTCAGCGACCCACCGCAACTTCTCGCGCAGAGCATCAGGTGACCCAAGTTCCCTGAACGTCGTTTCGGTGCCCACGCTTTTGCGATGAGATTCTTCGGCTTGCTGGATCTTGGTGCGTCCCAGGCCCAAGTAGCATTGCATCAGAAACTGGAACCCCTTCTGGCCGAAGAGCTGGGCTAGGTAGCCACGTTGCGCGTAGATGTCGCCGCAGGTCTTGACACCGATCGCATCGAGCTCGCGCTCGAAGACACGCCCAATGCCGTTGACCTTTCGCGTCGGCATCGTCTTCATGAACTCGATGATGGTCTGTCTGTCGCTCGGTAGGAAGAACTGGCCGTTGGGCTTGTTAATGTTCGAACCAATCTTCGCCAACTTTGCGTTAGCGGCAATTCCAGCAGACACAGTGATCTTAGTCTTCTCGAACACCTCAGCTCGTAGTTGACTGACGACCTCTTCCGGGCCCATGTGGTGATCCTCGCAGTACTGTGTAATGTTGAGGTAAGCTTCGTCGCAGCTAGCGCTTTCGAAGTTGGGATCGTACAAAGCCAACACTTCACGAACCTCCTGCGCTTTCGCCATGTACTTGGAGAAGTTCAGCGGCACACAAACGAGCTGCGGGCACAGCTTCATAGCGACAAAGCCAGCCATGCCCGAGCGACACCCGAACTTCCTGGCATAGTAGTTGCACGTGGTCAGCACGCCTTTCCCCACAGCCATGGGAACCGCTTTCAGCTCAGGTCTGTCCAGCTCCTCCACCGCGGCGTAAAAGGCATCGCAGTCGAGATGCACCACCGTCTGGCTCAGGTCTCGAGTGAGCTCCAGCGCTGCGACATAGTCATCTGCACGACGTAGATCTGCAGAGAGGTCGAGCATTTCCAGCCGGGCCTTCTTTGCCAAGATCTTTGCAATCTTCTCCGTGAGGTTCTTGTCCTTGGCTTCCTCGTTGTTGAAGAACTTGGAGCCTTTTGACGCGTTGTATATGATCTCCGAGACCTTCTGCTGGTCGACCGTGTCCTGGCCGGCTTTGGTGAGCGAAGGGCCCAGCAGATGGTACTTGAGGGAGTCGTGCTCGTTCGAGCCGACGTTCGGCGGCTGTGGAGGCACTGGACGTTGGGCTGGTGCCCGCATGGCTCTGGTGCTCTGGCGCCGGTCTGGCCGCGACGCAGGGACGCCGGTGGACGCGTTCATGGTGGGAGGCGCCGCTCTGCCGGACGCCTCCGCTTCCTCTGCGGAGACATGCTGGACGGGGGGCGCGGCCGAGGTGGAGGAGTGAGGCTGCGGGGGCGAGTGCGGCGGTAGAAGGGAAGACCCTGGCGCACTGCTGGTCATGTTCGATGCATCGACATGGTGATGGCGGCCGTGGTGGTGGAGTTGCCTATGGCGAGATGATGGCTTGACATTCCGGGACGCGCTACACGGCGCTAGCTATGCAGGGTCAAGCGGCCGAGGATTCACCAGGGATCAACGATGGCCTTTAGATCTGCTTAATCACACCACAACAGACACACTGCCCGTCCAAAAGCCCCTCGCTGACTCCCAGGGGAGAGGGACACGACTGCGACTGCGGGAAACACACCACCACTGTCGTTGTAGCGCGGGGTTACCACTCGCACGCTCCCCACCGCCACTGGAGCCTGCGTCCACCGCCTCCGCTCGGAGAAACACCAAGCCAAACAACCGATCATCACAATCACCAACCCCCCAGCAACCCCCAGCAACCCTCAGCAAACCACCCCATTGCCCCCTCCTACGGCCATGATCTGTCTCTGCACAGGCGCCCTCCTCCTCACCTAACCTCACTCGACCACCTGGAGGATGCCCATCGACCGAAGCACCCCCAACAACTCGCGGCCTCTGATGCCCACGCTCGCTAGCAACCGGACCGCCGCAAACGGGAAGACACCCGTCACCCCACGCCTCGCCCTCGCGCCCTCTGCGCCTGCCAGCAGCTCCTCGCAGACAGGCCGCACTGTGCGCAGCGCCAATGGAGTCGCTCCTCGGCTCGCCGCCCCCATCAAGGACGACACCACGCCCGCCAAGTCGCTCCTCAGCACCAACATCACACCGCGCACCACCACACGGAAGTCGCGGGTAGGAGTGGGCAGCAGCTCGTCCACGCCCAACGCCTCACCTGCGACTACCCCTATCAGCTCGCGCCCCTCGTCCACGGTCGGTTTTGCGCACAGGGAGCACGGTTCTGCTCAAAGTGGGCCGGTAATAAATGCGAACCACAGTGCACCGACCGGCCCTCGACCGCGGAGCACTGTGGGGAGCAACAGCCACAATGTCACACCGACACCACGCTTGCCGCTGTCGAGCGTGTACAATCACACGCCGCCTGAGACTAGCCAGGCGAAAGATGGCTCGCCCATGTTCTTCCATGCGAACAGCATCAAGTCGCCCAAGGAGCAAGCCCCGCCACAGAGACCTCCGCAGAAGAAGCCCGCTGTCTTCTTCCACGCGAATGGTGACGAGGCCAACAGTCCGCGCGGGCCTGCCGTCCCGTCGCCGCCATCTTCGGCAGTAAGCCGGCCATCCTCAGCTGTCGGCAGGGCATCGTCGAATGTAGGAAAGGCTTCGTCAGCCGTGGGCAGGCCGCAGCTTGGAAGCAAGTTCCTTCATGCCGACTCCACCCCAGAAGTGCGATCTCCGCCAATGCTGAGTCCACCAATAGTCGCAGCTATACCGGACCTGCCACCCAACCCAGCTGCTCCTCAGGGACCTGCGGTTCGGGCGCCTTCGCCAACCAAGGATTGGGGCCACCTGTCCTATCGAAAGGGTGCCTCACAAATAATGCGTCCGAACTTGCACACCCGCAACTCGGCTCTGTCCGTGTTATCTGGCATCAGCGTGACAGAAGAGCTGGACAGCTCGCGAAGACGGTCCAGCGTTACGTCGTCACTCAGCAGGCCGGGGCACTATAAAAGCGCCAGTCTCTCATCGATCGACTCGGTCGCCGACTTGAGAAGAGTACCTTCTCACGAAGCCCACGCCACTACACCAAGCCCCACATACCACGGCAGCCGCGTCGTCAGCAACAGCTCATCCGTAGCCGACAACATCGCGCCTACGCCGTCACCACTGGCCATCAGCCAGAACGCTCTACCCTCGCCTGGGCTGGCAAGCCCAACGAAAGCTGCCGGAGGCCAAAGTGCGCTCGAGATGATGAACGAGCTAGCGGCAAATGCTCGACGAGAGCGAAAAGTCCTCGACCTCGAGATCAGCAACTCATCCCTTCTCGCCATCAACCGCTCACTGGAGAAGGAGATGCGCAAACAGAAGGCTGAGCTGAAACGCTTCCGTCGAATGAGCCGCGCGGGTCGCTTCTCAATCGACGCTATCACTTCGACCCTGGACACCTTTCCCGCAAAGCGTACCAGTGATCTCTCGGACATGTCTGAAGTCGAAGAGGACGAAGGAGAGGAGGTACCTTCAGAGGAAGAGTTGGAGAGTAGCGAGTCTTCCTTCGACGAGAGCGTCCTGGAGAACGGCGACCAAGCAGAGCGCGACGAAGCCTACCGCCTCAAGGACGAGAAGCGTCTTCAGCTGGACCTGGCAAAACACCGTGGCCTGCTCATGGACAGTCAGAAGATGAATGAGAGTCTCAAGCGATGTCTAGGCTGGACAGACCAGCTCATCAAGGACGCACAAAAGGCCCTCGACTACAAAGTCAACGTCAGCGATGTCAGGCTCGGTGGTCGAGTGCTTGTTACCGGAGACGATGAAGAGGAGGACACCAGCGATCACGAGGAGGCAAGAGGGCTTCTCAGCCCCTGGAGCCCTCCGCAACGTGCGGCCGACACCCTCGACCCACCAGTACCCGACTTTGCTCGAGCAGAAAACCGCGACAGCGGTGTGGACGTCGGCCGCGTAAAGCACAATGGCCGCGATTTACCTGACGAATTCTCACCACTCGACCCACCCTTCGGGGACAAACTATCTTACCTTCACGCCGCTATTGACGCCCTCGAGGCATCCTAAGCACGCAATACTTTCAACACCTCGACTTTGTTTCCTTTGTCATCTCTCGCATATACCACGGCGCTCGTTACCCGGCTCGGCGTTTTCTACACAGCGTTTCCTTGGATTTGTGCTTTCGGCGCACTCGGCACACACCACACTCTGCAACGACGACGAATTCCATTGGTCCTCTCGTACTTGCACACTTTCTGCTTAGATCTCTCGCCTTTTGACTGTCAATGTATTATGGGCGAGTCACTGGGATGCATGTTGGCACAACGCTATCAACCTGCGCGTTTGGCTTGAGCGTTTGGCTTGAGCGTTTGGCTTCAATACTGGCTGCGCTGGCTTGGCTGCGGCATTTACCCGTGCGGTAGATTACTACTACTTCATTGTGTGTTTTCATGAGATACCCCCCGATCGATAAGAACCCCTTCCGCAGTCTGGAATGCAATCAAAATTAGCTCCTCATCTTCACCTGTCCGTTGTCTTGAATGATACCACTCGTCTGCAAGGAGAAATCTTGGTATCACAGTGTGAGTGTGAAAAGGGTACGTGTGAAGATGGTATGTATACATTCCTGGCCGCCTAGAAGCAGCCCTCCTCTATGGATATGCTCACAAAAGGTCACGTCCCGTTACGTATCCCAGATACGAAGTCCCGTCCGAAGAAATGTACTGCAACCTCAACCGCCACAATCTAGGGTATCGGCATCTATAAACACGCGCAGAAACAAAAAGATCATTATCCCCAAAGTACCGTCTAACTTTTTGCCTAAGCCCAGTAACCGAGCAGAGCCATCAACCCAGCACCCAGGATCATGAGCCCGAAAGCGTACAATGTCCTGCTGACGGGACCCTTCTGCATGTACGGGCTGAACATGAACTCGTGCGCCATCAACTCGACCAAACCAGTGTAAATCAGGATGCCCGCACTGATGGAGTCGAAGATACCGTTCACGATGAGAGTAGTCTGCGACTCGGGCGAAAAAGTGGTCCTAATACCAAGACCAATCGCAATAGCAATGGGCGTCGAGATACCGTATCCAAGACCCAGAAGGTACGGTGTCCAGCGCTTGCTCCTCGGCCAGGGGACCTCAGCGAGACGCGCGCCCAGACCGAGACCCTCGAAAGTCTGGTGAAAGACGAGGACGATGTAGAGCGTAATGAACTCATCGCCTGCGACGGCGAGGGTCAGTCCGACGAAGATGGAGTGGAAGATGACACCGAATTCGAGGATGAAGACGGCAGTCAGCTGCGCGGCGTACGTCTCGGGGATGATGCCCTGCGCTTCCCAGTTAGGGCCGAGAGTTGAGTTGTCCATGTGGTCGCGCTGGTGGCCGAGGTGGTCCTCGCCGCGGACGTGGGAGGGCCGGGGTGGTGCTTCTTGCGGGGAAGCCCGCTTGTCTTCGAGACTGTGCTCGTCGTCATGGCTGTGGGAGTGGCCGTGAGAGTGGCTGTCGCCGTGGTCGTGGTCATGGCCGCCTCCGAACTTGGCGTAACGCATGGTCATCAGCTCCAGGAAGAACATGACGAAGGCAGTCATGAGAGCAATCGCCTCGGGCCATGGGTACGTGTCTGAGGAAATGGTTTCGCCTACGAGACATGGGTTGCCGAGTGCCTCGTTTGCTGGGGCGAGCAAGTGGATGAATGCTGTTGCAATGATGACTCCGGAACCGAAGTACTTGGCAACGAAGAAGGTCCAGGCAGGTACCAGCTTAGTCCTTGCACGTTTGGCAAAGATTGGGAATATAGCACCTTTCAGGCATTAGTATGTGATGTACAACGTAGAAGGTGAGAGCGTGCGCTCATCTAAAGTGAAGTTACAGAGCGCCGGATGTATGCCGACGAATATATAGATGTGTGAAGGACAGGGCAGATGATGTACAGCAAATAGATGTGACTTACCCCATACCGAACCCACAAGGATCACAAAGATTGACGATATGCGAACGCCCATGCGTCCATCGTAGTCATTCGAGCTGGCGCAGGTAGGCGTTGTGTCCGACTCGGAACCTGGGTCCTGACGTAGCACGAGTCGTGCAACTTCCATAGCTGCGGCGTCCATGATCAAGGTAACCGGGTGTTACTTGAGTCAAAGTAGGACCACGTCGACTTGGGAAGATGAGGGTCCAGCGGGATCGCCTTATAGTACTGTATACAAATGGCGCACTTGTTTAGCCTCCGACCTAAAATCAAGACGGTCGTCGAGATCCAGATGCGTGGGTTGACAGTTCAGTAACGCTTGGCTTAGTCGATCCCAGCTTGGTGGTTCTTGTCCTGCGAGTAAAAAAGCTTGGAGTGCAGGTCCTCTTATTGCGCCGAGGGAGATAAGCAATTCAGCACCTTGATGGACGTACGGAAGGGATTGCTGAGGCGGCTTGGTGCAGCTTGAAAAATGGGCAGGCTCGACAGCGGACGTGGAGCACCTTGATGTCTGCGCTAAGCGACAAATCCACCGCTTCCGTCACAGTGTGGGCAAATGAACATCGATGGCGCAAAGCCCGGATGCTGCCTATCTGCCGTTCGGAACTTTTGCTCAATTGCAAATGGACAAACGCCGTCGCGATCGTGCTCGTTGGGAGGCCTCATCGTATCGTAAAGTGCTTGCTCGTGTGGTGTTGTTGCAGCTACGTTCCTGTGAGCTGCAGGGAAACTGAGCGACAAATCAGCGTGGGCGTACTACCACTAAGCGAGCCGCAATCCCGAAGCTCTCAGAATATCAGCCATTCCCAGGTCCTGTTGCATGATGGATTCGTATGTCTTCAACTGCAATCTTTTGTGTGAGTGGAGCGGACATCGAGTACTCAATATTCCAACGAGAACCTGCAATCCCATTGTCCTGCGACTCAGGCCCCCTCGGCTGCTATGCCGAACGCTCGAGAGAACGATGGGTCTGTCTCGGTTTAGTCCGATGCTATCGCAGAAAGTTCGTAGTTCGGTGAGGAAGCGGTGTTATTTCGATCTCAACCACCGAACATCTTCAACCACGGACAGTACGGTCGAGGAGGTCAGTGGTAGGGAATCTGTAGCATCACACTACGTATCAGCACTACCAGACATTCGCCAGGCGACACCACATTGTGCACCGTCTTTGAGGCTGGAGATATCTAAGTGTTGTTGGGCTGCTTGATTCGAATTGGAGTCCATTTCGGTACTTGGCTTGTTGCCGGGCTCACGAGTTGTATGAGGGAACAGGTGCATTTGATAGCCGTACCGACAACGATGACATCGGCAACAACATGATGAAGGCACATACTGGTGTTGTTGGTTTCCCCAACGGTTCACGCGCGCCAGGGTGATTGAAGGCTATCCATGGTGCGTAGACCAAGGTGTTTGACACTCCAACCTGCACGTGCTGGCGGATCGACCGAGCTCCTTATGGTGGCAATCGTTCACATTGTAAGGTGTGTGAGCAATGAAACTTCGGAAGCCTCAGGTAAACTACGCACCTCGAGGCACAGTGGCTTTGCCGCAACAATGTCGCGCGTGTTTGCAGATGTCATACGTCTTGGCACTGGCCCTCGACGCCCGTTGGCTCAAAAACCTTGTTTTGGCAGTTTTGCAAGGCGGACGAAACGCCCCACCCTGGAGGAACAGAGATTGAAAATTGGTTGAGCTGATGTCACGTGGCTGTCATACGAGACATCCAGATTGCAATCCTTGACATTTGCGTGCTTGGTATGTGGGGTACACCGACGATGGAATCGATGATGGCATTTGTGGTTTTCATGGCTGTGCACATCGCGAATCCTCCACCCGTAAGCACAGCAGCGCTGCAATTGCAGATCTCCATCGCAAATCAACTATTAACACAAATCAACGAGTGCCTCGATACAAAGGCACTACCGGCTGGGTCTTGTACCTCTGCATCGTGTTGTTTGACGGCGCTTGGACCGCGATCCAGCTCCAACAGTCCCATCACCACAGCCAATGGTGTCTGCATGCAGTGAGGGGAGATGACGTCGTGACTTCCTACCTGGTACAGCTCCTGCAACAACTTGGGGCAGGTGACAGCATAACGCCCTCCGAGCTGTTGCCTGCAGCTCCTCTTTAAAACCTCAGCCGCTGCTGGTCCCTTTCCGACTCTTCATCCTTCAATCGAAGTATCGTCGCTGTTACTCATTCACAGCCTCACCACTGCCATTATGATTGTCGACCAATTCGAAGAGGTTCTCATGAAGACCTCGCTTATTCCTCTCCCCACCGCCTCACCCACTGGCGTCACTCCCATCCCCTCAGTCATTCCCGACTCGCCCGAGCACCAATTCGTTGGTGAGACCGGCACAAAGACACTATGGGTTGTCTTCATCATCATGCTGATCTCCTCCGGTGTCTTCTCTGGCCTTGCCTGGAGGGTCCCAGTGGTACGTAGTATGCGGAGTTGAAGCCCCAAACGGCTCACTGACAGCCTTATAGCAAAAGCGTCTCTTCTATGTCATCACAACTCTGATCACCATCACTGCTGCGATCTCCTACTTTGCCATGGCTACCGGCCAGGGTGTCTCCGTTCACCACATCCATATCCGCGAGCAGCACGACCACGTTCCTGACACCCACCATGAGATCCAGCGCCAGGTCTTCTGGGCTCGCTACGTTGACTGGGCCATCACCACTCCTCTTCTGCTCCTCGACCTTGGTCTTCTGGCCGGCATGAGCGGTGCTCACCTCACCCTAGCCATCGTCGCCGACCTGATCATGGTTCTCACTGGCCTGTTCGCTGCTTTCGGCTCTGAGGGTACCCCTGCCAAGTGGGGATGGTACACTATTGGTTGCCTCGCCTACCTCATTGTTGTCTGGCACCTCGCTGTCAACGGCCGTGCTGCTGTCCAGGCCAAGGGCCAGAACGTCTCTTCGTTCTTCCTTGCCATTGCTACATACACTCTCGTCCTGTGGACTGCCTACCCCATGTAAGCCTAAGCCTACCCCAAATGAATAACGACCACTAACAACATCTAGTGTCTGGGGCTTCGCTGACGGTGCCCGCCGTGTCGGTGTGGACGGCGAGATCATCGCCTATGCCATCCTCGATGTTCTTGCTAAGCCTGTCTTCGGTACTTGGTTGATTATCACCCACGCTAAGCTCCGCGAGACCGATGTTGACCTTGGTGGCTTCTGGGCGAACGGTCTCAACCGCGAGGGCACCCTCCGCCTCGGTGATGATGACGGTGCTTAAATGCATCGACATTACCCAACTTCATCGATTCAAACATTGAATCAAATTGCAAAGCGGGACAAGCTACTCTCAATAACGTCCCCGGTGGAAAAGTGCTGACGACAGATTGGTGGCTGAAAATGCTCATCCTTCCTACCGTCTTCGATCGTTTCTTTACGAACCTCAAGTACTCATGTATGGAGTACAGGCATCCTGTATATTATTGCGGGATATCTGCAACCAGTTTTGGTATATGGCTAATGTGGTAATGATATGACCTCTCACATACACTTTGCCTTCATCGCTTTAGTGACGCGTCCTCAGGAATGTACACTTGTGTACCTTTCCACGCATCCCTTCTTCCACATTGGTGGCTGTCGAACCCGTCGCCTTCTTCATGCATTGGTCACGTCTGTTTATCCGTAAATTGACCATAGTGCAGAGTCCCACGAGCCCGTCGAGGGATACAGCATTGCTTAATGGCAATAAGCATTTATATGTCCGCGAAATTATTGCAGATGTGAAACTCTCCAGTGTTCAAGTATCAATAGTATCTGAAGATTCAAGATGCGTTCAGCCATCATCAGCATCGTCCTGGCCGTATTGTCAGTCCAAGCGTAGGTCTCTTGTTAGCCTCCCTCCCCTGCAATTGTGCTCACCACATCATCATGCTATCATCGCCGCTCGAGCAAGCCGTTGCATCGCCACCATCACTATCAGCGGCACCGATATGTACTCACACCATCCTGAAGCAACCCTCTTTCGCGAGAATTTGCACGAACTACGGCAAAACTTTGACCTACACATCTTACACTGATTGTGGTGTCGGCTGCACCTTGGTCGCGAAGAGGCTTGGACTTGGACTAGCAAGTGACGAGCTCGTATCTGGGATCAGAGGCTGTACTGACATTTTGTAGCCATGCCAGACTGTCAGATACAACCCGGGTAATGCTGGGACAACTGTGACAAGCTGCAGGCCGCCTAAGATGTCGGCGACGAGGACTATCACGAATTACACCAGGCCTACGGGCGAGTCTCTTCTGACCTTCTCAGAAATCATGTACTGACACGGCTACAGTAACTTCGAGCTTGTAGCTGCTCGGTGGACTTCTGGGTAGATGTTGACATTAGCTGAAGGACCGGGTTCATAGAGCCCGCCAATTAAGCATGATAGTTGTAAGGAAAACAAATAGTCTTACTTCACACCTGCCTATTTGTGACGGTTTGTTGTAGTCCTTGGTCGTGGTGTTGTGTCTATGGATAAGGCCGTGCGAGCGATACGTCATGCTAGGCTCGAGCTAGCAACGAGCTCGATCACAACCAGTGAACGCGCTATCAACAGCGAAAGTGGTAACATCGCATCATGATGAACAACGCAATGATCTTTCCGTTGCTCGTGAGTCCCGTGCCTGACCAACAGTGACTGCACATGACGGAGGCCGTTGCCATATGCAGGGATCTGGTTGCCCCGCTTGTCCAAGGTTCCTGGCAGCACCTGGCAGCCGCAGCAGCTTTGTTTCGACGCATCCAGCCGCCGCGTCCCCTCTCATCTCACCTCGGCGAGCTCCTATAAGTACACACAACCTGCACGAGCTTCAGCTACATCTACAACTAATTTTACCCTGAACCCACTGACCACCACTCAACATGGCTTCTGAAGACACTAACATCGTCGACGCTACCCCCATCTCGCCTGTCCGCAGCAACGAGAGGCGCAACAGCTTGGAGAAGCACCTGCAGCACCGCCCGGAAGCTCAGGACTTGAAGAACAGGCACATTCTGCTCGACACTACCACGGCTCCGTATGTTCCTCAGCTTCCAACAGCTCCTTATCCTTGCCAACAGCTCCGTCTTTACTTCATGCTGCGTGCACCCTCAGCTGACCATGCCCCAGTGCCCTCCAAGCCAAAGCTCTCGAGCTCGAACGCCAGCGTGCAACCGACAACCTTAAGAAGGGCCTCAATGCTCGCCCTGACCGCGATGACCTCGTTCAGCGAAACATCCTCCCACAATCGAATGCCGCACCTGCCCTGCAAGAGAAGCAGAGGGAGCTCGAACACCACATGAGGGCTGACAGCCTCGAAAAGGGGTTGCAGAGCCGGCCAAACCCAGAGGATCTTGTCAAAAAGGGTATCCTTGAGGCCGACGAGAACCCGCTGAAGGACGTTTAGGACTATGAAAGTCTCGAATAGACGGAGCACAGGCATATGACAGACCTGCAATGACAGGCTGCATGCTTTTCCTGTTTTCCTAGGGCGATCGATCACTTTACAATCGTTGAACGGAGTTTGTAAGGATAACGTGGACACGACTATGCACTATACTTTGCGACTTAAAGCTCTTTCGCTGCTGTCCTTGTCACCTCTACTTTGCCGAACTTCACAGACGCTTCACTGGTGTGATCAACGTATGGCACACAAATGCAAAGAGCGACACGAAGTCGCGACTTCATTACTAATCATGCTATGATGCATCGCCGTGCATGACCAAAGACAAGCAACAGCCAGGGTCTACCCTACTAGCGAATACGACCGAACAACTCAATCATCGTCTAGTGCGAGTTGGGTGCGACCTCCTTACGCTCCTCACGAACCACATCCTTACCATCGAGACCGACTTCGCCAATGGAGGCGCGGGCCTCACGGTCAGCCTCGATGTTCTTGATGAGCTCGGTGATACCGAAGAGGTCATCCATCTTCTCGAGGGAGAGACCCTTGGTCTCGGGAACGAGGAACCACACGAATATGAACATGAGGAAACAGAAGGTTCCGTAGATGAGGAAGGTACTAATCAATATCAGCGAGCGGTCGATTTGAGGTACGAAGGATGAAGGAACTTACCCATAACCGTTGAATCCAACTGTGGTCATCATGTTGGGCGTAGCACGAGCGACAACGAAGTTAAAGAGCCACTGGGTGGCAGCAGCAATAGCAACGTTGAGCGATCGAAGACGCGCAGCAGGGATCTCAGAGACGTAGATCCAGCAGACGGGACCCCAGCCGAACTGGAAGAAACCGGCGAAGAGGAAGACGCAGACGAGAGCAAAGTAACCAGCAGGAGGGACATTGCCGGTGCCCTTGGGAGGATCAAAGCGCATATAGAAACCGATGTAGAACATGGCAAGAGCCTGGGCAATAGAGGTCCAGAGAAGCGAACGGCGGCGACCAAGGGAGTCCGCAGCGAAGATCAGGAAGGCGAGACAAGCAATCATCTTCACGATACCGTAGATACCGGTGGCGAAAAGCTTGACATCATTGCCCTTCAGACCGAGCGCTGTAAAGATTTGGGGTGCGTAGTAGTTGATGGCGTTAGTTCCGGTCATCTGCTGGCAGATCATGAGTCCGATGGAGAGAAGAGCGCGCTTGCGGTTGCCAGGGATGGTGAACATCTCCTTGAGAAGATCCTTGACGGAAGCACCGGCAATGAGCATGCGCTCGTGCTCGAGCTGGTCGGCAATGTCCTTCAACTCAGCGGCGACATACTCGTGGGATGCGGGCAGGTTGCGCACACGAGCGAGGACAGCAGTGGCCTCCTCCCAGCGGTCCTGCTTGGCGAGGAAACGAGGAGACTCCTTGTTCAGTGCCATGCAGCTGCAGAGAAGAACAGCTGGAAGAGCCTGAAGAGCAAGGGGGACAATGTAGACTGACTGGCTGCCGGACATGTGCATGAGCGAACCGTAGTTGACCCAGAAAGCCAGGCACGTTCCAGTGGCAATGAACAGTTGATATAGACCAGTGAGACCACCACGAATGGCACGGGGAGCATTTTCGGAGATGTAGAGAGGAACGACCATGGAGGCCTCACCAACACCGACACCAGCGACGAGACGACCGACGTACATAGCTCCAATGCTACCCGAGGCAGCGGCCTGAATAACACAACCAACGATGGTGATAAGACCGGCAACCTGAAGAGTCAACTTGCGGCCGTACTTGTCGGCCATCCAAGAACCAAGGAAACATCCAAGGAAACAACCAGCTTGTAGGGTCGAGGCGATGTTGGCGTTGAGGTCGGCTCGTTGTTGCTTAGTCTTTTGCGCGAGATCGTACTTCCTGCAGTGCAAGTCAGTCATCTGCCAGTGACAATTCGCTAGAGGAAACATACTCCTGAAACTCCTTCAACTCGAGAACACCTCCGATGGTACCGATATCGAAACCGAAAAGCATGCCTCCGAAACAGGCGGAGCCAGCCATGGCGAAGGCACGCCATCCGTAGATCTCTGGGGGATCTGTCTTGACAGCATCGTTCTTGACGATGGACCTGATGATACGAGCACCGGCACTGATACGTTGGCTCATGATTGCGATTGGTATGTTACGAGGGCTTTGATGTTCTTGAAGTGAGTCGACTGTTTACCCTCGTCCAACGCTGGTCGACGATGCCAGTGAATGTGAGGAAAGAGAGAGAAGCCTCCACAGATTGGATGATCTTCGACAGCGGAACCACGATATCTATATAACTGCACGTACAGCGGCCCAAGCTTCCTGTCAAGACGGGGTAACCAACGCCGCGGTCCTTGCCCCAGTATCTCCCCCGGACTCCAGACTACATTGAACCCTCCACACGCACGTTGAACAGGCCATCTACATCCCGAAGGAGCTTCGCTTGAAGATCCAGATAGCGTTTCTGTTTGTTCTGTCCAGTGAGATGCTGCTCACATTCGACGTCTTGGTTCCCGCTGGCAGACAAATTGCTTGGCTCGGCGCAATTCACCACTCGCTATTTGTGGAAGAGGGAATGTGCGTCTTGGACGAGCCAAGCACAGCGTGAACTTCCGCCAACAAGGGGAGGACGTGGCGTCCCCTCCTCATCAGCGAAAGCATGCGAAGCAAGTCCCGGGTCTTGGCTCTCCATGGGGCCCTTAGGCCTCGCCCCCCACACTGCACAATACTGACCTCGAGGTCGGTGCACCGGCAGGTCTGGGGTAGTGCGAGTGGAACCGGCGCGCTAGTCTGCTCCAAGTTACAGAGGCCATCTCCCACGCATTTATCCGTGAATGAAACTCGTTGTGAACACCCCTCACAGCCGGGCCATCCGTGAATGTAAGATTTATGGATTCATTGCAAGATATTGTGGAGTGTAGCGCAGTTGGTTGAATCGACTTCGCCAAAAATCATGATTACGCGGTGGTTAGCATGCAGAGATGGGGCATGGAGGGGCTCACAGTCGGTGGGAACAGCGATCAGCGACGCTTCTGCCATCAATAACCCGAGACCCGACGGTTAAAGGACAATATAAAGAAAGCGCCAATGTCAATCGCACGCACACTCCTAAAGCAGCGAGTGACATTGAAACCTCGTCGTTCCATCAAGGCCACGCGATTCCCGGCTCAAGTCAAGCATTTTGGCACCGCTCAATTCGGCACCCGCCCTTACGCCTCAAACTCTTGGGACCTCTGGGTTCCGGCATTGCGCTGCACGATCTCACGCCAGCGATTATCGATCCTGCACCAAGCCACAAATACAAGTGTGTCGCTTGTTGGGGTTTGCGACCGCGGACCGGACGTGACGGAAACTCAACGCAATAATTCTTGAGTCTTGACGCCTCGCGATACACGCCTAGAAAGAGTAGTGAAGGTTTTACTGAGTCCGCGAATCATGAGTGCCGCCACGGCAAACGCCAACCGCGCGTTTCCCCTCCACGCTTTCTCCACGAATCCGCTGCGCGATCGAGATGATGTCGTCAAGGCTGTGGCTTCGCTGCTGGATCCGCTCTTGGCGGGTTTCTCAGAGCACAGTTCCATGGTCAAAGTTGGATCCACGGGAACTCGTTTTGACGAAACTGCTGCTCAGGTCGAGGGCTTTGCGAGACCGTTGTGGGGTCTTGCGGCTCTGTTGGCTGGAGGCAGTGAATATGCTGGCACCGATAAGTTCGTCCAGGGTCTGGTGAATGGCACAGATCCTGAAAGCCCTGGATTTTGGGGCTACATGGAGGATATCGATCAGAGGATGGTGGAGGCGTGTCCGATTGGGTTCACACTTACTGTTGCAAACAAGCAGTTTTGGGATCCATTGACAGATAAGCAGAAGAAGAATGTTGAGACATGGCTGGGTAGTATGAACGGCAAGGAGATGCCCAACACCAATTGGTATGCCACATAGGTATTTTACCCCAAGTATTCCTTAATACTAACGCTTGTACAGGCTATGGTTTCGTGTCTTCGCCAATCTCGGTCTTGCAAAGAACGGAGCAAACTGGAACAGAGAGCTCGTCAAGTCAGACATCAAGCAATTGAACACCTTCTATCGTGGTGATGGTTGGAGCAACGATGGCCCTGAGCACTACCGTCAAATGGACTACTACTCCGGCTCCTTCGCCATCCAGTACCTTCAGCTCCTCTATGCCAAACTCGCCGCCGACATCGACCCTGAACAAGCTTCAGAGTACAAAGAGCGCGCACGACTGTACGCTCAGGACTTCGTCCACTACTTCGACCCCGAAGGCCGCGCTATCACTTTCGGACGCTCACTCACCTACCGCTGGGCCATGGCTGCATTCTGGGGCTCTCTACCATTTGCCGATGTCGACCTCCCTTCCCCCTTATCCTGGGGTGTCGTAAAAGGCATCTGGCTCCGCAATCTACGCTGGTGGACCACACAAACCGACATCTTCCAGTCCAACGGTATGCTCACATTAGGTTACTCTTACCCCAACACCTACCTCGCCGAGAACTACAACTCCCCCGGTTCGCCATACTGGTGCATGCTCGCCTTCGCCCCACTGGCAGCTTCAAAAGACCACCCCTTCTGGACCGCGAAAGAAGAACCCCATCCATACGCCAACGAGCGCATTGCCAGACCGCTAAAACACCCCCGCCACATCGTCGTGCGCAGTGGAGGCCACTCCTTCCTCCTCAGCAGCGGGCAGTCGTGCCACTACGCGATCAAGAACTCGAACGCCAAGTACGGCAAATTTGCATACAGCTCTGCATTCGGATACTCTGTCTCCACCGGATACCAGGAGCTCGAACAATTCGTTCCAGAGTCCTCACTAGCTCTATCTGATGATGGCGGCGAGCTGTGGAAGATGCGCAGAGCGCATAATGGCGACTCGAGCATCGAGACTTTCGATGGTGTGCCGGTGCTGGTGAGTAGCATGAAGCCCTGGCCTGATGTTGAGGTACAAACATTCTTGGTTCCACCGGCTGAGGAGAGTCCGAATTGGCATCTGAGGGTTCATAAGATCACGACTGGACGCGACGTGTTGACTGCCGAGGGCGCGTTTGCAGTGCATGGAGCTAAGGAGGCCGATGGACGAGCGTTCAACGGCTTCGATGAGTCGCTTCCTGAGGGAGGCAAGGAAGATAAGCAGAGTTCGCTTGCTGCGTCTAGATCGGGAGCTGTTGGTATTGTAGAGTTGTTGTCGACTAGTCGCGCTGGACACGTTTTGCAGGCAGATGCGAACAGCAACTTGGTTGAGGCGAGGAGCGTGGTGCCACTGCTTAAGAACGAACTCAAGGCAGGTTCGACGACATGGTTTGTTACTGCTGTATTTGCACTGCCGGGTAGTGTCGATGGGTGGAAGAGGAGCTGGAAGGAGGAATGGGAGAAGAAGCCCACCATACCGAAGTGGATACAGGAGAAGATTGATGCAGGAAAGTAGACAAGTAGCGAACGTGATGATAGACCCGAATCAAAGACTAGACGTACAGTGATCTATTTTATGGCAAAAGTGCATAGCCGTATGTCTGCAAAGCTTCAACGTTTCACACTCCAGAGGTAGATTCATCAGATCGATCTATAATACAATTGCCTCGCGGCGGGGTATCTACGCTGCTCGTGTACTTTTGAATCCTCTCATATAGGAGACAAGTTCTTCATACTCTTCGTCTCCTCGCTCCACTGACTAAGCGGGGTCCTCGGCCGTATCCTCCTAGCACCTGCCTCCATCTCCTCAAACTCCTCATCATTCGCAGGTTCACTAGTGACATGTGTCGTCATGACCAGCTTGATGTCTTTACTTCCCACCGGAAATAGATCGTCTAAGCTACCTCTTCCAGACGGTAGCGCGCTCTTGCTTGCATTGCGTCTGCTCTTCTTCGAATGCAAGGCTTCGATGGTGGTCTCGCCTCCGAAGCGTGTAGGCTTGTTGTGCCAGAACGTAGAGAAGGTGTCGAATCCGTTGTCGTCAGACGGCGGCTCGTCGCTGAAGATCATTATACGGCGGGTGCAGGTGTACAGTAGGACGTCAAGCCAGCCGTTTGAGGTGATCATCGCACCAGACAGACAGAGGCGGGCAAGTGATGGAGGTTCCCCGGTCATGGCTGCCATACGGGCGGAGGCGAGAGGGAGTGTGCATATCACGTAGACAACGGGATAGACGACCATAAGGTTCGATATCGCTCGGACTCGTTTCGATTCTTCGGGAGTATAGTAGCCGGTGTGAATACGGTGGAGCAGGACTGTGTAGGTGATGGCGTAGATTAGTACATTCCCGAACTCACTGCTGCTGTCAGATTCAGAATGTCGGGTATGGGTATGGCTGCAGACTTACAATATGAAGATCCAAATGTAATGAGTCCATAACCGAAGATCTTTCAGATCATGGTGAATCCAGCACCACACTCCAGACCTCACATACAGGTTCGTTCCATGCAGACCAATGCCAATTGAAGAAACACCAATGATGAATATCCATGCTGCAGCAATAGCCGCATGGAAGGCTTTTGGCTTCAGTCGACAATCAAGAATGACCGATGCAAAAGTATGCAATCCAATCGCAAAGCACCATACTCCACTGCCCAAGTCACCAGTCGAGACCAGCAATCCTTGTGCAAAGCATATCGGATTTGCGACTTGTAACGAACCCAGTCGTAACCACTCGACATTCAGAGAGAAAGCCAGTGCTTGTTGTATGTCGGCCCAAAGAAGGTTGAAGATGAGAATGACGAATTGGTTGCTCCGTTTCGATTTGATGTGCCAGGATATGAGCTTGTATATGAGGATGAAGAAGAGGGTAACCGATGCGGCAAAGGAGATGAAACCGAGTGCGACGACTGCCCGTAGCCACGGATGGATGTGTGGTGGTAATACAAAGCTGTCCGAGGCTTCGTCCAGGACTTCAAAGTTGGCCATCTTTTCAATTTTCTAAGCGTAGATACCTTCGAAGGCTGGTTGCGATAAGTTACGATCCGGGACAGATCGTCTATCGGTTCCTTGCTGGGATCATATCGAAGTAGAGGCCGAAGGTCGAAGAGAAGTCAGGGCAATGCCCAACGAAGAGCACAATGAAGCGAACAAGAGGAAAAGCTCGTACTACTCCGGGGTCAGAGTAATAATATACGCCTCTAGCGGCTGCAGCAGGGTCCAAGCGCGTGCTGAGTGGTGCTCAGGGCTGACAACACCATGCAAACAGTAATCTGGGGACCCACGATCGCATGTAAACCGAAACTTAGCCTCGGACTAGAGGGGTAAACCCGGCCGTTACACTCGTGCTCGCGTGGCATCGAGGGCGGCAAAATGTAACCTAGACCGATCTCGGCGGACTCTAGGACAATGCGAGTAGAGTGCAATGCGTTCCAGCATCTAATGGAAACTGAACAAGGCCGGTGGAAGGATGGGTTCCAAGATGTTTGACTTGGCGGCATCGCGATTGTACGTGTTTCTGCATGTCATGCTCACGGTGATTGGGTGATACAGAGCATCATCTGACGACGTCTTTGCTTGCATACGCTTACAGACCGTATAAGCCCTGTACTCCGTCATGAGAGGGCTAGGGTGAACCGTGAAGAAGGATTGGTGGCGTTTCTGGACCACATGGCATGTGTTCGTTCGGGCAAGGTGCCATTTTCTCGTTGGTTGATGGCGGCTTGATGCAGAACTGCACGCCGGGTAAGTACATAGCGAATGCCAACGATGCAGGAGGTAGAAGGCGTTGCTGTATGACGCTGCACATTACAGATGAGCCACGAGGAAGTTCGGCAAGCGCTGCCCCGGACTCCAGAGTGGTTGGAATCAAGGCAAACTCTCGTTATCGAACGTCTGCCTGTCCTCCCGGTCAAGGCCATTGCGCTTCGAGTCGCTACATTCGGCTAATACAGTAGGGGTGCGCGTTTAGCCGGATGTTTGAGTCGAATATCCTCAAACATTCGTTGAGCCCACACTCTGTCAGCTGCATGCCGTCCATTGTTAGCAAACTGCCGTGCAGCGCTCAAGGCGTTGATGGGATGCAATGTTGATGACGGTGAAGGCATCAGTATTGAATTGGCTTAAGGTCGACTGAGCATGCTGGCCTCAACAAAACCTTGATGGCGTAATCGTGCAATTTTGGTGAGGGTGTCGAAGGACGTTGTCTCGTGATAGGATAGGATCGATAAACCCCGAGTGGGGGCCATGCTAGCGCCCATCCCCCAGAAACTTAGAAAAGGGGTCCGCAGGTGAGCGATCAATGCTCCCCATGGCAATCTTGAGGAAGCGAAAGGACCGTGCCCAAGCTTTGAAAACGGCACGAGCACGTTCGGTGTCTCCGACCAACGGGCCGTTCTGGTGACTTGCTGCAAGCCACGCAATCAAAGCAAGCAGGAACGCGCCAAGGGAAGGCAGGCACTCCTCCAACGTGCAGTCTGTTGATATTGCGTATCAAACTCTTCGAGATTTCGACGCCTCGGCGTCATATGTTGAGCATGTCTTTCCTCCTCTCCTTTTGTTCCAGCTTTGGTACCAACATCGCGACTATGTAGAGCCTAAGACATCCACGTCTATAATACTTCTATTCGCCTACCGTTTCTTTGACATGTCGACTTAAACCCCAATCGAGATATGAAGATCTCCACAATGAGGCTCTGCTTACTCGATACCTGATCGTCCCGCACCATCCTTGAAGTCCCAGCAACCACACCTTTGGCACTTCGCAAAAGGCGCTCCTTACAAAGCCGTTAGCGCTCCAATAACGACGCGACTGAAGGATACGAAGCTATTGTGCTATTGTGCTATTGTGACAGTCACCGACTTCGAAGGAGCAGGAGCAGTAGCAGGCGCAGGAGTGGACCGTTCTTGCGACCGCGGGCGTGTAACCGGAGAAGTATAGTAAACCATGCATTTAGGATTCAGGAGTGTGGTACCCGCAGTGTAAAAGGCCGAAGCGAGTACATGATGGGGTGAAACATGTCCTCTTGAGTCAACGTCGATTGATTTTGCTATCTACGTGAATGAAACAAAAGCACCACTCCAATGGGTACAAATCAGGGGAGGTGTCAACCAAGTTGCAAGTGCAAGGAACGCCAATCGTGCAAACGATAATAAAAAAGATAAGAAACCGTGCAACGTAGTAGTCAAGCTCCAAAATCGCGAGCCTCTACAACACTCCATTTGTGAACTCCAATAGCTTCCGCAACCCTCATATCTGCGTAGCCATCTGCGTCCGGCTGTAATAATCGCTCCTCGGCACTTGCGTATAAGCCCCAGCCTGACTCGCGTCAAACTCGTACTGGATCTGCTGCTGCTCAACTTCTTCCTCCTGACTCTGATTGAGGATCTTCTGCATGGTGTCAATGTCCTCAATGATGACATTGAACGCATCCGCAACAGCATTGATGACCTTGTTGCGATTGTACTCTCGGCGGTGCTGCCAAATGGTGTCCATGAGCGCAGCGTTGACTTGCTCGAGTTGCTCGAGCGAGCAGCCTGATGATGCAGTAACGAGCTTGCTGTGGAGTTGACTGAGGGATGACTCTTCGAGGATAAGCTGAGGCTCCGGTTGTGGCTCAGCGAGGATGTCGGCGATGTTCGATTTGTGGGCCGGCGGAGCGGGCGCAGGCATTTGAGATGATTGGGAAGGCTGGGAAGTTTGTGATGGCGGTGATCCGGAGTGTTGGCTGAGGAATTGCTGTTCTGCATCGAAACTCGAGTTAGCTGAGTATTCGGGGGAAAGAGGAGGGTCGAGTTCAAACCGACGGTAGAAGGACTCTAGCGCACCTTGTGTGTCTGGAAGCTGCGACCCGCCGGCTGGGGCAATGAACTCTGGCAAGCCAACATGGCTGACTCCGTTGCTACTCTGGGTACCAAACTTGTTGTCTGAAGAACGCTTTGAGGTCTGGTTGCCGGATGTTGTGGTACTGGCACTGTTGTGGTAGTCGTGAGGAAGCATATTCGGGTTGACGAATGTGCGAGCTGAAACCTGCGACTTTTGTGTCATCTGCGTATTGGGTCTACTAGGCGTTTGGAATTGAAGATCGGCCTGTGTACTGGCAGTGACGTCTTGCTGACTGTCCGGCATAAGTGAGTCCTCGTCTGCCACACGGGAAGGCACCGTCGATCCGTTCTGGTGCGAATGCTCCCCACTGTCTCCCGCACTCGTACCGTTCGATAGCGATGCATCGTGAGGTGCACGTAAAGGCGTGACAGGGGGAAATCGAGGTATGGGCTCGCCCAACACAATGGGACCCGAGGCCTCAGTCGTTCCGAGCGACTGCTCAGGCGGCACTGGCGCAACCTCGGGAGGCACTTGCTCGCCCTCTGCGATCGCTTTCTTGCGCTTCTCCTGCGCCTTCTTCGCACGTTGCAGCTCACGTTCGTACAACGCGTCACACTCCTTTGTCAACCAAAGATATTGAGCATCATTGCCGGTGAACCAGGAGTCAACGTCCACCTCCACGTTTGCAATCATTTCGTTGGCCTTGAGTGTTCGCTCTGCATCTTGGTATGTTTTGGAGTCTTTGGCAAGGGTCTTGACGTCGAACAAGAAGTCTTTCGGGCGTTTGTAGTATCCGTTCGAAAGACGCTGCTCGATCTGTGACAGGTCAAGATTGTAGTACTTGTTCCCGCTCTCGACGTGCAGCAACACGCCTACGCCCTTGTTGTCTGTTGACATCTCCCAAGGCCGAGTCATGCCTTCCGCCTCTTGCTGTTCTCGATCCAAATCGCTCGTGACACGATTTGGATTCTGCTCGTCAATAAGATATGCGTACCAGCTTGGATCCAGAACCGGCTTGAAGAATCTTCTGTGCTTCTTCTTCAAGTTGTCCATAATTGGTTGGATGAGGCTCTTCAACTTGTTGAGCGTCAGTTGGTCTTGCTTCCTTTGCGCCTTCTCCCGGGCGGCGATTTCTTTTGTATCCAAAACTGGCTCAATAATAGGCGCAGGTTCAAGGACAGGAAGGACGCGCTTCTTCCTGTTGTCAAGATCCGGGAAATCAGCAGGCGACATGCGAATGTACTGACTGATAGAGTTGAAGAACTCAGCGCGACCTTCTTGATCCGGACGGTGCAGCTCAAATTGATTGCTGAGAGAGAAGCCGAAGAGATCGACCAGCATTTGCCGATCAGGTTTGGCTTCTACGTTCTCAAGCTCCATGACACCCAAGAGCATGATAGGCTCGTTGGCACCAATGCTGCGCAGAAGCAACTTGAAGGTCTTCGTGGCTGCTGGAGGCAGTGTATTATACCATACGTCCACAGCTGGGATGTAGATCACACTAGGCTTGTGACGTCGTACTTCGGTGAACAGCTGGGTAATGGCAGCTTCTGGCGATCGCGCCGAGTCCTCCAGGATGGTTGGAAGATCGAAGGACTGAACGTGAAGGCCCTCAATCTTGCTGAGCAATGCAGCTCCCAAGTATTGCTGACCCATGCCCTGCAAACCGGTGATGAGGAGACGAGGCCTGAAGATCCTGCTGCTCTCGAAATTACGCATTGTCGTTTCGCGTTCGAAACCCTTCTCGTCCTCACGATCGTCGTACTCTGCCTCCTCAAGCGCAGTGAGCGGCTTCCTCCGGGGAATGAGCTCATCAATACGCTTGAGGATGCCGGCCAGTGGCCTCCGCAGTAGAGGTTCTATGCTTTTGGGTAGCGGATTGGCAGCAGCTATGGCTGTCCTCTGTGACGAAGGTACCATCTTGTTCACTGACACCATGAAATCCTTGGCGAGTACCTTGATCTCGCTAGGATGAATGAGCAGCTTCTTCTCAGATTGGTAGATCTGTGGGTAAGTGCCTTGCACCGCGTTCAAAGCAGCTTCTGTACATAAAGCACGGAGATCTGCACCACCGTAACCCTTTGTCAGCTCTGCAAGTTGATCCTTCATCTTAGGTTCAAGTGGAGGATCCCAGTTCTTGGTGTGGATGTCAAGGATAGCACGTCGTCCTACAACGTTGGGTAGCGGGAAGTAGAACTCGCGATCAAATCGACCAGGGCGTCGCAGAGCATTGTCAACCGAGTCAGGACGATTGGTTGCGCCTATGACAACAACCTGTCCACGACCATCCATACCGTCCATAAGCGCAAGAAGTGTCGCGACAATGGAGGCGTGAATCTGCTCCTGCTTACTGGATCGGACAGGAGCCAAACCATCAATCTCATCAAAGAAGATGATACTGGGTTGCGTCTTGCGTGCCTCTTCAAAAAGGGTTCGGAGCTGCTTCTCAGCTTCACCAACCCATTTGCTGAGAGCGTCGGCTCCCTTGCGCATGTAGAAGGTGACTTTCTGGCCATGCGAACTGACACTGGAGGCCAACGCACGAGCAAGCAGTGTTTTACCAGTACCAGGAGGTCCATGGAACAGCACGCCTCGAGGTGGAGTGATCTTGAAGCGTTGGAAGACCTCTGGGTAGAGTAGTGGAAGCATGATCATCTCCTTGAGCTTGTTGATGTGATCGTCCAAGCCACCAACGCCGTCGAAATTGACGTTGGGATCAACTCCAAGTGGATCGGCATCAGCCAGAGCCTTCTTGTCCTTGATCTTGCCGAAATTTGCAGGTCCACCGCCAGAGCCCTTCTCTTGCTGTGCCGAGTTGTTGTGAGCCTGTGGGAATGCACCAAAACCGGGTGCTGTCGCTGCTGTGGGCGTCATGCCAACTATGCTACCGAAGTGTCTGGGCATCTTTTGAACCTCGTCATCACTACTATCGGAGTCATCGTCTTGTCCGAAGCCAACCTGACCTCCACCAAACGGACCCTGATTGCTGAACAATGTACCGTATCCTCCACCACCAGCCTTGGAACGCGATTTGTTTATTGAAGGTGCCGGCCCGTCGTCATCGTCGTTCTCGAAAACCGCGTTAAGCTCAGGACGAACGACCCTGTAGTCGACAGTTCTGCGTTCTCGCCTCCTCGGACCAGTGTCGTACGATAAATCCTTGTCCGGAATGCGCCTGCTTAGGCGGCGGCGCTTGTTTGAGCTCAGCTCCTGCAGCTCATCTTGTAGCTCTTCGTCGTCTAGCGCAGACTCTTCGTCAGATGAGTTGCGCCTGCTTCGTTGGGACTGTCGCGTCCGACCCCTAGGCTTGCGCGCAGAGCCTGAGGCACTATCAGAAGCTGTGCTCTTGCCCTTGCCGTTGTCGGAGTCTGACATCTCTTCTTCCTCTCCTTCGGCATCCACGTCGCCGGGCTCGAAATCACTACTCTCGTCTGCACCCCTTTTGCGCCTTTGCGAAGTCGCTCGTGATCGCAGGTTGCGACCACCACGTGTAATGGGGCCTTCTTCCTCGTCAGAATCTTCAGCAGCGCGGTCGTGTTGTGACTCCTGGATCACATCCTCCATGCCTTCCTCATCATCATGCTCTCCTTTAGCCCCTCGGACTTCTTGTTCCGGTGATCCCCGCGCGCTGGATTCCACTTGCATCTGGGCGTCTACAAGGAGCTTGTCGAGTGGGCCTGGACTATCCTCTTCACCTTCGTCGCGGATCATTGAAACTTCCTGGGAGGCTTCTTCGATGGTGCTTGGTGCCTGCACTCTGGGGCCCTTGCCACCTCTAGTAGCACGGGCAACAAATGGCTCGGGTGTTCGCGTGCCTTCTCGAACAACATTGACGTGTCTGCCGGAATCTGAAAGAGCCACAATAGGCGCTTCTACATCGTGCGAGAGACGGCTACTACGCCGTGTGATACCAACTTCTGGTGTCCTCCCACGTGCAGGAGCGGTAGACTTACTACCTGTGCGTGTGCGCAAGTTGCGACCAAAAGCGTGTTCAGGCATCTTGAGCTTGACGATGAGCGATGGCTTCTCGACCTCTTCGATCGACGGCTTAGCTACACGTCGCCGCCCTGTAGTTCGAGGCCTATCGTCCTCGCTCTCCGAAGGCGTGTCTTCTATCTCGTCTTCGTCGCTCTCTTCGTACGTGACTTGCTTCTTGGTCGCGCGGCGCACGCTGCGGCCTGTTGCAGGGTTGACCTCAGGCTCTTCAGAATCTGAGCGGTCGGTGAAGGAGTCGTCTTCGATGATATCGTCGTCGTCGTCGTCGACTTCAGAGCCGTTGTAGACGCGACGCTGGCGCTTGTTGCCTTTCTTCTTTGCTCCCGGCGTTCGGTTGGCGCGGCGACGTTGTGGTGGCGCGCGTTCGACGTCGTCGTAGTCGTCGTCCTCCGGATCGGAAGCAGTAGGGTCGATGTCGAACTTGCGTTTCGTGCGGTTAGACATGGGGGTGGGTGCGGTGAGGCGTTCTTAGGCAGCTGTGTAAGTGAACGAGCGCGCAGTGCGATCACGGTGAATGCGCTTACACCGCTATGACGATGTTTCCAATTTCAGATTGACATCAGAAGCGCATGAAGCTGCTCCTGCATTCGCGACGGCAAAACAAGGCGTGCGCGCAATGCTCGTCTGTGCTTGTGATGCCGTGTGGATGCAGCTCAGCGATCGAGTGCTGAGACGACGATGCACGACTAGATGTGGGGTATCAGATAGCAAAAAGCGACTGCGAGATGCAACAGACTCCTGATGAATGCAGCGAGAGACAGAGAGGGCAAGATCAGACAGATGACTCTGGAGGACGGGGAAGGTCTTGTTGTTCTGCTGGAGCGAATCTCGTCCAAGCGCCAAAAGCTCGGCGAATCATCTGCAACCCTGACATATTGTCGCCAGGGAAAGCCATCGCAACTTCAATGCACAACCACAACGACATGCTCAATAACTTGACCTATTTGCATCGTAGAGAATGTCTGAAAATTATAGACAGCTGCAGATATAGTCGGCGCCGACTTTCCGCAAATTTTCGGGAGTCTCCTGGCACTCCGCAGGCACTTATTCGAGCTCTCTTTCTTGCTGTACTTCTCATCGCTGCCGGCGATCAGCTGCAGGAACAGATGCGGCTCAAAAGCTTAACTGTGTTTGACAAGTTCATGTCATGGTCGACTGTGGGGAGACCAGGTCGAACGATGCACGTGCGCCACGTGGAGTTCCCACCAAACTGAACAGCGCACACAAGGGTTGAGCTTGAGGGTGATTGTGTTTCTTTCCATTTGTTTCAAATGCGATGTTCTCATATCGTTGTGTGTTTGTCGTCTAACAGATATCACCGTTCCCATCCTCGTCAACACCTAGAGGCAACGCAGCCAGTTACCTGAAAGAACATAGTTCATCTCTTGGAAGTTGCCAGGTAGCACGATTCCAGAAACGTTTGCTTCAGTCGTCAACAAGGTTTTTTGTAGGTGGTGTGAGTGCATGACTAAGCAGTGCTTTGGTGTTGGGTGCTGCGCAGTAGCAGGCCGAGCCATCACCAACCCCTGAGGCCGCATTGATTTGGGCACAATTGAATTTTCATACAGGACAGTCACCTCAACATGTTGGAATCAGCATCAGGGCTTGGGATCTTAGTTCTGTCTTTGGTATTCGGGGAAAGTAGACAACCAAATGCTTTGTCATATATTCGTAGAGCCCTCACAGGTGCTTGATAATAGGAGTAGGCAGAGGTAGCGAATGTGGGCCGTTGGCGCACAACAACGCCGAGCCGATATGGTAGTCCGTTGGGGTATCGGGTCCTCAAGATATTATACAATTGATTTGTACATGTATTGCCAACAGTGTATGGCATCGCAGCCTGCTGCGGCACAGACAATCCTCCTAGGGTAGCGGTGCAAGATGCGCGCCCATTTCTTCGCCAAAGGACCTTCACTCTTCCGGTAAGATACGATCGACAGCTGTACAGTGTCAGTCTTGTTATCCTCGTCCTGCATCTGAGTGGTAGATGACATACCTTTGCCGTTCTCCAGCAGATACCCTGAGCAGTCGATCTTCCACTTCTCACCCTGCACCTCGACCTTCGCAATACCGAATCTCAGCACAGCGAACTTGAACTTCAAGAAGAAGTTTGTCCACTTCTGATGTACCCAGCGCGCTGAACCTTCCCAAGCCTTCGACACAATGTTCATGTCGCCCAGGTCCTGCCACACGCTCTGCCGTTTCGCTCGTTCAGCTTCCTGTAGTTCCAACACCATAGGCTGGCACTTTTCACTAATTGTTGCGCCTCCAAGATTTGTATAGATGATGCGCTCCTTCGCCCACGGCACTGGCCTGACTGCCATGCGCAACTGCATTGGTCCGCCCATCATACTCGGCACTACCTCCAGCGAACGCATGCGATTTGTAGGCGCACTACAGATGTAGCAACCAATTGCGATGAAGCCCAATCCGACTACAACGTATGTCGGCCGTACGAAGAAAGCTAAATCTGGGATGTCCTTCACGTCTTCCTGGAACTTGATCGAGTATGCCCCTGTGCCAATCCATATCGCTGCAAGTCCGTACACTTTCCAGTAATACCATTTGCTCTTTGGTGCTTCATATAGAACAACAGGTTGCCGTGTCTGCACCACTTGTCGCAATACTGGGTCGCTGCTAACGAATGTGGAGGGTTTGTTTAGTGGCGTCTTGGGGTATTGATATCTGCGCAGTATCGACGAAGAGAAATTTCGTGATTCGCGAATCGCGTTTGGCTGGAAGAACTGTTCTCGAGGACCCAACAGCGCGGTGCGGAGGGACGAGGGGAGGCGGAATGATGCGTGCTGCTTGAAGGCGGCGAAGCCTCGCGAAGGGGCGGACATTCTGCGACTCCTATCAGTCTCAAAAGGCAGTGATTATTGATAACAAAGTGACTTACATGCAGGCCCAATTGTTGTCGCAAACAATTGGCGGAGGCGTGCTAGTAGTCTGATCCCAGAAATGTCAATGTCAAGACATCGGAGAACGCTTTGACCCGCCGAAGCTTTCCGCGATCCCAACATTCAACAACTCGACCGTCCACTCCCCTCACACCCCGCCAACCTCAGCCGCCGTTATCTCCCTCCTGCCAATTGGTCTCCCATGGCTTCTCTCGCTGCGGCATGTAGGGTGTCGGCACGCGCTGCATCGCAGCAGCTGCGCAACCATGGCGCGAGGAGAGGTGAGCATTTCACCGATCGGACACGGAAATGTCGCTGATAGCATTGGTGTAGCACTGCACGCTGGACAACCCTCGCTGGCTGCTCAGAACTTCAACATGCCTGCGCTTTCTCCGACGATGACCGAGGGCAACATCGCGACCTGGAAGATCAAGGAAGGTACGACCAACCCAACCCATCACACCTGAAGAGACGGACATGGAGCATGGGGTAGACTTCGCTGCAACAAGGGCACGAACGAGATGTTTTGGAGTGTATTAGGCTACGAGCAGCAACGATGCTGACCTACCCAGGCGATTCGTTCTCCGCCGGCGATGTCCTCCTCGAAATCGAAACCGACAAGGCTCAGATGGACGTTGAAGCGCAGGACGACGGCATTCTGGCAAAGATCATCCACGGCGATAACTCCAAGCAGGTCCAGGTTGGCACCAGGATCGCCGTGACCGTAGAGACTGGCGACGACCTCAGCTCGCTCGAAATCACCGAGGAGGATGCTGCGCCGAAGAAGGCAGAGGCCCCCAAGGAACAGCCCAAGGAAGAGTCAAAGTCAGTGCCCAAGGAGGAGCGAACCTCGACACCACTCCCACAGAAGTCCGAGAAGAAAGTCTCCAACGGCAAGGCTACCAAGCAGACATACCCACTCTACCCCTCCGTTGAGCACCTGCTGAAGACCCACGGGCTGTCTAAGGCAGATGCGGACAAGATTCCAGCAAGTGGACCGGGTGGAAGGCTACTGAAGGGCGATGTGTTGGCGTACGTTGGCAAGATCCAGGAATCATACCCCTCAGAGCTGGCAGACCGCTTCAAGAAGCTCTCCCACCTTGACCTTTCGAACATCAAGGTCATGCCTAAGAAGGAGGCACCTGCCAAGAAGCCTGCCATAGCGGCCGAAGCTCCCAAGGTCGTTGAGGATCTTCCCGTCGAGATCGCCCTTCCCATCTCTCTCACTGCTGTCACAGAGTGCCAGAAGCGCGTCAAGGACTCCATTGGCGTCTTCCTACCTTTGACCACATTCATTGCCCGTGCCACAGAGCTAGCAAATGAGGACCTGCCCAGGTCGAAGACCGCCAAGCCTACCGCCGATGAGCTGTTCAACGCTGTTCTTGGATTGGACAAGGTCGCTGGAAAGAACTTCTCGCGCGGTCACTTTGTACCTCAAGTGACCTCGCTTCCTCCCACAACCGTAAGCACGCGACCATCGAGCTTTAAGAAGCCGGATGTCCTTGAGATCCTTGCAGGCAGGAAGACAGTAGCTCGCGGAGCGAAGGCAGTCGGTGGAGCGGAAAGGGTCATTGGACCCCTGAACGTGTTTAGCGTCAGTGTGCCCAAGGGCGATGAGAAGAGAGGGCGCGTTTTCCTCGAGCGCGTCAAGGCTGTTTTGGAGGCTGAGCCTGGCAGGCTGGTCGTCTAATTACCCTTGCACTCGATTGTATAGCGTTGTATCATACTGCACCTTACTACCATTTAGACTGGTACGAGCCGATACAAGGCACGCCTTGATATGTATCCATTTCTAGTAATTGTACAGTCCGTCTATTTTGGGTAATTATTCCCACTGCATCGCGCTAGCCATGCTGCTCCGATCGCGCCCGCAAGGTCGAGACAAGCCAACATGAGCTTGGATTAACGGTGAGTTGGCCCACAGTCGGTGTGTCATATGCTTGTGGTAATCGCCGTTCTGCCGTGAGATATCAAGATGAATGTCGAAGATCGAGATGGATCAGATCTTCAGGTACTTGCGACAGTGACAGCTGTATAATGTATCAGGTACCAGTCGAAGAGCTCCCCTTGTTCCTGGGCGAGCGGCGGCGCTAGAGCTTGACAGCTCAGGGCTGGGAAACCTTCTGTGGCCCGGTACGCACAGAGCCTCACGGACGCTGGCAGCTGAAGCACGTAAGCTGCTGATCGAGTCCAGAGATACCCGGATTTTATGGCTCAACACGCTTGGAGTGGCTTATGCTCAATCTTGAATCTGCCACGACCGGGACCATGTCCGATCATTCGATGGTGGACAGTGGGCAGGCGGTGAGGCCCGCTGTGTGTCGCCATGTCAGCCCTGAATGACAAACACCTTGCGCGACTCTCGTGCAAGCAGCTGCAGTAAAGAAGCAGTTCACTAAGCAAGGAGGGTCTTAGATAGCTTTCATCAAGTGATACCGAAATGACAGCCACTGCCCGGTGTTGACTTTACTCCGCCCGCGCCTTCCCCACGTTTCCGCCATCCGCCGAGCTAAAAACCTTGAATAAAATGCTCTGTGCTCATTCTTAGCTCCGAGCTCGCTGTGAGCTCCATTCAGGACGGCGCGTTGGCCGACTCACCTCTTCCGCCCTTCCCTTTCTCCTGCCATTTCTACACCTTCGTCGACGACTACCATCGAAGCCAATTGCACGCTATTAACGCGGTGTAGCTCTCTCTCCACTCACTATGGCTGCCCTCAAGGAGCAAGTGGGCGAAGTGTTGCTGGGCACTACCGATGAGCCCCAGCTGTCGCAGCTCACGCGCGCTGCGTTCTTAAAACACGCCCAGAAGGACGAGGCGACAGGCGAATACTTTCTTAGTGAGGACGCTTTCATCGAGGCTGTTGCGCCTGAGAGCGAAGACTACGTAAGCAATTGCGCCTGCAATGTGACAGGGTCGAAAACAGGGCGAAGCTAACGGCGCGCCTGCCACCAGCACAAAATCAAGCGCTACCAGTACGGCATCCTGTTCCAGGTTGCAGACCGCGAAAGGAAGGGCAAGGTCAACATCCACGACTGGGGTGTCTTCCAGAACCTGCTTGCGAAACCAGATGCCGAGTACGAGGTCATTTTCCGCTTCTTCGACAAGAAGGGCACCGGCTACATCAACTTCGACGAATTCTACGACACATGGAAGGCACACAAGACAGAGGACAGCTTGCCCTTCAACTGGGAAGCCGAGTGGGCGACTCTGTACATTGGGTCCAAGAAGAACAGGCATGCCATGACGTACCCCCAATTTGCGCAGATGTTGCGAGGACTGCAGGGTGAGCGCGTCCGACAGGCCTTCTTGCATTTCGATGGCAACAAGGATGGGTACATTGAGCCCACAGATTTCCAGCGCATCATTCGTGAGACTGCGAGTCACAAGCTCTCGGACTACCTCCTTGAGAACCTCACAACGCTCTGCAACATCTCTGTAGGAAGCAAGATCTCGTACGCCAACGTGCGCGCTTTCCAGAATATGATCCAGCAAATGGACATGGTCGAGTTGATTGTTCGCAACGCGACTCAGAAGAGCAGCGACGGCAAGATCACCCGCACAGATTTCCTGAACGAGGCTGCCAGAATAAGTAGATTCAACCTATACACTCCCATGGAGGCAGACATCCTCTTCCACTTTGCTGGGTTGGACGACCCGTCAGGAAGGCTTAGTCTGAAGGACTTTGCTCGTGTGCTCGACCCCTCATGGCACACTGTTTCGACTCTTGGTGCCACTGCGATCGCCGATGCTGGCCAAAAGGTCTTTGCTACTACCAAGTCGATATGGCACGACATTCTCGAGTCTGTTCACCACTTCGCGCTCGGTTCCTTGGCTGGAGCTTTCGGTGCCTTCATGGTCTACCCCATTGATCTGGTCAAGACAAGAATGCAGAACCAGAGGAGCACAGGTGTTGGAAATGTTCTGTACAAGAACTCGATCGACTGTGCCCAGAAGGTCATCAAGAACGAGGGCTTCAGGGGACTGTACTCTGGTGTACTGCCTCAGCTCGTTGGTGTAGCTCCCGAGAAGGCCATCAAGCTGACGGTGAACGACTTAGTGCGAGGAAAGATGACAGACAAAGACACTGGTGCCATCAAATTGCCTGCTGAGATTATGGCTGGTGGTATGGCTGGTGCATGCCAAGTGGTATGTTTTCGTTAGTTGGAGCGTCGGGGAGTACACGCTAACATGTTTGGACAGGTCTTCACAAATCCCCTTGAGATTGTTAAGATTCGCCTGCAGATCCAGGGTGAACTTGCAAAGAACGTTGATGGCGTTCCCAGGCGATCTGCCATGTGGATCGTCAGGAATCTGGGTCTTGTTGGCTTGTACAAGGGAGCCAGTGCCTGTCTTCTTCGTGACGGTGAGTGCACCCGTCGCTTTTGAATGAACACCACTGACATGACTTAGTTCCTTTCTCTGCCATTTACTTCCCAGCTTATAGCCATTTGAAGAAGGACTTCTTCGGCGAGAGTGCACAGAAGAAGCTGGGTGTTGTTCAGATGTTGACTGCCGGTGCCATCGCCGGTATGCCCGCAGCTTACCTCACCACACCATGCGACGTCATCAAGACACGTCTGCAAGTCGAGGCGCGAAAGGGAGACGCTACATATAACGGTCTCCGTGACTGTGCGAAGAAGATCTGGCAGCAGGAAGGCTTGAAGGCCTTCTTCAAGGGTGGGCCAGCACGTATCATGCGATCATCACCTCAGTTCGGTTTCACTCTGGCCGGTTACGAGGTCCTGCAGCGATGTAAGTTGTTCGCGCGTTGTTCGTGTCTCTGGTTAATACTAACGCATTCGCAGCCTTCCCTATGCCTGGAGGTGCTGAATCAGACGCCAGTCTGGAGCCCTCAGTCGGTCTCGAGGAAGCCACAGCGCCGTTGCCCTACCTGCGAAGCCGTAACGCCCTGAAGGTTATCCTCGACCTCGACGAGAACTTCGGTCGCCCAAGAGTGCCGTCAGGGCAAACATTCCGCGGCATCCCAGGCTTCGGCGGCAAGCAAGCATAAAAGCACGGACCATGAGTGTATGCGGCTGATGAATATCACGAAAAATGGAATGGCACCAGCCGGTTCTTAATGTGGAATACCTTATTTGGCGCAGCATTGCTTCAGCGGCGTGTTTCTTGCTTTCTGGCGTTGGTTCTTCTTCCAGTACGACGTTTTACTCGTCCTTCCAGCGACGACATGTAGGGTCGGTGAGCGTGCGCTAGCGAGCATGGAGATCTCGTACATCAAAGTAACGCAGTTGGAGGCATCTTCTGCGCAGCGATAGACGGAAGCATACACAGTGAAGACTGTACGATAGGTCGAAGTGATGGTGGGAGAGGCGGCGAGGTGTGCAGTGGTCGATGTGCGAGTGGAGATACGCGTAGCCTGCAGCATCAAGCACATACAAAAGAGAGCATTGGTACGCAGTTTGGCTTTTTGCATAAGAACCTCATATCCTTCGTTCAGGGGAGCGCCTGCTATGCGCTTGACGGCCCGGCGCAACCACGAAACATCAGCACATGCTTACAGGCGGATAAATGATGCAGGCCGAGGTCATCTCCGTCATTTTCACACTGGTACCGAGAAAAGCTCATAGTCCCGTTTTTATTTCCCACGATAAACCCCACATAGGGCAATTCTGGGGCCTGGGGCGGGGGTGGACCAATGCGGTTAGCCTCAGAGCGCACCCTGCGCTCCAGGTCTGGCTCCCTAGAGAGGGGAAACTGAGCCTCATAATTGGATTGTCAGCCGCAGCGGCCTGTCAGGCTGCGCCCCCAGGAAACGGACGCGGAGCTCGTGTAGAGGGGAGCTCTTCGGCCCTCCAGAATGGCGAGCACACGTTACCCTCTCTCTTCTTCCCCACACTGAGCGCTTCCGCAGCCTCGCAGTGTTACGTACTGGATTGCGCCCTCCGGAAAGAACTCTGGCGAAGACCACGCGCGACCAGATCCCCGCATCAGCCTCTCACCGCGCCCGCCCGGGAAGCTCCTTCGTCTCGAACGGCCAGAGGGTAAACAGCACCCGCTCGTCAAGTAGCACACAGCCTCGCGACTCTCGATCAAACGCCCAAACGAAACACCAGCATCACTGGCTTCCAGCGCCGTGGATGAGGGTTGATCGGCGCGCTTTCTCCACCGCCTTGAGGCTGAAAAGTAGTCGTCACACTGGCACTCGGGTACGTTTCCACCGTGCAGAGCCGCCTCTTGTCCGCGGCTCTGAGCCCACTTCCAAGTTTCTCCACGCACTTTCTCCACAACCCAAATCTTATGTTGTCATTTTCTCCGCTCTTTTTTGGAGCCGCCTCAACACACGAAACGTTGTAACCCTCTTTTTGCACACATGTTTGTCTGCCCAGGTTGCATGGACAGCGTTTGTCACGAGCGGCAGCCTTGGACGATTCTGTCGGCATTTGATGAGCCTCCATCTTTTGTTTTCTCCTCCTGACCACCTCGGAGTTTTTCCGAACCCTTTTACACTAATTAGCGCCTGAGGATCTGGCCTTTGTCCACAGAGGATGCGACGCTCGGTCATGCTGACCGTCTTCCAGAGCCCCATCAACCACTGGTCTCGCTGTCACGCTTCGTCTCTCAACCGCGGTCCAGGTTTGTTTCTGGGGGCCTTTGAGGAGGTGTGCTTGGGATAGACACCGCATTTTCCTAGCACCACACCTTTCCTTATTTTCCAGTGATCGCGGCTGGACCCTGCCAGCCTCAAGCCCGGTCGCACCTGCCAATGCCTGGAGAGTACTACACGGAGGAAGACGCCTTTGGTTCACGATCGCCCGGCCTGGAACCAGTCACTGTCAACGCAAAGCCTGAAGAAGAACCACCGCCTATTGTTACCCAAATCTTCGTCAGTCCCCCCACCTCCCGCAATCGCAAGAAGTCTAAACCTCGAAAGCATCGCCCAACGCAAGGGGACTGGGTTCTTATTCGGGAAATGGACCCGAATCGTCCTGACATCGCACACGCAGTCAGCCAGGAAGCCTTGAACTCTGGATCCGAAACGGAATCATCCGACGAAGAAATGCCAGACCAACCTGCCGCCGCGGTCAAAGGGATGGCTGTCCCTTCTATCAGGTCAGACTCATTGGCAGATGCAAATAGCCATTTTGATCACAATGCGCTCGCCGCAGAGAGGCGAGAATCGCATGCGTCGCACGCATCATCTACCGGGTCAATTTTGCACAGCGTAACGTCCAACTCAAGCTCTGTCAACGGCTCAACTCTGAACAACACCTCATCTCACCCTTCAACAAACGGCGATCACCTTGCAGACTCATCAGCAATATCACCACATCTTCGTGGCCTTAGACTTTCGCCTTCAAGAGGACAGTCAGGCGAGAAGCTACCATCAATCCAGACCCTCCAGCCACCACCGGCATCAGTGACCTTGCCGGAATCAGCAGCTTCACCAAGCCAACAGCTACCATCAATCGCACAATTTGATGATCTTGTCCGCTCTGCGACTAACGAATCTGATGCGTCCGGCATCTTCGCACACCGACAATCGATTTCCTCCTCAGGGCAGTCGCCGTCCGCCATCATCCGGTCACTGTCTATCAGCTCACATCACTCGCCAGCTTCACCATTTCCACCCCTCAATGCTTCATCGCCAGTCAGTGCCGGTAGTGATGCATCACGCGCAGGAGATGTTTTCCTTCGATCGAAAGAGCATCTCACCCTCTTTGGACCAGGAGGAGCAAGACGACCATCGCAGATAGCAGATGGGACGTATCCTCGCTCAGCCTCCATCTCGGTTGACAGCTACAACAGTCCGGTGGGGCACAGTACGGACATGCTGCACACACCAATTGAAGGTGGTCGGCAACGCGTGCTTAGCATTGACGGCGCGTTGGCATCGAGACATCTGCCACCTCCTATTGGATCTGGTATCTCAAATATACCAGAAAATATTACTGGCAGCTACAAGTGCGATCAGCCAGGCTGCACAGCTGCACCATTTCAGACGCAGTACCTTTTGAAGTAGGTCAATGCGCCTCAAATTGCCATGTTATCTACTAACTCGCTATCCAGTTCACACGCCAATGTCCACTCACAAACGCGACCACACTTCTGTCCAGTCAAAGGGTGTCCACGAAGTGAAGGTGGAAAGGGTTTCAAGCGCAAGAACGAGATGATCAGGCATGGTCTTGTGCATCAATCACCCGGCTACGTGTGCCCGTTCTGTCCAGATCGAGAGCACAAGTACCCAAGACCTGATAACCTGCAAAGGTAAGTCGCTCATGACCCCTGGATGTATACATCTGCTGATATCTCACTCTTAGGCACGTTCGCGTTCACCACGTCGACAAAGATAAGGACGACCCACAACTACGCGATGTACTTGCACAACGACCAGAGGGCGGCAGTCGCGGGCGAAGAAGACGGGTAAGCTCATCTGTACACTTTGCTGATCTCTCATCTAATGTTCATAGATATCCGCTTGCTAACGACTGATCTCCATCACTCCTCTCGTTCGTTATAATAAGCTTCTTGCAGCGAGCGGCTTTGCACCAAATTGGCACACAGTACTTCCATTTCTTATGTTATCTTGCCAAATTTTAGCGAAGGGGATTTCTATCGGCTGGGTGAGTGCCGAAGGGGCAGGCGTATCGGGGTGTCTACGAACCGGCATATCCACGGGGACTCAGTCCAAGCAGGACTCGAGCACAGGAACGGCTCGAGCGGCGTCTGTTGTTGTGTCACTTTGCTTCCTCTACATCACTATCCCCTCTTTGCCCACTGCTAGGCGGACATCATATCTTACAGTTTTTCCTGTTTAAACTCACTCCACCCTCTCACATCTATCTTATGTGGTTGTATTGGCAAGCCAATTACATGCAACGGCCAAACATTACACGTTACCACCAACCTTGCGAGAGCGCTGCGAAGGATATGATCAGGCATCTCTACACCTAAGGTTGACGGCTATGAAGAACAGTACGGCTGTGTGATAGATTCCTCGCCACCTGCCGCAGAAATAACGTCAACCCCTCAGCACTATCATCCACACCTGTTATGGGTAGACACAATATAAATCAACCAGGCGAACATCTCTGAGCGGAACGAGCAAGTTCAGCTTATGAGAAAAGTTTATTTAAAAGCTGAAAGAGTCGTGGTCTAGTTGGGAGATAAAGCAGCCAACGACGAAGGCGTGTCAAAGATGGCGACTGCAATTCAGCCCGTCGCTTCCAGACTGACCACCATGGGCATGCAACCATTTTTTGACAGTATTGAAGACGCACTCGACAGCTTTACATTGCAGGAGTTGTGTTCTATGATGTGCCATCCCGGTTGGTCAAACGTTGGTCTTCCGCTCAATACGATTTTCTCTAGCGATTGGTACGATCGCGTATGGTGTGTTCAGGAGGTTATGCTCGCTCGCAAATCGACTTTGCTATACAGACACACAGAAATTGGTGGCACGGAAATGGGTATTTTCTGCTTTTCGGCCCAAGTATAGATTGTCGATCGTTCTATCCGATGTGATGACGACGGTGTTATGGGAAGAATGCCCCATGCATTCGCAAGATTCACTGCATGGCATCTTGTACACCGCGATCCAACCTCAAATCCTGCTTAGTGCGAGGAATCTCGCAGCGAAGGATCCCAGAGGCAAATTCTATGGTCTCACCGGTCTCTTCGAACCCGTTTCGATCGAAGTCGATTACAACATGTGACAGTTTATGGAACAAGGAGGTCATGTGTGCCACGTGTTTTGGTGCAGTGCTCTTAATACTGTCTGGAGTGTTTCTAACCATAGACGCTACTATACAGTTGCCTAACTTAGCAACCGCGCTTTGAAGAGTGCTAGTCTTTAGCGTCCTCACCAAACACGACGTCTCCATCGTCCTTTCCCCCCCCCCCCCCAAAAATCTACTATCCGTGGAATGTCTGTTCCTAAGAACCATTTCATCGAGACCGCATAAAAACGGGGCTCCAGCGGTCGGCCAGCAACGCTCCTCCACCCATGGCAGACCTCCTCACTCTTTCCAATGAGCTCAGAATCCTCATCATTGAGCATATCGGTCGTACATCAACTGACTCGGCGCCTGAAACAGAAGAGTTGTATACACAGCAAGCAAAGACTAACGTTAATCTGCTCAACCTCTCAGGGTGGCGCTTCTGTAGCCCTCACCGGAAACAGCGTTTGTGCGAAGTTCGTTAAGAGATTGGACTTTGTAGGAACTAGCACATTCGCGCTACGCGATGGACACGGGCCAGCTACGAGCGAGGATGTGCTGCAAGATGTTGGTCTGCCAGTAGGTATCGAGCACATTCTTTCGAACCTTGACCTTTCCCCTACTCTGGAAGAAATAAGCGTACAGTTCGCGCTCAGAGAAGATTCCAAGTTCGGTCCTAAGAGACTACACAAACGACTACCTCAAGACCATAATTCGGAAAAAGAAAATGGGACTACTCTTGAATTTTCTGGCGTACGAGGGTTTCATGGGGATCGTTGAAGGCGATAGAAAGAGACTTGGTGATGTATAAAAGATGGAATTACTGTTGTGTCGCGCTTTGCGGAACTTTTCCTCCTGTTGCGCCGCTGGATGCGACCGGGGTATCATGTATACAAGCGCCTTGAAGCATGGAAAGAACTCAGGAGAATAAACACGACCCAAAACTGTGCTGTGACCGAAGTCAACACCCCACACTTTCCCTCGCCAAAACAACAACATCGAACTCCTCATCGACACTCTCTCCGCTCCCATCGCTCAGCTCCTGCATCTCATCGCTGTACCGCCCACCGATGAAGGCCCAGCCGTCGCCCTCAAGGCGAGCACGGTGTCTCTCACGATTGGAGGAAGCCGCGCCTTGCAGGAGGCGCGACCATCGGTTCTCGGTCTTGGCGGAAGTTTTGGTGGTCGGAGTCTTCAGCGAGGATTCGTCGTCGTCGTCGAAGCCGGGGAGGGTCCAGAGGCCGGACTCACTCATGAAGGAGGAGTTGGCGTGGAGATTGGTGCTGTGGTGGACGAACCTGTGCAGGTCGAAGTGCACTCTGGAGGGTGTCCGTCCCTTGTGGGCTGGTGTGCGCAACGACATCTTCGAGTGAGGTGGAGTACTTGGCGGCGTGGGAAGGATTTGAGATTGTTTCATTGTGGTCTGAGGGCAGTGTGGTGATGAGTTGAAGCTGTCGCAGCGCGGCTTTTTGTCCGTGCGGCCATCTGGGTTGTGGCTGTCGTCCATGGCTGTAGACGTGAGGAAGGTTGGACTTTGGAGTGTGGAAGGTTGGAGGACCACTTCAAGATTGTAGAGGAGAGACTTTGGGAAAATGCGTGCGATGGATACAGCTGCGCGGCGAAGTAAATGGGCCTGCGGAAAGAGCCCATGGGAATACGAGTTCGAGTGAACAGTTTGCGCATCTGGGGTTCTCCAGAACCTGTCAAGGGGAAGTAAAGTGTGGCTCGACGTGCAAATGTGGCTGCCTATTCGGGTAGCAACAGAGTCACGAAATGACGTCGCACAACTTGCAAGCGGGCGGACACTCAGACGAATAGAAGAAAGGCGAAAGAAGGAAGAAAACCTGGTTGTGAGCTGACTATAAGGAGATTCTGCCACACGCCGGGAATGTAGGGGCCGCGGTGCTCACAGCGAGCGCAGCTGCTGACTCCGCATCCGGATGACATTGCGAGACCTGAACGCGACGTGGAGCGTATGGAGCGCATGGAGCGCAGACAGGTGTTGCATGGGTGTTAGTCAGATGGTCAGAACCACACACACTGCAGATGCTGGTGTGGCTGAATATAGCTCTATCATTCATGTGAAGCACGTGAAGGGAGGAGAGGCCGTGCTCGCGTGGTGTTGCGGGAGAACCAGCGATTCCGCCCGACAGCGCTTGGGCCACCGTTGACGTTCGTGTGTTCAAGCTCTGTTGCTTCAGAAGCTATCAACACCTCCGCCGCCCTCATCTCCCCCATCCCCGCCATCCGGAGGCAGTCCAGCATGCTGCGCGCTTCGATTCTCGCGGCCCGTCCTGCTGTCCGGCCATTGGCACGCGCCGCCCGCCCGCAATGGCGCGTTGCCCAGCGCTGGTACGCCGACGACAAAAAGCTGGACCAGACCGCCGTCCCCAACCCGGCCCCCGTCGTCGAGCCCACGGTTGACGCGCAGAGCCCGTCGAAGGCCCAGCAAGCGACCATCCCGCCGTCCGAGGTGCCCAGAGCCCCGCCTGCGCCCGAGACGAGCATCGTTGCCAACGCTGCCGACTCTGCCGACGCTGCCAACGCTGCCAACGCTGCCAACGCTGCATCGCGCTCTGCGCCCGTCATCCAGCCCGCCACCACTCCCCCGACCGGCCCTGGCAGTGCGAGCGTCGCCCCCGACCCAATCAAGCCGAAGCCCAAGAAGCGCAGGTTCCGCCGCTTCCTGCTGTGGCTCACCATCCTCTCTGGCCTGAGCTACGCGGGCGGCGTCTACTACTCGCTCGTCTCGGACAACTTCCACGACTTCTTCACCGAGTTCATCCCCTTCGGAGAGGATGCCGTCGCGTACTTCGAGGAGCGCGAGTTCAAGCGCCGCTTCCCTGCCCGCAGCGACCAGCCCAGGCTCCACCAGCAGATCAAGGGCGAGAACAAGGTCACCATCCCCGGCAAGAGCGGACTGAGCGCCCGCGTCGCTGAGGACCCCCACACAAGCGCCGTCAGCGACAACAACCCCAAGGCCAAGCCAGATGAGCAGCCCAGGGTTGGCTCGAACCAGCACACCACCCCAAAGAGTGTCCAGGAGTCGAAGAAGGAGCTGGAACAGAGGGAGACGCCCCGGTCGGCAGCACCCAAGACTGAGACCGTTGTGCTCGATGCGCCGTCCAAGCCCATCTCCCAGATAGACCACCTGAGCGTACCCTCCGCGAGCGAGCCTGTCGTCCAGGACGTCGTCAAGATCGTCAACGACCTCATCACAGTAGTCAATGCCGACAAGACACACGATGGAAAATACAACTCTGCTCTGGACAAGGCCAAGTCGGATCTTGCCAAGGTTGTCTCTGACATCACCCTGCTGAAGGCCAACCTGCACAAGGAGTCCGAGGACAAGGTCAGGGCTGCCCACGCTGAGTTCGACGAGGCCGCAAAGGAGCTCGTCAAGCGCCTCGACCACCAGATGCAGGAGCAGGAGACGCACTGGAAGGAGGAGTACGAGAACGAGCGCGAGCGCCTCCAGCAGGCCTACAAGAGCAAGGTCAAGTCTGAACTCGAGGCTGCCCACAAGGTCTACGAGCAGAAGCTCAAGAACGAGCTCCTCGAGCAGAGCATCCACCTCCAGAAGAACTTCACCCAGAACGTCCGCGACCGCGTCGAGGCCGAGCGCGAGGGCCGTCTTGGCAAGCTGAACGACCTCTCCAACTCCGTCCATGAGCTCGAGAAGCTCACAGCTGAGTGGAACTCCGTTATCGATGCCAACCTCAAGACCCAGCACCTCGTCGTCGCCGTTGAGGCCGTCAAGTCCGCCCTCGAGACACAAGTCGTTCCTAAGCCTTTCGTCACCGAGCTTGCCGCCCTCAAGGAGATCGCCGCCGATGACCCCGTTGTCAGCGCAGCTATCTCCAGCATCAACCCCGCCGCTTACCAGCGCGGTATCCCCAGCTCCGCTCTCCTGATCGACCGCTTCCGCCGCGTTGCATCTGAAGTCAGGAAAGCTGCGCTCCTCCCCGAAGACGCCGGTGTCGCATCCCACATCGCCTCCCTCGCCATGTCCAAAGTCCTCTTCAAGAAGTCTGGGCTAGCAGTTGGTGGTGACGTCGAGGCTGTACTTGCGCGCACTGAGATCCTGCTCGAGGAGGGCGATCTTGATGCCGCCGCACGTGAGATGAACGGTCTGCACGGGTGGGCCAAGGTTCTGAGTAAGGACTGGTTGAGCGAGTGCAGGAGAGTGCTTGAGGTCAGGCAGGCGCTGGATGTCATTGCTACAGAAGCGAGACTGCAGAGCTTGCTGATCGACTAAGCGAGTGTGTATGGTGAGCGCTTTTTGTAATGTAGTCATAGAGCTGTGAATGTATCCTTTTCGTTTGTGTGTAAGTCCTGTTTTGTACTGTTTCAACAACTTCCAAGTGCATCCTTTCCGTATGCATATTCAGAACGCACCGCCTTGTTGTATCGGAACTTGTTCACTTTCCAAGCTGCAAAGTAGTTGCCAACGCCAAAGGAGAACTTGGCACCACGTCTGAAGCCCACTCGTCAGTCCAACATGCAACCTCCCTCCGAACCCCCACCCTTCAGCGACTCCGCCGCACTCGTCGAACTTCTCAATGCGACGAGATCTGCATTCAAATAGGTCGCACATGCATGACGCTTCAAGATAAGCATTCATCCAGCCATTCTGGCCCCCCAAAGCACAGCAACCTCAGCTGCGCCCCCACCCGCCGGACCGTACGTGCACGACACGAAACCGACAGCAACCCATACACCCGATTACACTCACGCAACCTGCCGTAGATGAACATAGACGACATCCAACCCAAAGCTGTCAGCGGCCACTTCGATCGTAGAGATGCCTGCCAGCAAACCCCGGGTCGGTAATGAACATAGCATACTATCAACATGCAACTGGTGCTAATTCTAGCGGGGGTTGTGGCTGCACAGCCTTTGAAGGCGTTGAGGCTTGCAGGTCCCCGCCGACCTCAAGATCTTTTTCCAGTTTAGCCTGGTGTGAACCAAGAAAGCCTTATAACCAGCCGCACAACTCCGTAAAGATCCAAGAACCGTCTCAGGATTCGGCAAAATGTCGAACCAAACGTCCACAGACGCTGGAGACTCATCTTCACTCCTCATCACCAAGGTGGAGTCTTCTGGGAACCCCATCAACGCCCACAGCTACCAACAAATCCCGAACAACACCACAGAGCATAGCGCAGGACAAGCCTCGCAACACGGAGCATCGTCTTTCAACCCCTCTGAGCCCGACAAACCTCACCTCATCTCACATCAGAAAGACTTCTTCTTGGACTGGACCTTAAAGATCCTCGGCGTAGCATGCGCCATCCTCTTCGGCATCTGGGCACCAATATCCTTCAAACTCGCATCCGACGGCAACAAGGAGAACGATGCATCGCAAAAAGCCGTCTTCTCTCAACTAGGCGATATGCGACAGCAAGCAGCGACCGCCGCACAGATGCAGAACGCCGCCGCCACTGCAATGGCCAATGTTCAGTTCGCTGCTGCGAACGTCATGGCCGAAGTGCAACATCAACTGGATCGCATGGGGAAGCTCAGAGCATGGGAGTTCTGTGAGGGAAGGGCAGAGCAGATCCGATATTGTAGAGAATTGAGCTCCTCGGGTGATGTTGGTACTTTGGTGTACCAATTGGGCGGCCTGGGACCTACCAAATCCCTTTCAATTACGACCTCCAGCGTGATCCCGGTCGCGTCGATCAGCAACAGTGTACCTGTAAGCCAATCTAACGAGCCTTCTGCTGGCTCTTCTGGTGCAGGAGTGCCAAAAGACGTCTTAGCTGTAGTATTGGGTTCGGTGTTTTCTGTGATTGTGGTGGTTGGACTCGTTGTCGGCCTGCTGGCAAGAAGGAGGCGGTGGAAGAAGATGAACGAGGGAGTTTCATAGCTGAGCACCAGAAGTGCTTGCGACGAGCGCGTGGATGATACTCCTTCGCCGTCCATGAAACCGTGCACATATGCTTCACCACCTAGCTGCCAGTGACCGCTTTGGCTTTCCTCGCCTATTCTCCAAAGGACTACTGGGGACACTATATCCATACAGAATACACAGCCTGTCGCCTACTCTAGCATTTCTAGGGACCAGGCCCACCATCGTATCTGTGAAGCTACCTTTCCTTTCTCCCTATAAAAGTCCGGAGATTCCATACGACTTGTCGAACGACTTTGAGGTGTTCTTTGAGATCTTGCGCTGGGGATCTTCCGATGATCTCTTCGATGTCGGTGCCGTTGCCAGACGGCTCTTCCCCATTACTTGAGTATTTGTCGTACACGACTTTCGCATACAGATCATCAGCTGCACCACAAGTGTCTTTCTCGTCTCGCCGGCTCAGAAGGTCTGCACACAACATCCTCGACGTAATCGCTGCTTGATCCGTAGGTGCAGTCACTGAGAACGGAAAGGCTCTCTGGAGTAGAGGCAGGCAATCTCTTATGATGATAGCGTTGGCCAATCTCATCGATCTGTGAGTCACCTTCCCGATGGCAATTCCCTTGGCAACGAGTGACAGACCACGTTTGCCATTTTCAACGAATCTCTGAACGCCTACTTGCGGGTATGTGCTGTAGTGAGCGTTATACACTCGTGCGCGACACTGCTCTACAAGCGACTGCTCTACAAGCGGTTTGGGGTGTAAACGGTGACTAGATCTCCTCGGAGGGTCTCCAAGAGGCAACTTGTCGCGTTCTTGGATCCAGGATGGAGGTTCCGTTGCATTTGCTTGGTGATGAATTGTGGTGTAAACATCGCTTGGTTCAACTGGCGCCCAGGGCCGACAGATGATGTCCAGTGACTGCGATACATGGCTGCAATGTAAGATGAGATCAGCAAAGACATCTAACGTATCTTTGTGATAGTCCGGAGCTATGACGCCATTCATATGTGGCAGGAGGGCAGTCAAGGTAAGGTTCAGGTTGCTAAAGATTATCTCGCTCTTGTTCACTCGCAATAGATGAAGTGCTAGTTCCTAGCTCCAAACGTAGCTCAAAGCTTGACAATCAAGAGCGCCAGATTGATCACCCGTTTCGAGCTCAACCAAGGGATCATCATCCTGTTCTGCTGGACGAAGGACCAGAACTCGGACCTCATGTTTTACCGAGAAGATGATACAAGAGTTAATTGCGAGTTTGAAATTCGTGTTCCCGTGCATATCTCCCCAAAGACCACTCAACTGCTTTGCGGAGTCGTGAGAACACTTTTCGCCGCGCTTCACCGTAAATAATTGGCACGAGGACATTAGATATACCTAGCAGAGAGTAAGCTAGATATTCTTCTTGGGTAGTCTGGCGCTTTTGTGTCTAGGAAAACCGCTCCTCGACACTGAATTCATCTAGAGGAACTCCTTGAAAGGCAGTGATCATAATCCTCGTGATTCCGCAAGCAGATCTTGCAGAGTCCAGCTTCTGGTGAATCGTGGGCTCTGTCGGAAGGTTGGTATCCAGGCAACTTCAACCTTCCCACTCAAAGAGGATCCAGGTTCTTTACTGCTTGTTCCAGAATTCCTGGTTGACACATCTGATAAAAAGACGTAGCATTTTGCTGCATTTTGCTGCATTTTGCTGTATTTTGCTACCAGCGAAACATCGAATTGATCGCCTCCTAGAGTGCGGTTTGGTCGTCATCCCTAATACAGCAAGTGTCCATCTAGAAGTATTCCAGACCATCACATTGAGCTTGTTGTGCACAGAATTTTTTGGTAGCCGCTCTTGTCGGGTCCGTTGTTGTTCATCAAGTCGTGGAAGTTGACCTCATCTTGATGCCTGGTGTGCGAAAGAATAGCGTAAGGAGGCAGAACGTTGGATCCGATAAGTTCTGGCGTGAGTGTTAAGTTGTCATCTTGGCCGATTCGCACAAGACGCATTGCTTCCAAGGTTCATGAGAAGGCTTCAGCCTTGCGTTGTGCCGGACCGGAGAGCATATGGGAGTACGTGATAGCCGTCTGGATTAATGTGGAGGCTTTACTGCAGTCTGTAATTGCGCTGCGTTGCGCATACAAAAATTGTAAAGCCTGCGTACCCTTTCTTGAGGAGGTGAAGGAGGGTGTGGGGCCGTGTCAGGAAAGCCTTCAGCAGGCGAGGTAGGGGTCAGCGTGAGGTGGAAGCTGCGCAACATGCAGAAAGCGCAAAGTGCAGTTTCGAACAACTTAAACAGTAAAAGCTCGCTCTCGAGCACGTTGATTCTGAAACCAGTACGCCGCATCATCATCAGAATCGCGGGGTTTAAACGATAGCAGATAGATCAAACTTCGTGGAATATCAATATCTTACAAAACAGTATTGCATTAGCTTACATACTCTGCTGAATCAATTGTTGGAACTCTGCGGTGTCCGAATCTAGACTATATCAAATGTAGCTTTCCTCAAGGTACACGCTATGCGTCATGGAGTAGCACGACCAACGAAACTTGGGCGGCAATACCTAGCTGTTCCCGCAGCGAACACAAACGTTGTCCCCGAAACTGTTACATGGACCAAGAATTGAACAACGAGAACAAGGACTGAGCAGCATGCAAGAGAGGCAGTACCAAAAACAGCAGTTGAGGAGGTGGTCAGCAGTACAGCAGGGAAATCATACTCACTCCCACAAAGACACAACCCCAATATTTCCACAAGCCCAATTCCCCACGTCAAAACTGCTCCAATACCCCAGATCCGCAATCGGTTCATAATACACATCGACGCTCACCTTCTCCCCATTCGTCCCATTAAACCCAGCCGCAGCCGGACAGCTCTCCACATCATCCTTCCAGATCTCACAGCCATCGTCCCAGCCCGACCACCTCCACAAAATCGTCTTGAGATCCACGACGGCGCGTACACAGCACTTATCAGCTGAGTTGACTGGCTCAGGGTTCCAGGACCAGATTTGCTGTTCTGTGTAGTTGGCGTCGCAGAACCAGGATGGCGGCTCACGGAGCCAGTAGCCGTTGTAGGGGTGGGTTACGTTGGCGGTGTTGCAGGCAGCTAGGACAGATGTTGTGGGGGGGGGGGGGGGTAGACTGTTTCTGTTGCCTGCAAGGGGTTAGTAGGGATGTTTGTATTGAGGAGGTGGTATAGCAGGGGGCTGGTACTTACGGTTTCGACTGCTGTGACAGTCCCTGAGGTGTAAGTCGTATCGACCGACCAGTACGTGTCTTCCCAAGTATATCGTAGAGTGGCCTTGGTAGTACAGGAACAAGGGATGTACAACCTAGAAAGGTCGAGATGCAGGGTCCCTGTTCCCCGTACCAGCTGATGCCAAGTATGTGCTCGTATGTTAAGCTGTCGAACTGTACCGATGACTGTCAAGAATAGTGCTTCGGTGGACTTGTTGAAAGCCTGTCCTGCTGCCAAGATGGCACACAGCACCCCTACATGGCAGATCTCCTTGCTCGAATGCGCATACTAGGAATGCAGCGTCTTCGAGTCAATGCCATGAGACTGTTGTTGTTCTGACTGTACAACTGCGACCTAAAGAGCCATTCGAGCCTAACATCTGAATCGTGGCCGTATAAGAGCTGTTGCAGTTTGTCACGCAAATAGGCGTTGAGACTGGAAATTGCATCCAGGAGAGGATCAGTGCTGTTTCTCGCTCATGCCTTGTCAACTGCGGTCCAGCTTGTGCCACTACTAACATGTAGGTGAGTCCGTGTTAGGTAGGAAGGAAGTGCCCGCGATGCTGCCGAACAGGGCCTATCGTGTACGTGGTCAAATATAGTCTTGGAATGTACGGTAAGCATATGTCCATGCGAGCGAGAATTGAGGGGTCCGCTCATACCGTAAACTTTCATTTCGTGAGCTGCCCCTCCTGACGGTGCTAGGGATATGCACCATCATTGCAATTGACCTTCGGCTACGATCAACTCCACTTATTGCATGCGTACGCCTCGAGATCTGGGGGTTTTGAGTACTGGAGAGGGCTCACAACGTCAGCACCCTGCGAATTGGATACCAGGCCAGTGCCTCCACAAGGCTTTGCTATGGAGTATGTGAATAGTGATGATTTTTCCTACCATGACCCTAGCTCATCCTCGAATGGTCGTCTTACAGTGTCAAATATGTACAACAAACATGCCTGATATCCACAAAACGCCCCAGCGTCAACTTTAGTTCGTGTTCCAACCATGCTCAGTCTCTTTCGGCGCGTTTTCTTCCTCAGGTTCAGCCAACTCTCTTGGCCCCTCGGTCTTACTTTCCAACCACCTGGTCCTTCAACTCCTTTGTCTTATCCGCGACTTGCTGTGTAACACCCTTGACCTCCTCCTTCACCCCCCTCGTCCTCTTCGCCAACCTGTCCTTCCACTCCTTCTCTTCCTCATCACGCATCTCCAGCTCCCTCAGCCACCTCTCCCTCTTTTCGATTCTTTCTTTTTCGGCCACCTGCTTCTCATAGTCCTTCCTCTTCACACGATCCTTTTGCCAATATAGGTTACCCGCAACGAGGACCGCAATGGTGAAACCTTGGGCGTATAAACGGCGGCGGAAATACATATTCGTCATTTTGTGGTCGCCCTTGCGCATTGAACGTGTTGCGCCTACAATGGCCCAGACTGTGAGGCCGCAGCCGAGGGGGATGAGGGGTTCTTCGCGCAAGCGGCGCCACATCTTGTCGAGGGTGTTTTCATTATAGAAGTCGCTGGTTGACATTAGTCATATTGAGCGATATTCTACAAGCAACAATGAATTGTCGTTGCTTGAATTAGGGTAAACATACGCATTCTCGTCGAATGAGGATGGGAGCGGCGCGCTGTTGCGTGGGCCCGCCATGGTGAAAGGTATATGCGGAGGTGGCGGAGGTGTCGCGTGAGGAGAGCCAAGCTGTTGAGCTACTTGGAGTGGATGTCTTATAGTCCTCTGATTTTGAAACTGCAATTGAAGCTATTTGGAACCCTGAATTAGCGTGGTGAAGCTGTCACCGAGGTGTTGCGGCGATTTGCGCGTGTTTGAGATGCGGAGCTCATTCCATTATCTCACCACTTCCATCATCGGCCCGTTTTAGCTCCGATCGCAACTTCCATATCGCCGAGCTCTGACATACAACAAACAGCAGCCTGGAGGTCGAACAACAAGCACAACGCTGCCGCATCACAGCGTCGCCTCCATGAGTGATACACCGACATTCGATAATCTTCTGCGGCGCCATGAACGATGAGGCCGAGTCGTCCCGAGCTGCACTGCGCCATGATGACAGCTCTCCTGACCACCTCGAAAGCGTAGTGGACATCAACCTGGAAGAAGTTGCACGTGAGCGCGCGAAAGATGCAAAGGAACGGCGGCTAGATGTCAAAAGGAAACGCATCCGGATGCTGGGCGATCTTCTGCGCGAGCTAGATCTCGTGGTATACATGGAGCTGCTCGCCCTCTACCACCTCGAGTACGCCTTACCTTCACGCTCTCACATGACCTTGGAGCTAATGTGGTGCATAGCTGCTCGTTTTTCTGGTTTGCACTGCGAGCACTAGCTCATGGTAGTCTACTCACGCCAGTCTCGGACCCAACAATGCAACGACCGCCTGACGAACCTCGACCGTTCCTACCCGTAGTGGCAGGACTATTCGCTATGAACTTCCTGCTGCATATTCTATATCCTGCGCCATCAGCTGGTGAGGACACCAGAGGCTATCTGCACGGCGGCTTGATGATAGACTTCATCGGGCAGCAAGGGCCAACCAGCAAGTGGAAGCTCGCAGGATTGGATATGTGCATCTTGGTCTTGCAACTGATCATGGTATCGGCGCACGTCAAGCGCCGCGATCTGAAGAAACAGTTGGCACAGATAACCGCAGGTGAGGCACCGTCAGGCAGCGCCGCAGACACAGCCACGTCAGACGCTGCGGGCGACAACACAATACCGGCGACCTCAAATCAGAACGCGGCCCGAGGGCAGGATGCCGACGATGAAGAGCGCGGTGTCTTACGCCGGACCGATACCATGTCAGACATAGGAGCCGATGCCGAAGAGGAGGATTCACTACTGCCGTCTGCGTCCGAGTCAGGTCACGTCGATGCGCTTGGCATTCTAACCTCGGGACAGTGCGTCATTTTGTCTACTGGGGTTGTCGATACGATATGGCGCGAGAACGAGAATTATCGGGCGTTCCGCCGGACGCGCACAGAAAGCAGTCTTAGCGGTGACATGCCAGAGACACTGCGCCGTCTCAACACGCTGCGCGCTCGCTTTGGTGTCGGTGGAGGGTGAAAAAACGGCAGTTGGTAATCTGATCATCAATTTGATCATCACCTCCGTTCCGTCCAAACATACCAAACATGTTATCGCAACCTGAATACATTCAGGGTCCAAACCTCCTGCTTGTTAAGCCGCGGCAGCCGAGCTGTGATGGATTCGGACAGTTAGCCATGTCAGGCTAAATGCCTCCACATAGGATAAGCCGCGAAAACTAGCCACGTGCGATCGCGTGGGGCCACGACGACACCCACCAACAGGGCTTCCATGACCAACAGGAAAGCTTGTCGATAGCAGATCACCCGACCCAGGAGATCCTAGGAAAAGAACATTGATCGGACAATTCCCGCATAAGAAGTTTCCAAGTTCGAAACAACTTCAGAATTGATCGAGCTGTAATGTCAAAGTATCAGCAAGTCACACCGATAATAATGACGCTGACGGGCTGGGACGCGCCGTCCGCACCGATGCGCTTGCACAACGGCATCCCGTCCCCCCTTCCGCACCCGCGCTGATGTCATCAATCACCTTCATGAATCAAGGAAATGCGCATCACATCACTTCGCGCACACACTAGCCACAGTGCTATTCGCAAAACAAGGGTTTTGATCGGTGAGCCTTCGAATGTAGAATCCTTGCATCTGCCACAACAACCCCAGCTGGCGCATCCCACCCCGGGTACGCAGACCTGGTGACATTCACTGGAGGGGAGTCGCTGGACCTGCGTGCCGATCGACACTGCTATACCGACAGACGGCAAGCAAGCGATCTGGTTCCAGAACGGCCACGGTCCGCTCGCTACCACTCTTGCTCCCGGTGGCTGCACACAATTACCGTGCGAGGCGTGCGTGCGTCTTCACCATTCGTGGCGGTTGATCAACAAGGAACGCACGGAGGGTCACTCCGTGGACGTTTCAACCCTGGTGCCTTCATGAAAAACGGAGATTGTGCATCCGATGATCAAAGGTTGAGCTTACAGCTATTAGACTGTTGAGGGCTTCCTTGCTTCAGATGCATGGTCAGTGGGGTATAGTTGCCGACTAGGAAGGCGACTCTTGATAGCTCGAATCGACTTTGATCATGTTGACAGGGCAACCCCTTCTTACCGTTATGTACTCTGTTCCTATTCTGTGAGGCACGCATATACGACATGAGGACGAAGCCACGTTTGCTGCAAAGGAGTGAGGCGCATTCGATGATACATCGAGATGTACCGTGAAGCACAATGAGGCGAGCAGGCTGCATTTAAGAGAGGGTGATGTACTCGCCGCGTTTGTAGCCGGCTGCACGTTCCACTGTCTCCTTACCAGCGTTTGCCGTTCTGGTGAAGGATGCTGATGTTGAGAATGACATGCCGAAGGTACATAAAGGTACATGTTCAGATGTACTGAGGCACACCTTATGAGGCGTTCTATACAACGCCAAATGAGGGGCGAAGAGGGTGTGCTGCGTAACATTGTTGTGTACACAGCAGTCCTTCCTCCAACTGTTGGTGGCTGACCAGCCGTAGTCGAAACAATGGAATAACGAACGGAGGAAAGCGCAACATTGCCCTGTGGTCGCAGTCGTGGCACGTTGCGAAGCGTCTATTGAGGCGTAAAGGCTGCGAATTCTGCAAGAGTCATGTATGCGCAGAGCAGCAGTCGTTCCTTGACTGGCTCAAATCCGCCTGAGGATTACAGAAATGCAATGCGAGGAGCGAATGAGCGTTGCGGGTGCATAGCATGTGCGCAATATCACAAAGGATTTCATGCCATCTCTTCGATTGGCCAGTACTGGTTCGTCCTGCACTTAGAGAAGGATCATTTAGGGCGCATTTGTGGCGCCCTCTATTCCAGAAAGAAAACGCCTGCTTGAAATAGGCGTACGCGGCACTGCCCATTGCAGCCCGGTCTTGCAAAGGCGTCGTGATGTGAAGTGGTCTGGATGCGCGAGATGCACGGGTCGGGCGCAAGCTGTCAGTTGTTGTTGTTATTGTTGTTGTCTGGCGTTGCATGAGGTACTCACGTTGTGCGTGGGTCTGCGGGGGTTGTTCGAAGTGGAAAGAGCGTCCCAGTCATTCTGTATGCTTTCAATGCAACCGCCCGTTCTTGTACATGAGGGAAAGAACGGGGATGCTATCTGGGCGGTTCGTTTTCTGATGCCGTCTCTGATGCCCAGTTCTAGTGTGGTCGTGTCTCAGGCCCATGCTTGTGTTGCAGTTCCATGGGGGCCACGCTGATCTGCCGTTGTACTCGGAGTGACTTACTCTTACTCTTCAACTGTCATTGGTAGAGAGACCAGACGATGGCATGGTTGCTTTTCTTTGCGTTGCTTCGTCTTATCTTGCTGTGCAATTCACATGACTGTGTTCCACCTGCGGCTTTAGTGCTTCCCCGTCCCCTCACTTTGACAATCAGCAATTGCTATTTCCGCTGACTTGCATAAGTCATGTCGTCTGCAATCTGCGGAGCTGCGGGACCGGTGTAGTGGGAAGTGGATTATGTGGATCCTTGTCTGTGTGGGGCTTCCAGGTCCTTGTTACATACCGCTGTGGCTGACCTATCGTGCAGAATAAATGTACGTAGACGTGCATCAGTGGAGATTTGTACTCGACGATCGAGAATGTCGAGTATTTGAGGCGACGAGGAGCTCTATTTGTCGCGCAAGCTCGCTCCTCATTGGCTTCAAGGAGTAAATCTAGTGTTCAGGCCGGTGCACGCAGACTCATGTTCCTTGTAGATGCCTGTCAGGCCCGGTGTCACCTGCAGATGTCGGCAGTGCGCATTTTCGAGTCTCGGTCTGTATTGCGTGCCTGACTTACACCGGAATCTTGTAGGTACAGTTACCTGCCTGAAGAAATCAAAGACGGCCTCGAGTCAAGCATGTACCACGCCATGGAGTCTAGAGGTAGACCCGGGTTTGCCAGATGCTGGATGCAATCGATCTTGAGGCCATGATCTCTGTCAATAGCCAGCCCAACTAATGCTCGTGTATGTTCGCTTGAGCGAGGCGCACTGGCGGCATTGTCGATACTCGCGATGCGCTGGTCGTAGATGTGTCCGCGGCAGGTACAGGAAGTACTCGTGACATCTCTCAACAAACGCCCAAAATCAGCCTTCAAGCTGCTATGTAACATTTGGCTACAATGCTGGTCAGCTCTTCAGCATGACGGCTTGCGTAAGGCCCGGCCGGCTCATATTGCGCAAGCCCGCAGCCCATCATCACATGCATAAGCGCTGACCAGGGCACCGCTGTTGCCTCGCGCTCAATCAGACAACCAGATCCATCTTAATTCTCGAGTCCTCTTTCGTGTCGCGTCACACAAGGACTCGAATCTTGCCCTGTAACACGTAAGAGTCCTATTTTAGTGGCATCAAGTCTTACTTCGGGGTTGGGCAGCGCATGTGCTGGATTGAGGCTGTGGCGCCGATGTTGTACTACGTGCGCTGTGTGAAGTGCCGGTCGTGGGGCTATCAAATATGCCGGTTTGGGTCAAATGAATGGATCTGGGAGGGCTGTGTGTGGATGTCGCAGCGCCAACGAACCATTTCGTGCAGACGGAGAAAGGCGCGGGTGCATGACGTTGCAGTAGCGAAGAGACAACATCAAACTGATTGCGGACAATGAATCTCGTCTGACGATCACTATGCATCGACAAAGTGAACATGCGGTGAGATGAAACTACACGTGTTGAGATGGACCGGACATGGAGAGTTCACTGTCCGTACGAACACTCGCTGTTGCTTTTATGAACACAGAAGAGAAGGAGCCTGCTCCATGGGGTGTGATTGGAGCCTCAGGCAATGTCGCAGTCTGCGAAGGCGTTGAAGGCGCCGGATGTTTAACGGTTTGAACAAAACTCCGTGCATGGCGTAACCGACTACTATACAACGTTGACCGGGCCGAAGCAGTAGTCGAAGCGACGAACACTCTGACCTCGTGCTCCAAGGATACCGATTCGTAGTCAGCTGGACTTGGAGATTTTGAATATGCATGCCCGTCCCGAGAATAGGGAAATCGGTGAGATCCTGCTCCGCCTGAGAATCCTATTCATTGGATTCAATGTGCGATCTTGCCGTTCCGCACGTACAATGCGATCAGCAAGGGCCCTTGACACTTGCGAACGAGTGGCTGGCTGGAATTTTGAGTGTCACAGTCTCTATTTTTGAAGTGCGAGTTCAGTGCCCCACCTCTCGAGAATGCCTTCTCCAATAGGACAGAAATTGCGCACCATTCCAGGTCACAGATAACGACGACGATGACGCTCGGTGTAGCTTGTACGGACAAAGATACCCTGGTCCAGTGCAAGTGTAAGATCAGAAGAAGCGGTGAAGGCCCACTCCGGGGAAGCGGCAATATTGATGAGTGAACAAGGGCTGCGGGGCACAATCGTATCCTTGTCGCGACATCTAAGCAATTACACTCGAGGTGAGTGGTTGCAGGAGAGAGCTCCGCTGCTCCAGTACTGTAGCTCAGCCGTCGCTTCCGATATAATGCGCCGACGAAAGTCGATGCATAAGAACACCTGCAATATGGATCTGTGATATTGAGTACGCGATGCACGTCAGTGTAGAAACCCTGTCTCCCTCGCAGATCTGGTGGTAATCATAGCATCACGGAGGCTTACGATCAACTTCATAATCTGACCACGGCACTCGTCATGGGACTTTCGTGGACTGCGAGTCACATCAACGCGCAGCTGTCCAAGCTCCAAATTTTTTTGCTCAAGTCGAGGCTCTTCTCGACAGACCGAAAAGATTTGAAACGTTGTGGTCACTCGCCCAATTGGGAGAGTGGAGAAAAGCTTCTTGACGATGCTCGGGGAACAGGTACCGGCTCCCACACAGGGTATCGCAGTCTGTATTCGGTCATCAAGCACAAACAGACCACGGCCCGTGGAAACGCGCGCCGAACTTGAATGCTACACTTAAATCAGTTGATATGAGCAAGGGTCGATGAATCTGACGCACACTCGTATGGTGCTAACATTCGGACCGTTTGTGATGAAAAAATACACTTTGCTATTTCGCAGATTTGAGATCGAGGCCAATAGAGTGAAAGCCAAAATGGCGACGGTTACGATTGCCCTAAAGTGGCTTCATCAACGACCAGGCGACATGGCATGGTAATGGTAGGCGATGGTGTCTTACAGATGAGAGACAGACTGAAGCCACTATCGAGAACGGGGCGATGTGCGGAGTTTATAGTTTGAGCTTAAGCATTGACAAAGTTTAGGTTCAGCCCGTTCTTGACAGCTTGTTCCAGCGGTCCGCACTGGAGAGAATTCCGGATATACGAGATGCACAACACGCTTTCAGGGGCCCAGCACAGAGGTTCCGTGGCTTCAAGAGTCGTGATCCACGACTAGTGACTCTGCTGTTGGGAACGGAATCCACTGGAGGCGTGCGTCATGTTAAGCGTCGTGGGCGTGTTCACGAGGTCGAAGCCTGATTCGGACATTGCGTTGAGAGCGATTTCTGTGAAATAAGGCCATTTCCAAGACTGAGGGGTATTTAAGGCTGCAAGACTAAAGCCACAATTTGCAGAAAGTTACTCGGACCAGTGCAAAACGGCTGAGAACTTTCGCAATTGTTCGGTGTGCCGTGACTCGTGCGAGCTGTCGACATGCTAGAATATGCACACGATTGAAGCCGCTCTCCACGGATTATGGTGTATATGGCAGCTGCCCTTGGCCATGACCCGAAGTTAGCCTCAACCTGAAGTGTCTGTGAGAGGGCTGAGACGTACTCATAGAGTTTTGCAGCCCACATGGGTCCCCTTAGCTTTAGCTCCCACTTCCGCGCACCAGATTCGTGATTTCGCTAGGGGGGAATAAGAAAACAAATGATTGGTGATCAGTTCGTTTCTTAAGACATGTCGCACATACTTCCCTTGATGGACAGTGATCGAAGATCAGATACCTAGGTACACAGCGACAAGTCTGTACCGTGGCCTGGAATAGGAAAGAACAATAGATCGACTCATCGGCGAAGTCGTTCTTCAGCTGACGGTCGTCCTTTCACTCGTCGGGGATGTCTTTACGTGATCCGTGGTTCTTCAGATCCGTGCCGTTGCGTATGATTGCGACTTGATGGAGGCATGAGCACATCCGTCCCGTGTGCTTTACAGTGGCCTGAGAGCTATTGTTGGATGTACGTTCGTATTGAGCGAGATCTAGATGACTTTAATGTTAGTTTGGATGCTCAAAGTGGCCTGCGAGCTTACTGCAAATGACGATGTGTGATGTTTGGGTTTGGCACAACCAGTGATAGCGTACTGCTAGCTGTCTTGCAAGGAGGGGCTTCTGATGATTAGGCGGCGAAGCCATATTATTGATACATTTTTCTGGTTGTAGTGTACATATTGAGACAGGACGGTGAACGCACGTACGTTGCCGTGGTGTACAGGTCGATTAGATGAAGAACGGCAGGGTCCGTAAAGACCTGAATTTCTAGAATGCAATTTCTATGTTTGATATGAGATGGAACGCTGAGAGCGACTCGTAAAACTGAAGCGGCTAGCGCTCGACAAGGGTATATAGCAGGTGTTGCTCGGTTGCTGATAACCGCTGCAGAAAAGCAAAATGACAGTGTCTTGGTTAGGTGATTGAAGTAGAAGTCAGCCGCCAGTATTTTATAGATGACATGGCTGATTTAGAGATGGAAAAAGGGGAAGCTTGTATGAGGCTACACCGACACTGGTGTATAGCTCAGGTCCGCGCAAAGTAACCCTTCAAGGAAAGGAATCACGATATGAGGGCCGCTACATCATAGTTTGCTGCAAAGCTGGCAAATGCCCTTGATCATTTGGAGCATATCGTTGACCGCGGGGAGAGGGGCCATGTGATGACGCGTAGCCATGAGGAGCGAAAGACGATACGTTCGTGTCTATCGGCGGGGGTCCAGGAATCGGCTGGTAGCTGCTAGTGCGTCGTCGCACATTGCGGTCTGTGTCACGGTCTTCCTCGTAATCACCGTAAGACCCGTCAGACCCGTTGTCGTTCATCGGAGAAGGTGCATGCGAGGGTGTGGACGATAGACGTCGTACAACCGGTGACCTGGGTCTTTGGTAATCTCTGTCGGTGCCCAGCTGCTGGAATACGATAGACCTGAAAAAATCCCTTTCAGATCGGTAAAACTCAGCCCTCTCCATGGCCTCATGAACTTGCTGTTCCAGTCTCGATATGCTCATAGATGCCTCACGCTCCTTCTCTTTGCGGCGAGCACGGAAACGAGCAGATGCGCCTGCGTTACGCTTCCTCTTCTCATCCGCAACTTTTGAGGCAGCCTGGACGTCTACTGGAATCTGCACATTGTGGCCCTGTTGGCTTTTGATGGTCATAATTTGAATGCTGCTCTGACCACTTGGGGCAACAGGTATCATGTTACGCTCCAGCTCCAATGGTGGACCAGATTGGCGAGCTTCATGTGAGGCGGATGTATAGTGGCCTTGCCCGCCATGGCTGTCGTATCCGGAGGCAGTTGATGCAGACTGGCTATAAGGAGAGTACTGTCGCAATGGGCTTGCGCTACCGGATGGCAGGAATTGCGCACTTGATCGACGCCCTTCAGTACGCAACATGTTTGATGTTGGTGTTGACGTGGTCAGTGGCGGGAAGTAACCTGTTCTGCTCCCGGCAGGAGGGGTAGGCGGAGCTGGATGAGAGGTTGCTGGCTCAGAAGGACGCACACTTGCAGTCAAGAAGGGTGACTGGTGAGCATCAATTGTGCCTGTGGGACGGTTGAGGCCACCGAGGCTCTGTGTCCTGTGTAGGTTGGGCGACTTGGGAGTTACCACATGCCTAGCAGAGGGCCGGCCTGGTGGCTGGAATAGCCTTTGCGGCCTTTGTTCATCCTGCATAGAATCCACACTAGTTGGTCGACTGATGGAGGGAAGACTGTGTGAGTGCTGAGTGTCCACAGGAGACGGAGTCTTCAGCTGGAGCCCGCTATGTCGTAAGTCCCGCTGCTGTTCGATCAATTCAGCTTGAGGATTCAAGATGGACGGAACACCTAATGGATTGTCATGTCGGCGACTGGAGGGAGTGGGCGGTGTACTGGAAAGTTGGCGTAGAGGTGGAAGCGAGAGTGTCAGGTGACCGGGGGTTTGTGGTGGATGCATAGGAGGCTGAGACTGAATAGGTGACAGTTGAGGTGTGTTCTGCTCTGAACGAGCTCCTGCGGACCGGTACGACATAGGGTAGAAGTCGTCAGGACCCCGTTGATAACGACCAGCCATCCATGAGCGATCTGGTTTAGATTCGTCGTGGTAGGGTGGAGTTAGACGGTTGGAGTAATGAGTGTGAGGGGCATGAATAGCCGGAAGCGCTTGGGTAGCCAGGATGACAATGTTATATGGGTCGCCTGAAAGACAACCCTAACTATTTTGAGATGAAGATTACAGGTGTTGTGAGAGGTTTCGGAATGTTGGGAACAACACCTGCAAAATAATCGAGGTGGAGGAACGTGGTGACTGCTGAACTCTAGGCCTAGGTCTAGGATGTCTTGGGCCAGAAATGTCGGTATGGTGTGCTTGGCGTATCAATTCGTACGAGGGCAACAAAGGTTCAAGATGAGGCTGTAGGGCCACGGGAACTGGAGGAGGATTGTCGAGTATATGTTAGGCCGTCACCGGCAGGAGGCGCAAGGACCCGGTATGATATAAGAATGTGCGGTGTAGTGTCCAAGTCGGAGGATCGCTGGCCGGGCACGAAATCATAAATTCTGCAGCCACCCCTGCCCCCTAGCTCGATGTCCCGCGAGGAGAAGAGGACAAGTACATGAGGCCCTGTCGCTTTTCGGCGCCTTTGACGACAACGCTAGGCGGTGCTTCTGGGCTTACCGGGATACGCTGGCATGCAGCGCACGTACGACTTGGACGCTACTGCACGCTTGACCATGACCACGCGCGGAAACGGAATCCGCCCAAACCGACACAAGCGCATGGACCGTGGCTGACGAACCCTGCGGCTTCTGCACAGACCAACGGAAGTATGTCCGGCTGTCATTTCTGCATCTTGCCGCGCCGTGGTTCGCTCCATGAGCCCGCTGCTCAGCTACCGAACCCGTTGGCCCTGGTCATTGGCGGGGCATGTGTGTGATGTGCACGAGCATGTCTCATGTGTCCAAGCACACTTTTGCTTGCCATTGTGCAGGAAATGGATATTTGGCTCGTTGAGCGTCGCCATGGTAGTGATTTATCGTATTGGTAAACCCTGAGCCTCTGCCCTGCGTGCATGCATTGCACAAGTGCATAGAGTATTTTAGTTCAGATTGTTTGGGAAGTTTCACTTCTTCGAATGAATGGAACAACAAACCCAGATTGAGTCTTTTGAAAGCATGGCCAAGTTTCTCAGCATGTATGATCCGGTTGCTCCGTTCATTGGAGCTCAGTGTTGCTAGCAAATACGCAAATTAGCGCAAGGAGCAACAACATTTCCAGGAATGCAATCAGCGCTGCTGTGAAGCGCTGCAACGATGCACAGCCCGAGGCTCATTGCACGCCTGTATCGTTTCGAAGACGATACTCGGAGAAAATCTTCTGAGAGCGACAGTAAACTCCTTTCGGGGCGTGCATTGGAGTTGAGAAAGTGTTTGTAGTAGATCCTGTTTGAAGAATGACTTTTTTACGGCTATGTGTCTCACATACCCTGAGTCAACATGATGAAGCGGGCAACGGCACGATTCATTTTCAGCTGTGGTCGCAAGTCAAGTACGGGCCGATGTTATAGAGCTCTGACCTTCTGACAAGTTTCCCGTGATTCTGCAGGGTGCTGAAAGCCGATACCTCACACTTTGTCCAATCTGTGTACTGAACGGTTGGGCGCCTCGGGCCTCTGTCCTAGTGCTTGCGTCGTCATGCGGTGTGCACTTTGGCCCCCCGATCTGTAGCGCCGTTTACATGTATGCGCGAAGAACGTTAAGCTACCATTGGGCATAATAAAGGAATGGGCGAGTCCTGTAATCGTTCCATGCCTCGCACTATATTGTAGCACGTGCAAAAGATTCGGCATATGCCCCCACTTCCTGATTGCGCATCGATCTTGCTGTCGAGGAGGCACCGTGACCGTTCCCTTCAGTATCGAGTGGGTGCCGCAGAGGGGCACTATGTCGGTCTGTAAATACCGTCATTTGAGGTCCCCTCGACGCGTTCAAGGTTTGTCCTCCAGAATCAGTAAGCAAATGAGTTTAATCGAGTTTTAGGCTGCCAACCGTTCAGTCACAACAAAGCGTTGCCCGTCGTCGCCAGGGGTAGGGTCCCAGAACGTCATAGTGTGCATCCAACGCCGCGGTCAGCGCAGCGCCGTCGATTGATCCGAGCTGATCAGTGGCTGGTCTCCTCCACCACTTCCCGGCTCCACGCTGTCGGTCGTGAGGTCACTTCACGTGTGCCAGGATGATGACGCTGGTCGCCGAAAGCAGTGCTGCCCCTGTCCCGGTGGGACGGGATGGCATCTAATCTCAAAGCAGCAAGCTGTTTCAAAAGACCTATCGTGGGCTGACTCGCAGGCATCGTCAGATTTTGTGCTGTCGATTTCGGATCTTTTCGTTCGTTCTGGTCAGTGCTTTGTTTCTTTTTCATCCCATTCGGTGCCTCGTAGCGGAATGTTGCAGAACCTTGAGATACCTGGTCGATATTGGTGATGTTGATCAGAATGCTGAAGATACCAGGGCAGGCCTGGAAAGCGCGGTCCAGCTGGAAAAGAACCCATTGTGCTATTTACCCCACCTCCAGATCGTATCAGCATGCACCCAGAGTCATAAGTAGTTACTGCGGCGAGACTCATGGGCGTGGCGAACATGCTGATGTGCATCGTTGACTGTGATGGAAGATATCGGCATGTCGGTGCGCCAAAAACGAAGCGAAAGAAGGTAGCTTGGCACAAAAAGGGAGAGATGAAGTGTGATTGCGGCATCCACACCATGATCACGGACCTGCCATGCCTTGACGGGCTTTCCGCTGCCCAAGGTGGACTAGACCACAGCAGCTCGGTCGCATTTGGTGACCAAAGAAAACAGCCCTTCGTGCCTCTTCATGTCCACCACAGTCTGTCGTTTTTAACCTGATGCTCACAACTACATGTCACATGTAGATAGCTGCTGAAGGGCACCCACCCGAGGGATTTCTTGAAGAGTATGCTTTCTTTTTGCACACGTACTAATAGCTACTAGCTTCCTCAAATGTAACACCGACGACGGCCCTGATTGCGGCCTGCGCTGTTGACAGGACGGTGAGTGTCCCACGCTCGGCTCAACTGTCAGCAACACTCATATGACCAACGTCTACACCCGTGTTACAAGATCCAATAGCAATCATGCCATGCTTCGACCTGGATCGATACGGTTTTCCCACCGATTTGCTTTACGACATACACGCTCAGCATCTTTAGAGTATGAGCTCTCTCGGATTGAACCCACAGCTTTGGTAGTTACGTATACGTGAACTTGACTCACTCCGTGCCACGCCTCAGCTGCGCAAGCATACAGTACCGATGGTTGATATTGGGGGATGGCCGCTGGAGCTCCGCAACAGCCTGCGTTCAGGTACTACCCATGAATATCGGTCGTAAAGTACGAGACCGGCAGCCGCGCAATTCGGCCTTTTGCTCAAGACACAAAGGCACGTACATATGTAATCTACTCCCTTCGGACAGTGATCAGCGTGCGGAAATAGACGCAGTCATGGCCTTGGACTCGAAATGGGGTTGAAGCTGCACTGCGCCAGTACGCAAAGCTTCTAGCTTGGACCTCCGACCTTATTCTGGCCCTTCAGTCACGCAATTATTGCAAAATATTTCCTGACGATCCTTGCCGTCACACCATACCCTGGAAGACACTGATCGTATTGCACCGATGGATCGCCGTCTATATTTCAGGGACCTGACGAATGGGTTTCGAACCGTTGCTGTGCTGCGTGGATTCAATAGTGATCAAGTCACTCCTCAAAAGTGCCGACACTGGCTTCGCCGTTGATCGCCATCCCGGAGCATTTGCGGTCCAATGCCTTTATTGGGCATCAAGAATCCGCTTTAGTTCGAGGTCGCCTTGGTGTAGAGTCTAAACCCACGGCATTCTCACGATGGTAGGAAAACCATAGACCTTGCGTCCTTTTTGTACCGCCAAAGTCGCCGTAGACGAGAGGGGAGCTGACCTTACCTTTCGTGTAAGGTACGGCTTCGCAATGGATCGACGTGATAAAAGAGTAAGGGCTGATGTGCCTGCTCTGAGCAGGATATGCTGGTGTTGTGTACTCAGCCTTAATGCTCGTCAATGCACGTTTAACCTTCAGTCCAGACGAACCCAATGTTCTCACACTCCTGCTATTCACGACCGGTTACATTTCCCCACACTAGGCAAGTTCGCGCCTCACTTTTTCCTGACTTTGACCTACCTGTCACCTAAAGCGGCAGAAACTCCAAGAGCGAGGCATCGCTTTGTTCCTGTTTGTTGATCCTAGAATCCTTTCTTTCTCTTCAAGCTGAACATGTCGGGATCCCTGTCTGATCTACATAGCGTTGCCGCATAAGTTACTCCGCGGACAACCCCTGAAGATTCCTACCGTGCCACCCCTTGCGATGGGATCTTCATCCTCGTTGCACCATTAATGTACACCATTCGTTTCGTCATTCTCCTTGCATATCGCTATAGTTGCCTCTTCCATTTCCAGCAGCCTCGTCATTATCAAACGGGCGTGTGAACGATTCACGACCCATCGAAGATGCAACTCATAAGCGCAGGTTCAAATGAAACCCCTCAACAACACCAATAGCGCAACCAAATCGGCCACTCACACTCTTGACGTCCAGAGCGTCTGTCGTCAAGTAAATCCCACCCTGGATCAAGAACACTGGGACAGATGATGTACTCGCGAATTTGCCGACATAGCCGCGCGCTTACTGTATTTGCGCGCTTCTCGAAATTCCTTACAGCGGAGAACAATATCGTCCACTAACTACACACATGACCGTCGCATAGCTAAAGGGCACACGTGGCCATCTATTCACCCCGGAATACGAGTCCAAGTGCGACCTGCAAAGCTCTCTATCCAACGGCGCACGTATAGCTCTTCATTTAGGCCTCAATGCGACCAAGTAAAGGGTGGTCGTACACATACACTTCCTTCAGTTCACCACACCGATCAGCGCACTGGCTACCAAATGGTCGTCAACATGTGCCACACATTACGGTTGCACTAATGAATACACCGGGCATCCTTGACCAGGGTTGCGGTACCGAGCTCGCACACAACATCGCTTAACCTTTCAACTCGACGGAAACATGTCACTACCGCAATGTGATTCGTCCAGTACTTATCTTCTGTCCTAAAACGGCCCGCAGATTAGTACTCTTACGTGTCCCGCGACAGCAGCTTATACTTGAGATGCGTCGGAACTAGAGCTTTGACAGCTCTAGCCAGCAGTGCCAGTCGCGTTTCGAGGCTGATATGGGCACTGTACGATGTGAGGCGCAAAGGGAGACCCTTCGGATCTTCAAACAAACCCCAGGAGAGCACTGTTGATGCCCAAATGATGTTGAACGCGGGTTCGAGATGCTCTCCGTCGAGTGTCCGGGCCAAGAATATCGCAGGATTGGGCATATATGATTCCTTTGGGGCGTTGCAGATGAGTGGTGAAGGTGGGTGTGATGGAAGGGAGACTCTTGTTGTTTGCATTGCATTGCTTGCCGATCGTTTTTGAATGGATGACCTGATGGAGGTCAAGTCAACCAGAGCCTGCATAACCAATTCTCGACATAGCCTGATCCGGTTCTTCGTTACGAGATCTTCCACTACGAAGGTGCTTTTTCCGAACGCTATCTCGACAATATCCCACTCTTGGAAATTGCGAGTAGCTTTAGCGAAATCCACAAAGACTATTAAAACAGTAGGTAGGTAGGGACTGCCATTCTTCTGGCTTACGAGGTTTTTTTTTTTCAATGGTGTGGATTGTGCTGTTCACGGGTGGTGCCAAAGAAATGAGCTCCTTCGTGTGCTGTCACCTTGTCGCGTGTGGTTTTATTCGAACGCTTACATCGAGGCGCAGGCTATCTCAGCCCAATAGAGACGATAGGAATTTTTCAACGATATCGGTGATTCAAGAAATCCTACCTGGAATGGGCGGCCGGCCAGCTATATATCTGAACATATAAGACTAGATCAATTTCAACTCAATCAGAACAAAATGAACACCAATCCGAGAGCAGTAAGAATGCAGGATGGTTGGAGGTATACAATGTGCGATCTGTTGATGATGTGATAACGTAGATGATCGATAGATGACTACGAAGGAGCTCCTTGAACGGATAGTAAGGCATTGCTTGCTCAGCTCTTCACCGGCCAAAGATCTTCTCGGTTATATGCTTCATCGCTACCAATACCTTATTCCCACCCGTAGCCAAGCCAGAACCAAGTGAAGGGTTTGACACTCATCCTTCACGTTCTCAAATTTGACTGATCCAGAGCAGTCCTTAGTCCACACTCGGTTTCATACATCACAAACGCCTCTGCGATCCGCATCTGCATTTTTGCAATCTGAATGCTATCGACGGAATTCTGTCAAGAACTCACATAGATCTATACAATATGTATTTCTTCGTGTCAAGCGCATCAATGTTTCCTGTAGCAGCCAACAGTACTTTAAAAATGCTGAATTTTCAGGGGCAGCAATGCAAACTCTTTAAATACTGCATTCAAGTTGTATAAGACAAGAAGTATTTCTTAGGGATGTAATTTTAGCGTTGCGGTGAAGTATTAGTGTTGAAAGAGCAGCCTTGAGGTAGTCAGACTACTGACACCTTGAACGTACAGCGATTCTCGACTCGAACATCTAAACGTGCACACCTATTGACGCAGTCTCTAACCCAGGGTGTTTCTAAAATGCAAGTGCTTCTTGGGCTTGTCGGATCAGACACTGTCATTAATGAGTGTACTACACATTTACCTTGCATGCATTATAACTAAGCTATGGTGAACTACTGGCCTGGCAAATCTAACCGAACAGTACTTGAGGTTGAGCTAAGTCAGTCGACGATATTTAACATACTGTACGCTTTATGCTCGACTGCTTTCTTCACCGCCGTAAGTGGATCAATCTTCTCCACCCTCTTGACTTCCACCATGCCGTTCTCGCCCTCGACAGCCTGCTTAACATTCTCCTCCACATCGTCTAGCGCCCCAGTTTCGAGGAACGCTTTGAGCATACCCTGCGAGTAACCTGACACAAGCGCTGTGTTCTGGTCATCGACGGTCACTGGCTTGCTAGTCGCGCCGGCCAAGTTCCAGAAGACGAGCTTCGGCATGTCATATCCAGCATCGGCGTAGGCGGTCTTGATGCGGTCGAAAAAGGACGCCCAGACTGCTTGATCCATACCTTGATAGAATTGCATGTCGCTGAAGACGAAGACCTGCTTGACCATTTCATCTTGCGATACACTGATGGCCTTCGCAATTTCGAGCAGATGCTCGAAGACAGCAACAATATTGGTATTCATGCCCCAGCCCATGCGTCGTACATACTCCACTGTATGGCACAAGCCATTCAGTTTATGACCCGCATCTCTGAGATCGTGCACTTGCGGATTTTCTGAGAACGTGATGATATATCCCCCAAATGGACCGCTCGTGACCTCGGAGATGAGAAGTGAAAGTCCAATGGACGAGTGTAACGGTGTCGAACCATCGTTGAACTTTGGGCCGAACATACTGCCGCTCACGTCACAGACAGCTACGGATGATTGAAGCACTCCAGCGTTGCGGACACTTTCGACCAGAGTCCGCCACTGACCATCAATGACCTTGCGTTGGATCCCTTTCTGCATTGCGTCCACTTGAGCCCTGCATATTGTGCCCTGGCGAGTGTCCCAGGAGGGAGCGGTTTCGCAAGCCTTGCGAACAAGCGTCGATGGCAACAGCGTTACACCAGAGATTGTGGAGGCCCCCAGTAAGACATCATCAACATACTTCGCGAAGCGCTCATTATCCTTACGGATAAATAGACTGGTGTAGCGATCCACCGCGATCGAAGGTACATGGTTGTAGTCGATGTTGTTGAAGGTTTCGGCGGCAATGTCTCGCTCCACGACTCCAAGGGCTTTTCGCAGCGGCGGCGAGTATTGTTTCCGGAAAAGCTCACGGACGTGGCGGAGGTAGAGCTCTCTGTTACTGGCATCTGGGCAGTGTTGCGCTGGATCTGAAAATAAGACTTCGGCGATTGAGGAAAGGACGAACGTGTGCTTATCATGAAACTCTCCAAAAGTAGGAGCCTACTTGGCGGCAAGAGACAGCTTGCGCAAGTTTGCCCGCTTGCCAGAGCCTAGCAAGGCTTTGTCGACCTTCAACTGCTCAGCGAAGAGCTGTGTGACTTTGACATGGAGTGCCCGGTAGAATGGATCGCAGTTTAGCTTTTTCTGCACTCGCTTGTTTTGGTCCTTTCTCTTCTCTCGTCGCAGCTCCCGCGCGACTTCCTAGTCTTGGTCCCTAGCTTTTCCTTCTGGATAGGAAAGGGCGACACGGAAGGTGTGACGGTTTATGGAGTAAAGCGGTCATGTCTGCCACGTGTGCTGGTGCAGTGCTCTTGCCTGTTCCAATAGCACTTTCTGTCTGAACGACAGATACGTCATGTAAACAGACCCCGCTGGGGGTCGAGTGAGAGACAGAACACTGAACAACAACACAACAGAATATACTGATTTTACTGCTTCGCGCGGTTACCCCTGACTTACTGCCCTGCGCGGTTACACCTTCACTTATTGCATTTACTGCAACAGAAGGGCGCACCGCAAACAGAAAACCCCAGGACCCAGGCAGTGGTTGATCACGTGTCTCTACATCTCTGCAATGAGCTACAATAATCCCATGTGAAGTCCATACGTCAGTCTTTCTGGAAAGCTGTGAAAACAGTTTCTAGTGTCGTCTGCATCAGTTGATGCCTAGTATATGGTGTAGACCACCTTTGAAACCAATTGCTTGCTATTCTGGATAACGATATTGGCACTGTAGCATGACTCGTTTACGATGACGTGCACAGTTTACGGTACATTTATGCGTCGATGGTGGTGATGCTGAGTGAAGGGCTGCAGACGCGAAAGACAGTGAAGCTGTTTGGCTTGGCATGACGCCGCCCCGCGCCCCACTCGCTGCCTGGAGCTCCCACCTCCAATCAACTCCGCAACGCCGCCGAAGACAACCTCACCACCACAACTATGGCGTCCAATATTGAGCAGTCACTGTTCTTCCAGCAGCGGAGATCCAAGGACGAATTGATTGTGAAGGGTTCGTGAGGTATCTTCAGTGCAGTCAACCTCCGCTAACTCTGAGAGACCCTCCCAAGTTCGATCTCGAATCATACATCGCCAACTATGCTGGTATGGCTTCCTTTCCCAGAGGCTCTCATACGATCAGTTGCTGAGAAATTCTCAGGCCACACACGAATCGACCGACTCCATCACATTGGCTCCCACTCGCCGTACCTCGCTCTCGATGCATACCGCCTGGCGATCACGGAGGCGAAGAAAGGCAAGAACGTCAACCTCTACTTGCAACTGGTGGAGGAGCTGAGTGGGGTTGCGCCTCAAGACCCTGCAGCGATGACGGACACAACATGGGCAGAGAAGAAGGCACAGGAGACGCAGCGCGAGCAGGACAGGCTGGAACACGAGCTGAAATCGTACAAGAACAACTTGATCAAGGAGTCCATTAGGGTATGAGTGCGCCAAAGTCTGCATCCTTGTGAACTGCAAGCTGACAAGGGTACAGATGGGCAACGAAGATCTTGGCCACTTCTTCTACGATATCGGCGACTACAGCAACTCGCACAAGTCCTACATGAAGATGCGCGAAAGCTGCACCTCGAACAAGCACCTTGCCGATATGACCCTCCGTCTCGTATACGTCAGCGTCGCGCAGAAGTCATGGTTGACCGTACAGTCCAACTTGGCCAAGGTGGACGCAGCACAACTGAAGGGCGAGGATAAGACCAAGCTCGAACCCATCGTGTCAGCTTGCACAGGTCTCGCTCACATGTGCATTGGCAACTTTAAGGAAGCTGCAACAAACTTTCTGGGCACATCACCTGCCTTCTTGACGACCGAACCTGCTGCTGGCATCACATGGCAGAAGGAGGTGCTCTCTGGCAACGACGTGGCAGTCTACGGCGGTCTTTGTGCGCTCGCATCGATGGACCGTAGCGAATTGCAGGCGAAAGTGCTCGGCAACAGCGAATTCAGGAATTTCCTCGAGCTTGAACCCCACATCCGCCAGGCCATCAGCCTCTTCTGCAACTCCAAGTACAGCGCATGTCTTGACGTGCTCGAAGGCTACCGCAGCGACTATCTCCTTGATGTGTACCTGTCAAAGGTGCTGGGTACCATCTACGGTCGCATCCGAACTAAGAGCATTGTCCAGTACTTCATCCCCTTCAGCTGCGTCACACTCGACGAGATGTCGTCCAAGTTCCCCGCTGCAGCAGGCATTACGATCAAGGAAGAGCTGGAGCAGATGATCAACGATAAGACTCTTGAAGCACGGCTAGACCTCGTCGACCGACTCCTCATCTCGCCACCAACAAACCCGCGTCACGATGTCCACGCCGATGCCCTCAAGATGGCCGAGACATACGACCACACGCTCAGACTGCGCCTGACGCGCCTGAACATGCAGGCAGCTGGTATGGAGATCAAGGCAGAGAAGGGTTCGAGCGAGAAGATGAACGCTGGCATGAGCGAGCGTATCGGCGAAGGTCTGAAGGGACTGGGCTCAAAGATGAGTTTCTCATAGGGAGGAGGACCATCTACCGGGTACAGGAAGGCGTCCTTCTAAGTCAGGCCATCGGACAAGTTGAGGGCAACGATCGAGGAGAGGCTGTATGATCATCCATAGAGGATTTTGACGATCAACAAGCATTACAGGCGTTCAAGGACACGGCGTAGAAGGCGAACATTAGCGATGGGCATTACGAGCATGGAGTATAAAGGGATGAAGCACGAATGAAACGATGCAAGCATGACGGGGGCAACTTCCAACTGTTTGATGTGTGTTGTCAGATCGTTCCTTGAGAGGAGTGTCAAGAGCAACCAGCGAGCGTTGATATTGCGAGCAGCCGAGAGGTGAGTTTGTCGGTATAGGCGGGGCTCTACGATTCTTCGATAGTATTTTGGTACCTTAGACATGGCACTGAGTTCTCTACAGTGGAGGTAGTCAAGAAGTCGCTCGTCGCGCCCGGTAGGTAGTGCTTTGAGAGACATGGTGGCAACGGAAGAATGGCAGGTCGCTGTCTGTGAGGTGGATGTGAGCAGAAGATATGGGAAGAAAGAAGTGAGGAATTGTCACGGTTTAGGGTGACTCCTCCCTGTCGTACCTCACCTGTCATACCTCACCTGACGTGAGGGTGACTGCTTCATTGCACTAGCGTTATTTACTGTTGCCCACCTATACATAACGTTCGTAGTTCATACAATACAACCCCAGTTTAATCCTTCAATTTTCCCTGTTTGCAAACTATCCACAAACCGCAACAGGAACTCGGGTGAGAGTTAATGTTTATGTCGGGATAGGTACATTAGCAAGTCACTGTTCGTGAGACGTTCTTTCACTGCACAGCCCCAAGGTCAATGATCAGTGCCGCTTTCACCCCGACTACAAGAAAGCGTGGAGGTAATCAACAAGGTGAGAACCTTTCCTTGCCGACTACTGGCTCTCAGACATCTCCGAGAATGCCATGTCATCATACCAGCCGTCACGATCCACAAGTAACTTCGGCTCCATCTCGCTGCCTCGTGCTGGTCTGTATGTCTTGAACGAGGCTTCCTCCATTGACCACAGGTTAAGTGCAATGCCATTGGGTAGAGTCCTCATGAAATCAAAATCGATATCTGAGCAATCGCTGAAATAGACAGTAATGGGGACGTCTTTGAGTGAACAGAGTGATTCAAATCGGGGTAATCGTGACGAGCTGGATCCAGGAACGGTCCCAGGAGATCTTCAAACCCAAACCCGTTAATCCCTGTGACGTGCAAAGCTTTGATATTCGGCGGTAGCAACTTGTTCAGATCGACAAGAGCATTTCTGTCGTCGCAATTGGTAAGGACGTCCAAATCGATTCGTAGCGTACTAAGATTCGTAAGACCAGTGAGGTTTTTCACAGGCTTGTAAAGACCGTTATCATCATATGCTTCAAGCAGATCGAGTTGGAGGTATTCGGGCTTATGACAGTCGCTGATCAACGTGTCAACAAGAAGCTGACAAGAGTAATCTGGCACGGGGCAGAATTTGTGAAGGACCATTCTCCTCAGATCTGTGGCACGGCCGTCGCTGAAGATGGATCTTATGCTGTTGGGTGAGTCATATGTGTCGATGACTTCCAGTGTTCGAAGTTGATGTGAAGCATGGGATGGAATTGGATGTGGTACCGAGAACTCATCACAGCCTTGGATGCGGAGCGTGTGAAGGTGAGGTAGTGTAATTGTTTGTACTGGCGATCGCGTCATGAGTTCCAGATATTGTAAATTCGAGAGTTGGCACCCTTTCGGTGTTGAAATTGCAGACTAAACAGATTGCGGCGGCTGTGGCAGGACTGACGGAATACCTCCCACATCACAGATGTGGAAAGCTCTCCATGATAACCTGTGGTACTCCCTGGAAGTGTGCGATCCGTGATGGTGAGGGACTCGATGTTGAAAGCGAGACAGACGATCAGCGTAAGGGAACTTTCCACGTGGTCATCAGCCAAGATGGCACCCATTCAGAAATACAATTTTGTACAAGCTCTGGACTGGAACCAAGCGCGTCAGAGGTTATCTTGTGAAGTATTCCAAAGGCTTGCTTGAGGAGTTGATATGGATGGCGCGTCCGTTGAGGAGAGACAGTGACCTCGTCTGATGTCCGGGCTCTCTCGATCAGCTTCACTGTCTTGATGTGCGCCGCTAGCTCAGATCGACAGAGAAGAGTGACGACAAGCCAGCGTAGACCTACGTCATGGCTCGTTGTGAGCTCGATATGGCAGTATAACAAAGGCTCAACGACTGCGATACGTCCTCGAGACTTTCGACATTGTATTCAACGCATCGTGATCGAGAAAGGTGAGTATACGATTGTCGAGCTCTGTGGGCAACGCTTCGAACGACATTGTAGCAGTGAGGCAGCCAGTAATACAGACTGCTGTCGTCGTCTGAGCCGTCAGTGGTGGCGTGGTGAGGCGAAGGAACGCTGGAAGGTGAGGCGTGTCGTTCGCCGGCGTCGCGCCTGCCTCGCGCGCCCACATGGCAAGGCCGTTCGAACGCGAACGCAATAGCAATTGGGTGCTCAAGACAACGAGGGAATGATCCAAGCTCTTATACAGGAAACTGAAGTACTAGCCTGTCTTTTGGTGTGAAATTACGCATGATTTACCTCCTTCTTACTCTGCAAACCCACTGACAGACTCCACACTGTCTCAATCATTACCCCAATGACCATGGTAGCCCACATCAACAAGTAGCTCATCCTCCGACTCATCCTCCTGCGCCCATCTATACACTCAAAATTCGACGCCCGTCCTCTTCCAGAGTTTCATCGCAACGGAGAACAGCAGAAACTTGCACTCCCGATGATTTCCGCAAGTACCGTCCTAGTTGGTAGTGAGAGACATGTCCGTGATCGAAGTTGAAGATATGAGCCATTTCAGATGCTCGTAATCGAACAGCCCATGGTTGACAGGATCAATGGGTGTTGTCATCGCGTTTTGAGCTGTAAGTATTGCAGCTTCGTAAGTTTCTGTCGTGCCCACGTCTTCCATCAAGGCATCATCACGTGAGATCAGTGTCAGGCTCAAACCCTTGAGAGCACTCTCTTGAACAAGATACAGTAACAACCCCATTACGCTGCGAAGCTCAGACGGTACATGATCGTACCTAGCGAAAGCCCCAGCCAGTTCTTGTTGATGTTATCGCCGAAGCCGATGTCCTCGATGGTATACGTGAACGGAGAGTCGTCTTCATTCAACAAGCAGACGCAAGGAGCAAGCACATGGAAGACTTCACCGTAGTCGGTTTGCGTGATGTGGAGCGCTGACAGATTTGGCGGAAGGAATGAAGCTGCCGAGAGGAGATCGTTTCTGTCCTCTGTGGCGACTAAGAGGTCGAGGTCGATGCGTAGCTCATTGAGACTTCGAGCTTCGGCAAGTTTTGTAGCGCTCTTATTGTGTCGCCATTGTCATGAAGCTCGTGGTAGTCGAGGTCGGCAGATTCAAAGACCTCGAGCATGGGACAGTTCTGCATGATCTTGTCGATTACCAATTGGTATTTCCCCATGATGTCGTAGAACATTTCGCGTACTGCGAGGTTTGTTAGGTTTGGAGCACGACCCTTTTCGAAGGACCTGTATATCATGCGAGGATAGACCACAGTGTTGATGAGTTCCAAGGTCCTGCAGCTGTTCAAGGATCCAGAAAGGCCCGTGTACTCGTACTTGGCTGCAATCTTGGATCATGATGGTCTCCAGCGAAAGTGGCAGGAAGATATGCATGACTGCTGTAGTGCAGATACGTAGATTTCGTACGCTACAAGTGAAGTCCGGATGATCCTGACCGTTGCAGTCTTCAGACTAATGCCTTAAAGAGCTTGCCAAAAAGCACCACATATGTCATACCCGCAGATCCATAGCTGATAGATTCAACGTTGGCGGTAAGGAAGATGATAAGGACCAGAGCGGCTAATAAGCTGTCATCTGATAGAAACGATGGTTCGGGCAACGAAGGTCAAAAGTAGACAGAGCGTGGTGAGTTCGTGGTGTGCTTTGAGGGTGATGTGTCGGTACAGCAAGGGCTCAGCTTGCTCGTGGTAGTATTTGACATACGACAAACTGTGACCAAACCTGCTTGGTCAAAGAAGCTGAGGATGCGAGTGTCGAGCTCAGTGGGTAGCGCCTCGAGTGACATGGTTGGACAGGAGGTAGATGTGATTGTGGAGGTAGCCAAGATGCAGTTTTGAGGGGCGAGAAAGCGAATGTAGGCGAACGAACCGTTTGACTAAAATACAAGTATGGGGCTCGTAGCGCTAGCAGCTTGTTGTCTGGGAAGCCGCGTCTCGCACCTTCAATTCGTCACTTTTGAACAGACTCGCCTTCACCTTCAATATTCTGCCTTCTCATCCCTTCACCCTCCCCTAATCGTGAAGTCCCGCACTCGAAACCAGCAACCTCGATCCACCTCTGTCTCCATCATAAACTTCAAATTGCACATCAATCTTCCTGTGCAAGGATTCTGCCGCCTTGACAAGCGGGTTCATTGTCGTAGTGAAGGGTCGTCCCAGGGAACGTCATCCATCCAATCGATAGTGAGGGGTAAAGTGTTCGCAGAAAGCTTTGAGGCAAGATGTAGCAAGCCTGTGACCAGATTCATGTTAGCGGCAAGGTATCCCTTGATGAGTTCTTCGAGCTCGTGGTAGACGATCGAGGTGATTTGCAGCTCTGAGAGGTGCACCGGAAGAAACTCTTGGGAACGGATCAGAAGCGGACTCCTGTCAGTGTCGACTAATAAGTCAAGATCGATGCATAGAAACTTGAGGGTCTTGAGCTTCAGCAAATTCTCTACTGCGTCCAGACCCTCCCAATGATCGGCGACTAGATCGTACAATTCGAAATGCTCGAGCTTGGGACAAGACTTCATCAGGGTATCGATGAAGTGTTGGTGATTGTCTTCGGAATCGTCCACGTCTAATCTCCGCAAGATCAAACGCGTTACATTCGGATCATTGCTGACAGCATCTGCGAAGCAGGAGGGAGCCACAAGCGTATTTTTAATGAGCACCGTTTGTAGCACGGAAGTTGCTTCTTAGCTAAGACTGTCGCGAAAAGCGAAGGAATCCGAGCCTTGGATAGAGAGAATTTCAAGAGGACGCAGTTCGGGGAGCTCCACGTCACCCCAGGTCCGAAAAACCGAGAGCAGCATCTTGGTCAGACGATGTGGTGCCCCGAAAGACCATCTCCATTGCAAGTCTGCCAGCAGGCTGCCAAGGAGAAAACCAACCTCAGCCCGACCTGGTGCGAACACGATTGATTCGATGTTGACAGCAAGGCAGATGATCAAAGCTGGCGATCATTCTAGAAAGTCGTCTGAGAATAGAGCACCGAACCATGCAACGCGCAAAGCAGCGGCAACAGGCACCGATCCGAGTGCGTGCTGGATGATGCTGTGTATCGCGCTGATGGCTTGCTCCAGACGCTGCCCTGTTACCTGATCATAACAAAGCCCGAATTTTCACTCTGGCTGCGGTTTTACAAGCGATATCGTTTCAATGTGCTCCGCAAGATCAGGTCGGTCGATAAGTGTCAAGAAAAGCCGACAGAGATCTTGGAGCTGGTGTTGCACTCAAGATGACGGTAGAGGAACGGTTCCGTGATCTTGCAGTAGTATTTCGAAACCCATGAGAAACGCTCAAGATCCTTGTGATCAAGAAAAGCAAGGATTCGCTGATCCAGTTCGGTTGGTAGGGTATCCAGCGCCATGCTTGCGAACCCTTGGTTGCGGCGAATTGTGTCCCGAAGCAGAGGTGGTTGTGACTTGTAGGAAAGAAGGCATCGGCTCGGCGTCAGTCGTAAGGTCGGGCCACGCTAGCAGAGCCTCCACCTTAGAGGTACTCACGCAATTCTGGTGAGACAAACCGACGATAGTCCCTTGCGAGTGCGAGAGCCTGGTTCAGGCCATAGAAGGAAATAATACTCAGGGTTCCAAGAAAAGAATACATTGTTGGGTATAATATGCTGTTGCTCAACACCGGTCATGTTTTCAGCTCAATTCACCGAAAAACGTTCGACCCCCTCGCTGCCCCCCACTGATCCTGCTGCTGCTGCTGCTGCGCACTCTGGTACCCATAGTACGCCGCCGGCGGCCAATTGAGATCGTTCCTACCGACACTTCCATACAAACTACTAGCATCCACAGACCCGCCACTCGCAAGGCTGCCGCTGTTATGCAACTGGCCCTGCTGTTGCGTTTGTCTAAGCCCAGTGGACGACGACAATGAGCTCTGAGAAGATAGTGCATTTTGGGCAGACTGCGAGGATAAGGATCCCTGTGTCATGGAGCGGTTCAGTGTGCCGTATGGTGTGTGATTCGCGGCTGTGAAGTAGGTTTGTTGGGCCTGGAGAGGCATTGCCTGCGCAGCGGTCTGGAGTTGTTGTTGTTGTTGTTGTTGTGCTGTTTGCAAGGGCTGTTGTGGGCTTTGTAGGCGCTGCTGCTGCTGCTGCTGCTGCTGCACTGGCTGTCCGTCCAGGTTATAAGCAATCTGCTGAGGGCTGTTGCGGCGTTGGGCAACTTGGTTGAGTTGTTGAAGTTGTTGACGATGATTCTGGGCCACCTGCTGGCGCTGCTGTGCTTGTTGTTGCTGCTGCTGCTGTGCATGTACTTGTGTTTGCGCATGAGGTATCGGATTGCGCTGTTGAGGTTGGATATGTGGCTGCTGTTGCGGCTGCGGTTGCGATTGCGGTCGTGTGGCTGTCTGCGGTGTCTGCACGGGTGTCGTAGATGCTCCTTTCTCTTGCTCCAGTTGCTGAATCCGAGCCTTTGCTTCCTCGAGCTCCTTCTTCATCTTCTCCAGCTCGGACAGCTCGCTGCTAGGTGCTGGGACTTGTCGTACCGGCTCACTGACCGCCATTGACTGACGACGATCATGGCCCAGAGGTGGCTCTGAATAGAAGCACTGCCGCTTCTTGTCAACACAAGTTTGGCAGATAGGTCGTACACCGTCACACTATGTAGTCTGTCAGTTACCTGCGGTTGCCCTGTAACACTGTCCCTACGTACCTTGGTCTTCTTGGCCTTACAAACATCACAGCTGTTCCTAGGCCGCTTTCGCTGTTGCTGCTGGGCAAGCTGGTTCTGAGGCGGTTGAATCGGCGACTGCAGTACGGTTACAGGCTGCTGAATAGCTGACTCTGGCTCTGGGGGAGGAGGTAGTTCCGGCGGTGCAGACGCATCATCTCTAATCAGCAACAACAACGACTGCAGACTCTGTGCCCTCAAATCACTCTCCAGAGAGGTATTCGATGGCCTGGGTGGCTCTGGTCTCGACGGCTTTTTCTTCTTTAGTCTGGGCGTGGGCTCAGCACTATCGTCCTTCGGTCGATTCACTATCCTCGCAAGCGCCTCCGGATCGTTCTCCTCCAAAAACTTCCGCCTCTTCGAATCTTTCCGTGGAGGCGGCGCTCGCTCTTCGTACGTCTTATGCACTGGAACGTGCTTGTAGAAGACGTCCAGGGCCTCTTTGGTTGCCGAGAACTTGATCGACAGGACACCCTTGCAGTCATATACCGGCTTCGTCGCGCGCTTCCCCAGCTTCGCGCCCTTGCCGTTCGCAGCGCGGTCCTTGTTGAGCAGCGAGTCGTTGCAGTAGTACGAGAAGCGGAAGCTGTCGTCCTCTCTGCTGTTCCAGCAATTGTGGAAGCTGTACCGGTAGCCGTCGATCCTCTGGATGGCATCGACGCAGCACTTGGCGATGGCGCGCTGCTTGCGCATCCTGTCCTTGGGGTCGGCCGTGTGCTGCAGCGCCTCCATGATGCTCAGGCTGACCTTCTGCTCCGGCTTCTTGCCCGCAGCGATGTTGTTCGCGCCATTCGGTATGGGTGGCTGCTGGAAGTTGGGCGGCAGTGTCAGGGCAATGGCGGGGTCTGACACAGACTGGTACGCGTGCGAGGGTCCGCCGTACTGTGCTTGGAAGCCACTCACAGGCTGGTAACCCGGGAGCGCGTGCGGGCTCTGCTGGGCGAGGTGCCGCGGGGGCTGCTGCTGCTGCTGCTGCTGCTGCTGCTGCGACGATTGCTGCTGCGGGTTGGGATGGGCAGGCGCCGACACCATGAAGCTGGTGCCGATCCAGAAGGAGAGCTGGGCCTCAGTGTGCTCAGGCTGCTCGGGCGGGGCATTCAGATATTCGCGCAGAGCCGCCTCGAACTCGTCCATGGACGAGACACTGTACGGGATGATCTTGGCCAGTGCGTCGCGTGGTTGACGTCCTCGAGCAAGCTGCACCGGTGCCTGCGGCCAGAGGGCAGCGCTGTCGTCGCCCGCTGCATTGCTGAAGGCCTCCCCCGTGCTGTTGCTGGTTCCGTACGCGTTCACATTCGTCGTCTGCGCGTGAGGATCGCTGGAGTCCATAGCAAGTGGGGACTAACCCAAATCCCAGGCTCCGAATAGAGAGGATGAGGGAGGCTGCGGAGCGATATCGTTTAGCGGTAACGATACCTAGCTTTTGCGACAACAGCCTCGGCGCCTGCGCCAAACCTCCCCCACAGCCCATGGTCATCCCGCCTGTCACCACCAGCGTTGTGGGTCAAACACCTGCGAGTACGGCCAAAATACATGAAGCTAAAAGAAGTCTGGAATTCGGTGAAGATTTACAATTATCGCCACTCATTTTCCCCTGACGCGCGGCAGTTGCTAATGGCCTCCTGCGACGTGAAGAAAAACGTTTCATTCCAACCACCAAATATTTGCATTTTTGTCGGACTGTCAATGCATCAAAGCCTCCATAAGGCCCTGAGTTCGTTCGTTGCAAGGGGATCACGATCATTGCACGCGCCAATATTGACTGCACCGTCAGGATGATTAACCTCTCATACCTGTGCCTGTCTGCTGCAGGGGCTACATGTAACATCAAAGTGTTGTGTCCCCAATACCATCTTGCAGGATGATTAACAGCTAATATTAGCCCTTCCGTGTGCTCAGTCAGATCAACACTAGGATATTTGCGTCGTACCATGCACACCCTGTACCTCGAGTTGGTGTTGCGGTGCTCGGAATGTTGACGATTTCAAGGCTGTGGGGCCCCTGTCGATCAGGTACGTGCGAGTGATCAGCGACTTCTGATGTCACTGCTCCGGTCTGCCAGCTAATCCTGTTGATCGTCGGCGACTCCTGATGTCACTGCTCCGATGTGCGACTTAATCATGTTGATCGTCGGCGACTTCATGTCTTGGCTGTTTTATCGTGATTGATGATGTGATGATGTTGTGAGTACGTGCTTTGCAGACTAGCGTCAGCCGAAGGGCGGGTGATAGAGCCATAGCCGTGGTGCTGGGAGACCCACTGTGCAGGTGACTTTGCGGGCACTGCAGTTGGCGGCCTGACGAACTTCAAGTATGGAATGGAGAGTGCAGTGAGCAGTGTGGTTTGTCACCATGAGTAAGATAAGCAGATGTGGTGATAGTAATCAACTTTAGATTGTAGTATGTGCACAGCACTATTACCAATCCTTCAACAAAGCAAGCAATCGCAAGCATGCTCAAACGCCATAGCAACCCGGACCATAGGTAGTGGTATCGATCCAACGAACAAACAAACCCTAATCGCCAACAAGAAGTGATGATACAACTTGTACAGTGTCGTAATCGTTTCTGTGTACGGGTCGCCAGCCGGCGACCATGATTCTTAAATCCTCTTTTTACCGTGTCCATGATTAAGAAAGGAAACTCGTGACGCTAAACAGTGCAATCAAAAGACATATTCGCCCATATTTCTCATGTTATCTGGGACCCAGTGTCCCTTCTCCTCGGGTGTTGCATTGTGAAGTGCGTCAGCGCGCTTCATAGTCTGTACATCGAGGTCGGTCACATAGCTCTTGCCATCAGGCATCTTCATGCGGACCTCGAACTCGGAGTCGAGCATCATGTCGTCTTTCCAGAGTCGCCTTGGGCCGTCGTAGACACACATGACGCGCTTCTTCATCTTCATCCGCTCTGTAGGACAGCCCCACGCAAGAGGATAGTTCTTGCGCTTCTTGCGGCCCGAGGAGGTGGCTGCGACACCGCCCTTGGAGAAGGTGAGACCTGCTCGTGGACCACGAACAGGCTTTGTGACTTTGGAGGGGTTACCACCCCCGACGTGTTGCGATGTGCTGACACCTCGGGGATGTGTTAATTGTCAATTCGAGTTGGACTTCTTGATGCTGCCCTTGCCGGAGCGCGCGCGGCGGCTGCCGTAGGTAGCATCATCCTGGTCGTCGTTGTCGATCTCCTCCTCAAAGTCTTCCTCTTCCTCGTCATCGTTGTAGTTGGGGATGGTATACTCGATGCTCTTGGAGAGGCCGTTGCGGTCCAGTGTGTCAGTGACGTCCTTGTCCTCGGCAACGGAAGTCAACAGACGCTGGTTGGTGGCCTCGCAGGGGTCAGCTTGTTGCACGACGCGTAGCACGCAGTCGTCCAAGTGCTCGTAGAACTCCTGGGCGTTGGCGAAAGTGACCGAGCAAGTCGAGCAGGTACCAGCAATCTGTGGGCAGTATGCCTTGCGTGCACCACCGGGGCTCTTCTTTCGGCTGTTGGGAGGGCTCTGCTCAACACCGTGAACGGATGTGAGATGCCTCTTGAAGACATCGGCGCGGTTGAAGCTCTTCTCCGCTGCCGACCCACTGCCGGGGCAGAATCCACACACCATGGTACCCTTGTAGTGAGTAAGTGTGTGCCTGTTCTTGTCGTACTTTCTTGCGAAGCCTTTGACGTGGTACTCGCAGGTGGCGATTGGGCACTTCTCCGGGCGTTCGTTCTGGTGCGTAAGCATGTGGGCCTTCAAGTCCTTGAACACGCGTCCACACTCTGGCAGTGGGCACATGCCCTTCTGCATTGTCTCATCATCCAGTTCAAAGCTGCTTCTGCTGCCGCTACGTCGGCTTGTGTTTGAGTGGTGCGAGTGCAGCGATGCTACTGAGCCACGCCTTTGGTAAGGGTGGAAATGTGTTTGGAGGAAGGGCGAAGCGCTACCCTGCTTAATGCATGGGCGCGGGCTCTGCGCTGAGAGCTGAGACAGAGCTGGCGACGCAGGCTGCTCAACGATGGAGAAATAATCCGAGGATGTTGTTCGGATTTCGGGGAAGGGGCTATGGGGAGCAAATGCGAATGGCTGAATGACGTTCGGGTCTGCAATTGTCATGTTAGCTTTTTGCATTGGTCGAGTAAGTTGACAACACTGGGAGGAGACCAACAAAATTCTTGCGAAATTGGCACCAAGCTAGAAGAAGTTCTTAAGAGAGGTGGAGAAGAAGTGACTGAAGAAGAAGTGGATGAAACAGGAATGTCGTATGGGTGGATCTCATTGGAAAGCGTAGAGTTTCTGCGCAAACTCGACCTTAAGGAAGACCAGCTTGCTGAAGCAGGAGTGGTCGGTGTCTTGAAGGCATAGTTCGAGACATTGGGTGTAGAAGAAAATATGAAAGATGTCGTTGTTGTAGAAGGAATCATTGACTCACCAACGAATGACTTTTCGGCTGCAACAATGGTTGGGTACTCGAGGCCCGAGGTCATCATGACCATTGGGTTCCAGGACTCCATTTCGAACTGGGGAGTGATCGAAGGTGAGCCCAGAGCAGAGGACGATGCTGAAGCACCAGATTCAGAAGAGGCAGAGAGAACTGGAGGCTGATCTTGAAACGAGTTCAAGGTTGAGTGTGGGGATCCAGAAGGGCTGTGGTAGTTGTACTGTTGTGCAAGCTTGTGTCCATGAGCAATGTGATCGTAGTGATATTGCGGTCTTGGTGCTTCAACCAGGGGTAGCATGTGCTCGTATGGTGCGCTAAATGACTGCTCCATGCTATATGTTGATGAGGAGAGGAAGGGCTGTGTGGTGGGGAGGTACTGCAACTGCTGCTCTTGCTCGTGAGAGTAGAGCTCAAAGTCGTGGAGCATTGTGGGGGGATATGCGTTGTCGACCATGGTGGCTGATGTGTGTGAGGAAGTTGCAGAGCAAGAGGATGTATCGTCAAGAGCCGCTCGGGTCTTATTCTCACATTCCAAGTCAGTAAAGGTTGATCAACGAGAGCGGGCCGGGGCCGATCGATGGATAAGCAGTGTTTGGTTCACTAGCGCATCTGTAAGACAGCCCCGGACAGGGGAAGCTTACCAGCTCTGAGATGAGGGACGACAGGCAGCCACAAAAGCCTGGTTCGGGTGAGCGACAATCCAATCGCTGATTGTTGCAGATCAGTTGCTGGATCGGGGTGATATGTCGACGGCGCGTTGCGGTTCCGAGATGCAGTCCTTTGAGAGACTAGATTGTAAGGGACAAGTCACAAGCGAGAATGCCTCGATGCTGGATTGTAGACCAAGGCTGTCAGAAAGGCCTAGAAGAGGTCGTGTTCGTGCTGATCGAGAGGCCTGGAACTGAAGACGGTGCCTGGGGGGCGAAGTGTGGTTTATACAGAAGGCCTCAGACACGGTCATCGATGGCCCCCGTGCAGACAGTGCACAAAGCCACCGCGAACCCCTGTCCTCTGCCCTACAGAAGCGGGTCCGTGGCATGAGGTGGCAGATTGGGAACGGTAAGTCAAGCTAGGAGAAATAAGTAAGCATACCGTTCGCCATTAACCACGTCCCCGCCTCGATCGCGCGCCCCGACCGCTTCGTGGGACGACAAGCCTCTATAGATTGCGGTGAAGCCGGGTGGCCCAAGACACCCCTGTACGGCGCCAAGGAGCCGTTCCATGCCCAATGCAAGCACCACAAGCGCACGCCGGCGAGTGAGAGCGCAGCCGTCAGGAGTGCCCATGCTCGTTCTAGCGAAGGTAAGCGGATTAGAGAGTGCATTCAGACGATGCGCACGCTAGACCACCGCTTTTGTCGGGGAGCCATCAGAGGATGCATGTCCTCCCCGCGGGCTGGGATCCGCCAGGCATCTGATTCGCGATGCTTTCGCTTTCGCCGGACCGCAATGCGGGACCTTGTGGCTGGTGAGCGGCTGTGCAGGTCCAAATGATGTCTCATTGGACATGGGATGAGTCTAAAATTAAGACCATTGCCCGAATGCAGTCTGGTTCGTCTGGTAAGCGAAGCACCCTCGTGGGGCATCAGGGCGCAGTCACCGCAGTACTGCTGCTCAGCGAAGAGCCTCACCGCCGTGGTGTCCATCGTCATCATCACTATACAACGTCAGAGTTGAGATGATATTGTTGTAGCGAACAAGCGAGTCCACATTCCATCATACTCATGAGTTCACCGCCGGCCTCCTCAGGCTGCACTGCAACGCTTCATAGCTGCAAATGAAGCATATGCCTCCTGCATGCACTCCGTTTGTGGAAATGGCCGCGCTCTAAGATGGCGTATGCGGGAAAGCTTCGCTTATTCCAATCGCTTCAAGCCGCAATAATCTTTGGCTGCACCTGCAAGCTTTCGACCCTCATTATCGAAACGACTTATCTAGAGCGCAACCACATGTTTAAGAGTCGCACACAGCAAGAGCCGTGTTGCATGTACTTCTCGCCATTCATGTGTCATCGATGGCTCATCATTATGATGTGAAGACATGGCACTTCGTATCCGTGTTGCTGTCATGCCCATGATGCTCTGTGCTCCCCTCGTGGTCCCTGAATTCATCTGGCCCGAAGTCATGGATAAGGTTGAGGGGCAGGCGTGAACTGCAGGTTGGAGCGCGGTGCTGGGTCGCATGGACCTATCGCCTTGTTTGCCTAGTCTTAATCGAGCATACAGACCTGCAGTGTGTCACTGCTCTGCCGCATCGATATTGACTGCGTTACAGTCCCTCCGAAGGAGTGTAACTGTTTCCCCTAGTCGTAACTCGGGATAGGTCGACGCCGTCTGATCGGGTTCCATGGTCCACCATCCTGTGTTACCCATAGACGTAACGGTCATCCGTTCACGTGGTGGGTATGAGGAAGCATCCATCGCTATGGCATTTGCGGGGTGATCGCTGATCCCCAAGATGAACTATATTAGGCGCAGAGGCCTACAGTAGGCTTTGCTGCTGTCATCGGTCCCACGACCGGGTTGCGAACGCGAGCCTCATGGATACTAGATCGAAATGTTCGAGAGGTCCTAATCTGGCCGGCCTCTTGATAGCGACTTGCGCTGGATGTGGAGATGCGACAATGCAGACTATTCCTAGTCGTCTAATAGCAATCATGAGTCTTGACATTAGTGCCGTCCGTACACAATCGATATCCGTTGCATGCACACCTGCAGTGTACCCCACCCAACCTGTGGACGCAGGAACTGAAACCGCAATACAGCGCCTACAGCACGGATACTTGATGCCACAAGGATACAAGCAACTTGTGGCTAGGCACCGCCACATGTGTTGTCCAAGCGCTATATTTGGATAGCACCTGGCCTCGTTTTCCAGCGAATCATATAGTATCAATGGCTTACTCATGAACATGCTTGACTGTTGCAGCCAACAGTTGGAGCGAGTTGTCTGGCAAGGCCACATGGTCAATAAGACCAGCCTGGACTTCTTGGTTACTGGCATGACCCTGTCGATCTTGGTCTCGCTTTGCGGGACACCATCACAGAAACGTCCGACAGAGTGCACTATCCCAAAATGAGCCTGTTTTGCGAACATCCTGGGCATGTATGCTGCACTGTGTAATCGTTTCCAACCATCAATGTGTAACGATGTATTCACCGGACCGAGATTGTGTTGAAGGATCCAAATAGATGTACATCCCGTATGGAGGTTACTTTCATCTTCGATGGTGGCATCTGACATCGTACGCGATGCGAACATTGAAGGGCTTTGTTCGACAGGCAATCTCACTGGTAAGCGTGGATAGGGTTCCCGCCGACATTGATTAACACCTCCATGCTCAGGCTGCCCACTAAGCGGCGAGAACCCTTTGACTTGAACAGACTAAAGGTGTGACCAAAACTGCATCTGAGACATGCTCATGGTCGGCTCATGAGATAGCGCCAGGTGGACCACGAGTATCTCCTACATCTTCTCACAAGCCCAAGCGCAAGTGCTTTGATGCCGCCTGTGCTAGACTTGTCGCCAGACCGTGTATGAGGTTTCGTGCAATTCTCTTGTGTAGGGCCATCTGACGAAAAAGGATGATAGCAGGTTTGTGGTCGCTTCTGGAAGGCCACACAAATGAGGGGTGCAACACCAAATGGTGTGCAGTGTGCAGACGTATGGGGCCCCGAAAGCCACACCGACGGGTGATCAGCACAGGCGGCTTTCCTGGGATGCACCAGTGAGCTGGGTCCCCCCAATTTCGTGTTGCAGCAGCTCAATGGAATGCAAGTATCTGACGTTCCATGCCAATCAGTCGGTAGAGCAGTATGACCTGTCGCTGTTCGCTGTTCGTCGCGAAACGAAACCGATAGCGCTGTACTCCCGTGACACGGCAAATCTTGTGCGAGCGTGGTGAGCCTCCGAATGTCGCAACACCGAGCTTTCTGCCCCACGCTTTAGGCTCTCGATAACCTCATGGGCGAGCAGACTGCTCACTTGCAGCAGAGCGACCGTTTCGAGTCAACGTGCGCTATGAAGGACATTCCAGCGTTGACTTCGGGTTGACCGCGTGGGAACACGAGATAAAAGGTAGCTTGCATTTTGGCGTTGACGCCTCGGTCTCGCCTGTGCAAAATCACCCCACAAGCCGACGCCATGGGTCAAAGCGCACACCGACCCAGTGGATTTAGCGTTCCCAAGGACATCCTTCCTGGAGCTGCGAAACAGCACTTTCCCATGTTTGGACGGAGACAAGCGGGCCGAGTTTGCAGATGTGGACAGCGACTGAAAGCAGCATGTTCGATCTTGTCAGCCAGGATGTCTTGATGACCCATGCAGACCTCAGACGAGGAATGGACTGATCTTCGCTAGCAGAGCCTCATGCTTATAGCACTTGGGCGGTCAAGCGCAATCGGTAGAGTCAGCATGGCTGGCGTAGTTCTCTCCGTTGAGTTGAATTCGTAGCACAATCAAACAAGGTCCGAATGGAAGGCTTGCGTATGGTGACAATACTCTTCCAATCACCCTCGTCGTAGTGAGGCCTGCTAGACGAGAGACGTGTGCTGGCAGCCTTGACCCCTCCCTCCCAAGCCGCAGATCTCCCTCACGCAAGCGGACCAATTTCCAACACCGACCGTCCACAACAAGGTGGATGTTGGGTGCAATCTTGGATTTGACCGGGAACACGATCCTTTCGTTCGCTTGTGGACCGTGGAACATATGCGATGGACTGCAGCGGTAACTTCCGGTGATGGATCTCCAACACAGAGGAGATGGCTTCAGGCTCGAGACCCTGTTAGCATAAGCAACTCGTAATCGGGAACATCCCGAAGGATTTGCAAGCCTTGTGATAACCAGACGGTTCAATATTTTGACGAGTTGTGTTCCATAACGAGTTTGGTCATGTTGGTTTGATTGGCATGTGCTGTCCGTGAGGGGGCGGGCATCTCGCCTGGATCGAGACCTTTCCTCGCTAACCCCAGTCCTGCAGGACAAGTCGAACCAGACGTCGACATGACTTATCCGTTTGCGTGCACGAGGTCATGAGCCTTGATGCCCTGAGGGGGGTGAAGGCGCTGGAGGGAGATGCAATGCATACTGTCCCGTGTCATTACATCCCACGGTTGAGATCATTGGCTTATTGGTCGGCGACGCATGCCTGACAGGATGATCTTGTCTGTGCGCTGTTTCGATGCGCAGCGAGTTTGTCCTGTCCTGGTTGCGAATGGCGCCTGCTTTGCCTAGAACTGCGAGTTTGGGGGCCACAGGCAGGCCTGGCTGGCATGCCGCGATTGTTGCCGCACCGTCTCCGACCGTGTGCGGCATGCTGCATCTTGCACAGAGTAATTACTGTGCGACAAGTGAAATGAAATGAACCGGAGTTGTAGTTGAAGTAGAGTTGTGTGGTGAAAATGGTCAACCAGAAAGTCGGGTGCGTCCGCGCCTTCAGCCTCCGGAGATCGTGACAAAAGAGGAAGGATCTCCACGGCGCCTTCACCCGGAGTTTTCAGCTCACATCTTTATCTCGACGACATTTTCAATCTATAATCTCTATGAGAAGGTACTTTAAGACCAGAATTAATCAGCATTGAGATAGGAAACCATTGAGGTCGTTTGATCAGCATGGTAGCGTAAGTCCTTACGCAATGAACTTGTTTACTATTGCTACAGAGCTGACTTACCTGTCGGCTTTCCAGGCCGACCACACGATTTTGCATCATTATTCAACATACGAGGTTCGTGGGTATTGGGGGATAAGGCGTATGCGCAAGACCAGCGAAGCAACAAATAACTTTAGAGTACCATTTGGATGATCAATGTGATGTACGCACTCAAAAGTCCTTCATGGATTGCAAATTCCTAGAGGACACTCGCCAAGCTTGCCTTGAAACCCCGTTAAGGGACATAGTATTCAGATGGTCAAGGCACTAAGTCTAGAAGAAGGCGATGCAGTTTGGGGGAGTACTGACACCATCCCGCATGTTCAGAGGGGGCACTTGACAGGAAGAAATCCCATCTGCCCTTTTCTTTGCAAAATCTGCTGAGTTCTTCCAAGCTTCCCAATGGGCATTCCCCATCCTGCTAGGAGCACTTCGTGCATGAACAGTCCTAGCACCTTTTCTAAAGTGCCATTTCCTCCATACTCTTTCCGAGGTAGATAGATCTCAAAAGATAAGCTGTCACCGCCAACGGCTGCAAACGCTGTGTCCCAAATCCAGTGTAGCATCTCCACCGTACCTTCAACCCCAGCATGTTGCGGAAATTTGGTTATGCACTTGTAGTTCGCTCAGCCACACCCATCTCTTTTTCCCATTCGCGCACTAGGCCAATGCTGGCGACGGTGCAGCACAAGCGTCGCCCATGTCGGAGATCAGTCATTTGAGAAGTGAGGCAGCTCTCGCTGCATCAGCGCAGGCTTCACTACAGAGGCAGATGGATAACATCAGATTGATTTAGGCGTAGAGCTTCTACGATAGAAGAGCATATGAATTAAATGCTTGTAGGCAACTGAGCTCGACAGCACGTATCAACAGTGCAATGTCGAGCTTAGGCAGTCTTACAAATACGCAAACCCGTTCAATGAACGGGACAGGGCCAGGGTCAACTACGCGTACGTCCGATAGTAACGGGGCGGAGCCAACCCCAACCATACATCCGGGTCATGGATCAGGTAGCTCGCCTGGTGGACCAGCCACTACAAGGGATGTTTTGGCGATCATTTTAAGCTCAGTATTCGGTGTCATAGTCCTCATTGGATTGGTTGTTAGTATACTGGTAAGAAGAAGACATCGACAGCTGAGAGGTGGTGTTCAAATTTGAAGAGAGAACAGACCTTGGAAGTATTCACTGGCGAAGAGAAGGCGCCGAAAGCTGAGTGAAGAACTTCGAAGATGAAGGGAGGACAGGCCTGATAAAAGTATAACAGCACGATCCCTTGCAGTACAATGCGCAAGAGTCGAGCTGATTGCGTAACATGAGTGTAGAAATTACAGGTCGAGATGACAATCGATGCTTTGCTGCACTCACTAACAAGTAGCTGTGAGATGTTATTCGTCAATGGAAAATACATTATGAAAACTCGTTTGATAAACAGCTATCGTGATTTGGAAACGTCAGAGCATGAGCCAGGCCTTCAAGATGGAGCATCCTCGGCATTCGATCAGTCCGTCCGTTGTTCCTCAGTGATATCCTGTTTCCTTACTCCACGACGCTGCCACCATTTCACTAAGCCCGAAACAACGTTAAGGAACAAGAAACCTATGCCCAATACCAAAGCTATGCTTGCCTCCTTCGACATTCCTCTGCCAGACGTGCTGGGGATACTTGGAAATGTGGGTTCAACCACTGTGACTGGGCTCGTGGACGTGCGGATGGCTGTCGACATCCAAATGTCGGAAGTTTTTTTCGTTCTTGAAGTTGGCACTGTGTGCGGAGGAACTGATGTGACGATTTTGACCAGAATTGACACTAAGCGGGTGATGTTGACCGACGAAGACAGGTCCACACAAGCAGTCACTTGTTGTGCTCGGCTGTCACAAAACTCCCAAGCTCTCGGTACCCCTTGACTGTCTAGGTGTGTCTGCATGCTTTCCAATTCATGGTTTTGTCTTGCCATAGTCGCCTCCATATCGCTCAGTTGCGAACTCTAGGATGCCGCCGCCGATTGGGCTTGGGTAGCTGCCAATATTGTTCGCGCACGCATGTCTTTTAGAATGAATGCAAGAGCTTTTTGGGATGCATCATTCTCATCGTTCCCCTCTGATGTAAGCTTGTAAGAGATTGGAGCACAGATGCCGAATAAATAGCTGTAGCTACTCCTAAAACTTTCAAACCCCAATCCAAAAGATATTCTTTTTGCTCTGATAGGACCTGAGGCTTCCTGGACCTCGTCGAGGCAATCGATGGCAACTGAGAGGATTCTTCCTTTGAAACTTGCGTCTATGGTTGTGGGTCAGTTGGCTCATCCGTAGTTTGAGAAGTGACGGCATCCGTTTGAGAATCGTGGTCTTCGACTATGTCTATCGGTATCGGCATGTTTGTAGAAGCATAAAATTCAGGCCCGCGGCCGCTCTTTTGGTCTAGGCATATACGTAGATCTGTCAGGCGTAAAGATCTTGGTGGTGTATGCGCTGATAATGCTTCTGCAGGAAAGTATCACAGATTGTTTGTACGCAGACGCAACCTTCCTCATCTACTCTCTCTCGCATCCCTCCCTTTATTGTACCTGCAGTTGTTGTTATCCTTGTTCTATTGCACTTCTGCGTGTGCTGTGATGTTCTTGTTCTTGTTACTCCTTGCGCGTCGTGCGCCACCATCCTCACTTCCACGCTGCCTTGCCGCTCTCTCCTCTGCAGCTGCTCCCACGCTCTTACTAGCAAAGTCTGCTTATGTAAAATTCCACAACAATCTTGGCCAATTACAGCAACCTTTCATTATAGCCAATCAGAGGTTTCCCCTGGTGCACCACTACCAACGGTTTTAGATGCTTCCTTCCGAAGCAATTATGACATAGTGGGTAGAGCTGAATTTATGGCTAGAGTGAGCAAGGCTGAAGCGTCCGCTCAGCTTTCCAGGCTGTGCAAACATTGTTGTAGACTCATTGGTGGAGTGCGCCTGCTCTTGAAGTGGCTTACGCCTCAAACCTTGTGCGCCTGTGCATAACCTTTAACAAGGGCATCATTACGCCAATCTCCTAACACATAGGCGTCTTCTTGGCTTTTGAGGGGTAAGGCTGAAGCAGGCTTAGATTGAAGAAAATCACGAGGCTTCCGAGGCCTGCAAAAAGCAAGTGTCGAACTCGAATTTCGGTAGAAACTAGGTCGTTTATGTTTATCTCTGTAGTATAGCCATAGTTGTGATGTCGAAAGCCATACCAGACTCGTCTCCTGGCGATCCAAACAGTGCTTTCTTGACCGCCACTTTGGGAGTGACCCTCGGCTTGGTCGGGGTTGTTGGGTTTGTTGTGAGTGTCCTTGCTTTAAGGAGGAGGCAACAGGAGGGGCGTACGCAAGGTCAGGATGAGAAGATACTTCCTAGATCATCATTTGGTAAACGGACTAATGATTTGTAGCAACATATATGTACTGGAGTATGTCTGAACCGCTTCTTCGTCAAATACACCCTCATATGTCGGTAACTCACAAGTTGCTGACCCCCCTTGATAATTGGAACGATGATGAGATATGTCTTTTTGGCCCAAAGAACAACTTCGTGGGTAGATGACATCATAGTTTTCAGACAGAGGGGGGTCAGCAACTTGTGAAAGTCATTATATGTGATATCTTGCGGACTGTAACGCTTTCTTGAGACACATACTCTGTCTATGTGACCATAAGCTGTGAGCGATGTGAACTTCTAGAAAGAGGCTGTGAAACTTTCACCACTTCTTCCGCAAATTCTTGTCGTGTAGCAGGCGGCTGCCGAGCATGAACAGCGATGCAATGGTAATTGTGGTACACTAGTTTTCGTTAGTAGGTTACCAAGTCTTCATATCAACTGTACTTACCGAGAAGACTATCAGCCACCAGTACCCCTCTTTCGTATCATCGCTCGTGATCAAAGCACTACCAATCGGTGTTCCAACCAGACGAACAACAGCAACAACACTGTAGAATGCGCCTACTCGTGTCCCCAGGTTCTCATCTGGTGTGATCTGTTCTACAATCGATGGTAATAGTGCGGTGAAGTTGCCAGTACCAAAGCCATAGAGGCAAGCGAAGAGCACAGTCACAGCGAGAGAGTTGATAAGCTGCCAGATGAAGATGTAGATGCATCCCGTGAACATCACCATAGGCCAGAGTAGGTTGAGGCGGCCTATGCGATCGCCTAAAAGACCTCCACTGAAAGCTTCAGCTAGACATGATGGTATCAAATACGGCACGCGCCCAAGATCCTGCACCCGTTCATCATGGACAGGAAGTACTCGCTGACATTGTTGCCAGGGTATGCTGCATTTGTGTACATCTCTGATCTACGTGAGTACAGAAAACGACGTTCTATAAGGCCGGGAGCCTACTGATGTAGTATAAAGGGATCCACTGTCCCAACTGAGCGAAGAAACCTCTGATGCAAAGGACCGCATAACGTAGGTCGAGGAAGCCGCGAAACTCGATGAGCGAGCCGCAGTTCCTTGGCTGGTTCTTTCCAATAGGCTTGCTGGTCGATATGGCCAGCGAGATTGAGTAGAGAACGCTTTAATAGTCAATGACTTGTCATCTGTAATGGCGACGTTGACCACTTACGCGACCTTCAGCGCTGCCACGCGCAGCATCCACTGAAATCCCAGAATGGACAATAGACGCTCAAATATGAGAGGGAATTTGATACCTCCCAGAGCAGAGCCAGCGGTAACAAAGCCCATAGCTACTTCCCGTTGTTGCTGGAAGTGTTGACCAACAACGGTAAGTGCAGGCTGAGCGCCAAAGGCAGCAGCGAAGCCCATGAGTAGGCCTTGAACTAGGAAGACCTGCCAAAATCGACCAGCCTGTGCAAAGGACATAGCAAGCAAGCCAACTGCTGTGCCGCTACCTGCACCAATGCGCAGCTACTATGCACCGTTAGCTGTTGCTCATGTGGATTTTGGAGCGCCAACACCAAATCTTATGCCGTAGTAATCACATAGTGCCCCAGACACCGCTGCTAGCGAGTTCGTCAACGCTATCTGCAGCGTCCTGATGAAGGCGATCACCGACGTTGGGGTATTCTTGAGGAAGTCATGGCTGTAGTAGTTGTGGAAGAAGCCGAAGCTATTCAGAACACCCATGGAACAATAGTAGACCAAGATGGAGCCAACCACGGTCATCCATGTAGCCACACCGCCTTCACGTTCTTCTTTGATGATGCATGTTTCGGAATCAGTCGTGCTGTCTGAGGCTCGATGCTCGACGCTGTTGTGGAACTTTTCGGACATCGTGCAGGCGATATGACGAATGTCGCGTTGGAGTGGAGGATACAGCCCGCATTCCGGAAAGCGTCTTCCCTGTACATATGCATGCCACTCAACTTCTCAGAACAGGATGTGTACATCCAACACAACAGCGCTTGCTCAAGGTCCGTTGACAATGTGATGCCGCTATGTTATCTGAGGTACGTCGGGAGGAAAGGAAGGAGTCGGTATCTTGCATTGGACATGGTTGGTCCCTACCACGTCCGTGGATGTCATCCTTCGTCCTGACAACGGCCGAAATGCAATCCAACAGGGAAAAGGTCGGCGTGATTGCAGCGAGATATGTGGGTTTGTGAATCCTGGAATGCAGACATGTTCGTATAGGGCTCTGTCGTCCATAGGTGGGAAGGCTATACTTCAAGCGGCTTAACGCTCAGCTGTGACACAGCTTCGGGAAGCGCGTATATGTGGAAGGGTTGAGATGTTGATTGATCCTAAGAGCTATGGGCTAGAATCGATCGAGACTATATAGTAGAAGGGGATAGCAATGAAGGGTTAGGGAAGCAAACTGAGCTAACCGAATGAGCTGGACAATCAGTGCAGCGGACCGTTAACAAACACTGCAACGGACCGCTAGCAGCAAACAGATGGCGATCGGTGGATACCTTCACTCCCTCCGACAGTATATCTGTAAGCGGGTGTCTCCCGAGACCAGGTCGATAGACTCTCCGGCGGTCGCTCTGAGCAAACTGTTTTAGTGGGAAGCTCGTAATGTACGTTACTGTTGTATGATGCACGAGCATTGGATGACGTCCGATGGAGGGAAATTTGGCCTCTCTGTTCTTTTTGTGTTACACGGGTCGTAGTAATAGGCCAACAGGTGTTGGAAGAAAGAGGAAACTTTGTCGTAGCTCCCTACACCCCCAGACCGAATAGACAATAGCCGGTCATTCCTACACGTCATTTGCCAGTGACCTGGCGTTGGTGGACATCGAGGTCGGATGTTGGAGATCATGCATTCCAAATGTAGCAGTCGATCCGGGGAAACGGCCAACAGGTTCCAAGTTACACATGAGCCTTTCTGATACGCTCGGTCAATTGATCTGACGAGCGGTGCGGTAAGGATTCCTGGTCGACATATCTGCACGTCCCGTACATTCACAGGGTGTTTGATCGTTCGTAACTGGACTTTCTACCATCTTATCAGCACAAATACGCTGCGATCTGGTCCCCTTAGGTTTCATGCCTTCCACGATTTTCCTCACATGCCCTCCAATGTTCCCATGACTACGCCGGCTTTCGGAACGGTTCGTACGTGACGACTGTTGTTGACTTGACGTGTATGCGCTTCGAGAATTGATATCTGTTGCGGTATCGGTCGGTCTGTACAAGGTTTGACTATACCCCTGACAGCCTACCCTAGTCTAGTGTGTGACAGGTCACTGGCCTGAGGTCAGGTATATAGTCGTCATTTCCCAGCTAGATAGCAATTCAGTACAGTATTCCATTGACCCGATAGTCCTACGTTGTCATTTACCGTAGCTATCGGTATTCTACAGTGGCACACACCGCAACAATATCTTAGCCTGCCATCGAGGAAGGCTCCTATCTTCCCTGAGATGTTGGAAGGAGATATGTTGTCTTCGCCCACTGTTATCGTAGTCGTGAGCGCATCTCTACCGCCCATAATACTTCTCCAGAGTCTGGTCTCGTCATAAATAGGACTCTCTTCGAGGTTGTCGTCGTACTAGTCTTGATAATACGAGCTATTGCCAGAGCAAGCTGTTTCGTCGTCGGAGATGAGAGCACAGTCGACTTGAGTTCCTCAATCAGCCAAGCATCTCGGTAGTCGCAGTGGAGTGGAAGATTTGGAAGGCCAGGAAGAGCGTGTGAACAGTGTTTTTTTCAGGGCAGGGGCTGTGGAAGGGTTGAGATGATTGGTTTGACTGGTCTGTCTGTGAGCTATGGCAAGGATCGATCGGGACTATATAGTAGAAGGAAATAGCAGTGAAGGGATGGGGAAGCAAACTGAGCTAACTGAATGAGCTGGACAATCAGTGCAGCGGACCGCTGGCAAACACTGCAACGGACCGCTGGCGAACAGGGGCGGATGCACACGCTATTGCTAAGTTGACTTCGGCAAAATACCATTTGAACTGTTCGACTGCGTCCCAGGTATAATCTGTCGAAGCCATCAGGGGAGCCAGCATAGCCGTACGCCGGATAAGGACCGCGTAAACACTGAAAAGTCGGTATCTGTAAGGGACGTATATAAGCTGCCGGTAGCGAAGACCAAAGAAATAGAGATTTTCTGCCTCATAGGCATCTGAAGTGGTAGCACTACAGGAATTGGCAGGATCAGAACCAACAAATCGATGACAATGTCCAGGACTGAAAGAGCCATGTATTTTGTGTACTGATCGAGGCAGCTGGCTTCATGTGCAAGCCTCAGATCCCAGCTCGCAGCGATCGGCTTGCATCCAAAGACACTCACTGTGACGTAGGCTGTTGCGTAGGCGACTACAACGGTAAGGAGAATCCACACCAGTGAGCGATACCATCTATGTGGTGCTAGTCGAAGGTAGAAGAACAGAATCGAGACTTCCGTAAAAGCCAGACTGGTCGCGTACAAGATGGTTCCCGCAAGTGTCCACTGTATGTCCGGATTAGGCAAACCAGAGCAACGTCAACGATCTAATGCAAACCTTTTGAAAAGTTGACTGAAGTCCTCGACTTTGACATCCCAAAGGTGGTACCCAAGGCCAGCGCTCATATCTGCGGTCTGCTTAGTGGTACAACATTTCCTGAAAGTGGAGCTTACGTACGTGGGAAACTGAAGCCAAGGAGAACGAAACTGCATATTAGTGCGCACATAACCATATCTGATGGCAACGCGTCAATTCTGAAGGTACTATAAAGGTGATCTTGAGGGAATAAACTCATAGTCGTCAAGTTGGATACCATTCTTCGTCACGTGCACTCGCATGAAGAGCCATAAAGCCACTGCGACAAGGGCAAATATTGTCGTTGATATGTCAACGACCTTGAGACCTTGGTGAAGGTTGGTGGGATCTGTTATATGTCGAGTGTAGCCCGGTGATGGATCGACCATGTGTTCGAAGTAAGTCTTCACGATGGAATTGCTGGTAACTTCGGCCTGCGTCAATTGCGTTTATGAAAGGAGCGTAGGAGTGAGACGGTGGTTGACCGAGGCGTTTCCCGAACATTTCCTCGCGGGAACAATGGCCTTGTATACCAACACCGTGCCTCACTCCAAGAAGCTGACGACGCGATCCGATAGTGACTCGTTCATAAATGCTTGGATTATTCCTTGCCGGATGATATGATCTTCCCGTTTCCTCTTCCCGTCGCCGTTTCGGCTCAAATGGCACGTTCTTGACAGGCCGAGATTCATTTGCCCCACAAAAGGCCCGGCGCCCTGACGCTACTACACGGGCGTGGCACGGTCGCTATTGAATGCACAACTCCGCTTCCTGTAGGATCGTAATTCTCAGGAGACATTGATAGTAGCTGTACCTCGCCGTGGCATTAAACGGGTACATGTGCCGGCTTTGAATATGCTGCATCTGAAACTCCACTTGGCAGAACACGAGAACAAGCTTTCGACGAGCTCGTCAACGTTCTTTGTAGCACATAATTGGAATTACTATTTCACTTTTTCAACGCGAGCGAACGAGCGTGGAAAGTATTGTAATCCTGGTTTACTGTTCCGTGTCTGAATCCTTCAGCGGTCCCAGAGGGCTGATCGAAAGAACTTCAGGTGCAACATGTTCCATTCATTTACCATGATAAGACATTGACTCGAATGCCTTGTATCCAGGAAAGAAGTCTTGTTTGCTCGCAAAGAGCAAGGTTGACCTCCACCCACCGAAACGGAATCCTGGAGCGGGTAAGAGATCGGAATTAAGGGAAAGGGAAGAGGAAGGACAATTGAGAAGAAGAGACATTTCCTGATCTGCAAACTGACGAGACAGGACGAACCATGTCTGTGTGATGCGACTTGATCGTCTGAGTTCAGTGCGACTGCGGAGAAAATTGCAGCAGATCTATAACGCTCATTACGAACAGGTATCGATGAAAGTCAACAGTGAAGAGACTGCGATCAGCAGTAGGTATACCAGCCAAGACGCGAGGAAGACCGTTAAGCATGGTAGATCGCACGCACACATTACGAAGGCGTCGTAGTCTGTCGATAGGGGTTGGGTCGAGAGCAACTGCTAGACTGGAAGGTGCATTCACTCCAGATCCTAAGGCGCCCAGAACGAGGCTGTGAGGCTGTAAGATAAGGCGAAGGAGCTGCACACCAACGTCCAGCCTGCATATACAATACTGTCGTCCCTTCAACGCAGGTTTTGTTTCTCGGTACTGTAAGGGTCGCTCCCTCGAATCTAAGCGTTGTCAAGCTTTGCGCATTGACCAAGAAGCGTGTCCAGTCTCCAGTGACCAGGTGGTTGGCATGCAGTCCAATGGTTCTATTCTCAGCTGCAACTGCTTAGCTCGGTCCGAATGCCTGTCGGCTGCAGGTGGAAGATTACATGCAAACAGTAAAGGACTTAGGTCCCAACAACGACAGTCCCTGCTTGCGAGGGGCGAGTCGTCAAAGGCAGCCGAGATGACACGACGCTAACTAATGTAAGGGTTACACAGCAGTAGGCGGCCGAATGCAGCAAGAAAGGGAGCACGACACCGCCAAGTGGCTAGAGCAATAATCTATACGAGTCGCAATTTTGTATGTGTGGGCGCCGGAGTGTTGCCTGTCTTGGTGTTGTATGCGGGCAGGCGTGCTGTGGTTATGTGAAGAGATGCTGAAGTTATGATAGACATTATTGGGGCAGAGGTTGCTACGGGAGCGTCGTCGTGTTCTCAGTGTTCGATGATGAAAGCTCTTGCGGCGCCATGCGGCTTCTGTGCAACACCAGGCGCTGGCCGCTCTTAGCATGGTGTTCGCTCGTATTCAGCGTTATTCTTGGCAATCACGGTATCGCAATGAAGGTCCTCACCAATCAAACTCTATCGTTTGCTCAGTCACCTCCTAACGCTTCTTTCTTTACCTGCGGCGAACTCGGCCTAATAGCCTAAATCTGCATGGCTCAGCCCTGCCCGCCCGCGCCGCCCCAGCGCCGTTCATCTCAGCTGTAGATAGGCTCCCGGAAAAGGGTGCGCGCATTTCTTGTCATTTCCTTGCGCATGTCCCTCACAGATCCTGTTCTCTCGCGCCCTCATAACTGTCACCTGTCACCACTGCCAGATGTTGCAATCTCTACCGAACATACTCGCGAGCAATCCAAAGATGAACGCCCTATTAAGTGCTCCTAGGAAGTAAGGATCAGCATGTGCGGTCATGGCCCGCCCACGGTTTCATGATCTGCGTTCACCGAACCTTTGCTGACCAGCACTCTCCAGACCCATAATAGCTGCGATTTCGATAATCACAGCATTGATAGTCCTCTTCAGATTCTACGGCGATGTACCAGTCGACGTTTACAGAAACTATGCGCCTGGAGAGTCGATACTACCTGCGACAACACAGAATGATAAGCCACAGCCCGGTTACTTCAAGGCGCAGCCAGAGTGGGATTGGAAGGTGCCAGACTTTGCTGGCTGGAAAGGCTATGCCCGGAACCCGCGGAACCGCGACATTATTGTCTTGACGGCGAGTGACGGTGGAGGCCACAACAGCGCTATTCCCAACGTCCTCGAGCGAGTGCTGGACGACCGTGAGAAGTACTGCGCAAGGCATGGCTACACAAACCTGTGGCTCAACACCAGCCGTTACGATATTGGCGAGGCGCATAGGGTAAGTTGCAGGATTCAAAAACTACTCCATCAGGCTGCATGCTTACACGGATTTACAGACTTGGTCCAAGATCCCTGCTGTCGCCGAAGCCTTCTCCCTCTACCCAAGCGCCGAATGGGTCTGGCTCATTGATACCGACATTATCATGATGGAGCCAGACTACGACCTGGTCAAGGAGATTGTTGGCCCCGACGCCATCAAGCGCGGCCTGATGCGCGACACGCCCATTCTCGACGGCCAGCTCAAGAAGAACCCCACCAACATCAACACCCCCAAGAACTTCCGCGTCGAGGACATCGACATTCTGATCACCCAAGATCACCAGAGTGTCAACACCGGCAGCACCTTCTTCCGCCGCTCCGCCTTCACCCGCTGGACCCTCGAAATGATGACCGACTACACCATGCTCATGGGCCAGGACCACGTCGGCGCAGAGCAGGATGCGATCAAGCACCTCATGCTCGAGCACCAGCTTGTGCGCAACCACGTGGGCATCTACCCCCAGCGCAAGTTCAACGCCTACGTACAAGGCGGCGACAACATGGGCTACCGTGACGGCGACCTTCTCGTACACTTTGCAGGCTGTTGGGTTGGCGGCAAGTGCCAGGAGTGGTTCGAGGAGTTCTGGGGCAAGAAGGGGCACAAGGACGTCTGGAGGCCTGAGACCGGCAACGCATGAAAACACAACAGATGAACGATTGCGATCATTTCAGCGAGCACATGAGCGAACGACTTCTTCCGATCGACACGCGAGCATACCTACGACCCTTCACTTCTTCCCTATACTGTGTGTTCCGGCTTCCTACGAGTGAGCGAGCATACGTTTAATTCCCTGTGAATATACCCTGTAACGGACATATCTGAGCGAGCGCGCAAGAGCAGGATCCGGCGTTTCTGGCGCAATGCAAGGCTGCACAAGCTTTGGTTGCAACGATGCATTTCTAGCCGGCGTTTACCATTCACAATTCACCAAATTCCCTGAGCATGCTTATCTTTCTCTTCCTGGCGGCTGAGTCCTATCGCCCTTGCTTCCCTTCGGCACACGGCAGCCTCAACGGTTTTGAAGGCGCGCACAGGCGTGCTCATCTGCAAGGACGTTTGGAACCACGCATCCGGGTGAACCCTTACCCTTGTGCAGATCAGGTTCGGCCGCCGTTTGAGGCTGGATATACCGTTTGGGGCGTGCGCTGAACATGTACTATGAGAACTGTCATGGATGAGTCGGTCGACCGTTGGGTTGTGGCTTGATCAAGATCTCCATCGCGTGGTTGCCGACGTGTCAGCGGCTCGACACTGACAAATCTAGGCCAGCAAGCGCGTTCTTGCTTCAAGTACACTTTTGACAGGTACAGAGTAGAACACAGCAGAACACACTCAGCGAACAAAGACACAAAAGAGCATGCATGCCTCGGGGCTTTTGATTTGAACAAACTATTCAAACAAGCAACCATACGCGGAAGGTTTCACTGTTCACTCCCGCATCCCAACTCCTACTCCCCGAACAACTTATCCGTCCCATCCAGAACACACAACGCCTCCACATAATCCACCAAATCCAATATCTCCTCCCTCGTCCTAAACTTCCTACTCGCAGCCACAACCTCCAGCACCTTCGCCTCACTCACCGCCTCTATCTGTCTTCCCAAAGCCCTCGTATCCTTCGATCACCGCGGCACATCGTCCACAGTCTCATACGGCAGCGCCGTGCAGCGCCTACAGCCCGCGGTCTTGAAACCCTCTTAGGTAGCAGCGAACCGACTCCGTCCGACCGTTCTGCCTATGATCTGGTGGGGCTGCAATTGCACGTTCTCGTTGTAGGCTGTGGAGCGAAATGTCTCCAGTTCGCGCTCCCACGGAGCTAGACTTGGGGGTTTGAGCTCTGCTTTTCACTCATGATACGGGTATATCGCGTCTAAAAACTTGGCGTAGTCTTTCCAGTCTGCTAGCACGGCAACTTCGAGATCCTCTTGCTTGCTCAGCAAAGTTCGCAAGAATTCCCCGGTGCGCGGCCTGGAGATCCCTGCTTCAGTGGGGAGGACGAGATGCAGCATAGCACGGTCTTGCGTGCGTACCCACGGTCCGTTTGGCGCGGGGAGGCCGTTGTGGACAGAGCCCGAGTCGAACTCGGCTTGTGCGTAGCGGACGAGGAAGCCGTAAGATTGGAGGTCGAGTGTGGCCAGTTTGATAGCATCACAAAGCTGTAGTCCGTAAGGGTCAGGGTAGGAAGCTATGGGGTCTTCACTGCGTATGAAGCGCGCGTTGGGGTGGAGGAGTTCGCGCCAGTTCTGCGCATTCGTCCATTTTGCGACGATGGCGGCATTGAAGCCTTCTGCGACCTGCATGACTCGCCGCTTTCTGGGTAGTGCTCTGGGAAATAAGATTTGCATTGCTTAAACGGATTTGAAAGTTTGCTTCTCCTATACACATGCGACAGGAGTGCCCTTTGCCAGGCAGATGACCTTGGCACCTGAGCCCGAATGTCTTGGAGCAAATTACCTATATTCTCACATCCCATTTCAACACAACGGTGCTGGCTCCAATGAGGCACTTCGAACAGAGTTTCTATTCTGCAACCACTTTGCCATCGACCTTTCCACCCTCAACCTTTTCACCGCCCTTGAACTTGAATCTCTTCAATCCCCGAACACCAACATCGACCAAGAAGCAGCTTCCTGCAAACTTGTCGACCGGCTTGCCGTCATCCCCACTTGGTCCACCACCGCCTGAGCTCGTGATGAAGAGCTGTGTGCCTACAAAGCAGGGGCAGGTGATCTGACTTGTAGGCAGCTTGATCTCCGCAACGACCTCGCCCTGAGGCGATATTCTCAGCACACGACCTCCGTCGTGCAGAGCGGTCCACATGTATCCCTCTTCGTCGATGCAGTGACCGTCTGGCACCGCGTTCTCGCCGTACTTGTTGTCCTTGGGCATGGTGAAGAAGGGGCGCTTGTTTGTGACTGAGCCAGTCTTGGGGTCGAAATTGAATTGGTAGATGATCTTGTCGGGACTGTCGGCGAAGAACATGGTGTCATCGGTCTTGTTCCATGTTGTGCCGTTAGGGATGCAGATGTCGCTGAGTGGGCGGTCGAGGGACGAGTCGGGGTTGAGGCGGAAGACGGCGCCTGTATTGGCATTAGCATCGACGTATGCAGACAAGTTGTAAGGTTGACTGAGACGTACCGTCAGACCTCATCTCCTCAACCAGCGGATCGAACATGAAGCCAGCCCAGAAGCGGCCCTGCGAGTCTACAGCACCATCGTTGCCGCGGAACTTCTCGTGCTTCTTTGCCTTGATCTCATCCTCTGACCAGACCTTCTTGACCCATCGGTAGTCGCCGGTCTTCTTGTTTGCGATGCCATAGCCGTACTTGCCGCCAAAGATGAACTCCTCATCGTTGCCTTCAATGTCTGCTGTGCAGCTGTACGCTGTTAGCTATGGTTGCTATACAATCACCTCATAGACTGGAAGTTCCTCAATTCAATGATTGATGGACCTACCCTATCGAAATGTCGAGCTTCTTGATGAGCTTGTGACTTGAGGGTCCCTCATCGATGTTCACGCGGTGCAGCTCCTGCTTCTCAACGTCGAGGAAGCGCACTGTGTTGGTCTCCTCTTCCCAGAAAGGCCCCTCACCGAGAGAGCAGTACGTCTCAATGTACGGCTATCCGTGTGTCAGTCCCCCAGTTTTTCAGCTTTGCAGGCAATTGCGACATTGTTTGTTGTTGACCTCAGCGGGGTAGAACGGAGCTACCCCTCCACGATCCACTCCAGATGTTTAGACAGAAGTTTGGGCGTACCTTTGTAACTTCGTACAGCTTGACTTCAGGCATTGTGGATGATCGATTCGAAATTGGTGATGTGTAGGAATGTATGAGTGGATGGTGATGTGTTTAGGTCATAGGTCTCCGTAGCTGCAGCTCTTTCCTCGAGGAAGGACGTTCCACCTTTTTGTTGATGGCGCCTGCTCCCACTTTCCGAATGACATCCCGATGAGCCGCCATTTGATGCTCGGCATCGTAACGTTGACAGTGAACTCGAGAGAGATTCAGGACACTTTGCGTCGAGCTCGGAAATTTCGGGACGTTCAGATCGCCAGCTCGGGCATTCAAGTAGCATTGCAATCTAATTGGCGCACAGTAAGTGCACGTGCAAGCATTAATGCGTATTCACGGCGCAGGAGTTCTGGTACATCGTTTCTTTTGAAACACATCAAGTTATTTGTGGGCAAATCTACCCTTCGAAGAAACACCTGGCGGAAGTCGTCGGCTGGGCGGTCCGAATCAGCCGCGCTCGATTTGTTGAATGGAGCAAATGTGATGTCCTCGGTGTCATGAACAGATTGTAGGGCATTGTACTGTTGGTATTGGCGATGCTAAAATGCGCGCTGATATACGATATGAAACATGGGTATCTCTCAAAGCTCGATCATCCGCTCATGCGGCGACCTCTTTCTGCCTTCGTGCCTCCTCCTCTTCTGGCGTCCGAGTAGTGAGTTGAAGTGCGTGGATGCCACCTTCTTTTGCCAGCTCGTCCTTCATGAGAGAGTTGACCATGCGGTGGCGTGCTAGTTGAGGCTTGCCCTTGAAGTCTGTGGATGTGATGACGAGACTGAAGGATGTTAGTTGCTAGAGTGATCTCGTCTTGGCGCTCGAGTTGGCAGGCATACCGGAAGTGCGTCTGTGAGAACAAGTCAGTTATGGATAAAAGTTGGGGTTTAGCTAGTTCAAGAACGTACCTCTCTACTTGTAACACCCTGCATGGCTTTGTGATGTGCGTGCTTGTGGGAGTCGTTGTAGATTTCAAGAGTAATCGGCTTCAATGCTCCCCCAATCTGCTTGCCAGTTAGTCTTGATATACACAAAATCTGGTGAATCTGGAGTAGCCGACTCCAGTCCGAGGTCGTGACTTCCCTTGGCCCGCAGGGCATCTTCCATCGGAGTCATGGACTGGGCCATGGCTGACATAAACCGAGTGCCGGTGTGGACTGATCGTCGAAGGAACATCAAAGCTTATCTCTGCGTCAGATGAGGCTCAACTACACAGCCAATAAGAGAGACGATGTTGGTGATGCAGATTTGGTGTTGAGTCGAAGGATTCGGGTGCCAGATCTAAGGGCCGATGCTGCCGCCAAGCTGCGGACTGGGGGAAGCTCGCGAAAAGCGCGTCACCGGTGTTGAAGCTTGGGGGCCGCAGCTGCAGAGCAACGGAGGGGGTATACGGCGTCAGAACGACCGAAGGGAGCAAGCATAAGCTACAGACTGCTATCTCAAGGCTCCAGGCGGTCAATTGACACCAAGAACCCGGTCAATGGGCGGATGAACGCTCTCCAGACAGCCTCACCAGCCCGGCAATAACCCCAGCACTGTGCCCCCCACACAACTGCCGCTGTCCGAGGCCTTGCAACTGGAGTCGAATGCGCTGATCTGGGCGCTGCCGTTGCCATGTGGGCGCGCAATTTCCTCTCTCGCACGCTTGCCAGGCACACGACATCCTCCTCTATCAAGTGCTGTCGTCCCGCCGTCTCTATCAGAATGGCGTCCACCCTCCCCCGCCTGCCCATCTTCGAGGCCATCAAGAAGCACGATGCCCAGAGCACTGCCGTCATCCACTCGCTGTCCGGGCGGCGGTTCACGTACGGCGAGCTGGTGAACGATGTCGCCGCGGCAAAGGACAAGCTGCAGCGCAACACAGGCGGGAAGAGCGCAGAGGGCGAGCGCATATCGTTCCTCGTGGAGAACGGATATGACTATGTAGGTGCGCATCCCATTGGCCCCTTCTTCGTATACTACAGTCGAGCCAGCCATTGACCATTGCACAGTGACTCTGCTGTCTATCCTGGCCGCCCATGCCATCGCCGTACCGCTGTCGCCCACCTTCCCCGCCCACGAGCTGCGTTACATCATCGACCAGAGCGAGTCGCTGATGCTCCTCTCGTCAGAGAAGTTCCAGGACAAGGCAGATGAAATCTTGAAGGAGGATATGCAGACAAGCCCCATCAACTGGAAGCGGGAGAAGATCATGATGGGCAAGACAGACGACTATGTCACCCTCGAAGAGCCAACAAGCACCAAGGGCGGCATGATGCTGTACACATCGGGCACCACCAGCCGGCCGAAAGGCGTTCTGCTGCCCCAGGATGTGCTGACAGCTCAGTCAATGTCGCTGCTGAAGGCCTGGAACTACACAGTTGCGGACGTGCTGCTACACGTGCTTCCACTACACCACATTCACGGCACAGTCAACGCACTGCTGACACCACTCTTTGCGGGCAGTGTCATCGAATTCCAGTTCCCGTTCAACGCACAAGCTGCCTGGGAGCGACTCGCTGCGCCCTTCTTGCCGAATCCAGACCCAGCGAAGAGACCCATCACCTTCCTCACAGTGGTACCCACCATCTACACACGCTTCCTCTCTTCACATGCCAGCTTAACACCCGAACTCCAAGCCGCGACAAAGACGGCCCTACATCCCTCGAATCTGCGATTGAACATATCTGGCTCCGCTGCCCTTCCCACACCGGTCAAGTCAGCATGGTCAGAACTGAGCGGCGGCAACGTCCTACTCGAGCGGTATGGAATGACAGAGGTTGGCATGGCACTCTCGTGTGGTCTCGATTTTTCCGACCGAGTAGACGGCTCAGTAGGTTGGCCACTGCCTTCGGTGCAGGCACGTCTCGTGGATACAGAAACAGGAGAAGTCATCAAAGAAGGCGAGGAGGTCGACCCGTCAACTGGCCGCGAACGACATGGGGAGATCCAACTCCGCGGTCCCACCATCTTCCGCGAGTACTGGAAGAACGCCGAAGCCACTACGAAAGAATTCGTAGAAGATGCAGACGGCCAAGGCAAGTGGTTCAAGACCGGCGACGTAGCGATCCGCAAGACCGTTGACGGCGCAGGAAAAAGTTCACAAGAGTGGGCCAAAGGACCGCTCTACTTCATCCAAGGCCGCAAATCTGCCGACATCATCAAAACTGGTGGCGAGAAAGTCTCCGCCCTCGAAATCGAGCGCGAAATGCTCTCCCTCCCCTACATCTCCGAAGCCGCCGTCGTCGGTCTTCCAAGCGAAGCTTGGGGCCAGAAAGTCGCTGCTGTCGTCGTGCTCTCTGAACAAGGCAAGACAGCGGGGAGGGGTGGGAAGGCGTGGGGCGCGCTGGATATGAGGAGGGCGCTGAAGGATGTTCTTGCTAATTACAAGATACCTCAGGAGATGAAGGTCGTGGATACTATTCCGAGGAATGCGATGGGTAAGATTAATAAGAAACAGTTAGTTATTCAGATCTGGGGCGAGCCGCTGGAGGGTGGGAAGGAGAATGGCGCCGTGCAGGTGCCGAATGGGATTGTATGAATCTTGTAACGGAAAGGAATATGTACATACATCCTGAGCATGCGAGCGGTGAAAGGAGATACGTTAAACATCATAAACACATGGTCTTGAAGCTCAAGCATCTCAACCGAGGCAGCACACAGAGCCATAATCGCAACACTCCGCCTGCGATGCTCAAGAGGTCCCTCCCGACCCTCTATCAGCCTCACACGCATCACCATCCCCAACTTCACCATCTTGGCACAAGCCACCCGCCCTATCCCTCATCTTAGCGCCATATGCGCGATTGACGTGGGCCACGGCGCTAGATCACCACCAAGCTTTCGCCCAGACAATGGCTACACACCCCGCAGCCAGGGTCTTGGGGAACGTCAGAGGCCTGAACATCGGTGGTTCGACGTGCAATGTTTGGGTGGTGACGTATGCAGGGTTGCGGGGTCTGGAGACGTCAGTTGATGCGGAGGTCCCTAAAGGTGGAGTTATGCGGTGAGGCGGGCCGATGTATTGATGGTTGTGGTGTGACGGTGTTGGTGTCGTGGTGTGACGGTTGCACGCTGAGGTAGAGAGGATGTGAGGAGACTGCGATGCGAAGAGAAGACGGCTTGACCTAGGGAGTCTTGTCTTGCTTTATGTTCTTGTGTTCTTGCGCGGGGCTTGTGGCAGCCTTGCGTGGTAGCTTACGGTAGGTTGAACCGCAATGCAGGTCAGACCAACAAGAATGTAACTCGCAGTGACAAGACTGTCGCATAGAGATCAACAGGAAGTAGTAAGCAGACTTAACGTGATGAAAGCAAGTTCACACTCAACAGCGCGAACGTTTATGTGCAAGGTGATGATGTGGAGCTTGTAGTACATGGTATTAAATAGCGTACATGGATGGTTCGTAAGAACACCCAAAATCAAGTAACATTATAGTCGATCGTTATCAGGGGTATCCAAATGATCAACTTTATCCATCAGTCGTAAACATGCGACCGACATAACAATCTGCCTTCCGAATCAATCGACGAAGGCGTAAGGTGCGCGAAATGACACGCTTAAGCGGCGCGGTGGGCAGAGTTGTCGACCTTGTCGCGGCGCTCACGGCCTTTGTCGGACCAGGGGAAGTGAGCAACAGGAATGACGAAGAAGCTGTGATATGTTAGTAAGTGCGTTCTGCTGACGTAGAGTACAGTGAACTGACCTGTTGGAACTGTCGGCGATACCGGCAAGGGCGTTGTACCAGGCGAGGAACGCAGCCATGAGACCGAAAGCACCACCAGCGATGATGCACTGCTCCTGGGGGTGGGCACCGTCGTTATGAAGGTAGCCGATACCAAGCATGAGGAAGGCCAAGTCGAGAGTGAAGAAAAGGGAGAAGAACGCAACGGTGGAGCGGAGCGTGCAAATGAGCAGCAGGAAGGTGAAGATGAACCACCCCATCAGGTACAGGCCGAAGGAGTTGAGGAAGGTAGCCTCGCTGATTGCGGCAAGACCGGACTCGATGGCGAAACCACCAGGGGTCAGGATGATGGCGAAGGACAACCAGAAGCCTCCATAAGATGAGAGAGCAGTGGCACCAAAGGTATTACCAACAGCCATTTCCCTTCATCAATGTTAGACAACGATGCAGGAGGGTGCCTAGTCAATACATACCACATACCAGCGAGAAGCTGGACAAAACCTCCATAACCGTAGGCAAGGGCAACAACAAGACTGGGCGAGCCAATGTTTCGTGTGTTGAGGTTGATCAACGACAAGACAAAGGTGGTAAGAGCGAAAGCTGAGAGACCAAGAGGAGCAGGATTGGCGAACTTGCGGTTCGGTGGGCGGTAGAGTCCGGGCTGGAATTCACCACCGAAGGCAGCAAGGCGCAGGTCAGGATCGTTGGTAGCAACGTGAGCAAGAGGGTTGCCGCCGTAGTCGTAGGGCACCCTCTGCTTGGGGAGGTTGTTGTTGCCATTCTGCGCGTAATCAATTCCGCTGGTCTCTTTGTCGACGCTGGGGCCGCGCTGAACAAAGTCAGCTATGAGTTCACGAAGAAAGGAGGTGGAGAATGAGTAGCTCCGTGGAGTGACTTACAGCGACGTTGTTGTGTTCGTGTGCGGTTGCCATTGTGACTGCTCTAGACTGTTCCTGCTGAGAAGTCGAGTCGAAGAGTAGTTGGAGGAGTCTGGGGAAGGAAATGGATCTGGGGAAGGGGGATTCATATATTTGCAAACAGACTATGCAGGGAGCTTTAGTAAAACGACGTATGCCATGGGCCGTCGAAGCCGTCTTGAATCTAGTCCGATGCTAAGGGGATGTAATTAGTCGAATCTGGTGCTAAAGCGGCCCACTCAAATCATTTCCCCATACACTTGTCTCCAGACCGGATGAAAGAGCAGCATGGGCCACTGACAGCCATCAATTGAACCGACGAACCACGGACAGCCACAGGGTAGCGGATCGTCGTGCATAGGAGAAGCTTGCCGAGGTTGGGTGAGCGCCAGATGTTAGAAATCCAAATGGAACACCAACAGCCGATCGCTCTGTAACTCCGAATGTCGATATCAGGTGAACAGCAAGCTGCGATGACGCGAAGAGATGGAAAAATCACTATTTCGATTTACCGAAGTGCTGTCCAGACTCAAGGCTGCCAGACTTACATCATCGTGACTCGCGGAAGTTTGGCCTCCGAACCTCAATGGAAGCCACGGAACATTGCACGAATACGCAGGAACAGCACTGTCAGCAATTTCCCACACACCTGCAGCGCGCTTTTTACATTCATTGCTGCAAGTGAAGTCGCACAGATTTATGTTGCGATCGCAACATTGCCTTGCAAGGGCTAGCCGCGAATCCTTGCAAAATTGTTAGGCGTAGCAGAGTGCGAGGTGGACCTTGACCCTCAAGATGAGCATCGTGAAAATTTGCCTCTTCAGGGCGCGACTCCACTGGGATGCTGAATACCACGGCCTTGGGAGATCTATTTCGGTAGATGTTTTTGAAGCCCAGCGCGCAGCGCGATGAGTTTTTGTGTGTAAGCTGTCTGCCGGCAATGTCGGAAATGTCTGAAGCCAAGCAGGTAGGCACTTCTCAAACGGGTGATTTGATGACGGCATGCATGGCTGTTGTGTGCACAAGACAGGGTGCGCGGGCGGCTAAGCTTTGTGCAAGACTCTCGGCATCAGCCACGAACGTCGAACCGAAAGCATGACATGACATCTAGTGTCGATTTGCGCAGTTTGCGCTGTGGCAGAGTCGACACAATGAATTCGAAATCGATTGCAAATCTCGAATCTCGCGCTGTAGTTAGCGTAGAATCTCAAGGCTAGTGGAACGAAGTGGGAACAAGATGTTCTGCTTCCGTAGGTATCCTGGGGCACCTGGGGCTCCACATGCTCCACCTGCAGAGGGTCTCAAAATCTCACCACTCACGCGGCCGAGCAGCATGTTGGCTGCGGCACCGTGTTCCTTGCTCGGGCCAGCGGGAGCAGCTGTCAGAGCGTTTCAATTTTGCCGTACCGTCGCCGTACTCTGTGAACCTCGTGCGCTGCCGTGTCAAATTGACGATGCTGTGAAGAGATGCTGTGAAGAGTCGCTGTTGATTTGCTATTTGGCTCAAGTAGACGCGACCGACTGATCTCCTTACTTTGAGCTGAGCTGTGACTCCGCCACCGGACAAAAAGGCTGGTAGACATTGCTTCGCGGGCCTTGTTGAACACCTGTAAGCATTATCGTGCTTCAGGTTGTATCTCCGCCTCTGCATGCTATTGTTGCATCGGTTAAATGGCCGTGCCTTTTAACCCAAGACTGTCAAGCCGTGTCGAAATTGCGGTGGCATTGCTTGGACAACTCTGTTCAATCCAAAACATCGTTGCAACTTGCAATATCCTAAAAGCAGCACCTTCACAACGATGGCACGCGTCTCGCCCAAAATCGGCCATGCTTCGACAAGTTCCATAGGTCCGATACTGTGGACTGTTGGTTGGTGGGAACAAAAAAGCGGGGACTCCGCGTCGACCCTGCGTGAGACCGTTTCCACGGCTCTGGAGATCAAGGCCAGCACCAGGTCTGCTGGACCACGAGGCTCGGGGATGGCTCACTTCGCCCAGTTCCGGGGGAGATGACAATTTTGGCTGCATTCCGCTCCACCCTCCACCTCGAGGATCAGATGATATCGTCTAGCAAACCTTCGAAGAGAGTCACCATCGGAAGACTGTGGCAAGCCTGAGCTAGACAGCAACAACGTGATGCGCCTCTCAAACGCTCCGTACGCCCTCGCGAGGTCTGGGATGCAGCTCGGCCGTGTATCCAGAGGTAAGCTGCCGCTCGATCGTGGTGTGGCTGGATCGTTGTAGTCTCATTTGTGACGCATGATCTGTCAACAGTCAGCTTCGACCCAGAGATGAGCACTCCCTTATCCTCTTGCAATCCTGAGCTCTTACTCACTTCGATATACTCACGATATGTCTATGGTGTTTGTCGGTAGGTACGAAGGTACACAAGTTGGAGCCCACCCAATCAGGATGCGGGGTAGCTTCCTCGGCGGCAGCTGCGCCTCGCCAGCTTCAGGCCACCCTCCCAGGCAACAACAAGGTCTTGTTGCGTTCGTTGATCACTGTAGCTTGAGATCGCACTTACCACAGCTTCTCAATTCACTCAATTCACCCAAAGCACGTTAGAACGTTCCTTGTATCTCCTAGTACCAGCCAGCATGACAGGCCATAGCTTCACCGCCGAGTCGGACCTCGCGAGCCACCGATACTTCGAACACTCGTCTGCGAAACGCGTCGACACTGACACTGTGCTTGTCGAAGCTTTACGTTCACAGTATCCCCAGCTTGAGCTGATCGTCTCGCCGTTCGGTCGCCTGAACCTCCTCGCCTATGCCTCTGCTGGCTTCGCAACTGCCACGCCACTCGAAGATAGCATCAAAGATCCAGTGTACAGTGTCAGCCTAAAATGGCGCTTATATATACCTGCTGGAAGGAGGCTCGACAACAGCGGTGGCTTCATGGCCGAGACCCTCACCTTTGGCAAGTTCATGTACAAGTGGAAGGACCAGGAGGTCATATTGTATATCGCTGAAGGTAGGGACGGCTCTGGATACTACCCAGTCGTCAAGAACCACTATATCCTCACGAGCAATGCGCACAAAGTAGATGAGCTGATTCGAGATGCTACAAACTGGGGCCAGGAGCTGCACAACGAGGTTTGGGTATTTGATCAAGGTTGGTGGCAGAAGAGCGCTCAGCTGTACGACTCCGTACAGAAAGCGAGTTGGGACGACGTGATTCTTGATGAAGATATGAAGAAGGCTCTCCAGACTGACGTTGAGGGCTTCTTTGACAGTCGCGAGACGTACCAAAAGCTGAAGGTCCCTTGGAAGCGAGGTATCATCTACTACGGCCCACCCGGCAACGGCAAAACCATCAGTATCAAAGCCATGATGCACAGCCTCTACCAGCGCGGAGCAAACGGAGATTCCAGGATGTCTGTACCGACATTGTATGTGCGGACGCTGTCTTCATATATGGGCCCGGAGTACTCGCTTGCCCAAATTTTCGGCAAGGCACGTCAAGAAGCTCCGTGCTACCTTGTATTCGAAGATCTCGACTCCATCGTCAGCGACAATGTGCGATCCTATTTCCTCAACGAAGTCGATGGTCTCAAGTCCAACGACGGCATTCTCATGGTCGGTTCTACGAACCACCTCGACAGACTTGACCCCGGTATCTCCAAGCGTCCCAGCCGCTTCGACCGCAAGTACTACTTCCCGAACCCTGACTACGCCCAACGAGTCCAGTACTGCAAGTTCTGGCAGGGCAAGCTTGCAGACAACAAGGACCTCGACTTTCCTAACAGACTTTGCGAAAAGATCGCAGAGATCACTGACAAATTCTCCTTCGCGTACATGCAGGAAGCTTTCATCGCCTCTCTACTCGCCATCGCATCCCGTGGCGGCAAGGACAAGAACGAGGCGGAAAAGAACGCGCGTCGTTGGGCAGGCCCTGAAGATCCCATGCACCCTGTTGACCTGCAGTTCCGCGTAGTTGGCGGCGGCAGCGAAGACCCGGATGTCAAGCATCTGAAGCTCTGGATTGAGATCCAGAAGCAAGTCAAGATTCTGAGGGATGAGATGGAAGAGAAGAAGCTATCTGAGCGAATGGAGACGATGTTCCCGTCGCGACCAGGTAATGGAGCGAACGTCGAGGATCGTAACGAGCTCGATCCGCGTGGACCACACGGTGGAGGGAACCTCGAGCTTTTGAAGAGGTATCGTGACCAGCTCGATGCAACACTGCAACAGCAGCTGAGGCATATTGGAGTTACTGAACCGACGAACTTGTTGGGCGATGTTGTCAAGAGGTTCATGTGAAGCTTGCGTTTTTAGTATATGTGACGTAGCACATTAGGGCATTTGGTATCTCATCTTCTATGTAGCCATGAATATTATCACAACAAGCGATTTTCAACACACCCTGTAAGCATGTCTACATCGTTGACTGAAGTTTCATCTTATCGACTCTTTCCATATAAATGTCCAATCCACAACGCCTCGCTAATAACAATGCCAGGATATCTCACGCTCATACAGATTGACAACACAAACGGCCCAGACGGCGCACACCAGTACCATCCTTTCAGTACCCATGCGTAGCACACTGCAAACAATGTCTCTTATCACCCACCACAGCACAAGTCCCACAAACGCTCCTACCACACTCACAACACACAAACACACTCGCACATCCTGCGCCATCCATATCCATATCAACATCCATGCCCCCTTCATCAACTTCCAATCGCGCATCGCAGTCCTCGCACCGCGGGCCTTGCGCTGCATCCTGCTGTTGTGTTGTGTGATACGAGAAGAGAGGTGCTTGGGCCGGCGGCGCGGAGATGTTCCAGAATGAGTGCAGTGTGGATTTTTGCGGTTTCGAGACTACGATGGCGGGTTGTGCGGGTAAGAGGTCGGAGGGGATGGGCGAGGCGTGGGGGTGTTGTCGTTGGGCGAGGAAGAGTTTGTGTACTGTGTTCTCTGTGCGTGCACCGTCAGCATACATCTCTGGCAGTATTGAAAAACATTGTTCTCCTACCGTGAATAGCGCGCTCGTCGGGGCGGTTGTCGCGGACTCGTTTGCGCGTGCGGTTTCCCCAGTCGCTGGATTTTACGCGGTGAGCGCGCATGAAATTCCAGCCGTTAGATCTTGGTGTGCTCTCTGTGTCCATTTCCATGTCCATTGTGCCGTTCAGGCCTTGTGGGAATCGTATGGGTGATTGCGCGTTTGGTGTTGAGACGGCGCCGAAGCTGGAGATTGACGTTGGAGAGGCATCATCGATGTGCTTGCGCTTGACACCCATTGCTCTGGTTGTGGGGGCTGAATAGGTGTGTTTGATTCAAGGCAACTTCGACTATGGGTTTTGGTGAGAGATTAAGGAAGAAGGCTCTGGTGTCGTGAGTTGGGATGAATGACGATGGCGCTGATCGAAGGCTGGCCGGACACGCGACAAACTACCGCGGTGCGACGCGCTCGCGTTGTGGGGTAAAGGGTGGCACCCAGATGGCCAGCGACCATCACTTCAACATCAACCTTTCTGGATCCGTATCGACTGCCTTTTGTTCAGATCCTTCTTTCGTTCCTGCCCCATTCGCAGCTGTATGTCACAGAAGTTCATTCTCAACTTTGCGCCTTAGAGGCTCAAACCCTCGGGTACCTGGCATCTTCAAGACACGTCTCAATGTCTCCATTCCAGATTGTTTGATCGATCACTGACAGCTAATGAGCCTCTCGTTGAATGATGTACATCGATTCTGTAAATAGACTTACCGTACGATGACGAATGCACGACTTACACAAGCTCTTGCCCCACACCAGCTTCCCTTACCCCACCCAGTACAACACCGAGCTTCTGACCTTGACCAACTTACCTCAACCCTTTTCAGGCCTTCAAGCTGTCGTTACGTTCGAGATTTGTCAAGATGGCTACTCGCAGAGCTACTCACGCCGGCTCGTGGTACACTGACAAAGGGCCAGTCCTTTCCCAGCAACTTGACGGCTGGCTAGCAGACGTACCAAGCTCTATGACACCTGTAGGCACAGCCTCCTCGAAGGGAGGTGATATTACCGTGCCCACACCAAGTGCTCGAGCTATCATCGGACCGTAGGATCATCCAAGGCGGTCTAGGGATCAGAAGGCTCATGGATATGCAGGCATGCTGGATACTCATACTCTGGGCCTGCCGCTGCATGGGCATACAAGACAGCTGACTGGGCGAATGCGTAAGTGCAAATTTACTGTAACTTTAGATGCCTGTTAATGTTACCAGCAAACGTGTATTCCTACTCTTCCCCTCCCACCACTACTATCTCTCTACTGCCGCGACCACCGGGTGCAGCAAATATGCCACCCCAATCGGTGACCTCAGCATAGACACTTCGGTTGTCAAACAGATACAGAAGGAATGGGGCCTCGAGGTTATGGAACGCGGGGTGGACGAGGATGAGCACAGCTCAGAGATGCACCTCCCGTACATCTACAAGATGCTATCACTGTACGGCTCTTGATCATGGCGTCTAGGCTCTACTGACAGATTGTATAGCAAGAACACAAGCTTCCAGGCAGACCCAACTTCCGTACCGCTCGTCCCAATCATGGTCGGCAACACAGACGCACGAGCCGAATCACACTACGGCTCGCTTCTCGCGCCGTACCTCTCCGACCCAAGCAACATCTTCGTCATATCCTCCGATTTCTGCCACTGGGGCTCTCGTTTCCGATACACATACTATCAACCGCCTGACAGCTCGTCTGGTACGAATCTGAAGTCAAACTCGAAGGTCGCAAGCGACTACCCGATTCACGAGAGCATTGCGGCGGTGGACAAGGAGAGCATGGATGCGGTGGAGAGTGGGTCACACAAGGAGTTCTTGCAGCAGTTGAGGGATACTGGGAATACAGTATGTGGCAGACATCCTATCGGGGTGTTCTTGGCTGCTGTCGAGAAGGCTGAGGGGCTGGGCGAGGGTAAGGGGAGGTTCAAGTTCGTGAGGTATGAGAGGAGCAGTCTGGTTGAGGATGTACGTGACAGCAGTGTCTCGTACGCGAGCGCCTTTGCGGTCTTGTGAGGCGGTGAACCTACGAGACAGTTGAAGGAGAGGCATTATGATTGAGATAGCATGAGCATAGACCGATCATATTAGACGTTCATTCCCTGTTTGCAAGTCTTCTGATCTGGACAAGACCAACATCTAAATGTATTCCCTGGAAAATATCTTTGATCCTATTGAAGCAGATAACTTCTCAAGGAAGTGTCGCATTGTGAGTAGACGAACGTTATTCAGGTGTGACAGTGTGTGGAATGGAAATTAGTCTTGTAGCAAGTAGATGTTCATCAGTCGGTTATCGCTTGATATGATTGTATAAGTTTTGGTGAGAATGTCCATGTGATGAGATACGAGATCGAGCAGACATTTCGTTTGCATGTTTGTAGACATAAATAGTGACGATAGTATTCGCAGTTCAAGATCAATTACGATGCATCGCGAAGCCGCAATCCAAGGCCTTCGCTGTGAGCCACGCAAGAGCGAAGGTCACAGTCTTGAGTTATGCGCACATCTTCAGCGAAATTATTACAGGTCAATGACAACTCAGGTCGATTGAAGTTCATCTCAGTGAGTCTCGCTGGGTACGGTATCTGCATACTTGGCTAGCTTAGAAGGTGCATGTGCATCGTACTATTGATTGTACCTTGTGCACTTGATGTCGATGCGTGCACGTATTCCTCCTAAGAAGATTGCCGGTCTGGTTTTCTTCGTAGAAGTCTTCAAAGTGGAAGGTACAAACTGGCAGTTTGCCTGTTCGACGCCACTTTTCCAACCTGTACTTCAGTTCTAATTCCCCAGGCGTTAGGTTTAGTGCTCTCTTTCAAGAGGGACTCTTGTCGAGAGCAAAAACGTGAAGAGTTCCCATTTCCTCAAGTCTACACGACAGTGGCTGATCGCTGTATAAATTTAGAATACTTGCATAATTAGGCCACGTTCGTTCTTCTTGCACTGCCATGGCATCAATTCTAGAGTCTGCTTTTCATGCTGCTTAAGGCATCACCTTCGAGTGGAAGAAAAGGTTGGACTTGAGAGACTAGTCCTAGCAGGAAGTGCAACTTGCCACTCTTCGGACATTCAGCATGTTTGAGAAACTTGGATGATGTTGGTGCATTTTAGTCGTTTGTCTGCTCTTTGATCAACAGTCGCTCGGTAAGAGGTACATTCTCAAAATCGCAAAAGTTGCATGTTCGTATCAGATTTGCTCTGCAAGAAGGAGGAGAGTCGTGATCGTGACCCAACACTTCCAAACTGCAACTATGTCGTGTCAGTATATGTGAATGCTTGTTTTTGGTTGGGCATAATATGCGATTAGCGTGTGTCAATCTGACCGCACCTTCAGTCATCAACAGGTATTGTGCAACAGATTGTCGGCCTCCAGAACAACTTTGCAGTCCCCAAAATCGGGGTTGAAAGGCCAGGCGGCGCTGCCTACCCATGTGTGTCGAACTTTCTGACCGATTTATGGCTGAAGTGCTGCTGCGTCCATCAGCTTGGGTGACTTGCAAAACCAAAGTTATCGAGAATTATCGATTGCTCGCACACGGAATTGGAAGATGCTGACCTGAAGATGCTTGTTCCAAATTCGAGCGAAATTGACCGTGGTGTTCCGGTGTTGTGAGATCTCGAGCGCAACAGGTGACATAGTAGCAAAGTGTTTCAAAATCAAAGGATCAAGCCAAGCAAATGCCGAATACGTTCAGGAGTCGTATGTTGCAATTATTTTGATGTTCCAGATGCGTTTGCAGGTTGCAAAAAGCAGGGTATCCACCAAAACTCGCCCAACACCCACACCATGCGTCTGTGGCAAAAAAGGTCGTACCCGGACTCGAACCGGGGTTTCCAGAACTTCTGAATATATCAAAATCTGAAGTGATAACCTCTACACCATACAACCATCTTTCAAGGCGTTGATGACAAGGAAAGTAAATTAAAAATTTATATTTGCAGTAAAATTAATTTCCAGCATTGACCGTGGATGTGGGAGGCCAGAACTCACAAATGGACCCTTCCTTCAGACCTTGAAGAGATCTTTCAAAGCTAGTGGCCTGCATTTGGGCCGACGCCAACCGTATGTGGGGTCCTGAGACACCGCCAGCCGAATGTATGACAGTGACATATTGACGTGAGTCGAACGCCACGAAAACATCAGGCTAGCGATAAAGAATTGAAAGAAAGTATCAGAGCTTTGACAGAACGCAGTTCGAAGGCTACGAGCTATTGAAATGGATTCAGCGTTGTTTGGTGGTCGATGTTGGAGACAGTCAATGTTCCTCACAAAGACCGGGAGAATGCGGCAAAACTCCGCAAGCCTCCCGCGTCGCTCAAAGAATGCCAGGAATCTCAACTTTGAAAGCATACTCAAGCTCTTCGAAACCAAGGTATCAAGAAAAAATTCGTTCCTGCAGCACTTTCCAAGCACTGATTGCTATATGTATGGGGTGAAATCTGAGCGGCCTACGCACCGACTTTCCGTTTTCTAGAGGAAGAAGGACAAAGAAACAAGGCTTCATCCATATTCGATGCAGAAATTTCGTTCAGTATACTACTGGGCATCTCGCGCAATATAGTCTGAACTTCATGGTCGATTCCTCACAACCCGATGTAATGCAACTGAGTTGTCGTGTTCAATCTCTTTGCGATCGAGTGCACAGTTGTTGGAGATGACTTGAGAACGTCCACGAGAGGTGAGCTATATGCACAAGAGCAATCTCTCTCTGGAAATCCGAAGAGCATTATGCTAACATCCAAAAATGTTCAGACGACTTTTCCAGGATTTCAGACAATGAGGAAATCAACAAACCCCTCGAATTCCTGGCTGCTCGTGCGACAAACAATAAAAAGGCAACTTCTCAAGCTCCCAAGTGAAATACCATGATGCGAAAATGTTAAAATTAGAAACTGCAGAACAACAAAGCATTGCAAGGTTCGAATTCTTGCGATAGTGAAGTGTCTAATGCATGCTTTAAACAATCGAAAGCCTCCGTCCATCCAAGCCAGCAGCATCCATAGATCTGTCCCGAAGCAGTTGCAGACCCCGTAAGAAATAAAATCCCCCTGTGCACATAGACTTTGTCTAAGCGCATTTGAGGAACCAAAAAGAACTGGGAAGGGTTGTAGCCTTAGCTGAGGTTCACAGCGCCTACAGCCACGAATTCAAAAAAAAAATGATGCGTACGAGCGGGGAGGATCGAACTCCCGACCTTCTGCGCTTTTCATATGACATGTAAAGCAGACATCATAACCACTAGACTACGCTCGCTGCGTGTTCTTGATGAAAAAGAAATAAAATTTGATATTTATATTGTAAAATTTATAATCTGCTCTGCATTTGCTCTGTGATCGGTAATTCGTGGAGTGGCACGATCACTTGAAATCAACCCGCGGTGGGGCAGATGCGGCTATTCGATTCTGTGCGGGGCTCGATCATCGAAACCTCAACCCGCCTTATAGGCATGGCGAATGAGCAAATCCCGTGCTCGACCACTTCAGTGGCAATGTCAAATGCTTCTGCAGACTCGGTAGTTTGTTGGAACTCTCATCAGTATAATTTAGTGTGTTCGACTGTCGATGAAGCCGTTCGTGGTGTCTTACGAATTCTTTGGACGGGTTGCTGGTCCTGAGTTGCACATGATAGGAAAGAGATGATGGTGGCAAGGCTTCGACCCGAGTAATCGAGTCACAATTTGGCCTGACGCGTTTGACGGAGTGGAACAGCTTCTGAAGCCCCGTTTGGTATGTTGTGATGTTTTGTGCGGTCGACAGTTGCGTTCATGGCTCTTTGATCTTATTTTTTTGTTAGGGTGCGTTCGCGGTGTTGAGACGAAACCAAAGCGGCGATGGTGGCAAGCTCTTGAAGTAAAGAGCAAGTCAAAACATTTTCAACCCGAAGGGTAGACTTCACAATCAATCTCCCTCCTTCGATCAACAGGGAACAGATGAGCCGAGAACTTGCGGTGGCCCAGGAACAATCGAGACTGAGCATACAATTCGTAGGATTTATAGGAGGAAGCAGGTTCATGCCTGTCCTGTGCTATCGAAAAGACTACAACTAATTTTGACTAGTACCAAATTCTCAAGATTACTCAAGTCTCGAGTGCTCTTATTGGTGCGTTGCAAAAGTCTGTGACTCCCCCTGATTTTAGACATGTACAATACCATACTTCTGACGCCTGAGTAACATGGCAATATGCATACCATTCTACTCGCATTGATAAGCTGAGTCTGACAAAGGGTAAATACTGCCCTAATTGCTGACGGTAACTAGGCTGAAGGATATTAAAGGATGTTGTGGTGGCGGTGAGGTGGTAGGAATGATGACAACAATGATGTATGTAATCCTAAGCTTGGTAGCAGCAGCGCCTCCGAGTGGTGGTGAAGGTCTGGGCCAGGATCTGGCACGTGTGAGAGCCCACATATACACCTCTAGGCTGCCCCGGACCCATCCTTCCCTATACTACCCCGCCTTAGTTCTTGTTATGACCCAAAATTAGGGGGGGAGGGACCACAGACTTTTGCAACGCATAATAAGGGATCGCGGAAGACGATCATCGGCGCAGAATGTTACCACGCTCACAAGGTGCAGACAAACAAGGACTTGGCTCTCATACTACGTAGAAAGCCGGATGCAAGCATCCAACTCCCGCAGAAAATGGGAGAAAGTCAAGTTATACTGGGCATTCTTCTGCGAGCTGATAAGTAATCAAGGAATTACAATCAATTTTTGTAACTCGAGATGTAAATTAGGGTTTCTTCGAATACCTCCAGACATAGAGATTGAATGCGAGGATTGGGAGCCGCTGTGTCCGAGCTTGTCACCTTTACTTAGCTCATCTAAGACTAAAGTTGAGTTCGTGCGGCGATGGATTGCGATATCGAATTGGCGAGCTATCGCGAGGCTTGCTCTGCACAAACTGGAATATGCCCAGGTGGCTACTGATCCATTGTCCATCACGACAGCAAGCTGATGCGCCGTGTCACTCGCATAATTTTCTCCTTTGTCCCTGGTCACGAGCTTCGTATGCAATCGCAAAGTGGTGGGGCGACACTCGTTTGCAGTTGCTTTCACTACAGCGTGACCTTCACTGCAACCCACGAACAAGCTTTCCGGAGCTTTCTCCGCTCGCCCTGACTCCCACTTAGACCCGTTCCCACCCGCGCAAGAGCTCGTTTTTCTTTTTCACTGCGGAAGCCATCTCAACTTGGTGTCAATCTCAACTGGCACCCGGTCTTACCAACTGCCCCCGGGCCGCTTCAAGCCGCGCAATGACGAGCCTGTTGATGAGAAGACATCTCCGCACCCTCGAGGAGTGAATGAAGTTCCGGACTTTTTCTCCCAGCCACTTGCAGATCAAACGGAAAAGCTTCTCAGCATGGTTAAGCGTGGCAAGTCCGACTGCAACGATGGTGTGTTCAAGTTCAGCACAGCTTCTACACACACAATGCTCCCTGAAGAGGTATTCGAGACTCTGATGCGCCTCCGGGAGGGGATCTATGCAGAGTTGTGCGATCGTTTGAGGGCTCAAGGTGTCTCACCGACGCTATTCTCAGAAAAGAACTTCGCATGGTGTCTGCCCAAGAAGTAAGTTCATCTGACATGTTCAACGAAGGCAGGACCTGACCGCATCGAACAAGAAGGTCTATGGAGGCTGCTTCTCGAAGACCCTCTTTCAGTACCCACATACCTGGTCGATACCCTGTTCACCCTCAACCCCTAACAGCCCCGATATCAGCAAAGATCAAATTACAGATGGCCGGCAAATTAGCATTGAGTACCTCTTATGAGTTCAGGATTGTGTTCAGCAACTTGTGAGAGAGGGCTCGCCAATTAAGCAAAATGCTCCTCTAGATAGTGCAAGCCCAAGTCAGCTCACAGGAACACAAAAGACTGCAAGAACCTCCAAGCATAGCAGACGAATAACTCTGCTTCATTGAAGACCTCTAAGCTCCAGGCGTTCGATGGTGTGGCTCCGACTCATGTGGGAAGTGGTTTTCTTATGTAAGGGTAATCACTGTCATCAAAGGCCACAACTTAAGAAGGATAATATCGATACCTGGATACACTGTAGTCTCGGAGCTTCTGGTTCTGTATCTGTAGGTCTTGAGAATTCAGGCTGAAGCCGCCTATGTTTCTGAGAGAGTTCAGTAGGTAGTGTCCAAAAGAAACGAGCTTCTTCGTGGATGCAGATCTGATACAGCGGTCTGACCAGCTGACATGAAACCACACCATTGTCAATCCTTCTGAATGTACCACCTGGGCCATGTCGAAGATCTTTCGCCTTTACTGGGTTCGAAGAAGTGTTGTGTCTTGCTGCCCAACTCACAGGATGCTCTCGGTACTCGGTCCTCGGCCATAGCTCCCCGACCTGCCGTGCAGCACCGCCCCAATGCATCCATGACATCTTACCCCAGATAAACCTCAGGCATCTCACTCCGCCCCCTTCACCTCCACCACCCATCCTTTCACTATGTTCGCACAAACCCCCCTCAGAGTCCGCGCCGCGGTCAGGGCCGTCGCAGCGCAAACAACACGCACCTACACCTCACGCGCCGCCGAAATGCCCACCCGCACCGCACCCATCCGCACCCTGCTGCGCACCACAACGCTCCGCGCATCCACAACAGCCGCCCAGCGCGCCTCACCCTACCTCACATCGCAAATCCACACCCAAACGCAACCCTCACTGCGCTCGCGCTCTCCATCCCCACCCCCGCGCTACGAAGTCCGGAACCACTCCCTTCTCGCCGCGCCAAACCAATGGACGCGCTTCTCCACACCCACCTCGCTCTCCAGCGTGCGCACATTCACATCTTCCCCGAAAATCCTCTGGCCCGCCGAGTCCCCCCCGAGCATCTCGCCCGAGCATCTCAAAGTGATAGAAGACCACATCGAGACGATAACGGAAATGTTCGGCACCGCCAAAGACGAATTCGAAATCGCGTCCGAGGAGACGGACAAGAACACGACGTACGCGCAGGACGACCGCGAGGCAGCAAGGGAGGAGCTGGACAAGCTGCTGGAGTACTACGGGCGCGTTGTGAGTGAGGCCGAGGAGGCGGTCGGTGCGGAGGTCAAGAGGAGGGTCGGGCATCGGATTAGGGAGTTGAAGGCGGGGGTCGAGGCGCTGGAGGAGAGGGCGTTGGAACATGACTAGATGTTGACGTTCATATCGTTTGGGTGCATAGAAGTTGCGTAGAGAGTTCGAAACGAGTTTAGGGCATGGGAGGCGTTTGGGAGCGCTTAAGAGACCGACGGACATATTGATATGCACATCGTGGGTTAGATGCTCACGTGTATCAGTACTATAGCTGTGCAAAACTTTTACATATTTGAATGTTGATGCGTATGCTATTCATGCTACGTGCTGGGGGCCAAGACGCTCATCGTCTCATGTCGAACATACAATGCTCGAGAACTATGCCCGCTATAACCATGCACCATGAACGCCATCCCAATGCAATCCCGAGCGCCTGTCATGCCTGCACCTCACTGCGGCCGCGGCTTCGGCGTGCTTGTATGCTTCACACTCCAACCCTGCATAGTCCTTCTTGCACCCAGTGTTCTACGCTGAGCTTGCTGATTCTGCACCACACTCATCGTCGTCGTGTGGAAAGTCGACGCGGGTCTGAATCCGTTGGTGGAAGTGGCTGGTGCTTTCGTTGGGCGAGCAACCTCGTTCACATCATCGCTGTCGGAAAGGGTGATAACATCCTTCTCGTCCAGCTTGGACGGTGAGCTCAGGCACAGCGCGTGTCGTGCGTTCTCTGCGTCCGAGTCATTGCCAGCTCTCCTAGGCTTTCTGGCCATGGGACGATGATGCAGGGTGCAGTTGGGGACCGAAAGTGGTTGGAACAACCGTGGGCGTGAAGCAGCTTGCTGAACGTTGGAAACATCGTTCAGCGGCGCGAGACCTGACAATGAGGATTGTGATCGTTTGAGTGAGCGTCTACCCAGCTGTGGAGTCGGTTCTGGCGTTCCAGACAGTGTCCTACCAGCGTCTTTAAAAAAGCTTGTGATCGCACCCTGATCAGCCGCTCGAGGCTTGGGCTTCCTGCCCTGGGACGGATTCTCGCCCAGTCTTCTGACCTCATTGTAGGTTGGCTTTCGGCCTCCATGGTCATCATCTTGAAACATCAGCTGTCGTGGTTCTTGGTACAAATTCTGCAAGTCTCGGGCGCTGAAGAAACCATTCGTTGATGTGAGAGTTGTTGTAGACACGATGCCGTTGTGCTTGTCTAGCGACTCGACTCTGCGCCGCTTGTTGTCCACACCCTGCCTGTCATGATTCCAGCCAGTATACTCCGTGCTGTATGATGCTGGCACACCATCTATCTCGTCGCGTGTTGCCGGATACCTGTCGTCTTCCAGACGCTCGAGCAGAGTGCGGGCGGCGGCAAGCTGTCCGAACTCCGGACAAGGCCTGCCGAGGATGCGCGCGATATCAAGTATGGTGCTTCTCTTGAATGCGAGGTCTGGGCCATGGGAACTGAAGAACTTCTCGAGATTTTTGTCGTTCACGAACCTCGACAACTTCGTCTCTTCCTGGCCGGAAGAGCGCATAGGGCAGCTGAGATACAGCAGTGCTTTGGCACGCGTCATGCCAACATACAATAGCCGTCGCTCTTCGTCATGGTCTTCCGCCCTGGAGTGTGGGAGAGACCCTTCGTAGACCGCGGGTATGAAGACGATCGGCCATTCGAGACCTTTGGCTGCATGTATCGTAGAGATTGTAACCTGGCACACTTCTTCGCCGTCTTCCCTCTCAACCTCCGTTGCAAGTGCAACATTGACGAGGAACTTGGAAAGGATGTCGGCTGGACTGTCAGGACGTTGCACAATGCTTTCTACCTCAGGCAACGCATCATCAAATCCCGTTTCACCATCGCTTATCGCTTTCGCCATTTGTGTCGCTTGTGCGATGAGTTCGTCAATGTTGGCCAGTCGGTCTTTCCAATTCTCTTTGTAGGTCTGCTTGAGATATGCTTCGAATGATGTCTGGTTGAAGACGTGCGTGATGAGATCGAGCAGGTTCCATGGCTCGCCTTGAGCCGGCTCGAGTTTCTCGCGCGCTGTGTAAACGAGCCTGAAAAACAGGGTGATGCCCTGCTTCGCGGGTGCTGATAGTTTGGTGGCGGGGTTCCTTCTGCCCTGAGCAACGTCCTGTACCAATGTCCACAGAGGCACCTTTCGAACTTCCGCTTCCTCCAGTAAAGCCTTGATTGTCTTGTCTCCAATCTTGCGAGACGGCATGTTGATGACATTAACGATGGCGTCGTTATTGTCGGGATTGTTGATGATCCGAAGATAGCTTAGAATGATCTTGATCTCGGCTCTGTCGAAGAAACGCTTGCCCCCCACCACTCTATAGGGTATGCCAGCGCGCCCAAGTTCACGCTCGATGGACAGGGATAGAGCTGCTGAGCGGAGCAGAATCGAGTAGTCGTTGTAGGTCAGTAGCCCGGCACTGAGCGTCTGAGTGCGTTTGATCTCGTCGACAATCCATTGCGCCTCAACGTTTGCGGTAGCCAAGTGTCGGAGCGTCGGTTGCTCACCGACACAGTGTGTAGCGATCAGTGCCTTCTCTGGTCGACTGTCGTCCTGCTCGATGACAGCAAGTGCAGCGTTGAGGATTGATCCCGCAGATCGATAGTTGTTCTCGAGGTTGATAACGATAGCCTCAGGGTAATCCACGCGCATTCGAAGCAGGTTCTTGACCTCGGCAGCACGGAAGCTATATATGCTCTGATCGGGATCGCCGACAATGGTAATTCGTTTCGTATTCTGTGCCATAAGTTTCATGAGTTCGTACTGGATGTTGTTGGTGTCTTGGTACTCGTCGATGAGCACTGCCTGGATGGTGGAGACGCATGATGGGTGTTGTCGTAGCAGATCCACACAGCGAATCAGCAGATCATCGTAGTCCAGCAGATTCACAGCTTTGAGATGCTCCTGATACGACGAGTAAATTTGAGAAAATTCGCTGTCCTCAGCCTTCTTCTTGGTTGCAGCAAAACCCTTAGCCGTGATGCCCTTCGCTTTCAGGCTTGAAATCCTCGAACGGGCGTATCCTGGTTCGACCATATATTGGTAGCGGTGCACGATGCGCTTGATGATTGCTTTGCTGTCGTCGGTGTCGGCAATACCAAAGTTCTTGTCAATGCCGATCTCTTGACCGTAACGAGAGAGGAAGCGGCGGGCAACTGAATGAAAGGTGCCTAGGATGAGTTTGGCTTCCAATTTCTCCCCGACGAAACCCTTGATCCTCTCCTTCATCTCACGTGCAGCCTTGATCGTGAAGGTGCAGACGATGATGTTCCATGGCTGAAGGCGTTCGTGTATAACGTGATACGCGACGCGCGCTGTCAGTGTCTTCGTTTTGCCTGATCCAGGTGGCGCCAGCACTTGGAGCACACCCGCAGGGCTCGTGACTGCATCTTTCTGTGCTTCGTTCAGGCCCTCCAAGAGGGCGTCCATCGCTGCTGGGCGGACGAGACGCGTCACATGTCAGTGTTGAAGTTGTGGAGAAACCTGGGAAGAAGCCCGACTGCGCAAACACGCTAATTGCGCTAGTCGCGTAACCACGTGACGTCCTACATCTCTCTTTCATCTCCTCTCCTCACATTGCATCACCTCACTTATCATCGCCTCGAAACATCGACGAAATAGACACTGAACCAAAAATAACCACGATCTCGCTCGTCATCAGGCTGTCTCGCAAAGAAGAAACTGTGTCTAGCTCGGTGTCACTCGACCGTTCGGGCGAGGTTTGACCAACGGGACCGGTCAACGATGGCTTCGCCTACCGGACGAGGCAGACTGAGCCCAAGAAAGAGGGCAAGGAGATTATTTCTCGATGTTGCAGCTCCATGATGCCGTGTAGCCTTCAGTCTCGCGTTCAGTTTGGGGCTGAATCTTGGGGCTGAAAGCAAGATCTCTGCTTTCGTAACTCCACACTGAGCTGATTCGTTGTAGATTCCGACACATGAGCGCCCGTGGCTTGTAATCGGACTACAACCCTACGACAAACCTCCTTTCAATGAACCTTCTGAATCTCCGAGGATGCAAATCGCCTTGTTTGCAAGATACGATGCATCGTCGAACGGATTATGTGTCATACAAACGAGCAGCTGAACCACCAACATCGAGGGACTCAGGCATGAGAGAATCGATCTTCATTTGTTAACGGAAAATGCTGCAGCAGTCTCCTGGTGTGACTAGTCTTTCCTGTTGTAAAAGGGTATATATTGTAGCTTTGTCTCAGCTCGTTCAAAATTCCAGATCACTCAACCATTCTCATCCCTCAACCACTCCAACATCCCAGAATTCGCCATGCGTTCTTCATTCTTCATCCACTTCCTAGTCTCTTTCGTTGCAGTCAATGCACTCAGCGCTCACCCTCGATCTACGGTCAATGGTCCATGTACTGGCAAAGACGGACGTGCTGGTGTCTGCATCTCCAAGTCGTCTTGTGATGGTGCTGGAGAGAGCTGGGTCAACAACGCCTGTCCAGGAACGCCCGAGGATATAAAGTGCTGCACGAAACCCTCTTGTCAGCAGGCTGGCAGGTCTGGCGACTGCCGCTGGCAGGATAAGTGTGGTGCAGATTCCGAGACGCTTACAGGTCTCTGTCCTGGACCCAGTGCGTTCAAATGCTGTGTTCCCAAAGACGACAAGCCTGGCAACGACGGAGACCTTGGGCAGAAGATTTTGAAGAAAGCGAAGGAAGCCGAAGGAACACCTTGTGAGTTGGCAATTGTATGTGCGATATAGCTACAAGCTGACGTATATGAGACCACTGGGGAGGCGGAAGCTGCAAGGGGGCTACTGGAGGCGGTTATGACTGTTCAGGTTTGGTCTCTTGGGCCGTCTGCCAGGTCACCGGAAGAGACCTTTTCTCTGAAGGTCTGCGAGTGACACGCAGTATGTACTGTGCATCCGAGAGCAAGCTGAAGTACAAGTAAGGAAGTCTCTCTGAATACCTCCAACTACTGGTCTAACGCATTGCTCAGGAAAGTCAAGTTCGCTGATAGACGAGCGGGCGACGCAGTCTTCTTCGGTGGCGCATGTGATTGCAAGAGTAACCCAAAGGGCATCCACCATGTCGGTCTCATGATGGACAGCAAGTACAATATGTGGAACGCATTCAAGACTGGAACCAATGTACGAAAGGACAACTTCGAGAACTGGGACGAGAAGGCGTGTCCTTACGTGATCCGCTTCGAGTAGTGTCCGGGTCCTGAGGCAAATGTCGCCCTTCTTATTATCTTTCACTTCGTTCTCCTACGCAATCTCTTGCGCGGCAGGAACAGCTAGCAGCAACGTCCTGGTGATTGCCTCTTTGAGGTCGCTGCTGGAGGCCTTTAGCACAATGACAAATATTGTCCCACGCTTGTAGAAATTGCTGTCGCTCCCTTATACATTATTAGCTTGCAATTGGTTTGCGAATCCGCACTCAGTGCCTCTAGAATTCTAGCGATTGGGGGCTTGTAGCCGCTTTTCTGACGCTCGAGACAAGACAGCAAGTATTTGGTGTCATTTACTTTTCACTCAGATCTCGCGAGTTTATCGTTCGAGAAACGTCGAATGTTCGTAGTCATAACGATCAAATGAAGACAGAGGTCGCCCATCTGTCTATCCAGCTTTCGTACGTTTTCCGGGTAATGAAGGTGACGTGATGAGTGGTTGAGCGGGGAAGGCGCTGGGCAGCGGGAAGATTGTGGGGAACGAACAAGCAATTCTTGATTCACAATTTCTCGACATCATGGCCTCGCTCCCATCAACTTCATCAGAGCCACCTCTTGCATATCGACTTGAATCGCGCTTGCTTGAGCATGTGTAGAATTTGCTTTGGTCTCGTGCCATGTCGGTCCTTAAGATATCCTACAGCTATAGCGCGCAACGCCCTCACTACTTACTGAGGTTAGCACAATTGGAGGAATAACCGTGGGGCCGGAATAAGGCCTTGCCTGGACATGGACTTGGTGTTCCTGAATCTTGCAGTGTGAAGGATCGACAAATAGGCTAATCTGCCATGTTGCAGGCCGTTCGGGCATCCTGTTCGTGCGGGCGATGAGGGGTCACGATGTCACATTAGCAAGGTCAATATTCCGGGACAGGATTTCCACGTCAACATAAGAAGCCTTAAAAGAATGGAAGGGTTCATCATCTGTAGAAGGCCAGGTACCTCGAAAATGGCTTTCCGTGTCCGGCTTTACGTGCTACTGGGCTTTTGCCTGCTTCAACATCTAGTTGGAGCACATGTAATACAGTCTCGCCAATACCATACAACGCCAACTGGTCGCCAACGTATTAGCATTAACAGCGGTTGGCGTTTCTGGCGGTGGGAAAGTAGTCCCGACAGCCTCATCTACGACAATCGAACAGACACACCTCAACAGGGCGCCACCTACCTTAGACCATATATCCTCCCTTCAGCCAACGATTTCATTACCGACCCATCGAAACATTATATAGCTCCTTCGGGCAACCCTGGAGGCAATGTCTCATATGTTAGGAATGCGTTCGACGACAGCGCATGGGAGAGTGTGACATTACCTCACGACTGGGCAATCAAGGGGCCGTTCTACGAGGGTGACGATGTACCAGTTACTGGTGGTATGGGCAGATTGCCAACCCAAGGCGTTGCTTGGTACAGACGGAAAATCACTGTGGCTGCCGAAGACAGAAACAAAGTGGTGTATCTCGACATCGATGGCGCCATGTCATATGCCATCGTATGGCTCAATGGCAACCTCGTTGGTGGCTGGCCGTACGGCTACAACTCGTTCCGTCTTGATCTTACGCCGTATCTGAAGCCTGGCGATGACAATCAGCTGGCTATCCGCTTGGTGAGTCTGTTGATTTGACCTGTTCGATGATTCTGCTAACACAGGCAGGATAATCCCATAGATTCGGCAAGATGGTATCCTGGAGCCGGCCTGTACCGCAATGTATGGCTCACCAAAGTTGAGAACACGCACGTTGCGCATTGGGGGACGTACATTACTACCAAAGATGTGTCCTCGAAGTCTGCGACGATAGATCTGACTGTGCAAGTCAAAGGCGTTGCTGGGCAAAAGGTCGATGTCGTTACTGAGGTCCACACCAAAGCTGGAGAAAAGGTGGCTGAGTTTCCTCGCTCTTCCGTTGACTTGTCAGCTGGTAATGGGACAATCAACACCTCAGTCTCAATCAGCAATCCTCAGCTCTGGGGCCCACCGCCTACGCAGAAACCCAATCTCTACACTGCCACGACGTACTTGTTTACCAACGGGAGCACCACACCCATTGACACGTACGAGACCTCATTCGGGATCCGCGCTATCACATACAGTGGCGATGGACTCTACGTCAATGGCGAGCGTATCCACATCCAAGGCGTGAATCAGCACTCGGACCTGGGTGCCTTGGGCACGGCCTTCAATACTCGTGCTGCCGAACGCCAATTAGAACATCTTCATGAGCTTGGTGTGAACGCTATTCGTATGTCCCACAACCCACCAGCTCCGGAGCTATTGCATTTGACGGATAGTATGGGCTTTCTGGTGATGGATGAGGTTTTCGACTCCTGGGAGCGCAAGAAGACCGACAACGATTTCCACCTGATCTTTCCGGAGTGGCACGAGGCTGATTTACGATCCATGATCAGACGTGATCGCAACCACCCTTCGGTATACGCTTGGAGTATTGGCAACGAAGTGGGTGAACAGACGTGTTGTGGCGAGCGCGGTGCTGAGATTGGACGAGAGCTCAATGCATTCGTCGTTGAAGAAGACCCCACGAGACCCTCCACAGCATCAATGAATGTGGCAAAACCGAACCAAACCTTCCCAGAGGCTCTTGGTATCCTCAGCCTCAATTATCAAGGAGAAGGCATCAGAGACACACCGGCTTACTCTCACACGAACGGCACTCGGACCCCACCTCAGTATCAGCCCTTCCACGACAAGTTTCCTAACAAGCTGCTTGCAACTAGTGAGTCTGCAGCCCAGCTCAGCTCGCGAGGAACGTACATCTTCCCAGTCACAGACTTGAGCTCAGCACCTGTGAACGACACCTCTGGCGGAAATTCGACGAGTCTGCAAGTCAGCTCTTACGAGTTGCATACTTCAAACTTCGGGTCCTCTGCAGACAAAGTGTTTGCTGCACAAGACTCACATCCCTTCATTGCTGGTGAGTTCGTGTGGGCTGGTTGGGACTACCTTGGAGAACCCGAACCCTACTATTCGGCAAGGAGTTCGTACTACGGCATCATTGATCTTGCTGGCTTCCCCAAGGATCGGTACTACTTGTACCAGTCGAGATGGCGACCAGACCTCAAGATGGCGCACATTCTGCCCCACTGGAATTGGCCGGATCGTGTGGGCGAGACCACGCCTGTGCATGTCTTCACTTCAGGCGACGAAGCAGAGCTGTTCTTGAACGGGAAGTCTCTGGGCAGGAAGAAGAAGGGGCAGTATGAGTATCGCCTCCGTTGGAACGATATCATCTACGAGCCTGGTGAGGTTCACGTCATAGCGTACCGCAACGGCACGGAGTGGGCTACAGATACTGTACGAACGACCGGTACTGCCGCAGGATTGCGACTCAAGGCAGATCGAGCTGAGATCGCAGCTGACGGCGAAGATTTGTCTTTTGTCACTCTGGAGGTTGTCGATGCAAATGGAGACGTCGTCCGCGATAACTATGATGCGGTCACGTTCTCAGTCTCCGGTCCTGGTGAGATTGTGGCTACTGACAATGGTAATCCGGCAGATCTCACGCCGTTCCCTTCTTCGGAGAGAAAAGCGTTCAGTGGTCTGGCCTTGGCTATCGTGAAGGCGAAGAAGGGAGAGTCCGGGGCAATCAATGTGACAGCCAGTGGCACTGGACTACAGACAGGGAATGTTATCGTGAAGGCAGCGTAGCGCCTCATTTTAGTATAGTATCGCTGACTCACCAGCGTGTGCGTATGAAGAAGTACAATCGATGTGGGCTTGCTTTGCCAGCACTATATTCGTGATGCTCAAACTTTCAAGCTTCCGACAATCCCAGGTTTGGACCAGATCGTATTTCGGTGACTGTGCCGAAAACCCGGCCTTCTCGACGAGTTCCTGCTCGGTCAAAGGCCGACAGCGTAACATTTGCCGGCGAAACTACCCCGCCATCTACTTTCGACATAGTGCGGGGTTTTGCAGACGAATGGCATCACGCATAAGAACCAAGAGAACCACTTTTGCCGGCAAAAGTATCCTGGGAGCATCATCGGGCCGGAACTTGTGGGGAGAGCAATGTGGAGGAAACTCGTATTGGCGTTGTACTTACAACGTGAAGTCCTCAACTTCAACCTCACGGAACACATCACACAACTGTACATACTTCCTTCGCAACCGGTATCTAGAAAGAACAGGACCACAGGTCAGCTTGCAGTTCGACCATACTGTAACAATATCGACCTTCAGTCATCCATATCAATTACACCATATCATTTGACACACAACCACCATCACAATAATGTCCAAACCAGCAATCGGCTTCTGCGGCCTCGGAGCCATGGGCCTAGGAATGGCCACGAACCTCGTCAAGCAAGGCTACTCAGTAACTGGCTTCGACGTATACCCTCCATCTCTCGAGAAATTCCAAAAAGCAGGCGGCATCCCCTCAACCTCGCTCTCCGAATCCGCAAAAGACAAGCCCTTCTACATCGTCATGGTCGCCTCCGCACTGCAAGCCCAACCCGCTCTGTTCGCTGACGACGGTATTGTGAAGGCACTGCCCAAGGGCACGACGCTGATCTTGATGTCGACCGTGCCAAGCAGTTACGCGCAGAGCGTGGAGAAGGAGCTCAAGGATATCGGTCGAGATGATATTTTCTTCATTGATGCGCCGGTTTCTGGCGGTGCGGGCAGGGCAGCGGATGGTACGCTAACGATTATGGCGGGTGCATCGGACGCAGCGTTCGAAAAGGGAAAGTGGCTGCTCGCCGAGATGAGTGCGCCCTCCAAGTTGTTTATTGTGGAAGGAGGGATTGGCCAGGGCAGCAACATGAAGATGGTGCACCAGGTGCTTGCGGCAATTCAGATTCTGGCTGTGAGCGAGGCGTACGGATTCGGTGCGAGGTTGGGGTTGAATGGACAGGATGTGAGTGAAGCCGTGATAGGGAGTGACGCGTGGAGTTGGATGTTCGAGAACAGGACGCAGAGGACTTTAAAGGAAGACTACTTCCCGGGTGCGAGTGCAGTCACCATTATTCTGAAAGACACAGTAAGTTGACACCTAGCCGGGGCTTGGACGACACTGACAATGAGATCAGAGCATCATCACACTCATGGCGCGCAAATTACAGTACCCCACTCCTCTCTGCTCTATCGCAGAGCAGGTCTACTTTGCAGCAGTCGACCGCGGTTGGGGCGCTAACGACGACGCCGGCATCGTGCGTCTCTGGACATCTGAGCCAGTTTCGAGCATCCAAGGCTCATTCTCAGCTGAGGAGAAGCAGCAGAAGCAGACACTGGTCAAGGACCTACTCAAGGGTATTCATCTCGTTGCTGCAGCGGAGGCTCTGTCTCTCGCAAGCCACGTCAACATTCCTCTAGCTCAGATCTACGAGCTGGCGAAAGATGCTGCAGGAGGCAGCAAGCAGTTCGAGGACTTTGGTCCCAAGATGTTGCCTGTTCTCGAGGGCCAGTCAGATAGCAACGGCAAGATCCTCAATACCTACATCGAGAAGCTGCACAAGGCGTTAGATGAGGCACAAGCCATTAAGTGCCCATTGTACCTGGGTAACGGTGCGCTGGCGTTGCTATTACAAACGGGGAAGAGCAGGGACCTTGCATCGCTGCTGAAGTTTTATACACAGTAGTGTGTAGTGGAGCTGAACATCAGGATGAACAGATAAAACATCAACGTTGATTACTGACCACTTGTCTTTCAATTGCCTCGCTGATTGATCACCTTCGAAGCTGTCCTCTTTGTTACAGAATGCCGGCTCTGACTGATCTGGTCGCTGTTCCATAATCAAGCTGTTATTTGCGGACATGCATGTGTGTCAGCTTAATATATAATCGAGCCATATCAATGCTTCGCTCTTTGTAGTATCTTTGGTGCTGACTGTTATGTCAGGCCCAGAACATGGCTTCTTCCCACGAATAGCTGTTCCTTGAGAGATAGTAATCTCAAGCTTCTCATGACCGTCGGAAGTGTAAAGCCGCGCGTCTAAGCACGCAATGCAGTCGATAAGCCATGATGTTATACCCTAGCTTTGCTGCCGGCAGCGAAGTCGTCAACCGAAGCACACTTGGTAGTCTCACTCACAACGCCTTCCTCCAAGCATGGAGAACTGCCGTCGCTTTTGTAGGCTCAACCCGGACCCGCGATGCTCTTATCTGGATAAAGAGACCTTGCATAACCGACATCAGTGCGAAAACAGTTCAGCTACTTGCAGAGCGGCTGACTGGAGGCGTAACGGCCGTCGAAGTGATAGGTCAACACAAGCCGCGTCGGCTCCATACGACGAACTGCCGGTCCTTTGATGCGTGTTTCAAGTTGCGATATCTGGTGGCGATAACACGCCATCACCCGCATCACCGAACCCATCGCTTTGCATCCAAAGCCTGAGGTTCTTGACTCCGAGCCTTGGTTGTTGTGAATGCGAGGCAGTGGCTCGCGTAGGGGTGGCGCCAGAGGGACCTGGTGACACGCATGGCGCTTCGACACGAGCCGTTGTTGATCTCTTTGGGCTGACTGCCTTTGTTCGTATCCTTGTACAACGTTCGCAATCTGATAGCAAGGCTGTCGCGTCAAAGGATTGTGGGCAGGTGATCAAACAGACAAATGTTAGATAAGATGAAACTGTGGGGAAGAGGAGATGAAGACGCGCAACCCTGTGGAGTATGGCCGGTGTCGTTGACACCGAAAACTGTCACAGTACACCGAATTTTAACGGCGTCATTGACACCGTACTAGCGTAGCCTAACTGCCTTCTACCTCTGCCTTCTACCTCTGCCTCTACCCCCTGTTAACACCCACGCCTTATTACTGCAAGCCGGGACTTTTGTATGTGGGAATAAACTTTGGCTGAATCGCCTGAATCTGTCACAATTAGGACTCTGGTGTAGATGGCCAGGGGGGGGAGTAGCGAGGGCTGCTAAGAGTGAAGGAGTATACTCCGGGTGGCAAGAACATCAAAGCAGGTAAATTGATTGATTGATTGGTTTAGCGTCCTATCTGAGTCTAAGACTATGGAAGACGTAAAGCAGGCGGATGTTAGCGGGAAGTTTGATAGTCAGGTGTGGTTGACGCTGTACTTTGCCGATTCGGTGTCCATCACACCAGACTTACTCCATAGGGATAGGGAAGCTGATCATAGCCGCCGGATATTGGAGCAGATTGCGAGCGGCTTTCTTGTTGGACTGTCTAAAAGCAAGGCGAACGAATGCTGACTGCGAACGTTGAAAGAAGTTGGTGGTACGCCACATTGACGCCCTGATACGAGGCGCATAGTGATCGACAGGAGAAGTCCTGAGGTGGTCAGCGAGCGGGTCAGATATGGCCTCAACCGCATGATGCAGCTTCTGTTCTGACAATGCAGTCACAATGCTTGGAAGGACTGTTCTGGAAGTCTCAATGTATTGCAGGCTGGTTGTTCGAATCGAAAAGCAAGCGGCACTTGCATCCTAACGCGGCAATCTACTGTCAAGCAAGCGGGATCCGAGAACCTGGTACATAGGCGGCAGAGGCGATCGAGATGCCACAACATCGTCCGTGTCAGTGACTGTCATTTTGGTGTCGCGCAGATCATTGACCCACATCAAGGCACGGCATGCAACAAAATGTTTGATCATCTGTTGGCGACGAAATTGGTCGGCATTCAAAGACCGATGGAGTGACGTCCACAGGTGCGAAGCTTTTCCCCTCTCCGTGTAACCGCCCTGCGAACCTGATTTGCGGAAGTGCGTAATGCCATGTGGATCTGCTGACAGGGTAAGATGGTGGCCTTGCAGGACGTTGCAGGACGATGCGGGACGGGTGCATGCGCATGTGATTGATGATGTGCCTGATCGAGATTACTACAGCATCCACAATCGCGCGAGCAGCGCATCATGCCATGTTGCCTTGGGGTTCCTATCTCCCTTCAGGATGATTAGAAGTCTGACATAAGGTATTGCGCCGAAACCCTTTTATAGCATGCCGACAAGGACCCAAGTTCGATGAGTAAGCCAATGCCGTGAAAACATCCTTGCATGTGTAGAGAAGGCTGTCTATAATTTGGGCAGCCTCGTGTATTCGCCAGCCATTGAATGTGGTGTCACGAGTGACTACTCATTGGAAAGCGCGCACCTGCATCGCCAATGCATCGATTCTGTACTCCGGTAGGCATTGGTGAGTGATATTTCCCCTGTCAATCAGGCAACGTTCGCATCAGCCTCCAAACCTTGTCGCTTGTTACAGTGCCGCGGAGGGTTGATTTTGCGACAATTGCTCGGCCTGCGATTCCGAAATTGAATTCTATCGAGATGACTGCTCAGCAACAGCAAGGCAGATGTCGTAATCAATGCGGAACCGCGGAGAGGATTGAGGGGCTGTAAACGTGGTCAGCAGCAAGCGCCAAACGCGCTCGCGAAGTGTGTCGACTATAATTACTCGAGATATGGTTTCGATAGACCGCTTGCTAGCAAGGTCCTCCAGAGCTGCGCCCCCATTAAGCGGTGAATGCTGTACCACCCCGCACCGCAGTCTTGACGGCGTGCAAAAGTGGATGGCTTGGAGCGGCCAACGTTAAGTTTGGGTGTGCTACTGTGGAGTGCAGTGACAGCTGTATGCGTTAGCAATCCCTGCAATATTCCAGAATGAAGAGCAATGGCAACCGAACAGCAAACCTGTAGGCCGTTGAGACCATCCTGGTATGATGTGAGACAACTTCAATGGATTGAGCATTTCCTTCGAACATGGGATTTCCAATCTGGAGATGAGGCCACGATCGTTGCTGCAACTGCAGGCAGCGGGCCGGCGTAGTGGGGCGAGAACCCACGCTTCCTCTTCTGACCGTGGAAGAAGCAGTCACGCGGAGCTTGCGGCCGCACATATGCAGGACCACAGCAATACGCGAAATTGAACAGTGAAGCTACTTGTAGGGATCTTGATACACTTTCGTGTTGGTTCCTATAAAGCTGTAAGCATAACGTCATACAGCAGCCTTGCGAATGGCTCAAAGGGCACGGTATCAGGCACGGTATCACACCAGGCCAATGCCATTAGGGCTGAGTACACCATCACCAGAGCCACGTTTTCTTGGGGTTGCATCGAAGTAGTGACGCGGCAGGGAACGTGGCCTCGGCTGAGGACCGGGTAAAGCTGCAGGCACAGCAATCATCCAAAACGCTTGTCCCTACTAATCGTGTCAAGCACATTCGTGTTCGTGAGGTGGTGATACTATCAATCGTGAGCGTGTTTCACATTGAGCAAGATTGGAGCAAGAAGTATTGAATGTGAAGTGATCTTTGATCGAGTGATTAATGCTGTAAGACAAATTGGGTATAGGTATCCTCCAGGCAATGAAGTTGCAAACATTAACTCCCAAGTGGTCCGTCTATAGGTAACAATGCAATAGCGCACAATCATGTGGCTCCCAAATGCGCCAACTGATGCAGTGTAGAAAACAAGGAAGGAAGTGCTCGGTATTACAAGGGCTGGTGTGCCTCTAAGCGAAAGCAGGCGTCTAAAGAGAAAAGAACAAGACGCTAAGGTCCTTTCACCCGAGCCAGCGTGTGTGGAAAACATGAGACGTCATGACCTGACGTTGAGACGTTGAGTCATAGTAGATGATGCGCAAAAGATGCAGGCGATAGGCGTAGTCGTTGGAGCCTTGTACCGCAAGGCTCGCAGGACACGAGGCTCGTTTGCTAGGCAGCAGGGCCGATACCCGATGAACACGCTAGGAGGCGCGTGGCGTGTTGATAGTTGACCGGGGTGTGATGCACGAGGTGTGTCGAACATCAGATCGTGTTGAATCCTGCAGATGCTTTGCATGACGGCGGCACGCCAGAGGATGGCAGTGTGCGTTTCGAATCGAGTGGGGCGTATAGTAAGGTGACGTGGGATGATAGTCGGATAAAGGATGAGAGGATATCGATGTTAAGAACGCCAGAGCCAATTGCAAGTCGAAAGGACAAACGTGCAGAAGTAGACCGGTTGTGAGTTTATTTGGAAGGAACCGGAGGCAGAGGGCGTGTTGGTGGTGGTCCCGGGCAAGGAGGGAGGTTGTTGTTTGCCATGTTGGACTCGTCGTAAATGGTAGCGGCCATTATGTTGATTTGTAGCTGAAGCTTGGTAGTGGTGGAAGTCGGTTGTAAGGGTTGAGCGTTGGCGAGGTAGTAGTCGAGTAGGCTGGACAGTGACTGGTAGTTGTGTAGAAGTAGTGTAGGGCTGCTGTAGATATATATCTCGAGTGGTGTCCGGCTGAGTGGTTGTTGTATGAAACTAAGGATACGAGCAGTGGGGGTCAACGGTATTTATGTACGTGCTCAAATTGCTACAGCCCCAAAATGTCGGTCAGCTACGTACTTTTGACGATGTGTGTAATTATTCTAGGCAGCGCATGGCACGGCCCAAGCGGTGAAGCAGGCGTTGGGCTGATGGACCAGGAAAGGGGTGGCTCCTGGTTTGTGCATGAGCTAAATCATGCCGAAACATCGCTCATCCTGGTCAATTAATGAGCACGGGTGGGAAGAAACACGAAGACGTGCTTCGTTTCATCGCCCTCGTGACTGCTCTGAAGATCGTGGTGATCCAATCCCGTCACAGTACTGTCGCCGTCGTGGCATGCCGTTTGCGGAGCGCATCATTTCCTGCACAGCTGAAGATGACTCTTCGGCGCGAATTGTATGCCTAACTCTGACATCACTACCTGGCTCTCACAGCTTATTCTTAGTAAGTTCGCTAGTGTGAACGGTCGTGATGATTGAAACGTAGCCCTCCTTTTCCAAGCAGATGGTTGCCAGGGCCGCCTTCCAGCGCCAAAACGCCGCTTCTGACCATGTGTGAAAGAGGGCTTTGCTTTCGAGGTATTCAGGAACAGGCAAGGCCTGCTTCAGTCTTGTGTCAGGGTTAAATTTCTGACACGGCGACAGCCACGGGCCACACAGACTTGACGAATTTTGTCACCCAATTTGCAACGTTGCTCATGCCCAGCAGAGCCAGCATCCACAGTCTCCATCGCAGCTGGAAGATCTAGCGCGTGCGGCGCCCTTCTCCCGTGCTTCTGCCATGCTTCCATCCAAGTTCCAGTCCCCCCTGGAATTTTCTTGCTCCACTTACGACTCTGCTCGTACCCGTCGGCGGTGAGTTTCGCGTGTCATTTGTCCAGCAAGCTGTTTGCCCCACGGCGAGTAGGCTGAAGATACGCGAGGGAGCAGTCAAAGGGTCCTGTCATGCGTATTTTTATCCTGGTGCTTGCCTTGTTTGCGCGACTCGTATAATCCTGGCGGACGTGCAAAAGCAGAATGATGGCGTCTCTGCCCTGATTCTTGCAGCCCTCCGGCGTCCACAAGTGGCTGGTGGTGTGCGAACTCAACCGTGGGACTATCCAAAACTAGCCCGGCAGCTCCGAAAGGAGGAGTTGTGGGTATGCAGCCATCGAGGCGTTGCGACCGCGCTGCCAACGACGTATGCCAGAGGACCGGAGGGTTGCGCCGCATCTTTCGTTTGGTGCAAGTGCAGCTGAGGCTACATTCCACGTGGACGAACAGGGATCATGTCTGAAGCACCTCGGATGAGCACTCGTTTGTGTGCAATTGCTTTTCATTCGCAATTTGTCTCCCCTTACCCCTGCTGCTCGCCAAATGAGCTGTAAACAGCTTGCTGCTTACTTGATCCATGCATCGGACGTCTCGGTAGAACAAAAATTCTTCCATCGCCGGAAGAATGTAAGACCCTTTGTCAGTTGTGCCTTGTTTGGGAAAGCGAATGGACCGATCTACAGGGGCACGCCTGGCCCTATGTCAAAGCTTGATAAGGGAAAATTGTCTGCCACACCATCGCCACCGCAATCGGTCTCAAATTTGCCACAAATCTGCTGTTTCAAAGCTGTGGAGAAGACGTTGGCTCTTGTTACAGACCAGGTTGAGAGTGGTTGTGACTCATTTCAGATTTGTGACCCGACGGTGTGAATCTGAGGGGCGTAATGAAGCTGACAACGTCCCAGCAGACTGGACGGTGCGGAGAGGAGCGAGGAAAGACCGAGCGTCCGTCTGCCGTTTACTGACAGGTCATCAGATGATTGCCAATATCACGGCAGCATGACTGGTCACTCAAAAAGGTTTGTAGCTCGTCGCCATGCCACCGTCATGGCGCCTGCGGGCTGCTGGTAATCGAGTCTTAGCGGATGGCGCACCGAGCTCGCACAGCTGAGTAACATGTTCAAATTTTCGCAGTTTGTCGGCGACTTTCAAAAGCAAGCTCAAGTTCGAGAACCACAGCAAAGTTGGTGATGAACTCTAACCTGTGAGTCTGGCCTGATGCATGCAGTCGTTCGCATAACATGTCACCCAGCAAACGCAAACCTGAGAGCTTGTTTTAGCCGTGGACGCGTCGAGCAGGAAGTCGTCATCGATGTCTTAAACTTTGGCCACGAAGTTGATCGTGAAGGGGCAGGTTTGTAAGTTCCACGCTGCTGCAGGTACGCGAACGCACATCGGCGCTACCGTGCGGCCCTTCACTTGTGGCTTGCAAGCGAAAGGAGTGGAGCGCCACAATACTGCTGAGCCCGGCGATCCCGAGGCATCATCGTCAATATTGCTTAATTGCTTTTCAAGAGCTGATCAGTGATCATATAGTAGGAAAGGCTTCACGCGCACTTGAAGACCAAGGCGCAAACGGTAGGTCGATGCGTGCTGCTTTCAAAATATACCAGAAAGCGTGGATTGCGACTATACTAGCCCTTGCGCAACGTAACTAATGACATCTGTTGCCGTACGTGGTAATGGGATGTCAGGAACACTGCACAACTGCTTGATGCAACCCAACTACATCAATAATTTGTGGGCCCCATGACTGCCGATAGCTTTCTTGCTATCATTTCCTGTGAAATCGCCAACTGTTACGCCTTCACGTATCGCCGATCGTGAAGATGGCCATGCACCGTCGTGCGTTGCATTAGGTAGTCATCGACACACGAGGTAGCAGCTGTGATCAGTCCGCCACAATATTACCATACCACCGCAAAAGCTGCGCTCCCGAAGAACGACCATGCAATGCGACATTGCGTCCAGGTAGAAGTCGAAAGGACTGCCGGCAACTACACCTCTGCGGTCGACCGCTCAGTTTTATAGGCAGATGTTGCATACCGGTTTTGTAACCGCTTGATCATTTGTACTGCTCCATCACACAGATGGCCCATTCGGTTCAGCCGTTATCTTCCTCATCGTCCACCTGCCCAGCAGCTTGAGTCGATACCCAGTTCTCCAGCATCTGCTGACTGGACACCGGTGCACTGGCTCCCCCTGCAGCATTGCTTACACCATGGCGCTTGACCACGAGACATAGTATACGACCGTATATGCTGAAGCCTTCGTAAGAAGTATTCAAGCCTAACTTTTTCTTGTCATCCTCCTCACCTTCAGAAGCCTTGGCATCCGCAGGTGCTGCGCCTGTCTTGCTCCGCTTGCTGGTCGTCTCTGGAACGAACAAGTCCATATCGTAACTATCACCTGCATGACTGTCTGCATCCTTCTTGACTTCGCTCCTGCTTCGCTTTGTACGTGTGGATCGTTTGGTCGAGGTCTCCGCCTCGGGAATGTCAGCAAGATCGATCGCATCATCATCCTCTTCTTCGATGACAATTGGATCTGTAGCGATCTCATTGATGACCATCGGCTGATCACTTGTTCCAGTCGTGAGCCAGTTGGTGAGCTTTCCGGAATTGCTTTGTATGCGAGGCTTGTCCTTAAATATCTTCTGCTTGGTCATGACCGAATGGCGAGACGACAATTCGGTCAGGAAGATTGACACTTCAAAATCATCTGGATCGTTGTCAGCTATCTAAATGACAGAGATGTTTCACCGTTGTCAGGTTTGTCTGAGATGCGTCGAGGCCGTTAATACAGGCAGGCAAGACCTACCTTCAACTACAACATCTTTGACACCCTTCTTCTTTACTTTGGTCCCAGCGCGACCCTTGACTCGCTCGTTTTCTTCTCGGAGTTTGGGAAGGACAAGGGGACGAACAGCTCGGATGACGCGTGGAAGAGCTGGGTTGTCGCGTTTCAACAGCCATGCCTCAGCATCTGCTGGGCGATCCAAGTAAATTCGTACCTCAAGAACAGAGTGCTTCGTAATGCGCAGGTAGCGTCTAAGTGGCGCCATGTTCCAACGACTTCTTTACTGCCGTGTTTGACGTTTTGATGGCTGTCTGTGTGTGAAGTAAATGAATGGGGGCGGGAGTGGCTGTCATTAGGAAGTTGATGCGTGTTCACGTGCTAGTGTCATTGCCAAGACCATTCTGCGATTGATGAAGCTTGTCACTTTCTCCCGCGGCGTGTTGACAAGATATCCTCGAAACACCACTGTTCCTGCGTCTTGTGAAAAAGATGGCGTTGGAGCTTCATGTATGGGGTCCAGCCTTTGGGCTACCCTCAATTGACCCTGAATGTATAGCTACCGTTACTTACTGCCAGCGGGTCCTTCCAGAAGGGCAATGGAGCCTCGTTGCAAGCTATGACAAGTCAGTCGGCTTGATGGGTATGTTGCAGGGATGGTTGTTCTGGCTATCTTGTAGCTTACACATTGTCAGAGAGCCTACCAATTCTTTTCGATGGTGGAATTGCAACGGCGACAGGGTTTGAGGACATTGTCTCCTATCTGCGCAACCACACTGCAGTCAGTGAAGACCTCGACGCAAATCTGAGCAGTCAGCAACAGAACGACCGAACCGCATACTCTACCTTCCTTCGATCGACAGCCACTCCCCTTATCGACCTCTCACTCTTCGTCTCAGCAGAGAACTACAACACCACTACCTCTTCTGCATACACAGCGATTCTGCCATGGTACGCCAACTATACCGTACCACCCAAACGGCGAGATCTGGCAAGGATACGGACAGCACACATGGGTCTGGATAGCTTGGACGTAGATACAAGAGCCGAGGAAGGCGCAGCCCCCGGCCGAGGCACCGCATCGGCAGAGTTCGAGGCTGCAAAACGAGCTGCAGGGCTGCCGACCGACAGTCAGCCAAGTGTAATGAGCATGGGACGTGGTAAGGGCATTGGGGGCTTCCTGGGTACACAAAAGTATGCTGCGCGGTTCAGGCTCGATGCTGTATCGAACGAGCTGCTAGAGCCATTGTCAGATCTTCTTGGAGAAAATGAGTATCTACTCGGTATAGCGCAGCCTTCCAGTCTCGATTGTCTGGCATTTGGCTACTTAGCACTGATGCTATTTCCGGCTGTACCAGAAGCATGGCTCAAGGAGACAATAACTACGAAGTTTTCAAGGCTCGCTACATACGTTAGCAAGTTGCGCAAAGATATCCTCGCCGACGAAGATGTAAGCGCAGCTCAGGTGTGGGCCATTACCGCTGGTTCAGCGCCTTCAGCAACAGAGAGGCCGCAGGGCGTGCTCCTGCCGTGGACGACCGGATCGCAAAGCTTCACATCACACACATTCACCGGCGTTCGAGAAGTCATTGGGAATATCCCAGTGCTGTCGTCACTCCTGAAACGAGAGGTCGTTTCGCCTGCAGAACCATCACCATCGTCCAGCCGCATCGTTTCCGAACTTCCTTCGCCATTATTCGTCAATACTCTGCTCGGCTTTACCGCTGCAGTTGCTGTAGGATTTGCATCCTTTGCTATCCAGCACCGCCGGTCGCCTCGGGAAGGAGACCTTATATTCTGGGCGATACGCCCAACCTTTGGACTTGGGGAAGCGGGCAACATTCTCAATGTCTTGGGCCAATTGCCCAGGGGAAGGCTCTCTCAGTTCTAACTGGCATTTTATTTTGCATTGCGACGGCGCCAAAAACACTCAGATACCCAGCCTGTACAACACAATGTATGACCTTTGACTGCGTATCTGTCAGGCATCAAAGCAGTCGCTGAAACTCAGTGCCATTGACTAGAAGAGACATGCCGCAACACTCGTAAGCACTGTGTAATGTGAGACGTGAAATTGGTGTGGTGCACTGGTGCTCAGCAAGACGTCACAGGGACCAAACACCAGCCGCAGTTGACAGCTAGTTCCTCAAAGAGTGTCAATACGCAGATACGCGGCCTGCGACTCGAAGACACTGCGGATCAGACCACCACCACGCACGTTGCCATGTAAACAAGTGTAAATAGTCTTCTCAGTGAGCTATAACGCGCCTAGCAATGATCGTAGACTGGGTTGCCTGTGCGACAACATGATGTACCGGCTAGAACCGTCCACGGGTTCTCCACGGCGATCTTGCCAGGATGTGAAAGGCGCCGTGGGCTGGCGGTACGTCATCGACCTGGGCGCTAGCGACCGCAAACACTCAAAAACAGCGATGCCCTCAGATCACTCGCATTCCCCCTGTCACGAGAAATCTCATCACTTAGGCTGTCTTGTAACTCTTTAGATCTTACGGATCTTAAATCGCAAACTTCAACTACCTTGATCTAATCCGCCACATCCGCCCAACATGCATCGCACATACAGTATGCGCCAGTCTCGCGCGCCCACGGTAGGCATCGACACTCTGCGACATGCTTCTGAAGTGTAATCCTGACTCTCGCGCAGGCGTCGCAGATCCAGAACCCCCCTCCTCCCTCGTCCTCGACGAAGAGCGGGCGCTTCTTTGGCAAGGCTAACATTGGTATGTTACATGTCAACACCAAAGGGGCCAAGACGGATACTAATCAATGAATCTCCAGGCCACACTTTCCGCCACAAGTCTGCTGGCGCTTTCGGACCCGACCTTGCGAAGAAGCTCTCACAGTTGGTGAAGATGGAGAAGAACGTCATGCGCAGCATGGAGCTCGTATCCAGGGAGCGTATGGAGGTCGCCGTAAGCTCGTGCCATTTCGGACATATCTCCGGACCGACACTAATTGATGCTGTAGCAACAACTGTCCATCTGGGGAGAGGCATGTGACGACGACGTTTCTGATGTTACAGACAAGCTCGGCGTCCTGATCTACGAGATTGGTGAGCTTGAGGACCAGTATGTCGACCGCTACGACCAGTACCGTGTCACCATCAAGAGTATCCGTAACATCGAGGCTTCTGTCCAGCCCAGCCGTGACCGTAAGTTTGATGATTCTTCTCAAAACTCCACAACTAACAATGTATAGGCAAGCAGAAGATCACCGACCAGATCGCTCAGTTGAAGTACAAGGAGCCCAACTCCCCCAAGATTGTTGTTCTTGAGCAGGAGCTTGTGCGCGCTGAGGCCGAATCCCTCGTTGCTGAGGCCCAGTTGTCCAACATTACCCGTGAGAAGCTCAAGGCTGCTTTCACCTACCAGTTTGATGCCATGCGTGAGCACTGCGAGAAGCTTGCCATCATCGCCGGCTACGGAAAGCACCTTCTCGAGCTCATCGACGACACCCCTGTCACCCCTGGTGAGACTCGCCAAGCATACGACGGATACGAGACCTCGAAGGCGTAAGTTGACATCTTCACCTACGCACGCATATCGTACTAATCATTTCCCAGCATCATCCAGGACTGCGAAGACTCACTCACCAACTGGGTTGAGCAGAACGCCTCTGTCTCCTCCAAGCTCTCCACCCGCTCCCGCACCCTCTCCCAGCGCCGCCGCAACCGCAGCCAGCACACTGGCGAGCCTGTCGACCTGTCTGGTCAGGACCAGCCCCTTGACAGCCGCGAGTCTGGCTTGTGGATCCCTGCTTCTGAACACCGAGGTAACGGCTACGATGACGAGGAGATTGATGAGGCTGGTTCCACCATCGCCAGCGAACACCGTGGTCGCGAGGAGGAGAGGATTGCCACATAAACAGTGTGCTGACGGTCTGCTTAGTAGCTTTCCGATCTCCGTCTTCTAATAGTGCGTCTACGTCTTCACGACTGCAGACGATGTATACCCCTGACGGAGCGGTCGATGTTTCTGCGGATATGCGTTCGGGCCATTGGAGCAATATGGGTTTGGCTATGTGACGTTTGTTGGATACTTAATGATTTTACGAATAGTAACATAGTATCAAATCGACGTAATTGTGTAACCGAACGCTGCAGTCTATATCCTCTCTATGATCAGATATTCGAGATTCGAGTTGCCAACCTATCACAACCTGCTTGGGCATATTTGGATGATCAGCGTTTGTTGGGAACCATGATCTGTAGGTCTACTACTCCATCGGTCTTTCTTGGTTCCTGGATTCCAATAGTCCGATTCGAGCGCTGCTGACGAATAACACTCGCCTACAGTTTTGTAGCAGGCTGGACGGACGCTCCGCATAATGAATGGCATACGTGCTCCGTCAAGCGCGAAAACACAATCGCCTTCATCGAAAAGATCGCGAGCAAAGCCTACACTGTAACAGATCGAGAAGGCCTTCATCTCTTGAACTCTATCAGGTTCTTCTTGACTTTAAGTCGCATCTGACAAGTACCGAGTGAACGTCAGCAGGTCGTGATCGTCTAGGACACCCGTATTACTCGTACCGTCGATGCCCATAGCAGCCAATGCTGCCGTGGATATGTGGTAGTTGTGGTCCTCGGGGCGCTCAAAAACTGGTAAGATACAGGGACAACATCTGTAACTCGGTTTAAAGCCTCGTTGTGTGCGACGGCGATGGGCTTTCGTGACACACGTAATACAATTGCAAGCAGTTTGCGTGAACAGTCAAATCCGCCCTATTATCATCGCTTAGGAATCAACCGTTACCATGAGTGAGAAACAGCATATCCTCTGGCGAACTGTTGCATCAACATCTTGGAAGTGATATGACACTATCAACGAAATGTGCCCGGACCTTCAGCTGTGGTAAGTGTCAATGGGTAGAAAGTGAGCATAATCTTGATGTATTAGTAGCTACCTACGTGGTGTTTATCTACACAGAAGGGAACTGTGAGCGCTAGCCAGAAAAGGGAAGGCGCAGAGCCTCTAGAAGAAGGGACGCAGTGAAGGTGCGTGGCTGACAGTAAGAATCCTCGGAGACAGTAACGCGAGTCGTTGGACGGTTTCTGAAAGACAACCTTTGACCCGGCCTTGTGGTCTTCTTCAATCCTTACTGAGGCTAGTGACGGTGATTCACCAACTGTCACTTTAAACTGCCAAGGGCCGATACAGTCGCCCCGGAAGTACAGGGCTGCTGGTAGGGACAAAGGTGTGTTGCCGTGTGTACATTTTCGGATGAGATATCGATGAGAATTTGCCTAAACTGTAGCTCATCAAGGCATCGTGCAACCGATGTATAACGTAAGACGTTGAGATCCTGTCGTGTTGTGACGATGGCAATGAAAGCGTATTGGTACACCGCTTCAAACCTGAGCGAATAATCAACGTCTTCGAGATTAATATGCAGCATTTGACAAAGGACAGGATCAGAGAATTCTCCCGGAAGTAGATCGATGAGTCGTATCTCCTGACCAAGTGTATAGTTGAGTTTGTGATATTGATACCCCGAGTCTGACGAGGCGCACTACTGAGTTGGTGTTGCGGGTTCGAAGACAGCCTCGCCGCATGCAAGGCAACAACGAACTCCGTCGAACTTGCGTATATCTGGGTGTCGACAAGGCATATCGAAGCTGTCTCAAATGTTCTGGATCTTGCGGAGAGATCGCGAAGTTGAACTTGGTGGCGACAGTGTAACCCTAAGGGCAGCTGCGGCCACGCTGTGTTCAAAGACAGCCCACAGATAATAAGAGCTCATGATCCTGTACTCTCATTGACTAGTCTCGTGCAAGATGAACAGTGTTGACACCCCATCAACAGCAAATATCCCAACACTTTCATAGAACCTTCTCCGTACGTGGCCCCTGTAGGTACATTCATCGTAGCCGCTCTCTGTATGGCCCACGCTATAGTGTGTCTCGAAAAGATGGTTATGCTTGGGAAAATGACTGAAGCTATCCACAAACTCCAGGAGATCTGGTCATTTGATCTTCAGTCTAATTCCCTCCGGAAGGCAAAGGTCATAACAAAACCCTTTTGGGCCAAAAGGCCCAATATACTCAAACTCAGAGTCTGAGCTGAAGTACTTCCAGACCCATGGCACTCTCATGTTTGAGAACTTGGCGACATAAGAGTCGATATCTGACGCAAAACATTCATGATCTCTGCGTCGTACTATAGAGTGAATGAAATGAGATCGGACGCAAAACCTCGGCATGATGTTCGCTGTCCCGTTCAGGGTGTAGGACGGAGCTGTACAAGTGGCGACAGAATCGTAACGCATATTCCAAGTAGCCTCATCTTCATGGTTCATATCGTGAAGGAGTTTCACCTTAATGCGCGAGCGCCATAGTCCAAGCCCTTTGTCGAGACTGAGGGCGTCCGTAGCTTTGGGGGTCATATTTCGACACGAAACTGTGAAAGTCGTATATGTTTAGGATAGTAGCTGGCCCTACCCGATCATCGATAGACTCTATAGCTTGGTAAGATGCAAGGAAGTTAAAGATTTCTAGGTTTCCGCGACTTGCTACTACAGCAATGATAGCATTGCAGTATACGGTTGCGGTATTGAGAGAGTAGTTTACTGGTATGAAAGATCGAGAGTAGGGCTCTATGAGGTTGAGGACTGCAAAGACCTTGTCCTTAGGATCTCTTGACTTGCACGTCATGCTGGCTTGCAAGCATGTCATGATATCGGCAGTGCGCGCTAACCTGAGGCTCCACATCAAGACAGAGGGAACTTTACGACCTTGCCGCATTCTTTCCAATACAGGGAAGAAAAGCTCAGCTTCATGTGCATGAACGTGCAAATGCAATCTCTTGGCAGTGCGACGTCCTGGATTACCCAGACCTGTTCGAAGTAGCGCAACTCTAAGAGTGTTTCGAGCGTGCTATTGAATTTGTGTTTGTGAAATGAGTAGAGGTCTTCGTTAGGCCATTGGAGCCAGGAGAACAGGGGCAGAAGACGTTCGTGCAAATACTGGGTTTCGCATACGGAATGGAGATGACGACGCTTTGGGGAGCTGAGAATATCTGATCTATTAAACCAACTTGACGATTCCTCTCGGTAACATCTGTCTGATTGATACAGATCGCGTCAATCCAGAGCCGTCGCTCCCTGCTAGGATGCCTCAGCTGAAGAAGTGCAGCCTCGCAATTTATTGTGACATGCATAATTGCACCATTGGTGAACTGAATGGTTCGTGACTTGCTGTCGTCTCCATCTTCGCCAGCCCAGGTGTACGAGACTGCTTCAAAGACTGGTTTGTCATCCAGATAGACATGTTTTATCTCACATTGTAGCGGTTCAAGGTCTCTGCCAGGCAGCAGAACTACGAGACAAATTTCTTTTCCAAGACCAAGATGAAGACGGGTGTGTTGATATTCGACAGGGATAACTGTTGGCTTCAGTCGGATCGCTGTCGGTGCAATCTGTTGTTCTTCAAATACTGCTTCACCGCAGGCTAGACAGCATCGTACGCCGTCGAATTTGCGCATATCCTGGTGTCGATAGGGCGTGATGTTGTGTTCAGAGGAAACAAACCAGTGTCATGAGAGTAATATGTATGGGAACACGCAAGAGCTGTGGTGTGATGGCCGGTAAGCGTGACGTGGGACGGCTGTGCGTGGGTTGAGGGGCCATGGTGGGACGTTCAGTGGCAGACAAAATAAACAGATCCTTGTCTTGTTGACGCTTCGGGTATCTGGACAGATGTACTGTTGATGATAAGTTGTCGTGGATGGAAAAGGATTGCAAGAAGAGGCCGATGTTGCTGGCGCTAAAATTTTAGCGTCATTTTCTACCAAAGTCGATCTGCTCCTTCTCCGACTGCCACCACTATCACACTACTGTGCGCATCTTGGAAGTCGTCAAAACTTGAAGTGTATCACACAGTATTGCCAATAGGTCGGATGTGCAGATGCGGGAGCCCCGTATCCAAACTTTGATAAGGAAACGGAACCAAGCTTTCACGTCAACATGTCCAATCAAGACGGTCTAGAATGGGTAGAAGGCAAGTTCGGTCTCGAGCCACACTGGATCAGAGAGCCTGACACCAACATTGTCTCTCAAATCGCACGCAAGAATCTGAATCTCAGCAGTGACGTCCCAGTCGATGTCACTTTCCACTCCAAAGGCGCCTTCACCAAGCTCTACAAAATCTCGACCCCGGATAAACCATACCTTCTACGCGTCTCCCTCCCCGTAGACCCACACCACAGGACAGAAAGCGCCGTGTCCACAATCGCCTTCGTGCGGCAAATCACATCCATCCCAGTGCCCCACATCATCGCCTACTCCTCCGACAACTTAAACGAACTAGGCTTCGAATGGGTCCTCATAGACAACATACCCGGCACTACTCTGCACAAAGTATGGAGAGGAATGTCCTGGGACGCCAAAGAAGCGATCGTCAAGCAGCTAGTCGAGCACCAGGCGCAACTCTTCGAACATCGGTTCCAGAAAATCGGGAATATTTTCCGCCAGGACGATGGGTTCGTGGTGGACCGTATGGTTACCACGATATTCTTCCAAGGCGATCACCTCACGCACAACGCCGTTCGCGGACCGTTTACGTCGAGCTACGAGTGGCTGAAGGCACGGTTACAGCTCGTTCTTACTGATCAGCAGCGCATCCTAAGTACGTCGTGCGATGAAGACGAGATTGAGGATGCAGAGTTTGCGCATGGGTTGGCGAAGAAGTTGGTTGAGATACTGCCGACCGTGTCCCTGCCTAACGTTAGCGCCAGTGAACCGACTGTTCTCTTCCATGATAATCTGTTGATGCATAACATCATGGTCGATGACGAGGGGAAGCTACTAGCGATCATGGACTGGGAGTGTATCTCAGCCGTGCCACTATGGCGAGCTTGCCAGTTGCCTCAGCTGTTTGATGAATGGATCCGGAGAGAGAAGCCCGAGAAAAACAACTATGCACCAGACTCCGATGAAGAAGACGAGGATGACGATGGACTCGACAACGAGGGTATCAGTGATCTGTACTGGGAACATCTGCTGGAGTACGAGATGTGGCAGTTGCGTAAGCTCTTCGTGGAGGAGATGGAGAAGTCAAGTCCAGCTTGGATCGCAGTGACACAGCAGGGCATACTGAAAGTCGACTTCGAGAGAGCGGTGCAGGACTGTGACAACGGGTGGAGGAACAGGGTTGTCAAACGATGGGTAGACTCATTGGCAGAGGGCGAGCCTAAGAGCCTAACACATATGCTATACTCCTACTCTGAGAGTAATTAAGCAAGCCAGACGAGCATGGACTTGGAGGAGGCTTGATTGGGCTCTTGAAGTCATTGCCTGCGTCCAGACTTCTGGCAGCGCAGGAGGCATGTAAATACGAGCACTACCAGATATCAATGATCTCCATCTACATGGGTCATGGCGCTACATCAAACCAACAGTGCTGGCAAAGGAACGGTCGGCCGGCTCTGTGCAGATAACAATCACCAACCAATTCATAATGCCCCCTCCCCTCTTGCAGTATGAAAGGAACGTCTGCCCCATACAACGCCCACACAGAGTCTCCTAAGTCAGCCTCCCCACGAGTGAAATCAACGGAATATTCTGTTGCAAATGCTGTCTTGCCAGCCCCGAAAGCCTCGATATTCACCATCAGATCCTTGCGTTCTTGCTTTCATGATGCCTTGAAATCAGTATTGGAAAAATCGGGAGTATTATACGTATTAGTACAGATCTGGCAGTAGGTGACTCCAAAAGCTGACCAGGTTGCTTGCGAAATAGTGATTATGCTGTGTTTTGCTATTGGACCTATGTGTCGAACAATGCTGTCGAGGCGATGAGCGCATAACTTGAGACATTGTAATTTTGGTGGCGACACAGTGGGCCCGCGGCTGGCGAGCGCTGAAGAGCGACTGGCAGGCCAGGCGTCGCGTTCCAAAATCTTGTAGGTGAATGCTGCGCTTTGTTGATGTACGATCTGCTGTGCGAGATGCTCGTCGTCTTCGGCCGAGAGAGACTATTCCGACTCGTGTATCGATTGCAGAAGCTGCCGTTGAAAGATTTGTATCTTTGCTGTAGATGTTCGAATCAGAGGCGAAGTTGGTGACGATCTGCTCGATCAGGAGCCTTTGAGGTAGCTCATGACGAAGCCATGCGCTGGGGTTCGTCTGGAGCATATACCATGATGATGCAAAGACCTGTTTCTCGACCGATGAGAATTGGGCGGGCAGCGGCGCATAGATATCCTTGAAGTCCCACTGAGGGATCCAAGTAGGTGACCGTTTAATTTCTTGTCAATCGCGATCGGAGACATGCTGGCAGTGCTGCAACATGTCGAAGCGCCCCAATTCTTCCGTGCAGTGAAGTGCCAACTTTTTGAACACTTCCGAGTGTCTAAGTGAATACTCCACAGAAAAGTGAGCAGAGAATCTCAGATTCGTCAAGCCCAGCAAAGCATAGACCCTATCACGAGAATCTCTAGTGGAGCAGTTTCGACTCTTGCACAACCTAGCTATAATATCATCTTCTTCCTCGAGGCGACTTGAAGGGGCCCAGCGAAGGACACTAGGGGGCTTAATGCCGACCGAAGAACAGATGTCGAGCGTCCTTGAAATTGTAGCCCCTGCCCAGCGAACTTCGTGCTCGCCAATGATGAGACTGACCAGCTGAGCAAGCCTGATTTCTTGCATGATCCACACTCGATCGAAATATGGTAATCCCAAAAAAGACCACAGGTTTTCTTTCCTACTAGGCTCGATGTGTATAACTTGTGTCTTATCTTGAAGGATATTGATAACTCCTCGAAGTGTGTTGGTCACCCGGTCGGGTTCGACTCAAGGTAGGCGAGCACTTGCGCGGCGTTCGTGTAGATTCTTGACATCAGCCTGACTTTGGGGTTCTTCTCCGAGGTGTCGTTTTGATTGATACAGATGGCATCAATTCACAACCGTCTATTGCGACCTTGAAGTCAGAGGCGCCGAAGTGCTGCTTACCAGACTGAATGTGAAGGCATTTGAAGGAGTGATCGATTCTCTTCAATCTAAAGCTGATTGTAAGCAAAAGCACATAGTGAACAGTTCTAGCCTAGATCGCCTCTATCTAGTGGGGACTAAGCCGCGTGGGGTAGACGCAAGTTACATCCGAGCTTCGTTGTATGACAGGCACCTCGATGAAGGGCTCACAAGGCCGTTGACGCAGAACAAGCGCAACATCCATTTGCGAAATTACAACGCGCTGTGTTGACCATTGATGGCTCCTTCAGCTTCGTGATAGAGGTGGAAATAGTGGCCGGAGATAAGCTCCATCTTCGCGGCGGCTGGAGCTACCGAATAGCCTATCGATTAAGCTATCAAAGCTCTCGTGTCCTTTCGATGGCGTCTTCGAAACGTTCCTCATGCCATCTTGACTTTCTGGATACGAAAGACCTAAAATGAGTTCCTCGCATGCACCTACGAGCCCGCCGAGCGAAGGAGACGACGCAAGAACGGTGACTTACGATCCGAACGACCCATTTTGGCGAGAGACCGAGACCGAGGAAGACGATGATGACGACATGGAGTACATGCCCGCCTCCCAAGGCAGCGACGAAGATGGAGACGACGATGTAGAAATTAGCTTCCATGGTACATACTAGCACCTTTATAAAGCAGCAACAGACTGTGTAGACTAACAATGCATAGATGCCGCGGACCATCTAAGCAATCTAAGCGGGGTTGAACTGGTCTTCGAATCCACCGACGGGAACGATGACGACGATAACGACGAGGAAGAAGAAGACGAAGAGGGAGAGGGGGCAGAGGCTCGGCGACCAGTATACATCACCCGCGACCAGATCATGCAGCTGCTCGGCCACGCAGGACTTGGCCGGATATTTGCCTCTGACTTTACAACACGCGCAGCAGCACGGCGGGTGAGAGTGGATGACGACGACGAAGAAGAAGAAGATAGCGATCCAGGTACAGGCTACGATGCAGTGGGTCCCAGGAGTAGCAGGCGAGCCCGGCGTGCACGAGGCGAGGCGCTCTATGAGAAGGTGCCAAGCGAACGGGGTCAGGAGTTGATGAATGGCGGTATCTTTGGATCAAATATACGATCAGAGGACACAGTCAAGAGAAAGAAGAGGTTAGCATACAACATCATGCGGAGAGAGCTGGGCTTGGGGAGTGAGGGTCGCCAGAAGAACGCCACCCGGTTAATGAAGCAGGACATGATCCCAGAGTCTGTCGCCGACGCCATCATCCACTACAACGCACGATGTTATTCTGGACAGTTCTCAGATGATGGTAACTTCTTTTTCTCTTGCGCGCAGGACTTCCGAGTTAGGATGTACGACACATCGAACCCATACGACTGGAAGTACTATAAGGTGGGTGGCAAACCTGAAAAAGCAGGCAAGCTGATGCTGACATACTATAGTCTGTTGTCTACCCCTACGGACAGTGGACAATTACAGACGCGTCACTTAGCCCTGACAACCGTTTCCTTGCATACAGCTCCATCCGTAGCATAGTATGTCTAGCACCAACCGATCCAGAGAACGACTCCGAGCCAAACCTTCTCGATTTCGCCAATCTCGGTGGCAATAACCCTCGCGGCTTTCACACATACTTTGGCATCTGGTCTATCCGCTTTTCCGGCGACGGTCGCGAAATTGTAGCCGGCACAGGTGACAACAGCGTCTACGTCTACGACATCGAGCGCCGGCAATCCGTCCTGCGCATCCCCGGTCACCAAGAGGATGTAAACGCCGTCTGCTTCGGCGACTCGCAATCCCCACACATCCTTTACTCGGGCTCAGACGACACGACCCTCAAAGTCTGGGACCGGCGCTCTATGGGCGACGGCCGCGAAGCCGGTGTCTTCCTGGGCCACACCGAAGGCCTGACGTACGTCGATAGCAAAGGCGACGGGCGCTACGTACTGAGCAACGGCAAAGACCAGACCGCCAAGCTCTGGGATCTGCGCAAAATGATGAGCAAAGAGAAGGCGGATAGAATCGATCCCAACCACTACACAACCCGCTTCGAATACCGTTCCAACGCCTACGACCCCGCTGACTTCCGCCCTCATCCACACGACTGCTCGCTCGTCACTTTCCGCGGGCACAAAGTTCTCAAGACGCTGATCCGCTGCCACTTCAGTCCGCCGGGGAGCACGGACAGCAGGTATGTGTACAGCGGGAGTTACGACGGGAGCGTGTATATCTGGAACCTGGACGCGACGTTAGCGGGGAAGGTGAATGTGCTCAAGGCAACGAAGAATAGTAGGCCAAGGGATCCGGAGTTGTTAGCGGAGACGTATGATTATTGGGGTAGGAATGGGGGAAATTGGATGACGTGTGTAAGGGATGCGAGTTGGCATCCTAATGCGCCATTGATTGCTGGTTTGTCTCACTATCTTCATGTTTTACTGACAGGAGTGAGTGCTAACGAGTCACAGCAACATCGTGGAATGGATGGGGTACGAGCCAGGGCACGTGTACAGTGCATAGCTGGAACGATGGGCTAGAAGAAGATGAAGCAGAGCCGCAGATTGGGAGAAGAGTCAATGCGCAGTTGCAGCATGACGAGAGGCTGTACAGGAGTGTAGAGGGGAGGTCGAGAAGACAACCTGCGTGGTACGATGAGTGGGAGGATGATGATTGACATGATCGTTCACGGCCTTTGTTCGACACGTAAATTTGCATTTGGCGGAGTACTGGTTATATAGGTACGGCTCAACCACACAGCGCACATTTTGGTGCGAATCGAAGATTACCGTTTTGGATCTCTGCTCGAGGATTGCCTTTAATGCGTCACTTCCCTACCATCCTATCGTTTGAATATCATGGAGTGAGGAATACTGCCTTAGGGTCCAGATAGTTTTCTTGTAGAGCTGGAGGTGTTGACGATAGTTGCGGAGTCCGTATTGATACTTGTGATTTCTATGTTTGCTGTCTCGTGCTCTTCAACTCGATGTAGATTGAAATGCAGGGTGCGTGGCGGGGCCATTACATGGTATTAGATAGAGAAAAATGGTAGTGGTGTTGATATTGGTCCCGCTTCGCTGCGCTTTGTCTAACGCGGCACGGCTGAGTTTGTTAGCACTGTGGTTTTCATGTGGTAGGTGTCGATGTAGATTGAAGCCCCTGTGTCCGCCTGCAGAGGTCGAACACGCTGGTCATAGGGCTCAAAAGAGGACTGTATAGCGCAACGTATATGCGCAGGTATCGAATTGGTATATCAAACTCCCGCTGACCCAGTGTCCGTAGTGTACAGCTTTTAGCCCGCCACAGCGGTGCATGCTCTATACGCTCGTACAGTCTCTATCGAGCGCTCTCCTCGCCCAATCAACCTCAGTCGCCTCCAGTAGTCGCCGTTCAACATCGTCGCAGATAAAGTGGTGTAATAGATGGAATGCCCCTAACGTGGGGTATGCAAGTACGAAATCGAAATAGGTGCGATTGAGCGTTTACGAGCCACCGACGAGAATGTTGTTGACAGGGATGTGGACGAGCTTGACGATGTACCCAATGACGCCTGTCATATTGTCAGTAATGGAAGGTCCTCTTCGTCTTCTTGCGGTTGACTAACCCATGATCAGGAAACCGATGCCGACGGCTTGCGAGATGCGGATGAACTCCCTCTTGTCAGGCTCTGAATGAAGTTAGCGTTGGTGATTGGTGAAAGGGGCGAGGTATGTCGCACTGGTGCAGCGGTTCATGAACAGAGTACCCTCCTTGAGGAACTCAGCGGGCATACTGCGCACATATTAGCTCCCAGTCTCCGTGATAAGTCCTGTGCGGGCGCGTACTCGGCAAATTCCTTGACGTTCTCCATAGTGACTGATGTGTGGTTGAGTTAAGGGAGTGAATTGGAGAAGTGGGTGAAGGTCAATGGTAGTCGTGTGCAAAGGGTCGCGAGCTCGAAAGTTGGAGCACGGAGGCCAGGTGTCTTGCGGAGGTGCGCTAGTGTCCGCCAAGCCGAGGCTAGAACCGATCCCCAACCTTGGAAGCTTCGACGCTCCCTGCACCCTTCACTCACGCGCCGACCGCTTCCCTCGAACAACAAACATCGCCCGTCGAGGTCTGTTGCGACTCAGTCACTCGTACTAACCGCAGTTTCACCAACGCAAAAATTCGCATACGTCATCGAGCGCAGCATTGAGCGAACGCCTTGAGCCAGCTGAATAGCGCGTTTAGCTGACCCTGAGCTTCAACACGCTCTCTCATTCTATCTCATTGCTGGTGGCGCGCATTTTTGCGATTCGCTGGAGGACCTGTAGCGCAGCAAACAACTGGATTTGGCGAGCGAGACACGAGCAAGAGCAAGCGCAGGAGTCAGGCTGGACTGCATCACATCATCTTTCACACCATTCTTGTATCTTTCAAACTCCGTATCTGCCAGAGGCGATCGGACAGTCACATCTTGCATTTGAGCAATCTTTCGGCTCTTGTCATCCGCCTGCACGGTGGTACTGTACGTATTCCTCGTTCTGCGCTTCTCTGTCTTTCCTCACGTCGCAACACTCTGGGCTGCGATTGCAATGCATTTCCTTCCTTCTGCCGCCTTGGCTTATAGCTCGCTGATTCGAAGATCGCATACAGAACTGCATGTACTTTGGCCATTGACATTGGCAATTCCAGTACCTACAAGCCAATCAAAGAAACAGTCCTGGGAAACACCCTTTTCACTCACTGCAGATCTCACTTGACCCACCACAGCAAACATGGCTGACGACGACAACTTCGATATCGATATCTACGGCGATGACTCATACCAGGACTCGAGCGCACAAGACGCAGCGGTCCCCGACGCCAGCGCAGCAAACCCAAACACGAACAGCGACGAGAACGCAGCAGCACCAGAGCCCAAAGCGGAGGGCAACAACGCATCCAACAAACAGGAAAGCTCAGCTACCGCAACCAGCGGCGGCGCACAGCAAGACAACACCGTGCAGCAGATTTCGAGTACTGGTGGCTCCGGGCACGATGTTCACAGACAAGCACCGCAGCAACAGGGCACGAAGCGAAAGCAAGGAGAAGACGATGACCGCCCAACCGATCCAGGCGCGACGGCAGCATTGATGATTAACGATCTGAACTGGTGGATCAGCGAAGAGGACATTCGTGGATGGGCAAATCAGAGCGGTTGTGAGGATGAGCTCAACGAGGTCACGTTCAACGAACACAAAGTCAATGGCAAGAGTAAAGGGTAGGCACGGTCAAGTACACAGTTTTGTAGCCATCAACTGACTTTGCTTCAGCCAAGTATACGTACAGCTCCAGTCACCGCAAGCTGCGACTGCTCTGAAGCACCAAGTCGATCAGCTCTTCAAAGACCAAGCGCACACCAAGAAGCCTACGGCGATATTCAACCCTCCACATCATAACCCCTTCAAAACACTACCCAAAGACGTACCTGCGCGCGATAAGAACCGCAATGACCCGCAATCTGGAGGCTTCAACAACCGGGGCGGCGGTAACTTCAATCGCTTTAATAGCAGAGGCAATTTCAACAACCGAGGCAACTTCAACAACAGGGGTGGCATGGGCTATCAGAACCCTGGTGGTAACATGGGTGGTCAAATGGGAGGGTACGGCGGCCAAGGTGGCATGCAAAACTTTGGTGGCAGCCCTATGATGGGCGGAGGTAACAACTTCGGAGGCGGCTTCAATCGCGGCGGCAACATGATGGGTGGTGGCATGCGCGGAGGCATGAATAATCGCGGTGGCCGTGGTGGAATGGGCATGAACAACATGGGCGCTGGCATGCAGATGCCGATGGGCGGGAACATGATGATGGGAGGGGGAATGATGGGCGGTGGCATGAACATGCCCATGATGAACGGGATGGGTACGTTTACACGAGCTATCTCTGTGTGGAAGTCATCTTCACAACACCTTTTGCTAACGAATATCACAGGAGCAGGATTCGGCGGCCAACCGCAATTCAACCCTGGGTTCTTCCCCAACCAACAGCAACAACAAGGCGGCAACGAACATTTCAATCCTCACGGGGCTAAGCGACCACGACCGGAGTAGAATCCATTGATGTCGCCCTACCACCCGTTGGTCAAGCCCTCCGACCGTTCATCCCTGCTATTTGTCCAATGGCCATCTGGCCCATTATACCTCACCTTCAACCCATCTGGTCCAATGTTCATTAACACCGACCCGTTCTTTACTCCTAGGACAGCGCCTTTCCCAGTGGTCAACAAGAGCAAAAAGCGGAGGGCTCACTCCAGACTTTCATTGTACACATGCCTACGAAAGCCGTGAGAGGGCCTCAACGTCAACGTTTGAAAGTTCGAGTCGTAAACTCTCAACCAGCGACGCCTGGCGATACGGTGTATCTGGTTTTCATCATTCTCTTTGTCAATGGCGTTCGGCGAGCCTGGTCAGCATTGTTAAAAATCGACTCTTTTTTTCTGCATCTTCTTATTGCTTTCGAACTCTGTATAACATCAAAATTTTGTCAAGGTTCTAGGTTGCAGTTGTGTCGTCGACATTCACCCCTGCAAATCACCCCAGTATATACTCGTAATCATTGTTAGCCATGACAGGTCTCCGGGGCGCTTTTCTACTCATTTGCAGACAGTCTTCCGTGTTCGCACAACATTTCTTCTTTACAGTTCATACATCCTTCGGGCAGGTATAGGCCCACTAGCCAAGAGGGACACGGAGGCAGCAGAACCTTGCGCCATAGCCACTGCTTTTTCACATGACAAAGTCTTCTAGACGCAGCCCTACTTACGGTCAGTTGAGGTACTAAGGCTGCAAGGCAAAGGAGAGCGACAATGGTGACACAGCCTACACTTGTGTACTTGGTGGAAAAACATAAGGTTGCCCCTGGATAATATGGTTAAAGGCCCGCCGGGAGTGCCGGACCTGCATATGAAGTATAACCGGGGTACTATGGCGATCAGACGACCACCAATATACACGACAGTCCTCCAATCGACACCGTCCAACCTCGGAACATCGCCTCAAACACACAGCAACCATGCAACTGGGTACCCTGCACCCCAGATTCTTCAGCCTTGCGCAATATCGAAACCAGCGCAAAAGCCGCAGCGCGTGGCGTTAGTGTAATGGGGAACACCAGTTCATCTATTTGGCACTATGAAGGGGTGTGCAGTGTATGGGTCTGGGCAGCGTGTTCCTGAATCGATATTTGGCCGAGATGAGAGAGGTGTGGAGCCGAAACGGCAATACGACATGTACAATCTTTGAGTTGTAAAAAGTATATATGCTCTCCAAGCCAGCCGAGCTTGGTTCCTCGCGCTAGAGATACATGATCATAGGCACTATGGCTCGCTACACATCTGGCTTGGTGCTCGCGGGAGCTTTGCTTCAAGGTGGACTTGTTAGTGCGCAGGGTAGGTCAATGAACTGGGTTGTGTGCAGTAGGTAGCTAACAGAGATGTAGCATTGCCATCTGGAAACGTTACTGCCGTAACATGTCCTTCAACCGCAAAGTTCAACACCATATCGGCGAGCGCCCATTTCGCGGGCATGAATCCAGGGTGGAACTTGGGTAACACCCTCGATGCTGTTGAGACCGTATGATCTGCTCTCAGGCGTACTCCAGTCAATGACTTACACGAGTATAGGAAGGCTCATGGAACAACCCGCCAGTTGTGCCCTCGACATTCGATGATATCAAGAATGCAGGCTTCAAGGGCGTTCGTCTTCCGGTAACCTACGCCTACCACTACAAGACACAGGCGCCAGACTGGACATTGGACCCAGTTTGGTTACAGAGAGTGTCCGACGTCTTGGATCAAATCACTTCAAGAGGTCTGTATGTGATTACCAACGTTCACCATGACAGTTGGACTTGGGCGGATTACACGCAAGCGAACGCTAATGTGACTGCTATTGAGGAGAGACTGTACAAGACATGGGTACAGATCGGGCAGAAGCTGGCCTGCAAGGGAGAGAAAGTGGTAAGTCCACTCAAATTTTTTTACCTTGAGCTAAAGGGTTGCTGACAGTTTCAAGGCATTCGAGACGATCAACGAAATCCCTGGAACCACCGAAGCGCACGGAAAGGAAGTCAACAGGCTGAACAACATTATGCTCCAAGCTATCAACCAAGCTGGTGGCTTCAACCCGAAACGAGTGGTCAACCTGGTGGGCAGCCGTGAGGATGGTGAGCAGACGAGTCTGTGGTTCGAGCCACCGGATGCGAAGTACAAGAACCCATGGGGCATTCAATACCACTACTACTCACCCTACGACTTCATCTTCGCCGCCTGGGGCAAAACGACTTGGGGCTCTGATGCAGACAAGGCAACACTCGAGGCGGACATTGCCCGCGTCCGCGGCAACTTCAGCGGCATCCCTCTGATCATCGGCGAATGGGCTGCTTCACCTGTCGCAACCGAGACCGCAGCGCGCTGGCGGTACTTCGACTTCTTTGTCCGCACAGCCGCGAAATACAACACCTCAACCGTACTGTGGGACAACGGCGCCGACTTCTTGAACCGCGCAACGCACCAATGGCGCGACACCGTCGCTCTCGACATCTACATCAACGCGCAGAAAGGCATTGCGAACGCGCTTCCAGACAGCACAACCGACGGCTCGGCAACAAGCCAGAAGAGCTCAGCCTATCTCTACCACAAGAAAAACACCACCGTGTCCGACCAAACCCTGCCTTTCCTTTTCAACGGCAATCAGTTGCAGAAAATCTCCGTCGCAGCCACCAAGAAGATCCTGACCAAGGGCCAGCACTACACCGTCGAGGGCGAAAGTATCACGTTTAAGAGCACTTTCCTCAGCACGATACTGACCCCAACGAGCCCCACGGGCAGCCTGGCGAATTTGACGCTGGAATTCAACCGCGGCGCTAAACTCAACGTCGACGTGCTGCAATACTCGACTCCCGTGCTGGGCCGCACGTCATCTGCTCTCCCAGCTACAAGCGTCGACTTGCTCATCCCGATTACCTGGGCGGGACAGAATAGGCCCGCGACTGTCAAGGCGGTAAGGGCTGATGGTACCTATCTGTTTGATAGCTGGACAACAGTATTAGGCCCATTGCAGCAGGGGCGTATGACATACGGCACGTGGGATTGGGATGGCAGCAACGTCATCCTGAAGGCGTCGGTGCTGGATGCTGTGCGCGCTGCGGGGCAGACGACGAAGTTTACGATTGAGTTTTATCCTAGGGAGCCGGGGAATGTGGCAGAGTATACTATTACGGTTTGAGGAGGGAGACGAAGTATATTTGGGTGGTTGTGGAGGATGTTTGTACATACAGTTTCCTTCGTGAATGAAAGTTTTGTGTCGCACCCGGAGAATGATGAGTACTAGTAGGTTCGGGTGCAAGGTACTAGTAGGTTCGGGCGCAAGGTAGGAGTTGTCTTGGTATTGTGGATGTAACCATCGGATCAGTGGCGCGATACTGAAGAAGTCAGTAGCTTCCGTACCTGGCAGCGTTCTTGCAATGTTGACGGGGGTTGCAGTATCCGTTTCCTTCTGGGTTAGCCAGTTTAATTGAAACCAGCGCATCGACTTGACGATTGTTTTAGTGCTCATGAGCAATAGAGATAAGGGTCACACTATAGGCTTGATGCGCGTCCTTGCAACAATGCCCTCGATGCTCGTTGACGCGGCCACGCTGCAAGCCTCTAACCAGCAGTGATACGGTACAGCAACTGGCGACTCCTGCCCTTCATTTCTACAGAATTATCCTTCGATGCGAATACACACGATATAGAGCCTCGAGTTGGTGGCTAGGCAATTCGCGGTTCCGTGATCTTCTAATGTTGGTAGAGCGTTGTGCTCGAAAGGCGCTACACTGAGATGATGCCCCAGAAGTATGCAAGCAAGCTTTGGGGATTCTCGTAGACTGGGACAGCAGGTATACACCCATGAAGTCTTGCGTTGAGACTGTCGTGGGGAGTGGAGCATGTTGACGTCCCTGAGTCGAGACAATTTGGTAGCCAGTGCGCTAAGCCCAACGCAGAGCTAGTGCCAACTCGCTAACTCGCACACTCTTCGAAATATGTGCCGGCCGACCTTTTGCGACAACTCCAACCTCTACTAACGTAACAGCGTCACGAGGTATGCTGCCACCCATCCTGCAAACACTGCGCCCACGTACTGACAATTGCTGCAATAGCCCCCATCCAAAATGAGTACGCCGCACACCTGCCTCGACGGCACCGCCGAGACCGAACATCGAGACTGACAGCCACGCAGCAAAGGGTACCTCCAGTTTCGGAAAGCGTCACAACAAGACGCACACGCTGTGCAGGCGTTGCGGTATGTCTTACCCGTAGTACCTTGACTGAGATACAGTGGAAGGGTTCTGCAAACGAGCAAATGATGGACAGAGAACTCGGCTAATGGGACACAGGTCGTCGCTCCCTCCACATCCAGAAGCACACCTGCTCTTCTTGCGGCTACCCTGCTGCCAAGACCAGGAAGTGTACGTGATCCCCGCGCTGTTCGCACAGCACCCGAAATTTCAAAGACTGGCAACTGACGCAGCGCAGTCAACTGGGGCGAGAAGGCTAAGCGCAGGAAGACCACCGGTTCCGGCCGCATGCGTTACCTCAAGACCGTCAACCGCAAGTTCTCCAACGGTTTCCGCACTGGCGCCGCCCCCGGCTCCAAGGGCCCTTCCACCTCGTAAATTGCTCGTAGATCGACGGGGTGAATAAGGTGTTGGCGGCGTGATGAAGTCCACCAGGGCAGGCGCACGATAAAGTAGGGGTTCAGCAAAATGGTATTGCACGGCATGGGGCGTTCTGTCCTCCCTCCCGGCTGCCTGATACCCAAATGAAATGAATGAGGGTTATACCAGGCATGAACGGAAAATTTCATCATGTTCAGTCACGAATGAAAGCATCAATCAAGCAACCGCTGTGCCACGGTTCCTTTAAGAAATTGTTCACCATGCCGAGAATGATGGAAGGCCATGTTGATGTGCGGCGTCTACATACTTACATCCTGACAACAGCTCCACCAGATGCCTTGCGAGGCTTCGACATCATACACGAAATGCGATCGAACAACAGCACCACACCGGACGCGCGAAGCAGCACCATAACTTCGATCGACAGCCAAACTCGGGCTCCACGTTACGCGACCTCACATCGTCAGTCCAACATAAGGTTTACAGATGCACCTTCGAGGAAAAGCATACGTAGAGGAACACAGTACAATCTAGCCAATGTCAATCTAGCCAATGTCAATCTAGCTTTACGGGACTTCAATACCTCCTTCCACTACACATCTACAACAACCAACCCGGATCCGTCTGTCTCTCACACATGTCTCCTCCTCGCCCACTTGGTCAAAAACTCCCTCCCCTCCACCCTCCACGTATCCTCCTCCACAAAACTCCCATTCTGCCCTCTCCCACTCGCCTGAATAACCAAATTACTCCCCTTCACACTCTCACTATACCTCGGCCACCTCGGCAACCCCTCCCCATTTGGATCCCCACCCGCAATGAATTTGACCCACTGTGCACTCATCACGTCGCTCAGGGCGTTGTACTCGGGCCACGGGCCGTAGAAGCTCGGGTTCGCGAAAACGAACTGCGTCTCGCTGAAGTGCTGCACGCCCTTGTACGCTGGTGCGAGGCCGCCTTCAGAGGAATTGGTTGTGGATGCTTGCCAGGGGCGCGTGTTGAAGCGGTAGATGTATGTCGGAGCGTACTTCGCATACTGTCTTGCGTCGTCGAGACGGGGCGCGTGATAGAATGCGTCACCCATGATTGCTGCTATGCGTTTGTACTGCATGCCCTGCTCTGCGAATCTCTCGTCTCTGGTGTTGAGCGGTATGCCCTGTGCCGGGTCGTCGGGGTATAGTTCAAGAAGCTTGGTGACGACGGCATCGGGAAAGCCGAAGCCCGTGCTGCCTTTTACAAAGTCATAGAGTTGTTGTGTGGTGTTTATCACGCCACCGGCGGGCGCGTTGTCTGTCCCTTCGTCCGAGTTGGAACCGTAAAGATGTGGGATGTGCGCGAAGCGGCCGGAGTGCAAGAGCTCGGTGGGGAAGTTGGGGATGATGTCGCCGTCGACGGTCGGGTACCAGCCTGGTCCTTGGATAGGTTTTGCCAGCAAGGGCAGTAGGGTTTGGTAAGGGACTGTGCGGAGGCAGGCGAGCGTGTCAGGCAGATTTGAGCAATTCGTCTTGTCGACGATGTTGTCGTAAATGGGCTGGTACCAGTCTGAACCGTTATACCATGCTGTTGCTGCAGAGCCAGATTCCTGGATACTGCGGTGGAAGAGACCGTCTGTTCGACCACCGTAGCTCATGAGTAGCTGGCCGACTGCAAAGGAGCCTGCTGATTCTCCCCAGATGGTCACGCTGTCCTTGTCACCGCCAAATGCATCAATATTCTCAGAGATCCAGGCAAGACCTTTGCGCATGTCTCGAAGTGCGAGGTTTGTGTTGCCGGTTCCTTGGATCTCGCGCGAGTACATCATGCCCCAACCGCCTTTCCGGTAGTTGATGCTTATCGCAATAATAGAATTGTCAAGTTCCACGCTCCTTTGGACGAGATATGTGAGGTTGTATTGCGGTAAAGCCGACGTTCCTACTTGGTAGGAACCGCCATGAATCCAGACAGCAACCGGCAACTTCGCAGACTCGTTCACCGAAAGACCAGCCGGACGCACAATGTTGATACTAAGACAGTCCTCGCTCATACCAAACTCTGCATCCCGTTCTGGTTGAGGATCAGGACAAGCATGTCCATACTGTTTGGCTGGGCGCGTGCCATTCCACGTCGAGTTCAGCGACTGTGGGACCAGAAAGCGATTCTCACCCCCTGTGTTCTGCGCGTAAGGCACACCAAGAAAAAGATCCTGATCGAAGCCAGGCAGGTACCGGCCTTCGTACGTGCCATTGAGCACCTTCACGGTTGGCTCAACAGCCGAGGCAACCGTCGTAAGCAAGCATGACAACGTGCTCCATTTCCAAGCTTTTGCAGCAACTCCCATGATGGTGGCCTGGCCGAGTCCGAGTGATTCTAGTGACGAAAAAGTAATGTTGGGCCATCGAGCGGCCATCGATCGCTTTTGTACATGTTGATCTCTGGCTAGCGGCAATGACATCCATGGATTTCGGCGTCGGCAGCACGCCAGACGCTCCTGCACAGTGACGGTTCGTGTTCCCCGGCTGTACTACGGGACTTCCCTTTATTTCCTTGCAGATCGTTGAGTTTGCAGGGAAATAGGCCAATAGTAACGGAGGTTGCGTTGGAAGAGGAAGGTGGTCGATTAGGCCTGCAGCTAAAGCGACATCGGCTGTAATCACCGGGATGGTCTTCCCGTCAATATCAGAACACCCTCAGCATATCATTGACAAGAGTGGGAGCAAAGCAACATCATTCTGGCAGGAAGACCTGCAACTAGTTTTGGTATCTTAGAGTATGGACATGCGACCAAGGCCTCGCTTTACACTTATCGTGAATGTGAGATGTTAATGAGCTTGACAATGTAGACATGAAGGCTGGAAACATTGCAACAGGGTAATGAAACCTGCGAACGCATTGAAGCGTAAGACAGCAAATGGGTATCGTGGATAAAATAGCTGAACAGCCAAGCAATCAATTTCTGGTTCTTGTATTAGAACAGTCTCGACAGAAACTTCTTCTTTTTCTACTGTCTATTAGCTCATGTGACGAGTCAATGACGATGGTTACATACCTCCGTCGATGTCGATCGAGTGGGCGCAGGTGCTGGTGCGACCAGCGTTGTGTTCCCTGGAAGTTCGACTGGCATCTCGACAGCTCCTTGCAGTGATGGCCGGTAGCCGTAAGGATTGTTCGGTGCGGCATTTGACAATACTGGACTTGGATACCCGGTCGATGGTGTATTTGGTGTCAAGGGCGGAGACATAAGAGGGGCATGAGCTGGAGCTGGTGGAAGCTCGGCAACAAAGTTGTTGTAGTAATACGCAGCCTGCTGTTGAGGTTGTGGAGGCTGATGCAGCTGTCTGTGTGGGTATGGCAATGCGTTCGGTGGGATGAACTGCTGTTGCGGCTTTTGCAAGCGCTCGGCAGCCCAAGCATCAAAAACCTCCTTCATAAGCTTCATCCACTCGGTCGGAGCCCCTGTGAAATCGTATTTGAGCGATTGGTCTCGAAACGCCACGAAGTAGTGGTGCTTGTTGTACGGTGAGATGGCGACATACTGATGTTGCTGTCAGCTCTACAACCTTACAACTGATCAGTGATACTAACCGAAACTGATCGAGGTGCTGCCTCGGTCAAGATCTTATCCAAGGCGTGGTAGTGACCATTGAATTTCCACGAACAGTTGCCATCAGGCCACAAGACGAACCACGCGTTGTGTGCACCTAACGAGACACAGCTTGGGGTATCGAACGATTTCCGTACTTTGTCTTCAAGTTCTGATGGTATGCCTGCCCATATTGAGCCATGTCCTGGAGCACAAGCGAAATAGCTCAGATTTAGGCCAAAGGTAACGAAGCAAGTCCTGGAAGCGTTGGGCAGCGTCTTCGTCCATCGTGACAAGTCCGTGTAGTTTGTCTCGAAGTACGTCTGTGAGTAGACTGCAGTCAGTCAGCACAAGCTACATGAACCATAGGTCCATACACCGTTTTGGGTATGCGTTTCATCTATCTTCCCGCGAAATGGGAACCGAGTAAGGCTGAAGCTGGGCGACTCACAGAGCTTATCCTCTCCACTCATCACCTTACATTCGACATACCACAGCGGCTCAGGAGAATTAATCTGAGGCGCAAGCGCAACACAATAGGGCTGTGCGATTCTCCATGCTGGGGCCATAGACGAGTTGAACAGTTGCCGGAGGGTCCCTGGAATGCGGTCGCTGCGCGCAATCAGCCTTGTTCAGCTGTGAGGTCAGCCTGCTCACAATTTCCATGCCTTCGGGCAGTCGAAGAAGAAGCTGCTGTTAGGCCCGAAGACGAATGTTATTTCAGGCATCGCATAGTCCTCTGAACGGTGGTTGCGATGTGGTGGAGAAGACGAGGATCAAAGATCACACCTGCTCGTCAGCACGGGTGGCCTGTCAAGCCGAGTTACGAGCGCGACATGCACTGCGCTGCTGTTTGTGGCGCTCATGGCGGCCGAGGGCTGTGAGCACCCAAACATCACCAATCGAAGCCAGCTTGGGCAGTCAAAGGCGACCCACGCGTGATGTGCTTGTTCATGTCAGCGCTCAACGAATGACTAATGTGGGAAGAGGCAGGCGAAGTGCAGGCGCAAGCGAGCCAGCGAGAAAGCCCCGCCGGATGGAGGCTCTCCTGTTATTCTTCTTCAACTTTGAAAGGACTCTGCCGGGTACGAGAGCTACCCAATAAACAGTCGCAATCTCGAGGACTCGAGAAGTCATTGGGATCGTCGAAGGACGTCTTCGAAAACCTCGGTACCGCACCACTGGCAGCGAGTAGGTCTGCAGCACCGCCATCAACAGTACCAAAGTTGGGTTCTACATCCCATCATGGCGTCCATTGTCAGGTCGCATCATCTGGGGGGGTTCGAGATTAATCCTCAGTTCGACTGCAGCGATTTCGAACGTCTCCAAATGAGATTTGCAGAGACGCGGCGCAATTCCGCTCCCAGAGTTTGCATCAGTCAGATACGCTTTGAAAGCACTCCTTCTACAAATCATCAATGGTGAATATAACAGAGTTGGGATGTACATCAAAATGATCACATCGTTTCATACCACTCATTGTTTATGCCAATGTCTTTTCTTCAACGAACCGTTGTTAGCCTCATTCGCGAATCCAGGAACAAACAAGCCCGCCACATTGAGCAGCATCTCTCGCATTACGAATCTCGGGAGCAGCTCCATCTTCTAAAGCAATTACTATGCATACGATCGCCACAGCCGCCATTACCAGGAGACTTAGTCAACGACATCGACAGTATCTTGACACATTCTCAAAATCAACGGATACTTACTCGGGGGTCCTCAATACCTGTTAGAGCGGCCTTGGACCGGCCTGGAAAGCCTAGCGTACAATTGATGCTCTGGCAAGGAGACATCACAGCATTAGCTAGCGATGTTATAGCCATTACGAACGCAGCCAACTCTCAAATGCTCGGCTGCTTCCAACCGACCCATAAATGTATAGACAATGTCATACACTCGTTTGCAGGTCCTCAGCTACGGCAGGAATGCTTTGATATAATGGAGGCTAGGGGCTGCGATCTGCCTGTCGGTGAGGCGGTTGTAACGAAGGGATACTGCCTCCCTTCTCCACACATTATACATATCGTAGGACCGCAACTTGATCCAGGCGCAGATCCAACAAACGAAGAAATTCAACAGCTGCGCCAGTGCTATGTGTCGGTACTTGAGCAATCAGACGGCCTCCCGGCGAACGAGGATGGCTCAAAACGCATCGCACTTTGCGGCATATCAACCGGGTTATTCGCTTTTCCTACAAGCCTTGCGGCGAAGATCGCCGTGGATACTGTGGCTGCTTGGGTGGCACATAAAGAAGACACGTCAATCACAGATGTCATCTTCGTCACCTTCGCCGAGGGCGATTACGACATCTACAACAACCTTCTTCCAGATATAAAGGAGCCCTGGCGGTTGCAGAATCCGCATTTCCCTCCAACAGAGATGTTGCAAGTGGAAGGCAACACCCTAACAACTGCCAGACAGTGGCTCAAATCAGCCGACACAATCGTCATCTCAGCAGGTGCAGGTTTCTCAGCTGCCGATGGACTAGATTACACATCCAAAGCGCTCTTCAAGAAGCACTTCCCCTCTTTCATCGACATGGGCCTGGATACACTGTACAGCGCCATCGGTTTCGAGTTCCCTTCTGAAGAAGCCAAGTGGGCGTACTACTTCATTAATATACAGATGGTACGCTCGTGGCCAGGCTGGGATCTGTACCAATGTCTTGTTCCTTGGTTGAAAGCGTCAGGCAAAGATGTTCATGTACGGACGAGTAATGCCGATGGTTTGTTCCTCACGAACGGATGGGATGAGGGGAGACTGTCGACGCCGCAGGGCAGGTACTCAGTACTACAGTGTTTAGCGAAATGTCGCCCGGATTCGACGTTTGATACTTTGCCTTTCTACAATGCTGCATTGCCATTCTTAGATCCGAAGACGCAGAGACTCATGGAACCTTCGAGAGTGCCAACGTGTAAGAATTGCGGAGGCAAAATGATGCTGTGTGTAAGAGGAGGAAATTGGTTCAACGACAGGCCATTCCAGAATGGCGAGATGAGATGGCGGAAGTTCCGGCACGACATTCTTAGGGACGAAAAAGAGACTGTCATACTCGAGTTGGGCGTTGGCATGAACACACCTGGTGTTCTGAGATGGCCTGACGAAGATCTTGTCCGGAAGGGCGGCGGCAGGGTGAAGCTAGTGCGAGTCGGATTGGGACCGTCTGCTGCGGTACCTGATGACCTAGAAGAGGATGGTCTTGCTGTCAGTATTGAAGGCAACATTAAGCTGGCTGTGCCTTGGATGTTGGAAACTGCACCCTATGAACCAGAACCCCTTGTCAATAACACACTACATCATCTTAGACATTGAACAAGCATAGAATCGGCTCTGCTATAGACAAACATATATATTCATCCGTATTATCTGTAAATACTCATCACTAGGTCCACTGCTTCAAACCTACACGTGCCACTCCACGACCCCCTCGATTAGCTCTGTAATAGTAAGGTACAAACTTGAGCTCGTCATTGATCCTAGCAGTACCAATGTTCTGGCTCAGCTCCTCCTTGTCAACGAAAGCGTCCGCTTTCAGGCTGTCGAAGTCTACCACATAGGCTGCGTTGTTGACCGTGATGCCCACATACATCTCCTCTCGTCAGGCAGACTCGGGTCGGCGATTTCCTTCTCGGTAACGGCGCTCTTGTTCAGACATCGAGGGTCAAGCTATGCCGATCGAATGTGATCAGTGACCCATTTGTTGTCGACGTCTTCGACACAGTATTTGATAGGGTCTCGAGCAATGGTGAGGGTTTGTTGGTTCGAGAGTGGGTGGGGGGTGATTAAGTGCGGCTTGAGATCGAAGGAGAGAACGAAGTTCGGGTGAGTAGCTAAGTCGTTGGCTGGCACATGTAGGTATCCATTCGTGACTGTGAGGCTAGGAAGAGGTGGAGGTACCTGATATGCTTGTCAGTGTTGATGCCAAGAGGTGTAGAGAGTGCCCGGAACGCATCTCCCAACTTGTCGCCCAGCGAGGAATGCGGAGCTTTAGCTAAACTTTCTTGCTTGCGCTGGTCAACGAGAACATGACTCTACCATTCTTTGACCAGTCACAATCTTGCTTAAGCTTGCTGGACCAGCGTCTGTCTCAAAGCCAAGGGTGGCAGGTGCATAGAGATGTACGTCGATCTGAGTGACATCACTCTTCTTACTCTTGGAGAGGTTCAAAATGTATCCTTCAATCATGCCGAAAATTCGAAGAACATTTGGTGGACAGCAGCAGACGGTGAACCATCCACACCTTTCGAACAAATTATTCTCGCTTGACGCCAGCTGGTTCACATCGGTAAATTGCGTGCAGTCAATCGACATCGCAGTGAAGACCGCGTTGTACATGTAGAGTCCCATGATATCTTCGTACTTATTGTTCAGATCGTACTGGAAACAGTCGGTGAGTAGTCTGCCATACAAGGGCGAGGGGAAGTACTTACTTGAAGCATCCGTTGTGGTGGCCTAAGTTGTTGAGCTCGTGCATGTCTCGCAAGTTGTGAATCGATTCCCTAGTTCGATAACCTAATAGTGGATATTGAGGTATCTGTCTGGTTCTTGCGCACTTCTTATCACTTCGATGATCTCCTTGATAGCACCATCGATGACTGGGTCAGGTTGCTACTGCCCGTGGAGGAAGTAGCATGCACCTTTGATTCACTTGCTAACATCGAAGCCCAGAAGAGATGATCTGCGATAGGTCATACTTCAGGTATTTTGTCGTATATTGGCTGCCCTTTGAGATTGAAAGCTTCGTAACGGCCGGTGCCTTTGAGCCTCTGCAATTGGTACGTGATCATATTCACGGAGGTTGCAGCACGACGCTGGCCGAGCAGTGATGTCGTCTCGACCTTTGTTGTCGGAGGGAGTGAAGATATCCACCGATTGCCATCTGTTTGCTAGCGGTATACTGCACTGGTTGTCCAGCTCGTTCGGTTAGCTCGGTTTGCTTCCCCACCCCTTCACTGCTATTCCTTTCTACTATATTACCTTGATCAATTCCCGCCAATAGCTCTTGGGATCAATCAACATCTAAACCCTTCAACATTTGTCGACTTGAATTTTTTGAGGATAGGCCATAACGAAGAAAAGAGTGGTTTTCGATAGAACTTCAACGGGGCTGATAAATTTGCGAAAGGCAGGAAAGAGCGTTACTTATGGAGGGACTTATCTAAAAGCTCCTCACAGATAGGAACTGCCTGTCTCTACTGGGCAAACAACTTCGACTTCCGGTTCACCGGGTATTTCCATACATTTGTACTATATCGCCTCACGTCAGGACCAACGTGAAGGTCTAAGGCAATGCATGAGGCGGAGAAGTGATGAAATGCGGACATACAACCAATGAAATGTATTAGGCACCGCAAAGGCGACCGCTTTCGCCAGAGAACCGACTTCAGCCACCGAAGGACGCTTCGGTCCCGCAGCAAGCCAACGGAGCCCAGCAACGACCGCAAAAGTATTATCTTCGTCGACGACGACAACCACGATTTTCAGGTAGCAGAGGAGAACGTGCGGCCATGCGGAGAAGGAGAGGTTTGGTATGCGAGAATACGGGGTAGGTGTTGGCTTCATATCGAAATGGCTGACACTGAGCAACTGCCCATGGAAGTCGACAAAGATGCTACTGCGCTCAGAGCGCGAGTTCAAGCGAACACCGACATCGAACATACAATGAGTCTTCGAGACGCCGTCAGAGTATACCCCAAATCTGTTCTCTATTGTGTAGTCCTCAGCATGGCCATCATCATGGAAGGGTATCAAGTCGGGCTGGTGCCGTCGCTCTTCGCCCAACCGGTGTTCCAACGCAAGTATGGTCGCGTTCGTCCGGACGGCCCACACCAGCTTGACAACAGATACCAGTCTGCCTTGACTGCTGCTGTTCAAGCAGGGTCGATATTTTGCTACTGGCTCAGCGGTATCGTCATCGAAGAAACCGGCTACAAGAGGTCCATGCAAGGTGCCCTTCTTTCGCTCACATGCTTCATCTTCATCATCTTCTTTGCACCCTCAATTATCCTCCTTGTCGTTGGCGAAGGTCTTCTTGGAATACCATGGGACATTATCCAGACAGTGACAACAACCTACGCGGTTGAAGTCAGCCCGATTGCTCTTAGGGCGTACGTCACTTCTTAACCCGGAGAATCTTTCGACATAGACGATTGGACAGCTCAGTTCCTGAACCGATACCACATGCCGGTCGAGCACAGACATAGTACGACAACACCTGAAAAGGAGTTTGGTGGCTGGGACAGGAACACAATACAGTCTCTGAACCAGTGGTGAAAGTCGCAAAGTCGATGCCGGAAGTTGATCAAGTCGCTGGCTGCCTTAGATCTCGCGGTCGGTGCACAAGGCCACCGATCCACTCGGGGTTTCGGACACAACGCTTAGGGCGTCCAGCACCAGCCAGCTGATTGACTCACCGGACTTTGGTACATCCCGAGAAGGACGAGGGGAAACAGATCGTATGTTCGGAGCTCAAGACATAAATACTCAGCAGCTCGCGATATCGAAGATGTCTGCGTGCAGAGACCTTTTCGAAATCTCGAGTTGACAGCAGTAGGAAAGCATCACATCGTCACCATGACCGTCTCACAATCTCTCGTTCTTTACAGCCCACCCACACCAACCACACTGTCGACCAGACCAAGCGCAACCTCACTCATTCCTGCGAACTTCTTCACTCAACAAACTGGCACCGCAATTGCAACTGAACTACTCTACCGCATTCTCTTCAATATCATCCAGCGCTTCTTGAACTCGTTCCAGCGGCTCGCATCCAAGGGTATGGATCAATGCTCTTCCTGGCTTGAGCGCAAGATGCACGAGCGCCGCGAGCGACAGGCCAATGCGAAAGATGAGCTCAAGATTGTTCAGGAAGTAGGCAAGCTGGCAGCCCAGAGAGGATTCATCACCTGCCCAATGATTGACACTGATACGAATGGAGGAGGGCTGCAACCGCCGAGATGGGTGAGAGGCGTGCTTGAGGGGATTGAGGAAGGCAGAATGGAAGAGAAGGACTTTTGGATCCACACGCATACTGGGTGAGCCGGTCCCTAACAAAGGTGCACAACTGTGCACTTTCGACGACCTCTCCAAGACAGACATTCTTCAAGCAGGCCTACTGTTGTAGGTGCGTTGGACGCGCGTATCGATCCGTCTTGACAGCATTCCAAGGCAACGCGCAACCTGCCAAAAGTGCCTCGACCTGTGAAGCGCAAGGGCTCGGAGGTAGAGATCAGGACGCCACAGGGCTCCATCGAAGACGGGGCAATGGAGAGCTCATCCGCGCCAACTGGCAATTGGTTCGAAGCAACTGGTTCGACTGATGAAAGGCCAAAGTCTGCAGTTGTCTGCGTAGCGACTGTATGCGTGCGTTGCGCATGGTAGATTCGCCTTTGTACACTCCCCAGGGTTCCAGCTCAAGGATGCTCTCGAGCGACTCCCGAGTCTGCAGTCATAGCCAAAAATGCAATGGCAAGGCTTTGTAACAAAGTGCTTGACTTCGCTATCCTCATCATCCACTTTGCACTGTCACAAGAACATCTCTTCCTTAAGTTGACAGACGGTGACAGTCTTCACAATAACAAGAGCTTTGGTGCCTGGTCTAACTGTCGTCCTGCCCTGACTTTTGCTCTTGTCACTCCTGAAGCTATGCAACGGCGATGTCATCCTCGACATCACCGACACTTCCCAAGATAGTCAAGCTCATCAAAGCACCACAAGTCTCCCCATACCGTGCCAAATAATCACTCTCAAATTTGATGAGGCCGCTCGGGCCACTTTACCTCTCGTCTATGTTGATGGTGTTGTACTTGCTTTCACCTAGACACCGCTCCACGCTCACCACCCGCCAATGCAAATCCGTCTTCACCAAGCCCAGCCACCTCATCTGACCTTTGCTGTCGCCGACAGAACCTCACTCCGGAGTTTGGCCCGGCGAGCGCATGAGCCAGCAGTCCTCCGTCCATACGAACGGTCGCCCCTCCACGATTTCCCTCCATCGCCCTTCTACTCCACTCCCTCAACCACCCAACTTCCAGTGCCTCGGTCACCTGACCTTGGGCGTCCTTTCCTTGAATTTTCCCCATATTCATCATGGCTCTTCAGCACTTCAAGTCTTCATGATATCCTTCCTCAACATGAGCACTGCCCACCTGCACCGTCGCTCCTTCACCATGGCTGCTCAAAACCATCACCTCCAACATGGTTCATCCTTTCACGACTATCATTGAGCTAGTCAGTATTTCATCTAAGCTCGTCTCTTTCGCTAACACCTTCAGCTCTGCTCGCCCCAGGTAGCCCCCATAACCATCGTTACAATACTTCGAACACAGCAATACCATTCCGCCTCGTCGCTCCGGAGCCTCTTCAAGCCACCGTCTCTACCCTCACCTACTTCACACCGACCGCTTACTCGAGCTTTGCCATCGATGCCCCTTCAGGTCACGACCATGTTCAACCCCAGTCATCTTCCGCAACATAGCAGCCACCGACGACGCCACCCTTCTCTCCACGTCCTTTCCTCGCATACGCATTCGATCATACATACAAGGCATGCTGGTTGGGTGTCACAGGGTTCAGTAAGATGAGGAACGCTTAGGGGCTTGACGGTTCGCCCAACAAAGCTTGGCATCATGGTACTTGGTAAACTCATCGTTTGGTGCGGGAGGTGAAGCTCTTGGAGCAGGCCTACCACTCGATTAGGGAGCATCTGTGTGTGTTGCTGAGGATGGATCCTCGCACTCCGGCTCTGACCTTACCGCCTGCAGTCTTTGACTGTAGCAGTATTGGATGGGAGAGACTTGTTCTGGTGGAATGGGAGGAGTTCTTGTGGCACCCAACCAGGTGTGGGAAGTTCGTATTTATGCCGGTTCTGTAGTAGATGGTGGTTGAACATTAGCTTAGAATCATTGGGCTTAGATTAGCACTTCATCGATGGACTTCATTAAAACAAAAAAGTCATTAGACCTTCGGGTCAACCATTGTTGCCTTCTCCCCCTCTTGCATGCTGTAATCGTCTTCCGCCTTCCTGTCCTCATGTGCTCTTTTGCCTTGCTTGTGACTTTGTCTTTCTCATCAAAAAAGCACAAATGCCCCGCCTGCAGTCGCAAAGACAGTTAATCAACGTGTCATTGCGCGTATGCTCTCAGGACTTACAGCCCTCGGGATCTTGAGGGTGAAACCTCGGTGGCCTATCTGCAGCTTTGCATCTGCTTTGATTGCTGCTGTGGCAAGGCCTGCATTTGACAGGCGTGGAGGATGCACAGCGATAAGTGCGGAATGAAAAGGTCCTGCGCAATCACTACCACGATGTACTACAATGCGCAATTGCAGGTACTCTGAACTTCTGATATTCGCCAGTCAATGTACGATGCTACCCTTCGTTCAGTGTTGCTTAGTTGCAGCAACATGTCTTGGGAATTTGTTAGGAATAGTAAATCAATGATAGTAAAGCCCGAGCAAAGTGAGCGAAGTGAAGTATCTGCAAGGTAACGCTCGTGGCTGGCAAGACGGGGTGAAGTTAGTGTGCTCAGGTGATAGCGCGCGCAGAGTGACGGAGGCGCGCCTGCCTGTTGACGTGCAGCCCCACACCACAAGGCAGCCTACAACACCGCAGCACTGCAGCATGCGCGCACCCGCAAAATGCTTGCCCTTGCTTCGTGAACCTCTATCTCGACCGCAATACGATAAGGGTTGCTCATACTCACTATCAGCATGTGGTTCCTCGAGCACGAGTCGCTCTTCGGCGGAAAGCGCGTCTGGCTTCGACCCGGGTCGCAGCAGCTCTTCGGTCGCACCAAGTCCAGCGCAGAGGGGAAGACATGGAAAATCGACAACAAGGCTGTCTCGCGGCAGCATGTCATCATTAGAGTCCTCGAAGTTCCACCAGAGGCCGGCACGAAGCTACACCACAGGTCGCAGATTGAGATTACGGATCTCAGCTGCAGACAGGGCACTTCGATCGACGGCAAGCAGCACCTGAAGAGCACAAAGAACGACGATGGATCAATGGAGTACGCTAAGGCGATCTTGGAGGGAACGGAGCATGAAATCAGACTCGCTCAGGGCTATGCGCCGTTCAAGATCGTGTGGAAGCCAGTCGTCTTCACATATGCTTCCAAAGAGACCAAGGAATCGAAAGCTCGTAGCGCACAGCTGCACGCCCTCGACATCAAGACCACAACAGAGTTCATGTTCGGTAAGACGACACACGTCGTGACCCAGAAGCGCAACTTGCCTCGAGTGCTGTCAGGTCTTGTAGCTGGCAAGCATATCGTAACAGGAAAATTTCTCGACGCTGTGATTGACCGAGCCACTTCCACGACGGACAGTGAGGGAGGATATGTGCCGTCGCAACTGGAAGAAGACTTTGACGACCGCTGGCCGAAAGAGGAGGAGTATGTTCCACCGACAGCCACAGAGCCTGTTCCTCGGCCGCAGGAGATGCTCAGACCGGATAGCTCGCGTTCGGAGGTCTTCTCGAACCTCACATTCGTCTTCCTGGACGTGAGCCAGCACGGCAGCTTACAGGATCCTATTTCTGGTGGCGGCGGAAAGGTCCTGCTCTACGAGCTGAAGCACGGAGAGACGACTAGACAGGAGTATGTCGACTATGTTCGAAGCGTGGCTGGCAAGAAGAAAAGCAGTCGCGTAAACAATGACAAGCTACCCGTGATCACGGTTCGCCTGCAAGTTGCATCAGACAGCTCGGAGGATTGGGCTACCAACTTCATGAATGGCGTTGACAGAGCACTCAATCAGCGATCGATCTTCCAAAATGAGTTCCTTGACATCATCATCACAAAAAACAGAACTGCACTGCAACGGCCACCTGACAACGTACCTGAAATCGCATCGAGTGCACCAGGATCAGCAGCGTGGCGATCTGTGCGGGACAGTACACCAACGTCCAGAGCACCTTCTCAAGCACCTGAGTCCTCTGCTCCCACCGACGAGCCTGGCAAGCCGATTCCTCGCAAGCGCTTACATCGACCAAAGACTACAAGTCGATTCACCGGCTTCGACGACTACGAACCGCCACCAAAGTATCGCAAGGTCGAAGACACTCAGATGGAAGATACCCAGCAATCAGTACCACAGCCCGCTCGAGCCGCAACGCAGGCGCCAGAGATCCAACATGCCACAGCGCCCACGACCCAGACCCAGACCCAGACCCAGACTCGTACACAAACTCGTTTCGCACCACCGTCACCTGTTCATGAGACCGTCGAGAAAGAGGAGCTGTTGGACTCTCTCTACCCAGCTGCAGCAGAGATCAAGCGCCGTCGAGCAGCAACACGCGCCCCCTCAGCATTGGTCGAGCCCGAGACTAGCACGTCCGTAACTCAACCCAAGAGACGTGGCGTGGAAGCTCTCGAGAGCCTACAACAGGCCAGACAGAAAGCCGACAAAGACATCAACGTCCGCGAGCAAACCCGCCTTCGCATCAAAGAGGAAGAAGACCGGCGCAAAGCTGATGAGGAGAGCCTGCGAGAGCAACTGGAAGGCATCGACATCGAGCAGATGAAGAACCTCGCCGTCATCGAGGAAATGGAAGTCTTGCCCCGGGCTCAACATAACAACGGCGACAACCTACGCACTCCCGCTGAAGCCCGCGCTCAAGCAGAGAGCGACAGATGGGATCCAGCCTGGAACGGGCGCAAGAACTTCAAGAAATTCCGCCGGCGCGGCGCAGAACAGGGCGTTGCTCCACACAAAGTCATCGTCACGCTCGAAGAAGCGCCGAAGCAGAAAGGCTTTGGCGACTCGGCGTTCTTCCTCGAGGACATCGAGCCGCGCGCCAGTGGCCTGGCGAAGAGTAGAAGGAAGGTTGTGGAGAGTGAGGACGAGTCTGAGCCCGAGACCGGCTTCAGGGGCAGGAGGAGTAGGACGCAGTCGCAGAGACAGACACAAGAACAGCCTGAGGTTGTTAACGTGGAGGATAGTGGGCCGGATGATGAGGAGGTGGTCGAGGTCAGGACGCAGAAGAGCAGTGGAAGGACGCAGAGGGTCGTTGAGACGCAAGTTTCTGAGGCTGCGGGGAGGAAGAGGGCTGGTGGAGCTGCAAGCGGGCAGCCAGCAACAAAGAGAGGAAGAATTGCAAGAAGAGACGAGGATAGCGATGAGGAGGAGACGGGGTTCAGGTTCAAGAGGAGGTAGAGATCGATCTACATGTGGAGGAGCTTTCGATATGTGTTCATCTTACAAGCATAGCGGGTCACGCATGTTATATACCCCTTCAGCAACGCCAGCTGTCAGAATCACACAGACGCATGTAGCAGCGGAGGCCTTGTGCGAAGCTGAAAATGTTCGTTCAAACAATCATGACGGTGACCATCGCAGTATCCAAACGCCAAGCTGCCCGCTGATTGAGCTGAGTTCCTGCAAAGCCTATACAATCCCATCTACTTCCTAGCGTGCTAACCTCTTTCCTTACTTCCTCCCTATACACAAAACCTACACAAAGCCGTCTCGGCCTCAAGCTTCTTTGACTAAGATATCTCCCTTGTCGAACCGTGTTTCCTCTAGCTGTGTTCACTAGATCTCCGCGCCGATTGTCCCAAGGTGTGTATACGGCTTATCGCTTCCGCTCAAAGTACGATGATGAGGCGAAGAAAGCAACGCTCTGGTCCATGACCGTCTCGCCCACCCATAGGTAGTTGTCCAGCCATTTCTGCACGCTGGGGGTGTCGCTGAATTGGTCTGGCCTTACACTGGGACTGAGCGTCAGCCTGTTAGCCTAGTTCTCGCGCGGTGTGGTATGAAGGAAGGGTATTGAGCAGCGGTGGAATGTAGTGCGAACGTAATGATATGACTTGGTCGGCGGCATGGTTTGAGGGTAGAGGCGTGGGGTGCTCGCGTGTGGAGGGTATGCATGATGGGGGGGGGGGGGGGGTTGGAGATGGAGGGACCTACGTGAGGCCGGTGGAGCGTCGCACGCCGGCGAGGAAGGCGGAGACTGTGGGAGGTTAGCCAAGAGCAAGATGAAGTGTTGAATGTTTGGACAAACCTAGTACCGCATCGAAAGCGTAGTGCGCGACTTTGCCCAGCTGTGATGTTTTGTGAGCTTTCAGCTATGCGACTCGTGCGAGGCAGCTAGAAGGCGGGTATAGAGCACGTACAACCATGTTGGTGATTTGTGTATGTGTATATTCAGTTTGTGAGGTGGAGAGGTTCTTCAAGGTGTTTACGTGTACTATGCAAGGCGTAAGAGCGGTTGTTGGTGATGTGAGGCACGGCAAAGCGGAGTGGAAGCTGTGGCTGGTGCCTTTCAGTCAGTTGCGGGCATGTGAATCGTTGCGGCTCTGCGCTGTTAGTGGGTCAACATTGAAACGTCGAAGGCACATCCCAGAAAGTTGAGATCTGGGCACGAGTTGGCTGGCAGTCTCTCCTTCACTATGTTGGTCTCTATGTAACAGCCTCCGCTGCGCTTGTCTGGTAACATGAAGGTCTTCACAGCGATAGCTCAGCTCGAGACGAAGGATAGCGTCATGTCTGGGTGCTTTCCGAGCTTAACCCCTTCATCCTCGGGAACCAGCGTCAGGTACGGCCATGCGGAGCAGAAGTTCGGGTCATGTAGGAACGAGACGTTCAGGCGCGTGGTCCATATAAATGGCCGAGCCTCGCTGTTGTGCATTTGGCCTTTCTCATAGCTTTGACCCCATGAAACGACCCCAAGACACGAGGCCTGCTGTGGATCTCCTCGCCCGGAGCATGACACGCCAAACATCCTCGATATCCGGCCGCGCACCACAGCAAACAACGACTAGCCAGGGCGAGACAAGAAATTTTCAATCGCTATAAAAAAACACGGGGCTTATCTGGGCGGGATGCTTGGTCGTTACGTGGGTGGGTTGCAGAAGCAATGGGTGTCACGGCGACAGGTCTGCTGCCCGCAAGAGTTGCAGCAGCAGCCTTATAAGTTGTAAATCCGGCACATGGCCAACAGATCTCGTTCAATTATATCGCAGGCTTTCTACTTGTTCATTCTTCATTTTCTTGGACTCAATCAGCCCGTTAATCATACCGGTTACGGTAGACTACTGAAGCTCTCAACACACCTGCAGGAAAGCCCCACGCACCCTTAGCGCAAAACGGTACCCCTCTAAGCTCAACACGCCCGGCCGTGCCAACGACTTTCCCTGAGAGAACAAAACCCGCCCAGGCGCATTCCTTCTAGAAACACGCCTGTTTGATTCCTTCCTCTCTCCCTCCTCAGGCCACCCCGAGAGCAATTGCAGTCACTCAGACGGCAGCAGCGCCCGGCCCCGCACCCCGCTACACCTCTTGAACAGCTCTTCTCAGCCTTCACATACACACATACCGCAACAATGGCGAACGCGTACGTCCATCATGACAAGGGGACCAGAGGTGCTTGGTTACGGCGTAACTCAAGGTAGTCTTCTACGAGAAGCCCATGAACCGCCAACTCATGCACCAACAGCCCAGTCAAAACCTTTCTCTTTGTATACACACTAACGTTTTGATGCAGGTTGGATCATCTTAACGCTGGCAGGACCAGGATTGAGTGGCTCAGCCAGCTCAACACCGAGTACCACCCTGCCAAGGAGTACCGCCGCACCTCCATCATCGGTACCATCGGTCCCAAGACCAACTCTGCGGAGAAGATCAACTCTCTTCGCAAGGCTGGTCTCAACGTCGTCCGCATGAACTTCTCCCACGGCTCGTACGAGTACCACCAGTCGGTCATTGACAACGCGCGCGAGGCCGAGAGGACACAGGCTGGCCGCCCTCTTGCTATTGCGCTCGACACTAAGGGTCCTGAGATCCGCACAGGTAACACTGTTGGCGACGCCGATATCCCCATCAAGGCTGGCACAATCCTGAACATCACCACCGATGACCAGTACGCCACCGCCTCCGACGACAAGAACATGTACGTCGACTACAAGAACATCACCAAGGTCATTGAGGCCGGCCGCATCGTTTACGTCGACGACGGTGTCTTGTCGTTTGAGGTCCTCGAGATCGTTGACGAGCAGACTCTCAAGGTCAAGTGCGTCAACAACGGCAAGATTTCCTCCAAGAAGGGCGTCAACCTGCCCAAGACCGACATTGATCTTCCTCCTCTGTCCGAGAAGGACAAAGCCGATCTCAAGTTTGGCGTGAAGAACGGCGTCGACATGGTCTTTGCCTCCTTCATCCGCCGCGGCAGCGACATCACCGCTATCCGTGAGGTCCTTGGCGAAGAGGGCAAGGACATCCAGATCATTGCCAAGGTCGAGAACCAGCAGGGTGTTAACAACTTCGACGAGATTCTCAAGGAGACCGACGGTGTCATGGTCGCCCGTGGTGACCTTGGTATTGAGATTCCTCCCAGCCAGGTCTTCATTGCCCAGAAGATGATGATCACCAAGTGCAACATTGCCGGAAAGCCCGTCATCACCGCTACACAGATGCTCGAGTCCATGACATACAACCCTCGCCCTACTCGTGCTGAGGTCAGTGACGTCGGTAACGCCGTTCTTGACGGCTCTGACTGCGTCATGTTGTCTGGAGAGACCGCCAAGGGTGACTACCCCGTTGAGGCCGTTACCATGATGCACGAGACCTGCTTGCTCGCTGAGGTCGCTATCCCGTACGTCAACGCCTTCGACGAGCTGAGGAAGCTTGCTCCTATCCCCTGCCCCACCACCGAGACTTGCGCCATGGCAGCTGTCAGCGCTTCTCTCGAGCAGAACGCAGGTGCTATCCTCGTCCTGACAACAAGCGGTACCACCGCTCGCCTTGTCTCCAAGTACCGCCCCGTCTGCCCCATCATCATGGTTTCCCGTAACGCCACAGCCTGCAGGGTAAGTCTGTCCACTACTACCAAATGAAGTTGTGCTAATTTCCGTAGTATTCTCACCTGTACCGTGGTGTATACCCCTTCTTCTTCCCCGAGGAGAAGCCCGACTTCAAGTCTAGCCCGTGGCAAGAGGATGTCGACCGCCGTCTCAAGTGGGGCATCATGAACGCTGTCAAGCTCGGTGTTCTGAGCAAGGGCGACCCCGTTATCTGTGTACAAGGCTGGAGGGGAGGTATGGGCCACACCAACACCCTCCGCATTGTCCCAGCGACGGAGGATCTTGGTTTGGACCAGGAGGCTTAAGGGAAGAGACACAGTTGGCTATAATGTAAAGAGTCGTGTCTATAATGAGATTAGAGATGACGCTGCAATGAACAAAGATACCTTTCATGACTCATTGGAGCAATTGCGGTTTGGCGTAGTTCGTAGTTGGTGCGAGGCTCGGTGCACACGCTAGCATATGCAAGTAAACTTCGAACACAATATCGTAACTCACCTGACTCTCATACTACAAGTCTTTTGAACAAACATCTTACGCGAGCAACCAGAAGCAGACTGGACTTCAGACAAAGGGGCCTGAAGATCGTGGGTGACTAAGAGGTCTTAGCGTCGTGCCTCCAATCACTCCCAGACAGGGCCATGGATCGTGACACTCTACCACCACCAACCATGGATTTATCCGCAATAGTGAACCAAGATGAGGGGCTGGTGCTACCACGCCGGTCCAGTTCCAATGCACACTCGATAGCCCAACCGAGTCCTGTATCCGCATCCTCGAAGCTACCAACGCCGACTTCCAGAGCAATGCCGCTGAAGCGCAAGCGACACGAACCCAAACCGATATGGGCCTACCGAGAGGCCGAGGAGCTTCCCGAGGAGCTTCAGCGATTACAAGAACAACAGCGCCAGCAAGCCCGACCTCCTCCGCCGCCTGTACAGCCTCAGGCGCAGCACCAGGCTCCAGCTATGGCGCAACGCAATGGACCACCGCCTACAGCCTCTGCTGCCGCACCGAACGCTGTTCACGAGCTCGCTGGGTACGAACGACCTGTCTCGAACGATGCGCACGTCTACGATGACGTTTCGCGCAAAGTGTGCGACTTCATCTGGACCACCGCCGTGAACAACGAGATCGTGCGCAAGGCTATTTCGGAGTCACCAAACACACAACTAGAAGTCGAAGCGCGTTGGGGTCAAATCATCGACAAGCATAGGGGTGTTAATGGGGAGCGTCTGCATGGCTTTCACGACACGGAATGCGTGCTTCGGAGGAGTGACAATCTGGACGTCAAGTTCGAGAGTACGATGACGATGGAGCAGCACAAGCGCATGAACATGTATCTCAACGGCCAGGTTCAGCGATCGGCACCCGCGTCGGGCAACAAACGACCGGAAGTCAAGTACGCGCACACTAAGGAAATCGATCAGTTCTATGAGCTCGGCCAGGCAGGGTTCGACAATCTACCTCCCACAGTGCGAATGATGATTGCACAATCAGGCAAGAAGGAGAGAGTCCGCGTGTCGAAAGATGCAAAGACGGGCACTGTCCTCCGCAAGATCATCAAGCTGCGCGTCGCCAACCTCGAGATCAGCTCCCCTCAGACCGAGTGGGATTACCGTATCGGCATCAACCTCGAAATCAACTACCCTGGAGCGATCGAGGAATTGGAACCCAGCATCGAGAGTGGGAAGACCCTGCGGGACATGCAGCGCCAGAAGGACCGCATGTCGTACTCGTGGCTCGGCGCATATCAGGTGGATCTGACGCAGGTGGTGCAAGGGCCGAGCAAGAACCACGAGCTCGAGCTGGAACTCGACTCGCCGGTGTTGCTGAACGAAGCAGACAAGGTGCGGAGGAAGGAGGTCAACAGCTTTGAGCCCTTGATCAACGGCATGCTGAACAACCTCCGGGTTCTGTCGCGAGAAATCACGCCTCAGGGCCCGGCTTAGATCAGGATGGTGTAAAATTAATACTGGTATTGTTATGGCGTTGGTCAATAGGTGGGACGCAGCATATGGAGCGGAGTTTTAACGCGTCAAATTAAGATACCCATTTTGGCTGCAGCATCTGGTTGCAGTCCTCACGTCGATTGTTTTGGCTTTCCATCTACTTCGTGACGTGAAACGTGGAGCTCAGCTGCCTAGCTACAATGCCTGGAGGTACCCAGGAACGCCAAGACGAACAATGCAGCATCAGGGTCACCCAGTAGTGGATGTTTTCTGTTGTTGGTGAAATATGATGCCACAGAGATATCAATCAGACGAGCGTGAGAAATCTTGTGTCACTTTGTTGGAGAGCCGTAGCTTATCGCGTGCGTTGTGCATGTGAGAAGGGGAGATTAGGTCATCGCGGCTAGTTTGCCTCCGACGAGCTCTCTGTGTTTGAGGTCGGCCAACACGTCCAACATTCGAATACAGCATCACCACGGCTCACGCCCAACCCATCACCCACGCCACTTCCCTTTCCTGTCCTTCCTTCCCTGCGCAGCACACACGATCCAGTCTGCGCTGCATCGCCCCAACATCGTCTTTGACCGCCGCAATCCTCGCAGGCGCCGCCACATAGCTCCATCTCCTTCCACTTCCTTCCGCAATCAACACACCTCTCACCAACACCGCGGGGACAACCCCAGCTTCAGCACCACAACCGCCATCTGCTCGCTTCCGTCACCATGGTTGGTCTCACTTCAGCTGCCGGTGTCGTTGGATTCCTCTCAGAGCCAGACCCAGCTCTGCGGTCATTCGCCCTGCATCAGTTGAACGACCAGATCGATCTGCTGTGGCCAGAAGTCGCGGGCTCAGTCAGTCAGATGTAAGCGCTCTACAGCACCGGCTGCCTGCCCGCAGCATCCACCTCAGTACCAGCTACTAACGTGTGCGTCATAGCGAGGCACTCTACGAAGATGAGTCGTTCCCTGAGCGAGAACTCGCCGCGCTTGTAGCAGCGAAGGTCTACTACCAGCTGCAAGAGTACAATGAGAGCATGGTCTTCGCGCTGGGTGCTGGCAAGCTCCTGGACATCCACAAGGCTGGTGAATTTGAGGAGACAATACTAGGTAAGCAGGCACAAACAGCCCAGGGTGCAATGTGGCACAGCATGCTGCATCCTGAAACTCAGACAGCGAATTTCCTGCGGTCTAGAAGCTACGGCGGCTAATTTGCTTGTTGCAGCGAAATGTGTCGACACGTACATCGCCATGTCCGCTCTCCACAACCCACCGACCCCCGTCAGCAAGGCAAACCAGGCGCCTCCGCAGCTGAGCACATCATTTCCCGGAAGCTCGACAGGTGCTGCCAGCACTTCAGCTAGCTTGACCTCGCCCATCACACCCTTCTCGCAATCTGCGCTGCCTTCCAAGTCGCTGCTCTCCCGCGAGGACACAAACACATTCGATCCCACAACTCCCGGTGGTGGCAATGCGGGTGTAGCTGGAGCACATCCCTCGCCCATGATCCTGCAGAGGAACGTTCAGAAGAATCTACAGGCTACGATCCGGCGGATATTCGAAAGCTGCTATGAGAGCGGTGACTACAAGCAGGTTGTGGGCATTGCGATCGAGGCACGGAATCTGGATGTTCTGCGTGCGTCGATCCTCCGAGCAAGCCAGGACGAGAAGGAGAAGTCGGGCAAGAAGCCTGCAACGGGCGCTTCCACCAAGAGCGAGGAGCTGATGGACTACGTGCTCGACATCTGCATGAACGTCGTGCAGGAGAGGGGCTTGAGGAATGAAGTAGGTTGAGCCTGAGAAAGGCGAAGCGATTGTGACAGTCAGCTAACTTGGAACAGATCCTCCGCCTTATTCTTGACCTGCTCAACGACAACGAGATCCCTACCCCCGACTACTTCTCGATCGCCAAGTGCGTCACTTACCTCGATCAGCATTCGCTTGCGTCGAAGCTCGTCCGACAGTTGGTCGAACAGGGCGACGACAAGTCGCTCGCGACCGCTTACCAGATCTCGTTCGACTTGTACGAGAACGGCACTCAGGAATTCCTTGCGAAAATTATGGCAGACTTGCCTGAGTCAGATGAGGAGGACAAGGAGTCGAAGCCCTCTGACAACGGCGACGCATCTGAAGCGAAGGAGTCGGACTCCCTACTTACGGGTGCAGATACAAGCAACGTTTCGGACCTGCCATCTCGCACAAAGAAGTCCGGCAGCGAGGACCACAGCAAGGCATTCAGCTCCGTGCGCCACATTCTTCGCGGAACCAAGAGCATTGAGCTGAATCTCGAATTTCTCTACAGGAACAACCACACCGATAAGTCTGTCTTGAACAAGATCCGCGACAGCCTCGAGGCACGAAGTTCCATCTTCCACAGCAGCGTTACATTCGCGAATGCGTTCATGAACGCCGGCACCACAAACGATACATTCTTCCGGGAGAACTTGGATTGGTTGGGCAAGGCGGTCAACTGGTCGAAGTTCTCAGCGACTGCGGCTCTTGGTGTCATCCACCGTGGTAACATCACACAAGGTCAGAAGTTGCTGGATCCATACCTGCCAAAGGACAGCGTCTCATCCGGCTCTCACTACGAGCAGGGTGGATCTTTGTACGCTCTCGGTCTGATCTACGCCAACCATGGCAGCAACGTTCTAGACTATCTTGTCAAGCAGTTCCAGAACGCCTCTGAGGAGGTCATCCAGCACGGTGGTGCGCTCGGTGTTGGTGTTGCCGGCATGGCTACGGGGTCTGAGGAGATCTTCGATGCCTTCAAGAGCGTCCTGTACACCGACTCTGCCATCAATGGTGAGGCTGTCGGTCTCTCCATGGGTCTTGTCATGCTTGGTACAGGCAGCATCAAGGCCCTTGAGGACATGATCCAGTACGCACACGACACACAGCACGAGAAGATCGTTCGTGGTCTCGCTATGGGTATGGCGCTCATCATGTACGCCCGCCAGGAAGCCGCCGACGAGCTCATCAACGGTCTCCTCGATGACCCGGACCCAACCCTGCGTTACGGTGGCATCATGACCATCGCACTGGCGTACTGTGGCACAGGCAGCAACAAGGCCGTCCGTAGGTTATTACACGTTGCTGTTAGCGACGTCAGCGATGATGTGCGCCGAGTAGCGGTCATGAGCTTGGGTTTCGTGTTGTTCAGGAAGCCCGGCAGCGTTCCTCGTATGGTCGAACTTCTTTCCGAGTCTTACAACCCACACGTCCGCTACGGAGCTACCATGGCTCTTGGTATCGCCTGTGCTGGTACCGGCCTTCCCGAGGCAGTCGACCTGTTGGAGCCTATGATGAAGGACTCCACCGACTTCGTTCGTCAGGGTGCCTTGATCTCGCTCGCCATGATTATGGTACAGCAGAACGAGGCTATGAACCCCAAGGTTGCATCAATCAGGAAGCAGCTTACCAAGATCATCGGTGACCGCCACGAGGATGCCATGGCCAAGATGGGTTGTGCGCTTGCTCTTGGTATCATCGACGCTGGAGGCCGCAACTGCACAATTGGACTGCAGACACCGACTGGCAACCTCAACATGGCAGCCATTGTTGGTATGGCTGTCTTCACACAGTACTGGTACTGGTTCCCCTTGACACACTTCCTGTCGCTCAGCTTCACACCAACCGCCATCATTGGTGTCGACCAGGACCTCCAGATCCCATCGTTCAAGTTCTACAGCAACACTCGGCCAAGCATGTTCGACTACCCACCAGAGACGGAGGTCAAGGCCGAGGAGGCGCCCGAGAAGGTCAAGACCGCTGTCCTGTCAACAACAGCGCAGGACAAGCGCCGAAGGATGGTCAAGGAGCGCCAGCGCCGTAGGGAGAGTATGGACGTCGACCAGACACCTACGACGCCCAAGCCTGCCGATGATGACAAGATGGACGTTGATGAGGAGAAGAAGGACGACGAGAAGGCTGAGGGCTATGCACCAGAGTCGCCGAAGAAGAAGGTGGAGAAGGAGAAGGTTGGTTACGAGTTGGAGAACATGTCGCGTGTCCTGCCACCCCAGGTGAAGCACATCGCATTCCCTGGGGACCGTTTCATTCCAGTCAAGAAGGTCAGTCCAGCCACATTGCCTTATACATTTCAAACACTAACTTGTACACAGCCAACACTCGGGGTTATTCTTCTCACGGATACAAAGCCTTCAGAGCCCAAGGAGCTGCTCGAGCTTAAGGTCAAGAAGGCGGCGCCGGCACCAGCGCCTGGTGCTTCAGGGTCGTCTGGTGAACAGGCAGCTGAAGGTGTTGCAGATGCCGAGTCGTCTGGATCTACAACAGACAACCTGGTAGAGGAGGGCAGTGAGGAAGCATCGCTACCTGGGGATTTCGAGTACGAGTCAGACACGAACCCAAATGACAGCGAGTAGAGGCAGTCGAGGGTCGATTGTAGTATCCTTCTTGGAGCCGGGCGGATTGTCTGCATTGATCTTAGGCTTAGGGAGGTCAGAGAAGGCCGCTTTCCCAGCCTGCCTAGATGTATAATAGCCCATGCGGTCTACTAGAATTATAAGCATAGTCGTTCACATCACTGTTCATTGGGTGACTGTGTGCATAATCATCCCATCTCCACTGGGACAACGCGTGTCTGCGGTCCTCGGCGGTCCGGGCTTGGCGCTGCATCGAAAAGTATGGCATGACCTTGACGCGCAGCAACTCTCCCACATGCCGCCATGGGCCTTCGACCGGGGCTGCCACGAACGATTGCCGGCCGCGGTGCGAATACTGTATGCCTGCAATGCTGGCGGAAGCTGGCCCGGACGCCGATGCCTTTGCGCCAGGCCTTCTCGACCATCCCATCACATAGATCCGGCGCGGTAGCTGTGGGGAAGAGCCGGAACTCGTTCAGCAAAGACTTCTTCGGCAAGAACTCATTATTAAAAGAGACGTTCTGGCAATCGAGGAGAGAACTGCAGAGCTCCATTGCGACAGTCAAGACAAATAGCGGACAGCCAGCAGCACCACGAGATGCAACCACCACACCCACACCAACGCCCACAGACGACATCCTCCCCCACCGGCGGCGGAAGCGCGCCAAAGAACTCGCCGCACCGCAGTCCTCGCCCTCGCCCACCCCCGAAGGCACAGAAGCCTACCCCATCCCCCTCGACGCCTCCGCCCGCCTCGCCGACCTAGCAACCACCCAAACCTCGCTCAAGCGCCTCTTCTTCACATACCTCTCGCTCTCGAAACCGCGGCTTTCGTTCCTCGTCGTCCTCACCGCCACCGCCACATACAGTCTCTACCCGGTCCCGCAGCTGCTCAGCACGGCAGCGACCGCGACGCCCAGTCTGTCTGCGCTCACGCTGCTGTTCCTCACCACGGGTACCGCGCTGTGTTCAGCGAGCGCGAACGCGTTCAATATGATCATGGAGCCCAAGTTCGACGCCCAGATGAGCCGGACGCGCAACAGGCCGCTGGTCAGGAAGTTGATTAGCGTGCGCGGCGCGGTCGTGTTCGCTGTTGCGTGCGGCATCGTTGGCACCGCAGGTCTATACTTTGGTGTGAATCCTACCACCGCGTTCCTCGGGGCCAGCAATATCGTCCTGTACGCTGGCATTTATACACCACTGAAACGTATCAGCGTGCTGAATACGTGGGTTGGCGCCGTGGTTGGCGGGCTGCCGCCGCTGATGGGCTGGACGGCTGCGGCGAGCCAGTACGCGCACGACGGCACGTGGGAGGAGTTGTTGTTCAGCGAGGGGAGTGCTGGGGGCTGGCTGTGCGCCGCGCTGCTGTTCGCATGGCAGTTTCCGCACTTCAACAGCCTGTCGTGGTCGATCCGCGACGAGTACCGCAACGCGGGCTACCGGATGCTGGCGTGGGTCAACCCAAGGCAGAACGGGCGTGTTGCGCTGAGATATGCGGTGCTTATGTTTCCGGTCTGTATTGGATTGAGTCTGTGCGGGATTACGGATATGAGTTACATCGCCACGAGTAGTGTGGTGAATGGCTGGATGGCCTGGAAGGCGTGGGAGTTTTGGAAGCAGGATGGGCACAAGGGGACTGCGAGGGGGCTGTTCTGGGCCAGTGTGTGGCATCTGCCGATTGTCATGGTACTGGCTATGGCGCAGAAGAAGGGGCTGGGTGAGAGGCTGTACAGGAGCATCTTCGGGTATGCGGATATCGAGGATGATGAGCTGTATTATGAGGCTGGGGAGCTGGAAGAAGAAGAAGAAGAAGAGGAGGAGGAGGAGGAGGAGGAAAAGTATCAGAGGAGACGGGTGGTGAACTGATGGATGAGTGTCTCCTTGCGTTTACCATGGGTTGGTGGATTAGCTGTCACGATACCTTGTATTATATGGCATCAGCATGTATCAAGATGATCAGTTGCGCACACCCGAAGGCGTTCAAGACTGCAACACATCGATTTGCTTGTACCATACACCGAGTATCTTCGCGGAACCGGCAGCACAACATGACAGTGCTCGAAAAACGATAACGTCCACCGTACGCAAGGAATCGTTCGCTCTGCACTTGGAGATGGCATCCCATAATTCCCCCGTGTCTTTTCGTCTCCGCTCAGCCATGCGCACCACCTGCTTATGCAGGATACTTCCGCAGCTGTGCACGTGTCAGTATCGTACTCCCAGTCGAAGGTCGAAAGAGGGCGAGGGGGGGGGGGGGGGGACTTAGAGGAGGACTTAGAGGAGGAGGACTTACATCCAGGCTCAAATACTTGCTCGTCATCTTGCTCTGATCCCTCATAACGCCGACCAGGGTCTCACTCTCCTGGAAGAAGCCAGCCTTCAAAGAGATGACGATGAACTGCATACCAGGGCTGGCGTGCTCGCGGACGTACTTTGCCACGCGCGACACATTGACATTGTCCAGCGCGGCATCGACCTCGTCCAGCACAAAGAAGGGACTCGGCTGGTACGAGTGGATAGCAAAAAGCAGCGCCAGCGCCGCAATCGTCTTCTCACCACCGCTGAGATGCTCCATGTCGCGGAAGCGTTTGAGCGGCGGCATGGCATGGTATTTCAGACCTGCGAGGTATGGCTCGGTGGAGTCCTCCATGTCGAGGTACGCCTGCCCACCCAAGGGGAACTGCGGGGACTTGGTCAGATCCTTGTACGTCCCGCCAATGTTCTCGCTGATGTGGTTGAAGGCTTTCATAAACAAATCATATCGGCGCTGCTTGACTTCCTCGAATGCTTTCTTGGCTGCCGCCGCGCGCTTGCGGGTCGCTGCGAAATCAGCGTCGACGGCGGCGAGGCGCGCTTCCGTGGCCGCCAGGCGCTCGCCGGCGCGCATGTTGGGGGTCGCTTTGGAGATGTCGGTTTCGAGGCGGGTGATTGTGTCGGTGAGGCGGGATTCGGTGGTGCGGAGGGAGGTCAGGAGGGCGGATTGGACTTTGTCGTCGTCGTCGTCGTCGGAGTCTTCGTTCTCGAGGAGCTCGAGGAGCTCGGTGCGGAGTTCTTCTTCGAGCTCGTCAAAGTCGACGTCGATGCCGTAGTTGTCTACTTCTGGCTGCTGGATCTGCGTGTTGTCGGGGTCTTCGTCGACGTCCATGGAGTCGGCGTCTGGGCGAGGCAGGTCTGTCATGGGCAGCGAGGCGAGTGGATTGGAGTCTGAGGTGAGCGGGATCTTGATCTCGTTGACTCGGCACTCCTTGAGTGTGTTGTAGCGGTTCGTTGCACTCGTCTTGATCTTGGCTTCTTCGCTGTCCACTTCTCTCAAGACCTTCTTGACCTTCTCGTTCCGCTGATCGAGGGCACGGCGTGCTTCCTTGACGGCGAGGGCTCGCCCTGTCAGCTTCTCTTCTAGGGCCTCGCGCTTCTCTTGCAGTTCCTCTAGCTCAGCCTGGAGCACGTCTCTTGCGTTCTGCAGCTCTTCCTGCTTCTCCTGGTGTTCTGCAAGCTGTTGGTCGATGCGCTTGATCTTGCCTTCAGCCTGTGAAAGACGGTCTTCGATCCCTTGCAGCGACGACTCCAGCTGCTTGAGGAGAAACGAGAGTTTGCTGCGCTGTCGGGTGAACTCGAGACGCTTCTCAGCTGCCTCCTGCTGGACTGTGCCTTGCTGATCTTCGTAGTCGCGGATCGATGCGTAGCCGAGCCTCTGACAGAAGGCAGCAAAGACGCTATCAGTGACCTGATTGACTACATCTTGGAAGCCCTTGAGTTCGTCCTCTCGGTTTCGCAGTCGTTGTGTCTGCTGGTCAAAGTTTGGCCGTACGCCTCTCAGCTCACTCTTGTGGTGTGCCAGCTCCTTCTTCAAGCTATCGATGTTGCGAGTGAGAGCCTTCGTTTCGTCCTGCGCCCGCCTAACCTGGTCCGTGAGATCCAGCAGCTCAGCCTCGATGGTCTGCTCCTGTTGTCGCGAACTCTCGAGCTTGGGCAGATTAGCCAGTTCTTTCTGTATCGAGTCAACGCGGTCGCGAAGGGTCTGGTACGACTTCTCGTCCCACGATTGCTCGCCGCCATCATCATCGCGGTCCAGCTCACCACCAGTCTGAGTGCCACCCTTGCTGATGACACGGCCGTCGAGTGTAACCGCCTTGGCTTGCACCCGGCGCTCGTACCTCAGCTCCTTCGCAACCTTCTCGGTGTCACAGATCATGGTACTGCCACACGCTGCGGTCATGGCGCGCTCGTGCTTCGGTTCGTAGTTGATGCAATCAATGGCCAGGCGCATGCCCTTGTGCATGCCCTTGAGTTGCGAATCGACGGCCTTGATCTGGATGGAATCGAGTGGGTCGAAGGACATGATGCCGATGCGCTCCTGCTTCAGGTAGGCGATGCATTCCTTTGCAGTCGCTTCCGTGTCGACGATGACTGTCTCCATCTGAGGTCCCAGCACTCGGCCCATGGCCTTGCGGTACTTGGCCTGTTTGGCTGTGATGAGGTCCCTGTACCGGCCATGCACCTTCTCGGGCCCGAGCCGCACGCGAAGCCGCTCGATGGCCTTGCGGGCTTCTTGCTGCTTGCGCGACTCGCGTCGGCTGCCTTCGACTATGCTGAGCTGCGTCGCGGACTCCTGCAGCATCTGGTTCTTCTCCTGGTAGTTCAGCTCCAGCTGTCGGCGATCAGAGCGTAGTTTGTCCAGCTCCTTTTGCTTAGCGCTTCTCGCCGACTCCAGCTCTCGCATCTGTGACTTCTCCTCCTTTTGCCGCTCTTCGAGCCGGCCAATCTCCGCACTCAACCTCTCGGCAGCCTTCTCGTGGGCATCGACGCTTTGCTGCAGGTTCCGAACGTGGTCCTGGTCTGTGTCGACTTCACGCTGTAGTCGGTCGATCTGCATCTGGTCTGCGTGGGTGCGCTTCACAACCTCGCCGCGGAGCTGGTTGTACTCGTGGAGGTCTTGCTGCGACAGCTCACGGCCCTGTCGCTGGGACGCAGCCTTGAACTCGTCCTCCCACTTCTTCTCCGCTTTCTGCACCAGGTCCAGATCCTTTTTGATCTTGTGCACCTGCTGTGCTTCCGTGTCGCGCTTCTTCCTGAGGTCGGCGAGCACAGCGTCGTTCTTTTGGCGCTGGTTGTTCAGCAGACGGATGGTCTCCTCGACAGGAGCAAGCTCGTTGCTGGTGTCCTCGATTTGCTTCTCCTTGTCCTTGATGCTGCGGTCCGTCTTGCTCACGTCACGCTTGACCTTGGCCTCGGCCTGCCTTTCCTGCTCGTGCTTTGTGTGGTACTTCTCGACGCTGCGCTTGTGCTCTTTGAGCTCTTCCTGGTGGGAGGCGATCTTGTTGCGCGCCTTCTCCATGGTCTGCTGGTAGAGGAACAGCTTCCACAGTGTCTTGGTGACGACGGCTTCGTCGCGCGCCGCCAGCTTGCGCCCGTACTCGTCCGCCTCCGCCTTCTGCTCCTGGTATGTCTTGAGCTCGCCGTTGATGCCGCGACGCTCGTGGAGGTGCTTGGCGTTGTCCTCGGTGGCAGCCTCGGACTCGGCCTTGAGCCTGTCGTAGTCGGCCTTCTTCTCGAGGGAACCAGAGATGCGCTCGACCTGCTCCGTGAGCTTGTCCGGCGCCATTGTCGCGATCTTCTCGACGTCGCCCTGGAAGACGAGGAAGTTCCTGGCCTTGACGAGGATGCTGTGCTCTTCGAGTGCCTCGTTGTACTCCTTCGCGGTGACTTGGCGCCGGTTGATGCGGTACTCGCTTGCGCCGGAGGCTGTGATGGTGCGCTGCCACTCGTGCTCGTGCTCCGCGTCGTCCTCGTAGACGGCCTTGACCCAGGCGTTCTGGGGGGTGTCTGTCTGTGTGCCGGACTGCGTGTCGGCGCTCTCCTGCGTGTCGGCGATCGGTTCGGCGCTCGCGTCGCCGTTCGCGTCGCCGTTCGCGTCGCCCTCGGTCGCTGTGCCGTCTGCGTTGATCCTGGCGTCACGGATGACCCTGCCGCGGTAGACCATGTCCTGCAGCTTGTCGGATCGCAGCTGGGACGAGCGGACGCCGAGGACGAAGGAGATGGCGTCCATGCTGTTCGACTTGCCGGAGCCATTGGGGCCGATGATGGAGGTGAAGTACGAGTCGGCGAAGAGAAGCGTGTGGCGTCCACGGTAGGACTTGAAGTCTGCGCAGGTCAGCGTGAGCGTGCAGCGGCGCGCGGGTCCATCTACTGTAGACCTCGAGGCGCACAAGCTTCCCCATGGTGGCGGCTGGTTTGCGCGGGAGCTGTGCAGCACGTGCGCGGTGAGAGGGTGGATTGCCTGAGCAGCTGTCGCGCGGTGTGCCTGCGCCGCGTTCAACGAGCTCGAAGTTCGCGACGACGCGTCGCGCTGCCGCCAGCCCGCCCGCCGTAGCTAGCGTCTGCTCGGGGGGGGGGGGGGCATACAAAGCTCCACAGTGACATAACAGGGCATCCTGCAGGTGAGCCGGCCATCAACTTCCTCGTTATTACTTTGGCAGTCGTGTGCCCCCCCCCTCCCTTTCTCTTGCACCCACCTACAGCCATCTACAGCTATCCAGGCCGCACGTCGTCTGCGGCAGTCTGCGGCAGTCTCTCTGTTCCCGTGACCAGCTCCACCTATATCGCGTTCTTGCACGTTGGTCGTGCTGTGACGACAGCAAGTGCCAATCACCAGCTGGCATTCTCCCACGACTCACATCCTCGACCGCTCACCGAGAAACGCTGAGCACCGGCGGCCAGTTCTGCCCCGCACCGCAGTGTCATGCGAACAGCCGTGCGAGCTTTGCTTCGATAATCTGACCATCATCCCCGTACGCGCCTTCCCTATGAAACTGTTGCGGCCTCCTGTTGCGGCTTCCTGTTGCGATGGGCCACGACAACAGACAACCACTGACAAGTCATGGCTGCAGGCTCCCCTCCACGCCGCCTACAGAGGCCCTCGCATCGCCGCACGCCCTCGAGCCTGGAAATAGTGCCCGAGGATTTGCCCGTCATGTCCACCCAGGACCCGAAATCCAGGTCGGAGCCCCAACTGGGCCTCTCTGCCCTCTCCACCGACCCTGCACCGGGCCACTCGGCACAGGCTGGCGCTGGCGCTGCGCTGCTGGGAGAGGCCTCGCGCTCACGTCCAGCACCCGTCTCCACGCCTGGCCTCTCGCGCTCCAACTCCTTCTCCAACAGCTCCTACCACGATGACTCGGAAGACGACACCGCCTTCTTCCCGCCCGTCGAGCGGCTCACCATGTTCGACTTCATCGAGAACATGGCGCTGCAGCAGCGCTTCGACAAGCTCCAGGCCTCCATCTCGTCCCAGACAGAGAGGCTGAAGATCCAGGCCAAGAACCGAGGTATCACGCGCGACCGAGTCGTCGATGAGTGGCGGAGAAGGGTGCCCACCGAGGGTGAACAGCTCGAGCGTTACAAGACGCGGGTGCGCAAGTCGGTCGATCGCCTCAACGCGCGCTTCAACGAGTCCCTGACCGTCACCGCGCGAGAGAAGGCTTCCTTCATCGCTGCTGTCTTGAACATCTTCGTCTCGGGCTATCTGGTCGGCCTGCACCCCGGCTACTTCCCGCACTGGTACACGGCGCAACTCCTATGGTTCATGCCTATCCGCTACTACACCTACCACAAAAAGGGCTACCACTACTTCCTCGCTGATCTGTGCTACTTCGTCAACATCCTCGCCGTCCTGAGCATCTGGGTGTTCCCGCGGTCAGAGCGTCTCTTCATCGCCACGTACTGCCTGATCATGGGCAACAACGCCATCGCTATCATCATGTGGCGTAACTCGCTCGTGTTCCACTCGATGGACAAGGTGGTCAGGTACGTACTCCCTTCTACGCCCGCGGCAACGCTGCTAATCCAACCAGTCTCTTCATCCACATCATGCCGTGTGTGACGCTTCACTGCATCGTGCACCTGCTCTCGCCCGAGTATCAGAAGGAGCACTACCCCGCCATCTACAAAATCCGCCACTCCGACCCATCCTCTCCGCACCACTACAGCCTGCCGCAAATGATGATGTGGGCCACGCTTCCATACGCCTTCTGGCAGCTTACCTACCACTTCCTGATCACCGTGCGTCGTCGCGACAAGATCGCCGCCGGACGTCCTACCAGTTTCACATGGCTGCGCAAGTCCTACGCTAGGACTTGGATCGGTAAATTCGTCCTCTCGCTGCCGAGCTTCCTCCAAGAACCAGCCTTCATGGGTATCCAGTACTCGTATGCCGTGCTCACCATGCTGCCCGCTCCCATCTGGTTCTGGTATCGCTGGGCTAGCGGCATCTTCCTCACGGTTGTCTTCGTCTGGAGTGTCTACAACGGTGCCACGTTCTACATCGACGTCTTTGGCAACCAGTTCAAGAAGGAGCTCGATGCCCTCAAGGCGGATATCGTGAAGTGGCAGGCTTCTCCTGAGGGTGGGTACACACCCTTCACTCCCTTTGAGGGAGGTCAAGAGAAGCAACTCGGCTACATCCCGCCGCTCGAAGGCAGCACTGCCGTCAAGCCCGCTGATGGAGAGGCTGAGAAGAGGAAGTAGTGGGGCTTTCGTGATCAATGCATTTAGTTTGGTGGTCCACTCTGATTGGTTATGTTCGCGTTTGATTCACTGTCTTTGAGCATCTTTCACGGCTGACTGCATATACCCCCTTTCCTTCGTTCGGCATCTATTGTCCAGCTAGCGGAACTAGTACACGTCCATCTCCCGTCTTCACACAAGCGTAGAGGCATTTATCACTTCTTGCAATCCTACATCGCTGCATATGTACCAGCATAGAACCCTTCAGTTCCCCTCGAAACTCTGGAACAAGAGCTAAAACACCACAGGTCTTCCTTTCCGCAGCAGACCAGGCCCTCATCGTATCCGTTCTACGGAATCATCGGTACGGATCTGAAGGGCTGTCTCATCAGCATCGTGAATGACAACAGGCTACTTCCTCACTCTTACCGCGTTCCAACCTCTCTATGGCAAGCTCAGCGACATCTTTGGCCGCGAGGAATGTCTTCTGTTCGGGTACCTGACCTTCGGTATCCGCTCAATGGCTTGTGGCTTTGCGCGCACAACTGGTGAACTCATCGCAGCAAGAGCGTTCGCAGCTATCGCAGGTGGCGGGCATGACGGTCTGCGTGAGCATCATGCTGTCTGACGGCGTGGGCCTGAGAAACAAAGGGGGGCGGGGCAGGGATACATCAACCTGGTGTATGCGAGTGTTGCTGCAGCTGGTGCTCCTCTAGGGCGTCTGCTCGCCAAAACCATCGGCTGGAGGTGGTGGTCTTTCATCGCACAGTGCCCCCTTTTGTCTGATAGCTCTGGTTGCTGTCGCCGCTGTGCGCCGACTACCAAAGCAGGAAGATTCGTACTGGAAAGCGAAACTGGCGAAGGTTGACTTGCTCGGAGCCCTGATCCTTATCGTAGCTATCTTCGGCCTTTTTGTTGGACTAGACGGGGATCAAACATCGGCTGGAGTTAGTCCCCATCGCCACCGCAGGGACTTTGCAATACTCCGCTATTCATCATCTTCGTCCTTGTCGAGAAGTACGTTGCGAAGCATCCTTTTTGCGCCCGGCCACATGATTCTCGACAGATCACTAGTTGCATGCTACCTGTGCAACTTCTGCACGCTCGGTGGATGGCTAGCGGCCATCTTCTTCATACCCTTGTACTGGCAGATCACACACGGCTACGGTGCTTCCCAAGCTAGACTCCTGCTTGTGCCGTGCATCATCTCGGGTGTTTGTGGCTCGCTGTTCGGCGATATCTATATGAAGCGTACGGCGAAATACTATTGGATCACAGTCATTGCTTACTCGCACCTGACGATCGCCCTCTTGATTTATCCTCCTTTTCGTTGGCATGATCATGCAAAGTTTGCCGGTCATGGTCGTGGGCACATGTATCTGCGGTTTCTCGAACGGCATTGGAGTCACGACTACGCTCATTGGTCTTGGTAAGTCGAGATATTGCCAGCCTCAGTACCATGAACGGACATGTTGCAGTCGCAAACGCCTCGCACGCCGACCAAGCCGTCGCAACAGGCATGCGGCTACCTCTTCCGCTCGCCCGGCTCCGTTTTTGGCGTGTCAATGTGTGCAACAGCTTTCAGCCAGACCCTGCGCTCAAGCCTCACGGCTGCACTCAGCGGCGATTAAGACGCAGACGAGATCGCCGAACGCGTACGAGCGGGTCTCGCATACTATCGAAGCTTGGAGCCCCATCTGCAAGAAACTGTGCGCGAGTGCTGTGGTAAGGCTCCCCAGGGCGGCCTTGTGTGTAAGTGTGGTACTGGGTTGAGGTTGAGTTTGGTTGACAGACGAACTTTGGTTCACATTCTCTGTTCCATATGTCTTCGGAGGAGATGTATCAATGTTGCAGAGAGCAGTGTAAAACATGATTTCGCTCTTATCCAAGCACCATCGCATCCACATATCACGTCTTCATTATCCTACACATACTATATTTTCCAAGACACAACTCCAACATGTCTGCACCAACCAAGCATGCTGGGGCTTCATAGCTCAGCACTTTCAAGACGTCGCCGCGCAGTACGAGCTGTCATCCCCGAGCAGTACTACATTGTCGCCATCAAGCTCACCCGACACGTCACCAACAGCATCACACTCGACATGGAACTCTCCAGGCTCCCTCGAGGTTGAAGGAGAAGATTGCTCATGCGGCTTCGGCTTTTGCAAAGGCGTCTGGCACGGAGATCAAGCCTGGAAGACCTGCAGCCTGATGCCAACATGCGGGAATACTTCTCCTACGAGTACTGGATGGCGGTGCAAGAAGCCCAGGCTGTCACTGCCTTGGTCCACTTGTACCTAGCGGCGCCCGACCCTCAGGCTCGTGTGGATAGCATTCCATGTGATTCGGAACTGGAGATGCGCCCAAAGGCGCAGGCTACGAGGGCATTGAGAGAGGGGGAGGAAGCGGAGTAAGGGTCTTCGGGTGCAGTGAATGGGATTAGGTTAGCATCGCGAGAGGTAGTGAGGGACTCCTGGGTGATGTTTAGAGAGGCGATTAGGTGCCGTGAAAGGTGTGAAGGGCTCCTAGGAGATGCATGTAGATGGAAGAGGATGCGTAGAATGTGGTGAATACCTCCAGAGAACCAGTTCTGTTCGATTAAACCGTGATCGCCGAACGCTGTGCCACTCGTACCTCGCGTCCGCCTCACCGGCTGCCTCGCCTCGGGTGGTTATTTGTCACCATCAACGTGTAATCTTGGAAGTGGGCACTCCATGTGTTGCGGCTCAGACCCGCATCGCCATCCGGTCAGAGAGGATGCGCAGGATGCGCAAAAAGCAAACAATCCGGAAGCGCTACCGAGCAAACAAACGAATGGTAAGGACGATACACAGCTCAAGGGTCCACACCTCATCTCGCTTCGTCAAACGTGCGCCATGGTGGTTGCTGCTGTAAGTGTTGTCGTAATAGAAGCTCGATGCAGTAGGCGCTTCATGGAGGGAAGGAAGGTGTGCAAGGCTGCGACTTCACAACGAACATCCTCGAGGGGCAGTTGCGCTACTTTGCGATGCTGCGACAGCTCTGCAACATACAAAAGCTTTTATAGAGAGAGGATACTTGAAATGCACAAAGAGTGTCAATAGTCGTGTATGTAGGAAAGTGAGGCAACCGTGTACATACGGAGAGCTAAGCGTGTTGCACACCGATGAGCCCCAATATCTACAACGCGTATATCATGCAAACTGAGGAATAACTCCGCGGTCGCGTCAAACGCGCCAACACGTAAAGGAAGTCCCATCACCGGGCACGATAGTGTCCGAAAGAAGCAAATAGCCGTCGAACAGCAGCAGAGGCGCAGCAAGGTTATGCAGGTCCCATCCCGAAACCCATCGACACCAGACAGCCGGTGACACGTTCATGCAAATAGTGGTCTGATTCTGAAAAAAGCATGTTGCTGCCTCAATGAAGGGATACTGGGTGCAAATCATCTGCGCGAGGACTGTTTTGTGATTAGCGAGGTTTTGTAAGACAGTTAGGGGCCAGGGTTGGGAAGGATGGGTGCCCCCGGCATGCACATGATGCTTCCCCGGTATACCAGCGTTGTACTCGATCTACACCATTTTTTTTTAGCGTCGATTGTTGTACATTCTCTTGACAGTTGAAGATCGATGAATGACTCGACATGGGGGGTGGCTTCCTGAATACAACCTCTCTTATCGAACAAGCCCCACGATTTGCGAGTCAGATGCACCCTACTGTGCTAGGGCATTGAGGCGTCGTTGCTCTGCCTCTTCCCAGACGCATCTTGCGCACATACAATCTCCGCCCAACGCACCTACTGCCCACTCTCTGCGCTCTTTGACGGGCAGTCTGACATCGCAGTAATGCCCGAAGACCTCTTGGCCTTTCTTCAATCCAGGGCCCTGGTTAGGGTCCCTTCCCTCCCAGTCCACAAGCTTCTCGCGTGTCCAAAATTTCATAGTCCCTTGCCATTCCCAGGCTACGTTCGGGTCGCAGCTATGGTTGGCTAGACACCACATTGGATGAACAGCGCCAATCTCCGGTCGTCCGTCTGGTCCTTGTTGCGCAGAAGCTGTGCCTCTCAGCTTGGCGTAGATGGTGTTGAAGACCCAGGTGTCGTATCGATAGCTTTGAGTGAAGATGTTGACATCCATCTTTTCCAGTATGTGTAGAGGCTTGATGACATTGTTGTTGAACGAGAATGGCAAGGTCTGGGGAACACCGCCGAAGGGATCAACGAGTTCACCCTCAGTGTTGGCTTGCCATACAGTATTCAGGTCTTTGCCGTGATAGTCACCCCAGATGTAGCGGAGTTCCTTCAACTCTAGAGGGTGAAGATCTTGTGTTTCTGCCAGTGCCAATGCTCGGACAAGGAGGATGGAGTACAGAGAGTCGGCAGCTTCGCGAGCAGGAACTTTTCCTTGGTTTACGCTCACTCCGCATATCGAGGGGTGGTAACTGTCCTGTGCCAGATCATGGCATTTTTCACTACAGAAGAACACCTCGTCGCACTCTTCGCAGGAGAGAATGGTACTCTCCGCACCTGGCGAGTCAGGTAGTGTTGTACTGCAAGCGTCGCAGTATGTATCGTGGAGTCTGGATACAGCCGTCAGTAGAGACCTTTCCTTCAGCACCTCCACTCCAGGCGCAATATCCTCCTTCGCGAACACGCCTAGCTGTTTCACAAATTGAACTTCGTGATTTGATTCCTGGGTTGACGGGTTGGTTGAGAGTAATGGCAGCTCAGAAACCCTCACTTCCAGCTTCGGAGCTATGTTCGCCATCTCATCGTTCAGAAATTGCAGACATTCGTCTGAGTGGCGATCTGGTTCGTACTCATTCCAAGGATAGTTTTCGCGACGAACAAGGCCCTTATCGGGGTAGTCCTCGACCTCCACGTCGTCAACGTTTTCTCCTTCTTTCTCGTAGTAAGACCGAAGTTTGGATGTCAGGATGTTGTCATACTCGCCGAAGGTCTTGTCGTTGGGAAAGGCTCTCGTTGCACGCGCGATATAGTCGAACGCGCTGCGGAAGCAGCCGCAAGCCAAAAGAGCTTCTATGAGGACATCATGCCTTGTCGAGTTAGTAACTGACCACACGTTTACATCGACCCAAGTCTTCTCTTACATACGCAGTCCTCGAAAGATGCTTTTGCGCCCAGGTCAGAACGTTATCCTCCTCTTTGCTTCGAGCATCGGCAGCGGAATTGATTGTCAGGCCCGCGACTCCCTCCGAAAGATAATCGGCGTTCGCAGCTTCTAGAGCTTCGTCATGATATTCTCCTTCCTCGGCTACCTCGTCAACAAGCAGGAGTGCCTTGTATGCATCGCCAACAGCAAGATCGGGATATCCAAGGCTTCTGTAAGCCTTTGCCAGTTTCAGACGATGTGCTATGCTGTATGGTTGCTCAGGCGTTTGTTGCTGTAATGCAACGAGTTCGTTGGTGATCCTTGTTCGTCTCTGAATTGGTCAGCACTATCTGTTGGTCTCGCTGGCGCTCTAATTACCTCCATCTTCAGTCAACTTGGATTTGTTGTGTGTACGATTGTGAAGCACGTGAGACAAACTTTTTGGAGGTGGCGGGACTAACTTAGTGGGACTAGCTCGCTTCGTAACCAGTGCAACCCACCACCACGTTACAGTGACACAACTTCAGCTGCAAACGCAAGTCAGCGCGCTCGTTGCTCGCGAGCCACTTTCAATCGCCTGTCATGCTACCCTCTGCGTCTGAGCTTGTTGCTCAATATCTTAGGACGAACGGCTACACCGAGGTATGACGTAGCCCACATTATTGGCTAGACTCACTCACACACAGTAGACCTTGAAGAGTTTCGTCAAAGAAGCTGACTTGCCACCCGATACTGGTACCGGTTCGAACAGCTCGGTGACTATAGAGACGATACTTCACGAGAAGAAAACATTTGATCTCAGTCTCAGTTTTGAGAAGCTTGGTGTCGAGGATGCAAATCGCGCGTGGGCTGTTCCAGCACCATCAAAACCCACAGTTTTCGAATCACTGCCTAGTCGCTCTAATATCTTGAGCGTGGCTGTCTTCGACCTGCTGCTTCCTTCTGCCACAACTGTTAAACAGTACATCGCCGTCACCACAGCTGACCGGCGACTACACCTCTTGAACCCGGCTTCACCAAGCTTTGAGCTTGCCCATTCGTATACCAGCTTCCAAGACTCTCCAGTATTGGACATCATCACTATAGGCTGGCAATATATGATGATCGCCTCGATGTCCGGAAAATTGCTACTGTACGACACCGCAAGCGACAAAATCCTGGACGAAAGGAAGGATCATTCCAAATATGTCGTCAAAATAGCCAGCTGGTCCGACAATGATTCTGTTCTGGTAGCAAGCGCCGGATGGGACTCTAAGGTGTTTCTCTATCGGATCCACATTGGTGGAGATGCCTTACGCATTGGCGAGCCTTTGGCCACCCTCACGCTTGCAAGCATCCCGGAAACCCTACTTTTCGTGAAGTCTCCTGAAGATGACTCTCCAATACTTCTGGTTGCTCGCAGAGATTCTACATTCCTGTATTACTATTCGGTTCCTTGTCTAAATGCTTCAGCGTTCAACCTCCTCGGGAAGCAGAACTTGGCTCCACACTCCAACGCATGGGTGGCCTTTACTCCGGCGGACGTCCAAATCTGTCCCACTGATCCGTCTGTGGTAGCCGTTGCGACTTCATCGACGCCACATATGAAGATACTGATACTGAAGCTTTTACTTCCGCCAACGAAACCTGCGATACCCGATGATGTTACTAGTTCAGAAACAACCGAACCGGCTGCTGTCACACAAGCCTCACAGGCACGTGCTGAGCTCCTGATTGCAGATAGAGAGGAGGCAGCCATATTGGTGAACGTGTCAACTATGGCACCTCAAACTGCTTATTCCACCCCACGGTTGACTTGGCGACCTGACGGCTCAGGTCTGTATGTCAGCTCAGATGATGGTGTCATTCGCGGTGTCGAGACGAATAGTGGAAAGCTTGTTGCATCTTTGGAGGGACATGAGCCCGGAAGCAAACTGCGGTGCCTCTGGGCTGGAACCCTCAAAGCACCGAGTGATGAAGCTGCCAGTTCAACGAGTGATCACGAGGTTTTGATCAGTGGTGGTTTTGACCAGAGGTTGATACTATGGGGTCGCTAGTCATGGCGCTTTTTGCGCACCCAAAACATTACCCGCCATGGCCATCTGGGGCGCAAGGCTGTACTTAGCCTGCCCGCAATGTCCAACAATCAAGGATCCGAAGGCTGCTTCGTAGCCTTTGTCACCTATCCGTATAGCTCAGCATGAGCTCGGGTTCCTCGCAATCCGACAAAGCCACCAATGAGCGTGAGTAGAATTGCGCGTACGAATCCAAAGTCTATCGGACACTTGAGGTTCGATGTAGTAACAGAATTGGTTCACTAATTACCGGCGCACAGAATATAGAAGTCATAGGGGTTGAAATTGCGCTTGGCAAGGTTTCTTTTTTGGTCGGCGACCTGTGCAAATACCCTGTACCGCCACGATCTTGTCCCCGCGATCTGGCAACGGCAGATCTTGCAGGGAACATTCGCTTATCCGCCTATGACACACGTGGTAAGCCACCCTGCATCACACACGCACGCCGGGCAAGGGACTTGTAATTAGTGTCCGAACAACCTATCTGTTCCACCATACACCGATTACAGGATCAATAGACGGCTTTACGCGGGGAGACCTCACAATGTTTTTGCTGGGCCTAGAACTGCAACACCACCGGGGAAGACGGCTCAAGTGCACTTGTCTCTACTTGTGAACATTTCGAGTCCATGAAACGTCACGGGCAGTATAGTGCGTATCTTAGTCTTGGAACGTATCCACTCGTTCGCGAAATGGCCCTCTTGGCTGATGTTCGTCCTCGTGTACACCTATTTCGAGACTTTGCTATTGCTGGCACGCCGTCTTCCAGGACTAGGACTGCGCTCGTGCTATCTTCCTCGCCGAGCAACTGTATATATATCACCGCGGTGCAACTCGATCAAGTCACACCTCCAAGTCGACTTCATCATCTTTCCCGACTTCACACTACACCATATACTTGGCGACTACCTTTCCATCATCCTCTCCCGTCCCGACTCTTCAATCTGCGCACCCTCAATCATTGTCGGTTTTGCTGTAGGTCTCTTCACGCATCTTCAAACATGTCTTTTGCGACAAGCTTGAAAGAAGGAGATGGCGACTTTTTGCTGGTAGTTGCTGGCCTGACACGATTTGCGCCCTATCTGACGGGCTGGCAAGAGTTCAAGGATCACATCCGGAGAGTGGTCAGGGAGCAACCTGGCTGGGTTGATGTATACGCAAGTCAGAGCCAGCGTAGGGGTGAAATGCAAGGCTGGTGCAGACTCAAGGACAAAGAAGATGCAGATGCAGCTTACAGTGGGTGGCACAACATGATGCTTTTCTGTGCTACAGCGCTGATCGCGTTCTAGAAACATATTTCAAGTCCAAAGGCATGCTGGTACATGTCTGGCAAACGCGTCGGAGCAGCGATGGATTTCGACTGATGAGGTGCAACTGCTCCGTGCATTTTCCAGAGTTACCTGATGGCGCTCACTCTCCTGGACTCTGTGGAATCGACATTGGAAGAGTCAATCAGCTAGGCGGCAAAACGTATGCCGCCCTTCCAGCACAGTACGTGCCAGTCCCGCCAGGATACGCTTATCCTACATACCAATCAACCACTTCCTACGCTATCCAACCAGTGTACGTAACACAGGCACCTCCATTGCCGCTGATGGTACCTCGGCCTCCAGTTTATTCAGCGAGCAGCAATGGCATGCCAGTAAACATTCGAGACGGGGCGATGCTTACCGAGGCTCGCGGCATTTTCATTCAGAATCTGAGCTACAAGGTTGGCTCAGACGAGCTCAAAAACTTACTGTACACTGTGGGACGGCCCGTTGATTGCAAGGTGCACCGGGATCGTTCCGGCGTATCCAAGGGGGTAGCAACCGCCAAGTTCGCATCGACGCACGAAGCACAGCTCGCGGTGACCCACCTAAATCGCAAACCACACCGGGGGATGACTTTGAAGGTTCGCTTGGATCAAGACACAACAGTTGTTGGGCAGGTTGGCCCTCCTCTTGTCGTCAATGGATCAGTTGGTGCATATAGGTACGTGCAGCAATTCATGCGTTGGCCAGCACTAACAGTAGATAGCGCCGGCAAATAACGCCGCGTGAAATCCCTGAGCACGATGCTCCTGTCACATCGACCTAGAAGACGTTACTGTCACAATCGTTGTGTGACGCATGTGATGTGGCGTCCTGTTAATCCAAATGGTTGGGTTTTACCCCTGTATCCACCTCGAGGTGCTTTCCGGCATGGCTAAATTTGGACATATCTCCGAGAGCATCATGTATAGGTCACTCGTTGTACATACTCCGGTTCAAGAGATGGCGTTCAGTGTAGATTACATCGCAATTTCTCTCTCGGCATTCTTAGCTACTATATCATCCATTATATATGTTTTGCTGCTGTCCATGCACTTAGGATCTGGTAGTACAGAGGCGTGCAGTCGTAATTGCTTTTGACATGCAGGTGCATCATTCCCGGTTTGCCTAAGCGTCATCATATCGCGTCACGGAAGCTACGCCATTAGCGCCGTTCTGACCTCGTATTTGCTTGTTACTCGATGAACTCCACATCAACCTCCACATGCCGCTCATCCACACATGCTTGCATTGTCTTACCCGTGACCTTCGTTGGCGCACATGGCCGTTTCCAATCCGATTCGTTCAAGCAACGCCACCCATATGCACAGTCTATGGCATCAAATGGTGCCTACATCCGACCACCGGGTGCATTTTTGGCTTGTTACCGCGCCCTTGGGTCATCGAAGACAAACACGTATACAACTGGACGGCCGTTGAACTCCATTAACGTATTGTCCCTGCTGGCGCGGAGTTCTTCGGGCGCCCAAGTGCCGGTGCTGCACAGTCACCTGCCCGTTCAGGAAGTTGTTGACGAGACGTACTAAAACAATCTAGGATACACAGAAACCTCGCCCTGTCAAAATCTTGAAGGATTCGTCCAGGTACTTGGGGCAACACGAGGTTCCCATGAGCCAAACGTACACAAAACTGGGCACTAATCTGCCGGCAACAGCGCGCCCCACGTGAGATCAGATGTTCGGGTATCTATGAATAATTGACACCTGTCGGCCTAATCAAAGTCGATTAGGCTATTGTCTTGGATTTATACTCCCACAGGAAGCCTCACAAATCTGCGGCAAGCTTTGCCCCGGCAGCCGTCATTATATTAACCTTGCGGTCCCACCCCTTGGTCAAAGCCACTGTGAAGACTAGCAACCCTGCAGTTCTTACTTCGAACAATTCGTCCGTTGTTGCACGGCACCAAAGCGCTGGGCATCTGTGCTCGGCGAGGTGAACACAACTTCGACAAGAGTCTGAGGCAGCCAGATTGCAAATGCTCACCCAAGGGTAAGCACTGGTGACTGACCTGTTGCAAGCGTCAGTGCTACTTGAGAAGTCACAGACTCAATGTTGTCTACCTTCGGACCCAGCTTAGGACTAGCATTTCTAAGAGTAACCCTGAGGTTGGACTTAATCCTCATATCAAGTACAGCTCTTGTCACAAAACGGACGTCTGTAAAGCATCGGTGACTTGCCCTTAGTAGCAAACTGTTACATCGTCTATCAGTAGACTTGAGCTAGCTGCAACCTTGAGACCGAACACCGAACAGAAGTAACATGTTCAGGACTGGCAGCGTGAAGCCCCGACAGCGGATCTTCGTCTTCTTAGTATTTGAATTCCAATCTGCCAGGAGATTGTAAGCCCTACCTTCTTCACTGACCGCCTACTGTTCACCAATCTCACCATCGACTAGGACGGCTCTCAGCAAGGCTGCAGATAGAACCTGGGGAACAGGGCACAGCTTCGGACATTTCTCATACAAACGGAGATGCCGTGTATATTACACGCCGGTATCTGTTTTTACAGCCACACGTAAGATCCTGACTCTCCATGCCGCAACAGCATGGAAGAGGTATGACGAACTACTGCATGACATACCCACGACCGACCACGGGCACGCTGCGGTGCAGGAACAGAGCGGGTCGAGAAGCTTAGTCTGAAACCTGCAGATCCCTGAGCGTGTGGTGACTGAGAAGGCCCGGTTGCGGGATACTCATCATCACAGCTGAAGCACTGATTCCGTCATCAAGCAGAGCAAGGACTGTTTGCTGTGAATGTGAATCCAGGACACCGAAGGCGCTGCGATGTCTTGCTGTTGGATACGACACAACGCCCGCGGGAAAGATTACAGAACACCTCGTCGTCCTCGTTGGTCAACACACCTCCAAAATGCGTTCCTTCCATATGTCAACAACCGAATCACCGAAGACGGACCTCAGATGCTGTCGTGCCACACCTACTGTTGGTTGTTCAGTTTTCCTCGTTGATTGCGGATGCTGGCCCTGTTTTGCGAAATTTGGTAGCGAGGCGGGCCGTCGCGAGCTAATGATTTCTTAGTGCAGAACGCCATGTCTACAGAAACAGCGGACTTGGAGAAGACGATGATCCAGAGTACTCTGGACGTCTCGGCAGACGTATCAAAATGTACAAACGTGGAAGTATGTAGCTGGCCATGCGGGCCTTCCTCGAAGATCCGGCGGTAAGTGGCACAAAGGATGCAACCTCCTCCTTCGCTTCCTGCTGTCCTGTCGCGTAGGAGTACCCAAAACTCGTCAGCGAGTCGAGCAACGCGCGGCTGTAAGAGATGAATCGATTTCCCCGGTTTACTTAGTCGCCACATCCAATCCGTCGGCGAATAGCGAAGCTCACAGCTCAACGATGTCCGAACTGCTCGGGCATAATGTACGGTAAAGGCACCCTGTCATGAGACACAGGCGACCGACGGCATGGTCAAGCGTGGAGACATATGGGCTCGAAGCACATCGCTATGCAGGTGTTTAATGTCAGCCGGCGGCATCTAACTAGGTTTGATGACTCACCAAACCTACGCAATGAATGCCAACGTACCTCTAAACGGCTCACATCTTTAATCACTGGCTCTACACGACAGCTAGAACTTCATGTGGTTTATCTCCAGTGCAGATGATGATACGTTTTTAGGGTCCTATCATTAGACTTGGATGTGGTCCGTTTGGCGATCGCATTCGGCTTCGTGTTAAGAACTCTGCTAGGATCGGAATTGCTGAAGAAGATTTGACTGAGCTATTCGTCACGGTATCACCCACTCACTACCCTAGATCTGGGGACAAAGGTGCCTCGGCATCCGGTGACAAACGGCTCTAGAGGGATGTGTGTGATCGACGAGAGCTTAGCATCCATGCAGGAAGAGTACGGGACCGAACAGTCCGGCGTCGTCCAAGTCATCAAACAGTCTCCAAGACCATCTTTCACAACGTGCTCGGGTCCATTGCATATACAGCAGGCTGACACATCGGGCTGTTGCATGTTGCCGAAGCTCTTGCGTCCAGCAGAACAGAGCTCGTACGGAGAGCAGTAATGCTCCTCGAATTGGCCAAACTCTGGATAAGCTCTTTGACGCTATCGTTCTGAACCTGCTGTAAGAATGACATTTCGATGCACTTATCAGACTATACAGCTGGAATCAGTCTGCAGTAGGGATCCCTGGAGGATTCGTCATGCATAAGGAAAGTTCCGCCTGCCAGATGTCCGAACTTCGTCCAGCTTGGATCAGCTCAATACGATGCGTCGTCGATCGTGAAAGGTTTGTATCGCTGGTCGCTCTTCCTTTCACGTTCAACAAGCCTGCAGGACGTGGATGCTGCTGTTGAGCTTAGCGAGACAGCCAGTTGAGGCGAACTTGCCAGCCAGCCCAATCAAGTCTGTCTCCTAAAGAATGACCGAGATGGAATTCCAGTAAAGTGAGCGTGGTGTTTACTCCTAGTGTCGCGGTCGAGAAGAGATGTCCACATGAGGCGACCTGTAACTATGCCAGCCTCTTCCGGCAAGGCAACATGCGAGCGCTTCTACGAGCTTGAGCCTCCATTCAGCTGTACTTGCTGAAACGGAGGAGCCTCGAGACTAGGTTTATGTCAGTAAGTTTTCCAACATTGCAACTCTGCGCGTGATGTCGATTTGAATCAGATCGATTGCTACTTCTCTCATACCCTCCACCCTTTGTTCTGTGTTTTCATCGTTACGAACCACAGGACGCATAAGAACCCCGTCCCTATCAGCAAACACACGCCACTCCAGATCTGGACACCAATGAAGTTCAAGTGTCCGTCTGCATTTGTCTTGAGTAGCGCACCGGCGATTGGCGCACCAATGAGGGTTGCTGGATTGCACATTAGTTGACATAATCGAGGATGTGGACATGATTTAACGTGCCTATGCTCGATACACTCCAGCTCATTCCAAGGCGTGTGCCCAGCCGCGAAAGATCGGGAGTGATGTTTGCGAATGCTGCGGAGGGCAGGGTGACTAGGGCGGCGGAGAAGAAGCCTGTACGGTGTTAGCATTCCTACTTCCATTCCTTGACGTTCAAAGCTCAGTGATTGACCTACCCCATAGTATACTGAATGCAATGAAGTTGGCCTCCTCGTCGATACTAATCCAACACAACGACAAAATGGCGGATGCAAAAGTACATAGTGCCCAGGTCACAATCGGTCCAAGCCACTGCGCCAGAGCTCCGCTGACCAACCGCCCGAAGAAGCTCGCTGCAATAGCCATGACCAGCATGTACAGGCCCATACTCTGGCTTAGGCCCAGTCGGTCCCTCGCATACGTGGGAATATAGAAGTAGGGTATGATGTAGCCCAGGAACGTCGAGAAAGAGCAAGATGTGAAGATGAGGAACAGCTTATCTTTGTACGCTGTCTTGTCGAACAGAGCTCGAGGCTTCCGTTTCGTGGTCAGGACACTTGAGCCGCTAAGGAGGGCAGGAATAGAGAGCAACGCAGCAGCGAGCGCAACAAAGCCAATGGCGCGCATAGCCCACGGGAAGCCAGAAGACTTCAACAGCCGATCGAACATTATGATGTAAACAACACCACCTATTTCACGTCAGCCACACATCGCTCCCACTGTTTCAACACCACACCTACCAACGGCAATCCCGCTCATAACAATGCCCAGCGCAATCGCCCTCTTCTTATCAAACCAGATCCCCACCAGCGCCAAACTCGGAATGTATAGCAGCCCCGCCCCAAGACCCATGCATATCCCCTGGCTCAGAAACACCTGCCAATACTGCGTGCTCAAGCTGAGCATCATGATGCCGAAAACGACCAAGACATTACCAGCAACAAGCATGACGCGGAAGTAGCCCAGATCGAATAACGGACCGGACAAGACACCGAAGAAGATGAGCAGCCAGGCTTGCACGGTGCCGATCCATGATATGGCCGAAGGCGAGGCGGAGGAGAGAAGGTCAGACTTGTAGTAGGCTTGGAAGGTGCCGTAGGAGAGTGTGAAGCCCCAGATATTGATCTGAGAGGCTGTTAGTACGGAACGACGGGGAGGATGGATAGGGTACACACGTATATCATGAAGCCGCCGAAGACTTTCAGCCACGCATGAAGACCGCCATCAGGCGGTGAAGGGATTACGGACTCCGTTGTCTTGGTTGAGTGCGCGTCGAGTGCCTTTTCTGCATGTTGTGTGGGTTCAATGCCTTTCTCCTCGTCACGGTATGGTGACTCTTCGGCTTCCTCAGCTGAAGATGGTCGGGGAGTCTTTTGTGATTCGACCAGGTCGCTCTTGAAGGTTTGCTTGTCCTTCGAGTGTACTGACGACGGCATTTGAGTTTTTGCGAATCGCGTGATCCTGTTTGCGCAACCGCAGTAGAGGCTGTAGTGGCAGTCGTCCTCTTCTTAAGAGATGTTCAGCAATTCCGGTCCCAGTTCCGAATATCAGTAGCTCCAAAGTTTAGGTCTTCCACGGAGCGATTGCGATGGTTGCGATTACGACAAAAGTACGCCAGCGAGCGACTGTTTGAAGGAGATGTCAACAAGGAAAAGTGGACAAGCACGCGAGACATACCAATTATTGGCAAGGGCCCTAATTGACCATATTCTCCACAAATCTGGGGATGCACATCATGACGATTTCTAAGCGTTATTGCCGTTGATGCGGGGATAAACTGCGGGCCGAGGTCAGGCATCGTGGAGTCGTGCGCTAACTTTCGAGCCTTACCTGCAGCGATCGAATCAATTGATCAGCCAAACGATGTTCAGAGGAGCAATGAGAGTGGAGGGACAAGCTGTTTGATGGCGTGGTTCCAATAAGCTCAAGATGTTTATTGAGTCTTGTAGCTGCAGAAAGCTTGGTTGAGTTATTGTATGTGCATCTACAGAATTGGTGTTGATGGCGCCAGATGCATTTGTCGCGCATTGTCGAGTGCCTGGTAGGAGAAGGATCCAATGGCTTAAATAGGCAAATTACATACAAAGCGTCGATTGGTTAAACTCGGACTGGGCCAATGCTCCCCAAGGCAAAAGCACAGGATGTTGGCTGATACCCAATGCCTCTGTCAGCAACGTAGAGATTCAGTTGGCCGAGTTTAGCGTCCTAAAAAGCACAGCATAGACTCTTGTGAATCTGGGATTTAACACTGCGGTGCTCGTTCCAGCTGTGTAACAGGCGCACACGTCCGGCGCTGATCAGGAACATCCTTTGCAGCGCGAAAATGTGATGGTGAGAGCCGGGTAGCTCTCAAGCACGTATTCGCAGAGTGCTCGATGTGCGTGATTGGAGGGACTTGGTGGTGAGTAGAAGGGAAACCGGAGTGGTATCAACGGGACCGCGCGTGTGTGGGGGCTTGGACTTAATAGATATATTGGTAGAGTTCCGAAGGAACGGTAATCGGCCAATATCATCGAAAGACGCCTGAAGCAATGTGTGTTACAAAAAATCGATGGTCCTGCATTTTGTTGTCTCGCCGAACCGGACCAAAAATCGTTCGGTCTCGGGCGTGCTGCCTGTCGCGCCGGGAGAGACTGGTAGCAAAAGGAGCCCTTAGCTGCTTCTTAAGCGGCAGGCTTCGCAAATCTGGCCTTCCTTGCCTCTGCAGCTTCCCTGTCAGCTCCGCTGTAGCCCGTGGTGGCTTGTGGGGCGCGTTCTCGGCGAGGGCTTCTGCTGTCTCGGCGGCTGCGCTCGTTCCTGTTGTCACGCCTGCCACCTCCCCGACCACCGCGACCAGGCCTGCCTCCGTCGCGGCGCTTGTTCGCGGCTGCGTCATCTTTGTCTTCCCGCCCTCGCTTCCTCTCGCGCTCAGGAAGGGCCTCATCGAGGCCCTGAACCTGACCTTTCTCACCAAACTTCTTCATGCGTTCCAACTTCTTCAGTCCTTCATCATCTTCGATCTTGGTGCCAAACTTCAGAGCACGCTTCTTGCGGCGCTCAATCTCGTCGTCGATGCTTGTGGCTGCGAGCCCTTGCGCGTAGCTAGGAGCGGGCTCCTTCTTCTCTTCGGCCGTGGTTTCGGTACCCTCTGCTGGCGGCTGGACAGACAGATCGTCGGTCTTCGCGGGATCGATATCAGCTACCTGGTTGGGGACAGCCTGGGGGTTTGGCGGCTGGCCTTCTCCGCCGGCCTTCTCGACCGTTTCTCTGTTTGTTGTGACTTCCTCAGCTGCGGCAAGCGCAGTCTTCGCCGGCTCATCATCGTCCCAGTCGATCTCGTCCTCAGCGTTGACTGCAGGTTTCGGGTCAGCAGGGGCGGCGCTGGAGCTGGCTTTCTCGTCATCCTTGGTGAGACGGTCGACCATGTCTGCCTTCTTGCCAGCGTGCGGGAGACCGCGTTCCTTGAGGAGTGCCTCAAGCTCGGCGTTCTTCATCTTCGCGTATTCAGGCATCTTGGGCGTGTTTTGACGGTGGTAATGCGTTATAATAGTACTGTACAACGCGACCCCTATTGACGCGCAAAGGTAAAGGCACAGGCGCGAAGCTCGATGGATAACAGGAAGGTTTGACTAACGTCAGTCACTGAGAACGAAGAGGAAAAGAAGGAGAAATATGAGCCCAGAAAGTGGTGTTGGCTGAACAAAGGATAGGAAAAGCGCGACAGCGACAATGGTTGTTGTTGAAAGGGTGAGGCTGGAGGTGAGGTAAGAGCTACCGCGAGCTCCCAGCTCCGAGTCCTTGGCGCGCTTACCCTTTGCGGACATGAGCTCTTCCCTCGGATCCTTTGATCTTCACCTACTCGTTTTCGAAGAACGCCAATGCAATAAGGATAATGTCATCTCAGCATGTCACGTGATTTTGACGACCGTGAGAGCCTTCGCGCAAGCACTTATCATGTTCTGGTTGCGTTTTCACTCACGATTCCAGCAAGCAGGCTTCCACAATTTATGCGCGTATGAGGTGGGTACGAGAGAGACAACTCTTAGCTGTCTTTGTCATGGTAATGATCTCATGAGAGGTCGAAGTTCCGACTTGCGGCCGAGGATGGGTGAACACGAGACTTTTGGAGAAAGAGTAGGAGCTGCGGATCGATAGAATGCCTCGTCCAGCAGTACCTCCTGCAGTGATGGTAACGAATATCGTCAGGTCTTTGATTGGGTCGAAGTAATCTATTTCGAAGAAACCTGAGGCATGCTGTTGGTTGTAAGATGCATCTGCAGCGCAGAGACGAGTCTTCCAACTTCAGCAGTGCTCGCTCTCGTTGCTCGCAGTCTGGGCTGTATGAGCTGTCCATCTTCCACAGATGGCCCCCAGATTCGACGACGCAGATCTATCGAGTCATATTGCTTGCTTTCTTCGAGTCGTTGTGGTGCTGCATCACTTTTGATGGTGAGCGTTCACACCAGCCGTTTCGAAGTCATTCAGATCGTGACCAGTTGGTGTTTGTCCCAATGGTATCGCACACTCATCTTATTGCAGCAAGACCTCCGATTCCTGGCCGACGGCTAACACATGTAGTACCAAGCCAAACACCTCCGTCGAGCGGGCTCCGAACCCCAGCGGCTCGCAGTTCAATCAAATATCGACCTACACGTCATTGCGTCCACAAGGTTTGATCACAGATTACTATCGCTGAAAAGCTCCGAGTCGACACGAACTGCCCAAGGGTTGGGTGATCTGCGGCCAGGTCCACAGTGGACACAAAGCTCACTAGTAAGAGACAACGGATTCGCAGGCACTTTCCACGCGCCGTGCCGTCCTCCCTCTCCGTACCAAATGGCCACAACCAAACTTTGAGCGCTCACGCTAGGCATGTCCTTGTCATGATTCACGAGATGAGCATCTACATGTACTCGTCTCGCCTTCACCGCCTCGCGGTTATTGAAGTGATCTGCTTGGCTAGACGCGGAAGTATGAATACTGTGCGAAGTGAAGGCACCCACTGTCGAAGTAGCGATGTGCAACACCAGATTGCGGCACTCCACCAGGGCAGGACTTGCAGTTCACGCCAGTGTGCAGGCGGTTACTCGTGCAGCCATATCACACGCTCGTTGCTTCGAGTTGGTGCACACACGAGCATGTACACACACCAAGTCGACGCATCACGTCCACGCGCACACATCCCGCAACACATGCGACGCTTTTCCTCTTGTCAACAGTGTGTACATGCAAGATGTTGTTGACGACAGAGGTGCATAGCTGCACGGTGGAGGATGATTTTTGAGATCTATGCGAGTCTTTTTCAATCCATGCCAGATCCTGGCCAGTGATCGCAAGTACAGGTGAACTCTGCTTGCCCATTGGCAGAATATGTGATTCAGACTGCCTTGATATGGTAAGGTGTGGTCCCGTGACTGAAATAGTATGCGGGAGGTAGTGGAAACGGCACACAAGTGAGGACGAATGAGCGTAGAAAGACTGGGGCAGAGAGACTTGGTGGCTTGTGCGCAACCTGGATAGTGGGACAACTCGTAAGAATCGCCGTCTCCCCCCCGATAGACTACTAAAACTGTTGAGTCAAAGCAAAAAGGACCGTCTCTTGTCATCTTTCACGAAGGCGAGTGTTCAGAGCAAGTTTGCTCGTGGGCTTGCGACGCCTTTGATGTGTTGTCAATGTGGCGAGCGTAGATCAGGGCTCAGCCTCATTCTCCTGCAGCTAGCATGTTTAACATCTGCACCTAGCCACACTTCAGCTGGCATTGACGGTCGCTCCGGCTCGACATACAACAAACATGGCGACTACATAGTCTCCTGCAGCTTGTGGTAATGTGTCGCAACGGTTACGGGGATAGCAACCGGCATTATGCAAAGGCGTCATTTTCGCTCCACGGGCTCCATACAATGCCTATGACTCTTCTGCACGAGAAACCCAAGCCGCCTCTCATGCTACGCGGCCTGGTTGATCCGTTAGACTTGTCCTGCTGTAAGGTCTGCTCGAAGACCTAGACGGTGTGGGCTTTCAACGGGTCCGGTTATTGACCGTTCGAGTGGGCTGCATCGATCCATTTATGGTGTATATTGTTCCTGCCGTATGATGCATTTAGGCAAACGATCTGATCGTCGCACATCGTCCAATGGTTCCAAGGTGCATTGCAAGCTGAAGATGTGCTGTAGTTTGGATAGGAAACGAGGTTTGCTCTGGTAGTCGACCCCACCTAAGTAGCTCTCTTGCTAGGTTTCTTACCTCAGCTCTTGACTAGAACCGCCTCGACGTGAAGCAGCTTCAGAAATGAGCTCATAGAGCGGAAGGCCTCAACCGACTTGTTGCAACGGCATTGATTGTGTGAGTAAACGAAGGGTAGGGGCAGCCGAGCAGCCAATTAGGCTCTGCACTTACTGCCGCCGCGCAACGACTCACTGCGAATCGTCGCCCACCATTAAGCTCCGAACGGTCGACTGGCTGCGCTTTGTCCTCGAGCCTCCACCCGCTTTCTCAAGCGCAAGCGCCCGTAACTGAACCAAGAATGCTTTCCGTGCCGGTGTCAGCACAAGTGCCCACGGCCATGAGCTGCCATGCCGTCGTTGGGGGTGACTTGCGCGTGCACTTGTCGCGACAGGATACATATCGACGCCCTGCTCACCCGCAGGATCCTCGAAAAGGCTGAGACCCAACGGATTCTTACGGACATGCTTACTATCTACTGGTTCCTTCTTCGTATAAACTAGAGATCCCTTGTATAAGCAGCCAGACGGGCCTTGGACGTTGAAGACGGCCGACTCGCGAGCCCGCCCCACTGCGGCAACAGTGAATTGAATCCCCACACTTGGACGGCAGACCCTGAGGGACGTGACGGGACGCGTGAGCCCGTGCAAGGATACGGATATAATATCACTCGCTATCCTCGCCGCTGCTCGTACGCTTCGCTGTCGATTTTCGCTCAAAACCCACGATACCCTTGCACAGCCCCGTCTTGATCGGGCTTTGCCGAAGCAGCGCCACACCTTCGGTGGCGCCGAAGAGCAACAGGAATCCACCAGGACTTGCTTGGAGCAAGTGGCCGCTGCGTTGTACATTCTTGCTGGATGACTTAGATTTGTTTGACTTCCAATCTGACTACCCTGGACCATATCAAATTTGCCACTTCCGTCCTGGCAGGGTAACTACCCGCCGTCACCCGCTCACGAACTCGCCTGACAGAACATACCCGAGCTGATTACTGCTGACGGTCCCGAGTATTCGATCGTCCCAGCAATTCGAAACACCCGATCCCCCTGCGTCGTTGGACCCTTCTTCCAAGAGTTTCACAGCCTGACAAGCACATGCCTTCATGAGGTACCCACCGCACACAAGGTTCCGCAATACACATAGTCGGGTCACACAAACTTACCCGACATGGCTTCCTATAAGTCACAGTATGGTCCTCCAAGGAGAACAGAGGACAATCCGCCCACCACACGGTTACCAAAACGATCTATCACACCTATTACTATCACATCTCAGCTACCCACTAGCAGTAGCCAGTCCAAGCTGCAGAAGAGGAGGCCCTCGCGCGATGAGCCAGCGCAGTCAGAAAGAGGATTGTCGAATCAGAAAGAGCTTGCGCGGAAAGTCAGCTCACGCCAGGCATCTAGTACAGCCGCACCTTCCACCATTCAAGCTCCAGGCTTCACATCATACAAGGCAAAGTTGACGAGCTCCTCATCCCGACTCCCGAAGCTTGAAGTACCCGCGAACACTCGAACGCCCTCCCTTGTCTCAGGATCGTCCGCATCAACCGTAGAAAGTCCTCGTTCGAATGTATTGAGAAGGAAACAACCCAGTGTCGGGTTTGCAAGCAATCGACACGCTTTAAGAACTCGAGACGACTCGATGTCCTCTCAGGAGGGCGTCCAACAAGCCGAGGGCAACCCAGGGGGCTTCAAGGACCCTTTCACTGAGTCTGTTTTTGGGATCTCTCTACCGCCCTCCTCCACGATTCTAGCCCGTTCAGAGCGGGAGCTCGAGTCTCCGCAAAATGGTCTATACGACGATATCGGTCCTTTGGATATCTACCCTATTCCCACGCCTCAATATGCCGTCTCAGCGACCCCATCAACACGTTACGCAGACTCTCCGGGCGCTTTCAGTATTTCATCAGCTGCGACTTCCATGACCTCGTATTCGCCGGCGACCGCTCTGTCGAAATCTTCATACAGTAGAGTCAGACAAGTGAGCCCATTGGAGAGTCGTCCGCCTGTAAGCCGACATAGGGCACCCGAAGAGCCCAGCATTCGCACGACTCATGGGCTATCGACTGTTCGCGAGTCGTCAACATCTTCCTCGTCCACATCCACCGTTGTAGCTGACACGGGGAAGGCAGATCTGGCGAAGAAGCAATTGCCTGCTGTACCTCAAAGCCCACCAGTGCTCAAGCCAACTCCGACAGTGCAGACAAAGCCTCGAGTCCAACCCGTGCCGGAGCTTGCTCACTTGGCCGATCCTTCTCCTGTATCGCCGCCAAGCTCGAGACGACCATCAAGGCCAAGCAGAGATGGAACACCCGAAATCCATGGGCTGCGAGACCCATCACCAATCATCCAGAGCAACATGGCCAGCTTTCCCACTCACCATAGACGCACGAGCTCTACAGACTCGAAGTTTGGATCCCTTTCTGCTGCAAGGTCTCGTATGGCCGTTCCGGTTAAGGCTTCCTCACGTAACCCTTCACCAGTTCCCACGTCTAGCATTCCTTCCACATCCAGCGCACTTAGACATGGAACAACGCCTGATAATCAGAAAGAGCGCGACACACGACGCTCCAGTACATTACCTGCTCCAGCCCCAGCTCCTAGCCCCAGTAAAAGGTTCGGCTTCTTCTCTCGACGTACGAAGACCGACCCAGCTCCGCACCCTAGCAAATCAGAGAGCAAGCTTGTGCGTAAAGGACCAGCGGCAGGGACTGGTCATGAGGGATACGGGAGACACGCATATCGGGGCAGGAGTAGCAGCTCGATAGGCGCAAGTATTGGACGATCGGCCAGCGCAGGCACGACATCTGAGAGCTTGACCCAGACTCTCTCGACTCGCAAGAGCAGTATAACCAGTACAAATAGCGGCGAGATGGATGATTTCTTCCTGAATAGATTAACACCAGTGATCCTGCGAGGAGCCGGTAGCAGTTCAGAGCTGACTCGCAGTTCAGAGCTGACTCGCAGCCCAGAACCGATGCACAGCAGTAGCAGTCTCGATATCTCAGCGCGTTCGAAACAACCTATGGGCAACACGACAAGTGTCAGTGCTGAGCCTGTCAATGACAAGAGTCGACCCAGGTTACTACCCTCAGCGATGCCAAACACCACGCGCAGCGGATCGCCAGCCAAAAAAGCGTCACGAACACCGTCGGAAAGCGATGATGACACGAAGAGGTCATTCTTGCCTACCCTCGCATCAAGGCGCACCTCGCGCACAGTGAAGCCTGTTGAGGGTGTACTCGGCCCACCGAGGCGCCGTAGTATCTCCAAGTCGCGAAAGGACTCTGCGAATGATGAGGGCAGTTGGCTTCGGTCATCGAAGAAGAGCAAGGCCGACAAAGAGAAGGAGCGACCCAAGCCGTCAATGTGGAACTTTTTCTCACGTGCCCACGCAGCCCCCCGAGTCGAGACGCCTGCAGTTCAGGAAATCAATACCACAAGCCCAGGACCTGGCTCACGATCCGTCGCGCACTACGCGCTCATGGATGCGCAGTCTAGCCTCAATATGGAGGATATTGAGCAGCTGATCAAGGAAGTAGCAGGAAACACCGATACGGAGAGCGTGCTTTCTGACAACGACTCCATGCGGAAGGAGCGCATGCAGTCAATGCTCCTGCCGCCGAAGCCCATTCTGCCAGCTTTCGCCCCGCCTTCTCGTCCTGCATCGCCCAAAGTTGTTCTGCGGTCAGATCAATCACCGCAGCGGTATGCAAATTTGACTGTCAATACCGACGTGCAGCCTGTACCTGAACCATCTCCAAGGCATTCACAAGCTGGCACAATCTTCGACCTCTCGCCGCCCTCATCACCGGTCACGCAGCAGCTAAGCACACAGGATGAGTTTGCTCCAGAAACCGCATCGGCTCCTGTTGCCTTCGAGCTGCCTCAGCAAGTAGAAACTCCCATCGAAAGCCTACCTCCTACAGGTCCAGCACCTACGAGCCCTCCTCCTCGACCGAGTCGATTGCCACAAGTTGGTCGCATACCTCAAGTCATATCGAGTCGCGGTAAGCCTCGTCGACCTTCGTCTCGATCGTTCTCTCGACCGTTCGCCACCGATCAGCCTCGTCCAATCGCCCTCCCACGCACCTCATTTGACTCGATTGGCTCGATGGTAGCTACGGCTAGCCCTGTTGAATCTTTCCCAATACTGCAAGGACTTGGTGCCCTCTCTCATGGATCGGCCATTGCGACTATAAGCCCTTTCTCAGACGAGTCTCGACAAAGCGAGTTCTTCAAGTTTCCACCGCGCAAGGACTCTGAGGTTTCCTACTCAAGCAGCTCAGGCGTTTGGAGTTTCGCTCCTGTCGCTGGTACTGCCGTTATACCTCCTCCAGAAGCCCCGTTGTCAGATGATGAGCTCTGGAATGAATACGACGACCTGCTTGATCAAGTTGTATCGCCCGGTGGTACAGTCAGAAAGGCTCCGGCACGCAGTCAACACCCTTCCCTCGAGCCATTGCCTCTTAAAACGAAAACGTCATGTGTATCGGTTCTCTCTGGTACCTCGGAAAAGGAAGTCTCAGTGCCTTCGGTGCACATTCGCCGCTCCCGTTTGCTTGCAGCCCTGTACGCTCATCAATCACCTACATCTTCAATGGCTCTGTCCGATGTCATCAACGATTACGGTGATCGTAAGCTCAGTGTTGTCGACTTGACCACTGGTAGATTGAGCTTGCCTCTCAGCCCCAGCCTGTCAACAGTCTCAGCTCAGAGGCGCTCGGCTCGAACTAGCTTGCCTGTGTCCTTGCCGTTGGTTGATAGGCAGTCAAAAGCAACCATCACCTCACGCTCGGACAAGGAACGCAACAGTGCTGCCGTGAGTCGTTACAGAGACACAAGTCTGATGGATTTTGCCGAAGCCCAAGCATTTGGTCATGCCTCTATGGCTGACCTCCGCTTCGGTGCCTTGATGACTAGCAAGTGGCTTTCATTCGGTCGTGTGCTGTTCAGTCCTGTGCATTTCCAGCTCAAAAATGTCAGGGAAGACCGCGTTTTGGTCATCGACGGAACTGGAAAGGACTGGTCTTTCTACTGCGCGCTTACTTACTCCGAAGCCGCTGTGTACGATCTCGGGCCTGCTCCGTCGTCCCCTCCCGCCACTGATAGGAGGTCTGCGCTCGCCAATCATCGCCATATTCGCCACTCGTCCCTCACCCACCCACTGCCATATCCCCAGAACTTCTTCGCCTGTGTTGCCCTCCGCTTTCCGTCAGCACAGACCTCGAGTACTCACAACTTCCTGCTGTCCGAGGCCAAACGAGTACTTCGCCCTGGCGGTTACCTTGAGTTCAGTGTCCTCGACCTCGACCTTGTCAACATGGGCAATCGCGCCCGACGCGCTGTGCGTCAGCTAAAGATGGACATTCATCGTGTTGATGAGAACATCTCGCTTCGTAACATCAGCGACGAGATTATTGCGGGCCTTGGTCGCAAGCGATTCGTCGAGTGCAAGTCCTGTGTCGTTGGCGTGCCAGTCGCTGGGAAATTGCCTACTCTCAGTGATATCAACCACCCTATGAGGAAGAACAGTACGACAAGCTCGCGCAAAATAGCTGACAGTAACCTCCAACCTTCGGCGGTGCCGAAATCCGAACCATCCTTCTCCGATCTTCTTAGCACCTCAACCCCATCCGAGTCCACCGACAAAGGGATTGCCGACAAAGTTGCCCGCGTCGGCCGCTGGTGGTACTCTCGCTGCTACGAAAGCATCGTGCTGCCTGACGGGGAAGGCCCAGACGCAGCACTGCCGAGCGACATCCTCAAGAACAGCATCTGGCGTGACAACGATCTCATCAGCGAATGCGAGGAGCTCGGTACCAGCTTCCGAATGCTCATCGGCTATGCACAAAAGCCTGAGGTTAGCCTCAGGCGCCATGTTAGTGTTTAGCCTCTTTCTCCTCTTCTCTTCACCTACCTGAGCTGTGCTCCAATCGTCCTGGAAACAGACTTTGACCACACCACTTTGTAATGGGCTTTGTTTTGATTCGATTTTACCAGAGTTCTACTGCGTTCAAGCGTTGCTTTTCTGCTTTTTTTATACCCTCGTTGCATAGCGATTGCATGGCATTGTACTGCATCACTACAGCTCAATGGCGCAAGCCTGGTATCATCATTATCATCACTGACATCACGACAACTTATGTAATCTTCCTTTTGATCCGTAAAGTTGGATTTGGACATGCTGGTAATGGACAATTATCGACTAATGGGTCTGCAATGCTCAAGATACCCTGATGAAAATAAATATTTATGTAGATACGAGAACGATCGCAATGGCATATTTTATTATACAAAGGGTATATCCATTGCGGTGATTAGTTTTGAATTTGTATCGTACTTCCTCTCAGACCCTACGAAATTTATCGTATCGATGAGGCTGCCTGCCTGTCCTGACCTTACACCAAGGTTTCACGTCTCCAGCAGCCATGAGATGGCCAGTCCAACGTCGAATCCGAACCTTCAACCCAGGAGAACAGTGACTCATAGTTCAATTTAGCGGGTCTGACCAGCGCCCCATGGGATGCGCATTACTACGCAGCAGCATCTGTGTCCAGGATGTCAGCCGTGACTGCAGATTCAAATCATGACGCAGGTAACATCCGCGCCTTGCAGACGCCGATAGGAAAGCAGCGTCACACGCAGCCCTCTTCGCTTGGACTATACCAACACCACCTCTTAATCCTGGATGTTGTGACAATCTCACAGACTCACCCAATCCATCCAGCTCTCCAAGAATCTGAGTCTCCCATCCTTCAACACCTCCTCAAATTCGTCAAAGCTCAACAGCCCATCCCCTCTTCTCCTTCGACTCTCCTGCTCCACAGCCTCGCAGCTCGCAAGTAGTCTGATATACAAAGGTGACTCAGGGTTTTTGGCGCTGCGACGAAGATTTGCAATCAGAGCGGCAGTCTGGTCCGGCTCGGGCGCGATCGCGTACGGATTCTGGACATGCGCAACATGGCGGCGCGTGTAAGACATCGTCTGAGTGCCGGAGGGGGAGGTAGAGAGGCAAAGGGTCTGTAGCCACGGTGTGTTGGTCACATGGGGAACTTTGATGTCTTCGGGCGCGGGCGCGGGCGCGGGCGTGGGTGCGGGCGTGGGTGCGGGCCCCGAAGACGAGGGTGCTTCTCCTTCTTGAGAGAAGTCGCGGCTGGGTCGAGGAGTTGCTGGGACGTTGCTTGGCGAATCTGATGCATCCATAACCAGGCGCCCTTCGCTGTCGCGGAACTCCATGCGCGAGGACGGGGTCACGGTTGGTGTGGTGGGTCTTTCGGCTTGTTCCTCCTCCGGACTGAGATCTGAAGCTGAGGGATGGCGACTAGAGACGAAGAACGGACCGGACGGGCCAATACGGATCCGTCCGTCCTCGTCTGCGAAGTCTTCGAGGTCTTGCTCAAGCTCTGATGACGTGCTATGCTGACGCGGTTCTTCCATAACGTCAGCAGTTGCATCTGTCTCAACGTTGGCTATTGAGTTGGGCCGGAACTGTGGCATCGTAGGATCACGACTGGCTTCCCCAAGCGTCTCGTGCTGCTCTGCAACAGAAGGCATTTCTTCCGTTGTGGCGTGGTGCGATGAATTGAGGAGTCGAATGATAGCTGATGTTATCTCCTGGTATAGCTGCTCCTTGAAAAGTTCGGCATTCCACTCAGCTACGCCTTCAAGAGGAGGATCCTCGTTGCGAATTTTAACATCCTTCAAGGCTAGCTCCTCAGCAGCTGCAATCGCGGTGCGGACCATAGAGGTGTACCATTCCGGATGGTCCTTATACTTGTGGCGTTTCATAGCCTCGAGGGCGCCCATATTCATATGTTGGCAAAAGATATCGACGATGCCCTTAAGAAATCGAAAAACACCCATTCGGAAAATTGCTGAGTTGTACTTTCCCCATCCCCATTGCTTCTCTAATTGGATATTGATGGCTTTGGCGTGTTTGCGGCGCTCGCTGCGCAGACTACGAGCATCCAGTGCCATGTCTTCTCTGACGCAGAAAAGAGGGTCGAGTAGCTCGTTGAAAGCTTGTTGCGTGATTTGGTACAAGACTTCCTTCCCAAGGTCTTGTTCGAGCTCTGGAATCTCGTAGCCGCCCCATTGTTCGCTGACCGATTTCTTCTGGGCTGACCTTTGGGACCAATCCCTATGATTAACTTCGTCTTGGAAGTGCACTCTCGATGACCGACGGGACACAGACCGCTCAGGCTTCGATCCAGGGCTTGAAGGGCCTGCATAGTCATTCGCCACGTCTTCTTCATCGTCCGTGTCTTTCGCGCCCTCGGGCCGTGTCAAGCCCTCTTCCTCATCCAGAGTAAATTCCCGCCTAGCCCATGCTTTCTCGACCAAGCGTTCTCCAGCGCCCTGGTTGGATGACCCTTCAAGCAACTGGCTAATTTCGTCGGCCTTGATCACGGACTCACGACTGGCGACCTCAAAGTCGGTATCGAGGACAACAGGCGACGTTTCATCAAAAGTGCCATTTTGCTTCCGCGCGAAACTGACGTGCGGAGTGTTCGAGGTTGGAAGGCTGTTAGGAGGAAATACTGAGCCCAGAGGCTGACTGGATTGTATGGTGTCCATACCGTTACGCACCGAAAGCTCTTCTGTCAATTCAGCAACGAAGTTACGCGTGGCTTCCTTCTCAATTGCATAGTAAGCTCGAAACACTCGCAGTACGTCTCGGCGCGAGATATAGCCATCGCCGTCGATGTCGTAGCCGTTGAAGACAATCCGGGCTTTGACCTTCGTATCAGTCGTGTGCATACCGTCAATGCCCTTGATCCACTCCTCGAAACCAATGAGACCATTCTTGTCACTATCGTAGTACGTGAAGATGCGGTCGTAGATGAGATTGGGTGCGGCCACGAAGCCGTTGTATCGAGGTACAAAGGCGTGATTGAAGGCGCGTCGGTCGAGGGCCCAGCCAACCTTGTTGGGATCACCCGTCCATTCAGTGCTTGCAAGGCAAGTGAATTGATCCCACAGCGCCTCAATCTCTTCGACCTCCATTTTGGTCTCCGAAGCTAGGCGTCTCTTCAGCGCCGAGTTGACCGAGTGATGCATTGTGTGCGGTTTGCCTGGGTAGAGAGGTTCTTGCTTCGCCAGGGACAGGTAAGGCGCCGGCACTCGTATTTTATAGAAGACATGAGTTCTGGTGTGCGAGTTGGTGGCTTCGCACGTGGAGCACAGGTCGAAATCGACACAGTTGGCGCAATGCCACCTGGTACCGCGTATGGGCTTCTCATCGCATGAGTTGCAGGTGATCCCTCGGTGGATGACACCTTCTTGCCTTGCACGTTCTTCTGCGATGTGGTATAGGGTACGCTGGAGTGTCTGTCCCTCAGGGTCGATGCCCTCACCATCGGTGTCTTCGTCACTGTTCCAAGATATGTCTGTGCCCGCAATACTCTCAGCACCGTCTGCATCAGCAGGTCTTGCATCGTTCAACCGTTGTGTGCGCCTTTCTACAGCACGAGAAACAGTAGCAGAGTTCGGTAGCCTGCCACCAACCCATCGAGTGACTGCTTCGATTTCCGCAGGAGCGAGTGGTCGGTTTGAGAAACCGGAATCTAGCAATCGATCGAGGAATACGTCGTATAACCGTGTCGTCTCAACTTCGATAGTGTCTTCACTGGCATCCGGAGCCATGGGCACGAGCAACTCTCGGAGCTCATCTGGGGCAATAAGGTTCTGAGGGTCGAGTGGAACCACAAGGCCAAGGACGTTGTGTTCGCCCAAAGCGTTTACTTCGCTTTCGAGACGTGATATAATGCGTGTTGTTCGTGAGGGTCGCCGCTGTGGGTTGGCTCGCCGAACCGCGTTGCTGCGATGCAGTCCATCGCTTGGCGCAGCCTGAAGACTGCCGTATAGAAGGTATGCGCCATAGGCGGCCGCCGCTCCGGTGAGCACAAGTATAGCAGGGCGATAGCGGGTGACGGCGGTCGGCGTCGAGCTCGACATTGCAGGCGGTGAAGCTCGTAAGTAGTTCAAGCTTCAGTGAGCATTAGTGTCGTGTCAACAGAACGACAGACGGCTGCAGTACGAGCGGTGCTGGAAGATGAGCGCATAAGCTCCAGCACCGCGACTATCTGTTTGACATGTTCGTCTTTGCTAGGCGCGTTCATACGTTCAAACGGTGCATTGCGGATAGCTGCTTCTTCAAGTGACCGTTTGGTCTGACTCGCCAAGCTCGGACTTCCATTGACCCTCATTGGCGCGACTACTCCTTCCTCACTCCTGCACCAGATAACTCTATGATGCAAGAATTGTACGAAAAGGTTGTGTATTATCTTCATCGACAACTCATCTGGGATATCTACCATGCACAGTGGCCGCCGTCTATCCTCAAGTCGGATCCAGTCATGAACGAGCTGGCGTCGCTGACCAAGAACACTGCTGCACCACGGTATTCCTTGGGAGCTGACAACCGCCCCAGCATGTTCTGCGTCGGCCATGTCTCCTTGCGCTCGGGGTACTTGACAAACAGCTCCTCCACCATCTGCGTCACGATGTATCCTGGTGAGATGGTGTTGACGCGGATGTTGTGCTGTCCCCATTCGGCCGCCAGATTTCGAGCGAGCTGGATCACACCTGCCTTTGACGAGTTGTACGCGGCGCAAATCAGACCCTGTCATACTGTCAGCAATGCCTCTATGACGAGTCGAGCAGAGACGTACCCTGTTGGCGACGGTACCAGACATGCTGGCAATGAATACCATACTACCACCATTACCGAACCTGATCATCTGCTTTGCGACCGCCTGAGCCGTCATGAAGACACCGGTAATGTTGACTTCAAACATGCGATTGGCGTCCTCGGCCTTGTACTCGAGTGCTGGTGTTTCCTGCTGGATACCGGCAGCCGCGATCAGACCGTCCATCCTTCCCTCAATATCTGCGATCTCCTCGACGGTCTTGTGAAGCGCGTCAACATCTCTTACATCAACCTGTCGATATTCAAACTTCGAGTTCAGTTCATTCTTTGCTTTCTCTGCGACAACGTGGAAGTCCGGATGAGGCTCAGGCAGTCTATCCAAAGCGTACACTGTTCATTCCGTCAACTGCTGAAGCTTCTCGACAATGTCCGGTTCATATACACACCAATTGCGCCTGCCTCCAGCAATGCTTCTGCTTGTGTCAAACCAAGTCCTCGAGCTGCGCCAGACACAAGGACGACCTTATTCTTTAGACTGAACTCCGGCAGTCCAGCAGCGTAGTTGGATGAAGTCATCTTGTTTTCGAATACCGCCGAGTGTGGAGAGCTGATGAATTGAGTAGTGAGAGCTGACAATACACCAGAACACCTTGCTGGGAAAAGAAAGCACGGGAAAAAGTTACAGCCCGCTCGACGCGACGGGCACTGGACTTTTTAAAGCATCACGCAGACGCCAGACCGAGTCCCAAGGTCACCAGACGGCTATCTGGAAAGACCATGCCATGCCATTTCCTCCAGTAGGCGTCACGATTGCATGGCGGGATATTGAGAGCTCGAGGGCGGGGAAAGCTCCTACTCACGGAATGTCCTAATTTGGACATCCCGCACGCGTTCGGTCTGCCTCCTTCGTCTGTAGAAGGCCGTTGCGGCGTCACTGAGAAGCAAAGTCAGCAATGACGGTGCTCGAGACGAGTATATGGTCCCATGCCACATCGTGGGAGACGCTTAAACGGTGCGCTTACATGCGTTGTACATGAATTGTTATCCGGAGCTTGCAAGAGCTCCCGCGAGTCAGACGACAGAGGCTCTTCCAGTATTCACCCCACGGAGTATTCCCCGCCTCACGTGCGCTCGCGTTCTTCCAGACAGAAGATCTGAGAGTATCACAGCCTCGCAATTTATAACAGAGCATGTTTGGTTTTCTGCACACACCTCTCGCAACACTTCTGAGGTTATATTAGAAGACAGTGCTGTGTTAGAGGTCCCTGCCTCGAGGAGAAGAACATAAGTTTGCATGTTCAACATAGCGCACAGCCGGCCTGCTGCCTGGGTGCAAAGAGCGACCATAGCCTCGCTTGGCACACACGGTTACAGTAGCAGCAGGTGCACTTCTCGTTCACCCCCAGCGTGCCGGAAACCCAACCGTGCAGGTAGATCACTGTGGCACCTCAACTTCAATGCAGCTGGGCAGCCCGCACACAACAGTATTAATTGACCGAACTCTCATAGATACTGAAACAGAGCTTCCGAAAGCCAAGTATGACAGCTGTTGTAAAAAAGACACGCGGCGTGACGCGCTCTTGCTACACTCGCAAAAGACGTGCTTAAGACCTGTAAACGCCTTTTGACCACAACACCAGCAAGTTGCGGTAGTTTGTGCTTAGATCTTGTTAACTGATTCTAACTCACTACATGTACCTTTATGCAGGCTTGCATATGCATCAACACCACTCTATACGGAGGAAATGGTGTGTCCGCCTTACTGATAGGTACCTACGATCGCTCGCGAGTCCTAAAGCGGTAGGAACGATACACTTATGTCAGGCCGAGGCACACCGAGCTGGACTGAGTCAGCAGCCCGGCTCGCAGATCGCTCGGATCGCACAGTTGCCCAGTCTAGCTGCATCCGGTCGAACTGAGAAGTCCCTGGAGGATACAAGCGTCAGCTGGTCACTAGGTCAGCAGCGAACGCCAAAAGATACGTGCAGTGACATGGGGCGACAGGGATCGCTGCGCAGATCTGGATGACAATCGTGCTTTTTGCAACACAAGCTACGTTCGAAAAATGGGTGAGCAACGCACGTCAAAGAGCGACACTACACGTCAAGGCCGGGTGTTTTGGCTGGCATGCAAGCGTTCAGGCTATTGTTTCTTCATTCAAGGTGCAAGTGCGTCCAACATCACAGACTAAGAACCAAAGAGTAGCTTTCCAGCCCCATCGCTTTGATTTCGTCCGTCGCAACCTCCGCCTTGCTCCTCTTCACCTGCTTGGCTTGTATAGGCACAGCCGCTGCTGACAAAGGGGGAGAGGGAATGCGCAGGGCAGTATGCCTCGCAGACGAGTGGCCGCAGTGCTCGCTGCCCATTTAGCCCTGCCATTTTTAGCACCTGCTGCAACCTTTGTCTCTTGTCCCTTGTTGTTTGTCTTTCGTCCTCGGGCTGTTGTGCCGATGATAGGCGCGAGATGGTTGTGGGAGCCTGCGCGCACTCATAGCGGAAGCTGTTGATGGGACAAGCGGCGGAAAGTGTGGATGCGGCTGGACAGGCGGGAACGGCTGGCGCGGCGGGCTGTCAAGCGGGGCATCATGTAAGCCAATCGAAGCCGCCATGCCGATAGCCGATGCACACCGGTGATGCGATGAGATATCGTCCGCCGCGCTGGAGCTGCGTTGTCGCCGCGTCTACGCAGGTTGGCCTACAGCATTCAGATTGAAGGTTAGGAAACAAAGCAGATGTTCGTCGACTAACAAAATGTAGAGAATGGCTTTATGCAAATAGCATGAGACATGTAAGTAATGACATTATTGCGGACACATCTTTGTATGGAATCGAATCTTTGGCGACTATCAAATAGCGAGGTACGACTCTAAGTGCTGCGTTCTCGGTTATCACGCCACTGGCTCAATAGCAACAGTAGAAGCGGCACGCTTGGACTTAAGATCAGTTTTTACGGTGCCGGCATCGATTATTATTCCCCGGGCTCCCTTAGTTTTAAAACTCCTGAATAGCCGTGCTTCAATCAGAGCTATAAGTACGGCTGAGAGGATATCAGGATCGTCGGAATTGTGGACGATGTCAAGGATGATGGATCTCCACTGACGCCAACCTTTTGTCCCCAGACGCAAGCTAAAGCTAGTACCCGCTCACAGACCACGTACCATCGCAGCTATGCAGACCAATTCAGAGCACAGCACAAGTATCAGGGATCAACTGTTCAGCTAATTGCATGCTGTTAGAGGGTATGCACGATGGGCCGAAGCATACAGTAGAGTGAACAAAGAACGCATTATACGAAGAGACGTATGTTGTTCCTATATTTGTGATAACATGTGCACCTCTTTGCCGAAATTGACATGGAACGAAAGAATTTCCTGGATGGGAGCTTATTGCAGGCGGTAATGTAAAAATTCGAAGCTTGTGACAGCAGTGGCGGCCTTTGTCCATGATACTGCGTCTCGGAGTCCAATGACCCTGATCTTGCACTAGGTTCATGAAGCCTCAAGCCACTGTAGATCTTCTCTGCAAGAAGGTGGGAGCGATCGATCGGGTCCCCTTTAACACAACGCTAGCTCTTTACATCCGATGTTGACGCTCCGGTAGACTTGAACGAGGTCGCCGCAGTTGCCCCCGGGGGCCAGACGCACCAATGACCGCCCATCAGAAAAGCCACAGTTCCTTCTTTCGGCCGGATCTATGATTATCCGGTCCCAATCCCGACAGAAGATGTGCTCCGCCAAGTCATCAATCCCACTTTGGACGCCTGTGCAGATCAGCACGATCGATACGGCCGTCGCAGTCGCCGCGACCGCCAAAGCCGGTATGCGACGACGATAGGGCAGCTGTGCCTCAACAGACCCTTTCAATTCAGCGCCGGCTCGGTCGACGCAAGCACAGCTGCTCCGACGACCTTCCGAGTGGTTATGATTGACAGTCTGCGGACGTCTCTTCTTCCTATCACTAACTATTTGTAGATATGAGCATCAACCTAAGTGGATTAGAAGCTCGAATTGACAACGAGTTCAACTCACTAGTGCGTGATCGATAATGCACGGTGCAGTCGTAATACAACGTGTTGTATTTATGTCACAGGTTCCTCAGTCATTCCTTGGGCATTCGAACAGTTCCGGTAACAAGGAGCTCTCCATCCGACTATTATAAACTCATCGTATTACCCAAGACGAAGTCGCAATGCGTCTCCTCAGTCGCTTCTCCATACTCTCAGGGCAACTACTGCTGCTAAGCCAACGGCATATATACGCAGGCGCGGTGGGCTCATTACCTGCCAAAACCGTTGTGGAATATTCTCTCCCAGCTGCAGGCCAAACCCACGAAATCCTCGCCGTGAGCGACAACCTCCTGCTCGTCTCTCAGCAAACTGATGGAAGTTTTGTCAAAGTAGGGCTCGACAACAATGGCCAGCCTACTGGTTCTCGCAAATACACCGCAACAAACCCATGGTCCGGTTTACACGGACTGGCACTAGGCTCAGGACCTGGAAGTAACTCGTCCACGTCCACTGTCTGGGCAACTGTCCAGTTCGACAACGCCATCCTCCAAATCGACCCCAATGGCGATGATATCAACTCACAACCACGCGTCATTAACAGCATTCCCATTCCCTCGCCCGCATTTGGCCCTCATGGCGTGTTGGAGAACGATGGCCACTTGTGGATAGCGTGCAAGGACAGCTCGCACGTAGTCAGAATGAACGTTAATAACCCAGCTGACCACCAGGTCTGGGCTGTTAGCGGACGCCCCATCTTCGTCGCCGTTCATCCTACAAGTGGGGACGTCTTCGCTGGTCTGGATCTGAGTAGCAAGATTTGGCATTACAAGAATGACGGGGGAGATGGCGAGGAGATTGCGGTGCCTCCAGAGAAAGGGACCACACCCGTTGGCCTGATTGCTGGACCAGATGGCAACGCGTGGGTCGTTCTCTTGGGTAACGCGACAACAGGCACAGGCACATTCGGACGCATCAATAAAGACGCGTCTATCGATTGGTTCACCATGTCCTCTGCCATTGGCAAGACGGCGCCTTTGATCCACCTCGCTTTTGGCGAAGATCCAAATCAGTTCTGGCTGCTGGGATCATCTACAACCTGCGCCGAATGCGTCAACGCCGTGTTTACGGTGAGAATTGATGATATCTCGGTTGGTGGCATGGTGAAGCCGAGGATTGCGATACAAAACACGATCATGTTGCCCACTCAGAGGAGCTGGACTCATCGTATGATCTTGCATGGGGGAAGTCTATACATCACCGAGCTCACAACTTCGATACTCGCGCATGTCAGTGGGGTTGCTGTAAACGGCTTGAATGTTAGTGAGACCTGGGACCAGTATTCAAACTATGGTCTTGGGATGAAGGCGCAAGCTGTTGATTATAATAACACCGTTTAGTGAAGGACTAGCTTAGAATGCTTTGCCATCACGCCATTGTTGTATCGAACCATGTATGTTGCGTCTGATGACTCCAACATGGCCACTGCTTGTGCCAGTTTGTATGAACTTCCATCTGTCGTGCAGCGAAATTGTGTCAAAGTACAGCCTACTTCAAATGATGATGCAGCAAGGTCAAGTTACACCGAGCTTTATAGTTGGCAAACGACCGGGATCCGGACACAAACGTCTACACACCGTGCAGTACCGAGAAAAGCTCCCACACCAACAAAGCGACGACGATTGCTGTGGGTAGAGATGCAATTTGCATAAACCAGGCAAACTTCCATGAACGGAACTATCAAGTATACATCATGAGAAGCATCTACTCAAAGGCCGAGCGTGTCCTTGTGTGGTTGGGCGATGTACAGATCAACGATAATCAGATATCGGCTACTCTTGCTGCAATGAATTCGTCGCTTCGAGAACTACGAAACCTGAAGATCGACGCCAACTATTGCTCAGCTCTTCCGGGTAAAGCATGGGCGAGAGTGGCTGGTCGAACATCTGGGATGCCCTTCGCGTGGTATTTTCGAGTGCCTGGTACACACCAGTCTAGTGTGATCAAGAATCCATTCTTGCGCGTACGGCACGACTGTTCTTGCACTCCAGACAAATCGACAGCAATACCGTGTTCACATCCTGTGTGTGGCTTACTGCATCTCGCGAAGCCAGAGAATGCCATCAGAGATCTTTCCTAGCATTGACAATATCTCACAGGCGTCCAGGAGATTCCAACACAGCACTTACGATCCAGATCCTTCCATGGCCTTGAATCGTTTCGACCAATCTCATTGCAACCAACCAAGGGACAAGATCTACTGGTTATTAGGGCTTATGCAATACGACATCTTTCAGGTCGACTACCAAAAGCCTCAGACCGAGATCTATTTTCGTTTGCCACACGGACTGCTTACAGCGTTAGATAACCTAGCCTTGTTACATGGCACCGCCTGTGGTTGTGGCTTTGCACACTGATGCCGGCGTGAGGTAGAAGCGTTCGGCTAGCACGCAGGCATGCGACTCAACTGCAGTACCAAAAAGGTCGTTAGTTAGCGGACAAGAGCGCTGCAGAACTAGGCACGGGCGCATGTTTAATTACCATGCACACCTACAATGTCGAGGTTAACAAGACGAGAGTCAGATCGCGTACATGCTTCAAGCGTTGGTAGCTGTTCACCGCTACAGAAGCGCAATCCAGCTAGCAACTCCAAGAGATAACTTTACTTGATGCATTTTTCATCGCAACAACCGTTCATGCTATTTGTGTTCGCATCTCAGTTGTTGCATTTAGAAATTTAATGTGTTCGTGAGCATGCTACTGCAGACCACCGCAATGCTCCTGTGCACAACTCTATCACAGCCTAAGCAGAGCCACGCGCCCAGATGGACACCCAAGACAGACCATATCCTTACATACTGCCGATTTGTATGCCCGATATTCAAAGGGCAGCCACAGAAAGCGCTGCGTATTGCGTAGCACCCACTGATCCTCTACTGAGAGGTTTGAAGGTTGCTCTTCCTGCTGAACAGGTGACGTCAGGTTTAGATCAGGAGGCAGCGAAATGTCCCCTTTGTTGGTATGCAGTGCCTGACCGTCAGACGAGAGAACGAGATGGTTGATGTACCGAGATGGGCTGTTAAGCACGCTGTGACACGTGCCTGTCGCCGTCTCCCACACTCGCACTGTCCTGTCCCAGGATGCTGAGACGACCAGCTGTCCGTCTGGCGAGAAAGCCACTGCCGTGATAT